>NC_088348.1:16195000-16817500 GCF_036884655.1 Musa acuminata AAA Group
AAATAATAATAGAATAAATAGAATACTTACCGCTACCCGTCAGCAGGATATAAAGCCAAAGAAAGAATGCCCGCCCAGCTATTACAGTGCCAAGGTCAGCAGCAGACATGCAACGTAGCTAGGCTCTTCTCTTTCTATAGGAGCACGTTTAGAAGTGGTTAGTATATAACTCCTATAACTCCTAATTGAGTATTGAATACCTTGACTCTGGTGCCTGTATTGTATTAAACTAATAAGGAAATGCAGTATCAAGTCAATCAGCAACAAGCGCGGGAAGGAACGGGAAGTAGACTCAAGAATCAGCAGTGCAAGTGAAGTCGATGAGATCAGTAGCTTGATCGGAATAAGGTCAAGAATAAGGATCATCATAAGGAGCAAGAAAGTCCATCGGAACAGGCGCAAGAGTCGGGTCAGCTAGAAGTGGTTATGAACTGAGAGTAGAGTTTGGGGTCTATTAGTAGCTCTCCGGTGACAAGTATCTTTCTTTTCTTGTTGAATACCTTGTGGAATCTGTTTTCCTATATAAGAAGAGAGAGAAGAAGCTTTAGCCCTTGTATAACACGCAAGAGAAAACTCCTTCGCCCTACTAGTAAAGAAGAGAATTGCCTGTTACAAAAGAAGAATCAGAAGATGCTAAGATGCTGCCAGAATTCTGAAGTTGACTCATAGCCAACAGTACTAGATGATGCCTTTATTGAATCAGAGGATTGAGCGAGGTATAATAGAAGCCGGTAACTAACTAACTAACCGAGTGCTGTGCTCTGTACCCCTGTCTTTCCACTTTGCTAGCAACAACTCCTTCCCTCTTTTGTTTTCTTTCCCTTTGGAGAATTCCCCCATCCCTTTTTACTAGCTAATCCTCCACCCTCTATCTCCTTCTCAGTATAGCTTCCTCCTGTCTGATTACTTCTACTTTATTATATCATTCTTTATATCATTTTATGTGTTCCTTTCTTTGTTAATAGGCTTATTTTGGCTCTCTCCTCGTTCTATTTTCCATAGCTGAGCTTTTCTTTATTCTCCAACTAGTGCATTCTTCCGCTTCAACCTCCTCGCCCATTCATCCACCCCTCTTGTGGCAATTCCCCTATGCGGTCTTCCTTAGATGGGTATGCCTCTTCGTTGCTTTTATTCATGCCATCTCTCTACCCTATTCTTTGTCTTCCACATCTCGTACCCCTCGGACACTCTCTCTCTTCTTCTTTCTAGGGTGTGTTTGCAGTTTATCCCTTTTTCCTGTGTTTTCGGTTCCCCTACAGCTTCTATCTCAGCTCCCTATATGCTCTTTTACATCCTCTTAATCTCCCGTTAATCCAGTTTTCCATGCCCTCTCTGGATCCTATAGTAGTAGAAGTTGTTATTGTCAATTCAGTGGGCGATCTAGCAAGTTGAGTCTAGGCTAGGTTCCTTGTGAGCGAGTATCTATAGGTTCCTTGTGAGCGAGTAATAATTCATCTTGTCGTCTTAGCGTGTTCAATTCTGTATTTCTTTATTTCGAGAAAGATAATCAGCAGAAGCAAGATACGGTGAGTAAGCATAAGAATAATAAGTGGAAAGATCAGATGCAGTTCGAAAGGAAGCTATAAGCGAAGGAAGTGGGTAAGAACTTCAAGTGGATTACGGTTCGGGTGGCGCTTACGCTGAGTAGATATGGTTTCAAGTGAAGTCTATGAGATATTTTATTGGCTTTCCCGAGTAGAGAGAAGGGGTTGGGGAAGAATAGAGTTTATATCCTATAGAAGCAGGACTATAAGCAAGATCCGTTCGAGTTCATTCCGTTTCTGGTCGAGGTCCAGCAGAAAGTTTAGTGGAAAGTCTGGTTGAGGGTGTTGAAGTAGTAGATGTAGATGGATTATAAGCTTTACTAAGAGAATAAACAGTATCAAAGTTATAAGCCGCAATGAAAGTTCTTGTCTTAGATAGATGGATAGAATCCGCTGTGCGAGGAAGGGAGAGTTATGTTATTGGCAGTGCCAGCAATCGGGTCTGTTCTTGTTTCATCCCAGGCTCCAAGAGAATAAGCATCCAGAGACCTATACTATACTAGAACAATTGACGAACTAGGCTTTCCTCGCCATAAGTGTATAGGCTTAGTTGCCATAACAGTAGAGCATCTTAAAGCAAGGGCCAGGGCTGGGTAAGAAAGATCTTACTTAATTTCAAGAGCGAGATAGGGAGGGCTCTCTTTCTGGACAAAAAAGCACTCTAAGGGCATTTCCCGATCTTTGAAGCCCTTGAACTCACCTTCATTCAACAATTATAACATCTAAATTCTCCTCGGGATTTGACTCTTCTCACGAATTGGATTTGAACCAATATCTCAGGGCAACTTTCCGTTTAGTCGATCGTGATGTGTCTGTCCTCATTATAGTCCTCAAAAAATCCATAGTATTTCCAAATACCCACTATTAGAAAAAGAATATTCCTGAAGCAATTGTAGCAGCTCCCGCACCCATGGATTTGACACCTTTGAACATCTCGGCTCGGGGTAGGGGAGAGGCAATCAGCTAAGGAATTCTGCATCAGTCAACAATGCGAATAAAAGCTTTGATAGGTGGGCGAAGCTCGACCATGGCTAGTGCAAAAACGAATCTGAAAGCCTAAGTTTCCACGCAAGCCGGTTCATCACGACAATATATTCGTGCAAGTTGCTTCGTCGACAACACAAGGACTCCGAGTCACACACTAACCCCAACCAACAAACAGCCGAGGATGCCCCACTGCGAAAAACTAGATAGATAAGCCTAGCAACGAGCCCGCTTTTTCTATCATTATTATATATACATATATACGTGGAATTCGAAATAGAGCTAGACAGGGGAAATATTCCTTTGGTAGCTCAAACGCCTAAACTAAAGCATGAATCCAGGCGAGTTAGAGCACAAGCGACCATTAAGCTAGGAAAGTAACCCTTCTTCAAGTCATAATTCTACTCATTACCGAATATACAATAGAGTTTCGCCTCATGAATTCGAGTAAACCAAACCCCCTCATATTCAATAAACACTATAATGTTGGGCTGATGGCCCATATTCAGCCCATAGCTCACACCCCCTCTTAACCTAACCCTAATTAAGATTAGGGGGTATGGTGGCTGCGTTTTAGAGGCAGATTAAAGCTATAAAAAGACAGCAACGAGGCAGATCTTTATAGCGACGAGATTCCAAAGAGAAGAAGGAGAACAAGGCAGAAGAGGAAGAGAAAGAAAGGGAAGAAGACAAGGACAACGCAGAGAGACTGTTCACAATCATCTAGCAGTGTTCTCATCTCAGGTTAGATCAAATCTACAGTAGGCTCTTGCTGTGATTACTTGGGAGGTTTTAGATATTGTGGGCAGTAACGTGATCCTTGTATCCCAGTTATTCTCTTATGGTTGTTGCTTGGGTTTTGGGCAAGAGATTGAGATTTGTATATTCATTATTCTCATAGTGGATTATCTCTAGTTTGCCCCGTGGTTTTTACCCTTCACATTGAAGGGGTTTTCCACGTATATCTTGGTGTTCTGTTTGATTGTGTTTCCATTTTATTCCGCTGCGTATTTTGGTCTTCTAGTATTTGTTCCTATACAAAGGTTATTCCTATTTATATCCCCATCAACTGGTATCAGAGCGGGGTTTTGGTGATTTAATTTTTGTATTTGAACATGGAGGCCAGTAATATTTCTCGCATGATTAGTTTGAATGGAAATAATTGGATGATATGGAAACCAAGAATGGAAGATCTCTTGTTTTGCAAAGATTTGTATGGACCTTTGCAAGGGGATAGTGCAAAACCTACAACTATGATAGATGATGAGTGGAAGAGGTTAGATCGAAAAACAATTGGATTTATTAGACAGTGGCTTGATGATAGTGTATTTCACCATGTTTCTACTGAAATTTCTGCATATTCTCTTTGGAAAAAATTGGAAAGTCTCTATGAAAGAAAAACAGCTGGCAACAAAGCTTTTTTGATCAGAAAACTTGTGAACCTAAAATATAGAGAGGGTGCTTCTATTGCTGAGCATTTGAATGAAATGCAGAGTATTACTAACCAGTTATCCTCTATGAGAATGTCTCTTGATGATGAGTTGCAGGCATTGTTACTTCTCAGTTCATTACCAGAAAGTTGGGAGACACTGGTGGTTTCCCTTAGTAATTATGCGCCAGATGGTATTGTCACTATGAGTCAAGTAACAAGCAGTTTGTTGAATGAGGAGTTGAGAAGAAAGAGTTCGGCAACATCTCAGAATGATTCACAAGCACTTATCTCAGAGAACAGAGGAAGGTCAAAGTCTAGAAGCAGTTCACGTATGGGTAGGAGCAAGTCAAGATCAAGAAAAGATATTGTTTGCTATAACTGTGGTGAGAAAGGACATTACAAGAACCAATGTAAGCAACCTAAGAAGAACAAGAAAAAGGGAAAAAAAGTGGAGTCTACAGAGTCAAAGGATAATACTACAGCTACAGTGCAGGGTGGTGATTATTTGATTTTGTCTCCTTCTGATGATATTTTTTCTTGTGTGTGTCAGGATCTTGAGTGGGTGATTGACACAGGTGCTTTTTATCATGCTACACCACGGAGGGAGTTTTTTGCTACATACAGGTCTGGAAACTTTGGTGTTGTCAAGATGGGCAACTATGGCACAGCAGACATCATTGGCATGGGTGATATCCATTTAAAGACCAACCTTGGCTGTAAGTTGGTACTTAAGGATGTGAGGCATGTGGTTGACTTGAAGCTAAATTTAATTTCAGTTGGAAGACTAGATGATGAAGAGTATGAAAGCAGATTTCACAGAGGGCAATGGAAGCTCAGTAAGGGTTCTCTTGTTATAGCTAATGGAAAGAAATGTCATACTTTGTACAGGTTGCAGGCTAAAGCTTATGGTGAGCAGTTAAATGCTACAGAGAAAGACTTCAGTATGGAGTTGTGGCATAGGCGATTGGGACACATGAGCGAGAAGGGGCTGCAAGCTCTTTCCAAGAGAGAGGTATTACCAGATCTCAGAGGTATACATCTGAACCCTTGTATTGATTGTTTGGCTGGTAAACAATATAGAGTTTCATTTGCTAGTGCTGCTTTGTCTAGAAAAATGCATGCCTTAGACCGTGTTTATACAGATGTATGTGGTCCTTTGAGGACAAAAACTCCTGGTGGATCTGTTGATGTTCTTGGTATAAGTGGTGCACTTTATTTTGTCACTTTTATAGATGATTTTTCCAAGAAAGTTTGGGCTTATGCTTTGAAGACCAAAGATCAGGTTATTAATGTCTTCAAAGAGTTTCATGCCAGGGTTGAAAGGGAGACAGAAAGGAAATTGAAATGCATAAGATCAGATAATGGTGGTGAGTATATGGGATTGTTTAATGACTATTGCAGGTCGCATGGGATCCAACATGAGATGACAGTTCTTGGTACACCTCAGCATAATGCAATTGCAGAGAGGATGAACCGCACCATCATGGAAAAGATCAGATGTATGCTTTCACAGGCCAAGCTACCCAAAAGGTTTTGGGATGAGGCTTTGAGGACTGCAGTTGATGTGATCAACTTATCACCATGTACAGCCCTAGATGGTGATGTTGCAGAGCATGTATGGTCAGGGAAAGATGTTTCCTACAGGCATTTGAGAGTGTTTGGTTGTCGTGCATTTGCACATGTTCCAGATAATGAGAGGTCCAAGCTAGATGGTAAGTCTAAAGAATGTATTTTTCTTGGTTACTCACATGATCAGTTTGGTTACAGGCTTTGGGATCCAGAAAAGCAGAAGGTGTTCAGGAGTAGAGATGTGGTCTTCTTTGAGGATCAAACCTTTGAGGATTTGAAGAAGAAGGCACCAGCCAAGACTTCTGTAGAAGGATTAGCAGATTGTGACCCAGTTATTCCTCCAGTATATCAGGGTGATGGGGGAGATGTGCAGGAAAATAGTGTAGAGCCTGATATTGATTTACCTGCAGGACATGTTGAGCAAGAAGAAGTAGGAGAGCAAGTTCCCGCAGAACCTCAATTGAGAAGATCTTCTAGACAACGTCAACCTTCCAGAAGATACTCTACAGATGAGTATGTGATGCTTACTGATGCAGGTGAACCAGAGAGTTACCAGGAAGCAGTTGAGAGTGAGCAGAAAGAGAAGTGGTTAGTTGCTATGCAGGAAGAGATGGATGCTCTTCAGAAGAACCACACTTATGATTTGGTGCTGCTACCAAATGGAATGAAGGCCTTGAAGAACAAGTGGGTTTTTAGGTTGAAGACTCAAGAATATTGTTCTCAACCAAAGTACAAAGCTAGATTGGTTGTGAAAGGCTTTGGTCAAAAGAAAGGTATTGACTTTGAAGAGATATTTTCTCCTGTTGTTAAAATGTCTTCTATTCGTGTTGCTCTTGGTATTGCTGCTAGCCAGGACTTGGAGGTTGAGCAGTTAGATGTGAAGACAGCTTTCCTTCATGGTGATTTAGAGGAGGAAATTTATATGGAGCAACCAGAAGGCTTCAAAGTCAAAGGTAGAAATAATTTTGTCTGCAAGTTGAAGAAGAGCTTGTATGAGCTAAAGCAAGCTCCAAGATAGTGGTACAGAAAGTTTGATTCATTTATGACAGAAAATGGATACAAAAGAACGGCTTCAGATCATTGTGTGTACATCAAATGGTTTGGTGAGAATTTTATTATTCTCTTACTTTATGTTGATGACATACTTATTCTTGGAAAAGATATGTCTAAAATTGACAGGTTGAAGAAGGAACTGAGTGAGTCTTTTGCAATGAAGGACATGGGGCCAGCAAAGCAAATACTAGGCATGCAGATTTCTCGTGACAGGAAAAACAAGAAGATTTGGTTGTCACAGGAGAAATACATCGAGAAGGTATTGGAAAGATTTAGTATGAGCAATGCTAAGCCAGTTGGTTCTCCTCTTGCAAGTCACTTCAAGTTGTGCTCAGAACAGAGTCCGTCAAGTGATGAGGAGAAGGAGAAAATGCAAAAGGTTCCTTATGCTTCAGCAGTTGGAAGTTTAATGTATGCAATGGTATGTACGAGGCCGGACATCGCATATGCAGTGGGTGTTACTAGCAGATTTCTTGCAAATCCAGGCAAAGAGCACTGGGCAGCAGTGAAGTGGATTTTTAGATATCTCAGAGGGAGCTCTAAGGTTTGTTTAAGCTTTGGAGGTGGACCACCTGCGTTAACAGGTTACACAGATGCAGATATGGCAAGAGATATAGATACGAGGAAGTCTACTTCAGGTTATGTACTTACTTTTGCAGGGGGAGCTGTGTCATGGCAATCCAGGTTACAAAGGTGTATTGCTCTCTCCACCACAGAAGCAGAATATATTGCTGCTACAGAGGTATGCAAAGAAATGTTATGGATGAAAGAATTCTTACAAGAATTGGGGCTGAAACAGGAAAATTATGTGATGCATTGTGACAGCCAGAGTGCCATCCATTTGTGTAAGAACCCAATGTTTCATTCCAAGTCAAAGCATATAGATGTCAGATACCACTGGATTCGAAATGTATTTGAAGAGAAGCAGTTGCAGCTTCAGAAAATTCATACAGATGACAACGGAGCAGACATGTTGACGAAGACCTTAACAAAAGAAAGACAGAAGATATGCCGACAGTTGGTCGGTATGGCTTCACATTGAGGAGTCATGGGACAGCCTCCCTTATGGGCTGAAGGGGGAGGTTGTTGGGCTGATGGCCCATATTCAGCCCATGTGGGCTTTATCAGCCCACAGCTCACACCCCCTCTTAACCTAACCCTAATTAAGATTATGGGGGTGTGGTGGCTGCGTTTTAGAGGCAGATTAAAGCTATAAAAAGGCAGCAACGAGGCAGATCTTTATAGCGACGAGATTCCAAAGAGAAGAAGGAGAACAAGGCAGAAGAGGAAGAGAAAGAAAGGGAAGAAGACAAGGACAACGCAGAGAGACTGTTCACAATCATCTAGCTGTGTTCTCATCTCAGATTAGATCAAATCTACAGTAGGCTCTTGCTGTGATTACTTGGGAGGTTTTAGATATTGTGGGCAGTAACGTGATCCTTGTATCCCAGTTATTCTCTTGTGGTTGTTGCTTGGGTTTTGGGCAAGAGATTGAGATTTGTATATTCATTATTCTCATAGTGGATTATCTCTAGTTTGCCCCGTGGTTTTTACCCTTCACATTGAAGGGGTTTTCCACGTATATCTTGGTGTTCTGTTTGATTGTGTTTCCATTTTATTCCGCTGCGTATTTTGGTCTTCTAGTATTTGTTCCTATACAAAGGTTATTCCTGTTTATATCCCCATCATATAAAACCAACAATAAAGGACTAAGACAAGGAGGACTTGAATTGCGTAAGAGATGACTTCTAGACAAGAACCAAATCAAAGGATCCATTGAAAACAGGGAGTATGAAAGAGGGTCTCCATCTGGCTTCTGCTGGTTTAAATGCTAATCGGTGAATCGATCTCTTTTGTGGATTTAGGGTGCCCGGTCCTTTTGATAGCAGTGGTTGAGTGACTGAGTTTGGTTGAGTGACTGAGTCTGGATCTAGTCCCTACTAGGCTCGTTCCTTTCCAGTCTGACGTGCAAGTCAATTCAAAGCGTCTACTCAATAGACTCTTATACTAAAAGCTTATACGCTTCACTAGTTGTACCATACGCAGCACTAGTTGTACCTAAGGAGGAGTTCTTTTCCGGATGTGTAAGATGAGTCGACTTACTTACTACATCGCGTTAGCTTCCTACTTTTGAGTTTGGATATTACTTCCTGTCTTTTCGAAACCTTATGTCTCATATGCATCACCAATCCTTGTATCTCGAAAAAAAAGAGCACTTGGAGATAAGTATAAGGTAAGGAAGGAGCACCACTTCCAAGTATAAGGTAAGGAAGGAGCACTACTTCTAAAGTGGATGAGTCTCCGCCCACATAATTTGGTTGTTCTTTCGTCAGTCACTGAGGTTTGATCCGCAGCAGTATAGCATGAGTAGCTAGGCCGCTCATTACGCTTCCTATCAAACAAAACAAACAGAGGAGAGGGAACTCGGCAGCTTATAAGGATTGGATTCATGCCATTATGGCCGTCTTCGATAGCTTTAAGAGTAATGGTTTCTTTATAGTATCGGTTTATTGGCTTTGACAACTTTCTAAGGTACTTTTTGTCTCACCGTTGCTCGACGCGATACGTTTTTCTAGAAACAGTTCGTGCGGTCTGTCAGTCAGCAAGTATAAGTATAGGATTGAAAGGGTTCGAATTCACAAAGTGGAGCGAAGCTCAATTGTGGTTATTTTGCTTCCTTTCCTTTCTATTTCGGGAGCAGCCGACTGGTAGCTCTATCGCATGTTGTCGTAGGCGGAGATCCTCAAGTTGTCAACGAGCCCTCACTGAAAGATATGCTCCTTGTCTGTGATTGCAATCTCTGGCTGGAGAAAAGAAAGATGGATACTTCGTCGTGATGGGACAGATTACCAAGTTTGGTAGGTAGGAGAACACAGGCCGGGATAAGAGAAATCTCCTATGATTCGAGATAAGTGCTTTCTTGTGGTCAACGCTCGCCTCGTAATAGAGAGAATTGTACATCTGTTATCCAAGCTGCTCCGTGTAGTTACAGCGGTTCGGTCATTTGGCAGCACCCCTTGAACCAATAACAGGAGCGAAAGACCTATAGCTGATACGAAAGCCTACCTCACGATGAAAGACGCAAATGGGAAAACACGGTGTGAGAACCCGTTTATGTATAACCGAAAGAAAGCCTTCTTCTATAAGAAATAAGCTTTTTAAGAATCCGCTGCTATTGAACCCCATGGAGGAAGGTGGTTCGGCAGCTCTTATCTTATTTGTAGTGGTAAGTGGGAAGAAGATCTTATTCGTAGTGGTAAGTGGGAAGAAGACTAGCGGCGCTTGAACTTGTTCGAAAGTAACATACATGTTGACGACTAAGAAGCCAGATCCGATAAAGCAGCAGGATCAGTGAGCAGCTCAATTCCTTATTTCTATAGATAGATAGGTAAGAGAGATTCATTTACAGTTTGACTCGGACAAGACGTTATCGTTCTTAAAGTGGAGCTCGGGTGCGCTTGGCTTCATCTACCTTAGCTTCTGACTTCCAAAACCAACTTATTACCTTCTGACACAAACAAAACTCTCTCATTACTACATTGCTCGTAGGGAAAAAACCATTTCATACCTATCTTTCTTCTCAAGCTCTTGAAACGAAAACATCAATTTATTCATTCACTGATGCTATAATCCATAAATAAGAAATGCACGCACCTACACCTAGAAACTACACTTCGAGAACCACGAGCATGATACCCTGACCCAGCTTCCCGGAACCCATCTTTCTGTCCAGGCTATTATCCACGACTACACTCGAACGGAACAATACGACTTCTTTGTTTGAGCTAGAACGGCACCAATATGTATCTATTTGAAAACTAAGGGTGTTTGCTTTGTTACTAGATTCTTTCCTTACCGCAGCTTTTCGCACTCTCCTTTCTGAACCGACAACGAATGAAACTAGAGCAACCATAAAAATAATGAATTGACAGCACAGCGCGTAATAAGTTTTCTGTCTTCTCACTCTTTCGAGCGCCGAATCAAAGATCAATCACACCTAGCTTTAAAGCCAGTACTGTCTTTCTACCCTTAAACGTAAAGGAAGCCAAATAGCTGGACTTGCCCTGATCCCAATCGCTGTTGCTTGAAATTGTGTTCTTTGTTATTCCGGGTGTCGACTGCCTGATCGAAAGGGAAAGGGTTCACTCGTTAATGAAAAAGGTGATATCACGTAAGGGAGAGTTGTGAGCAAATGATCTTAGTATTACTATCAGGTTCAAGGGTCTATGTTATAAAGAAGAAATGCACTATAACAGCTTTTTTTTTTGTCTTAAATGATCAAGATTACATAAGATTAGTGAAACAGGCGTTGAAGGACGAGAAATCATGGTTTACGGCCCCTTCCCCTTACTTGCCCGAGCTCACTAAAGCACTCTTAAACTCAATCAATAAGTAACCTTGCAACAATAAAACAAAGACATCTTTCCTACGTTGCTTTTTCTCTATCACTTGCTTGTTCGAAAGCCCTGACCCGTTGTTAGTTTCGAAGCTATGCTATAGTTGGTTACTTTATTCGTTTCGAAGCTATGCTATAGTCGGTTACTTTATTCTATGTTAGTTCAATTCCATTCTGTATTCTTGTTCAGTGTCAGTTCAATCTCATTCTGTGCGTTAGGGAGGTGGTGCTAAGGAAAGTTCTTGTTTCATTTGTTCAATCGAGTGTTTCAGTTGAAGTGGAAGGAGAGGCCTCTATAGTCTGTTTTGGCAAAAGAACAAACAAGCTTAGGCGCTAAGAGAAGAGTTCGCGTCGGCAAAAGAACAAACAAGCTTAGGCGCTAAGAGAAGAGTTCGGGTCGGCAAAAGAACAAACTGTTAATAGATTCAAGCTAAAGCTATTTCATTTCTACAATAAAGCTTCTTCAATTATTGTTCTTATCTTCTATCACAAACAAAGCTTAGGCGCTAAGAGAAGAGTTCGGGTCGGTGCTTGTGCTGCGGTATAGAGAGGTGATTTTCTTGTGGTAAGTGAATGGCCAGATTGTCGTCCTTTGTCTGTTAAGGGAGTGAGGGTAGCCCGCGGTATCAAGGAACAGTAGAATAAACTACGGAGGTTTAGTATAAAGTTCGGATTGCGCAAAGAAAGCTTTACTGCTCTCGCAACCATTAACAAGTCTGGGCCGAAGTAAACCAGGTACTCCCCCTTCATCTGGAACTAAACTCTTTGGACGACACCTCGCTTCTTTGCCAGTAGTTTATCCCGCTTCAAATCCAGATCTACCTAACCCTACTACTTAAACCAATTCAATAAGAGGAGCTTCTGGAACAATACTTGATACTGTATGGAGATGTAGACTCATCTGAAACTCTAACTTTCACTAGAGCAGTCCATTCTTCTGCTGGAACTACACTTGAATTTACGAACTCTACTTTCATGCCCGGCAGTAGACCCCGATCCTTACTCTATACATGAAGATCATCTTGCAGTCAAAGATCTTAGCGCTTCAACATTAAGATATGATTACCCCCGAACTCTACTACCCTTAACATAAAGAAAACCAATAATCTAATAGAATCTAATAGAAAGTTGCACCCAATCTAGAATCACCTCGAACAGAAAGACAAGAAGAACTTTGCGCGCATTACTAAGTTGGGACATAAGAGTACAGCAAAGAATCAGGACATTCTCGAACACCCAACTCGGCTAGATTCCTCCCCGAACTACAGAAGAGAAGGGCACCTGTCATAGAAACAAAGTAACCAAACTGATGGGTAACAAAAGAGATAGGTAGCAGCACGAGCAAGGGAACCAGGTAGGTAGATTAGAGGCCAAAATGCTATTCTAGGGACAATTTCTGAGTGGAGATTAGGGTTGAATCGCCAAGAAAAGAGACAGTCTCAAGAGCATCCGCTTTATGGTATCCAGGTGTTGGTGCCCGCTCACGTTAGCGCTTAGCTTAATATACGTTGCTTGTTGGGATGAAACAGGAACTGGCATTGTAAACTCTCCACTTGAAGAATCGCCTGTTCCTTAGTGAGTGAAGTAAGGATTGAGGAGCAAGACAAGAATCCAGTGCGGGGGTTGGTTTCAAATAAGAAAGTAGAAGAGCTGGTGCCGCCGATATTCAATCAAGTAGAAGAGCTGGTGCCGATATTATAATCAAGTATGAATAGGGTTTAGTGTAGCTAGATTCCATTCCATAAGTGAGGGGCGCTGAAGAACCAATATTTCCTATAAGTTGACGGCTGTAACCCATATTTCTATAAGTAAACACCCTCTGTGAAACTCTGAAAATACTTATTTGACTAACTAATATACTGATCGAGTTTGCTTTGCTTTTCGCTCCGTTAGCGCAACTCACTACGTTACTTGTTGTGTCAGCTGTTTGTTTACTTGATTTTAGTCAGCAGGGAAGTGACTATATTATATCATATGAGGTGAAGATTCAGGTACTATTGACCACGGAGCGGGAACAATATACTCAATAGTATAGATAGCTTACGGGAACAATATAATAAATAGTATGGATGTACGGGTTAAAGAGTATGGATGTCTGGGGGAACGAAATAATCAAGAGAAGAGTACAGATTGACAACGCAGTTCAGGAGTTGGGACAATGACAGTAGCAAGCCGAAGATACTCTTTCTATTCTTGCGGTAGAGCTAATTCCAGTCTCTAAGCTTGGAACCTATTTTCTTTCTTTCTTCTTGTGTTCCTCCAACATTTCCAATAAATCTTATCTTTCTTTCTTCTATTGTGGTTCAGAGCGGCGAAGAGGATTCCGAGCTTTCTTATGAAGTTTGATAGGGGAATCACCATAAAGTCAACGGGGATGCAGACCATGACGCCGGCCACCCCGTGGTGTGACAACCAAAGGTACTCCCCTAAGGGAGAAATGACAACGCGACATGCCACGGTGCCAGTCGAGCGAACGGGCATTAACGTCGACCTGACATCGCCAACGTCACCCCTTCACAGCGAGCGACTTCTTCACCCATACCTTGCGCGTCTACCCAAACGCAGGGGGCAACGATCGAGGCCACCCACATCCTGCGATAGGATGGTCCGCCACGCGACCTTAATGGCAATGTCAAATCCCGCCAGAGACACGACCTTGCTCTGACAGACAGGAACATCAGGTAATATCAGACCCAAGCTATAAAGAGTCGAGGGTCCGGAGAATAGGGAGGGGGGGCTCGGCACAGAAATCCCCTTCTCGTCCTAACTAGACCGTCGGAGGGGTCGGGCCGAAGAAACGGTCCGACCTTTGTGCAGGTACACGGCGACCGCATTACCAGGGGACTGCAGCTAGCCGTTTACTAAAGACCAACCTCGGATCGGGTTGCCGCGAGCGCTCACCCTAAAGACGTCAAGAGGCCCTACCCGGGATCTTCGGTATCCGGACCCCTGAACCGAGCCGTATCGACCCGAGATCACGGCTTAAGCAGGTGCAGACCGCATCAAAGTTGATTCCTCTTTCTATTACTTTTTTTTTTTTCATGGAGAACCCGAGTTGGGCACCTATTGTCTCCTCTGTCTGAAAACCCACTTTTTGTATTGGGCATTGAGATCGACTTGTCGTTGTAACTCATTTAATATGCCGCAAGCAGAGCAGGAAGAATATGCTACTTTGCTTTGTGAGGAGAAGGATTCCACTTCGGTTCCTCAAGATGATTGGGGAATATCAAATCCAATAGGATGGGAGTCGTCGTAATCATCAATTGTCATGACACCTCCCGATTAGGGGTGAATAAGGCATTCTGCCATCGACGTTCTGCGCCTCGTCTCGAGTATACTCCCTTTCTGTTCCTTCCAAAGTGCTTTGATTTAGGTTTGAATAAGCAAATGAGAATGGAAGTTAGGTTTGAATAAGCAAATGAGAATGGAAGGCTTGTAGTCACTCTCTCGCTTCATTGCATCAGTTGCTCGCTGGTGTCACTCGGGATCAGCTTTTACTTTCTCTTTCTTATTGGTATCATGGGTATGAGATGCTAGCTTTAGGCGCAATGGATTGTTTCTCCGTCCACCCCGCCTCTTTTAGCTCTATTTTGATGAATCAGTTGTTGATGAATGAGTGGTTTCTGACTTTTATGAAGAAAAAGAAAAGATAGGGTTTTTTAGAACATGAATGATCTTGGGTCTGTCTAGGCTCTATCATCCGTTAAATGGTATACAAAGTACACTAGCCTCTATTAGAACAGTTACACTACCTCGTCAATGGTACGGTCCCCTGAGTGCTCCAAGTCGATAAAGAGTGGATCGCTCCGTTCGCTTGCATGCGGGATACTTCACTTCAGTAGATCGATAATCAAACAAACGCATTGGCAGCACATGAAGGTTCGCAAAGAAATACAATACCTTGTTTTGCCTTTGATTGACCCCTTACCGCTTACATACTTGTGACCGTGTGCGGATTGTGTTTATAGCCACCAACTAATCATTCCCTTTACCTCAGACACTTGACTCGGTAAAGCATCTATGACTGGACCCTCAAACAGATGTTGCAGGGATACTTACTCGGTCAAGTAGAGACTTTACGACAAGTTGGAATTCACCCCTAAACCTATACTATAAGTAGGAAGAGGCACCCAATCTAGTAGCGGAAAGTGGAGCAAATCCATATGGGATGGGATCTTCGCCGATGAATAGGAAAGAAAGACGCTGCTACGAGTGCTGGAAAGCCCTACGAGGGTGTGGGAGAGATATAGGTTGCATTGAATATAAGAGTCAGGATTCCAAACAAACAAGTAGAATCACACTGATCCCGCTCAACACTTACCCTCAGACACTGTTACCAATCCTATCTGGAGATCTCTAACATGATGAATGAGTGTCAAGAGAGTTTATAGAAGTTCCCTTGCTCCTGCAGCAGTGAGATCCACCAGTCAATGCTGTAAGTTGTTCCACTTTCGCATGATCGATGATGCTATGCTTTCCTCTCTATTCATCATCGTATGCTTATTTGGATTGGATGCTGCTCTCTAAGATTGATTCTTCACCCATGACAAACAAATCGGATTCGTTAATAGATAGAATCCTTCAAGGACAAGAGATATCACTTGAGAGTTTTGCTTTAGCGAATGATCAGGAGCTTCCTCTTGGGTCGACATTCTAGAAGCGAAGCGACCTCTTACTTTTGAATCGACAGTTGTAGCTTCATGGCTCTATCTGATATGATATGCACCTCCTAGGCAATAAAGGGAAGACACTTGATATTGGTACCGATTGCGAGAGTACAAAGTCTTGGGTCCTGAAGAGGAGCCGAAGATCAAAAACGAAATGCGCCTGGGGTTGATCATAGAAAGCAGGTGAAGCAAGAAGTAAGGATGAAGGAATTGTAGTGTTGTACCTTTCAGAGTCAATCGTAGTTCCAAGAGACAACACCCATGAACTCACTAAGCTGGAGGTCCCTGTGTCGGCTGTGGTGGGCTGGCAACTTCAAAAGAAAGGGAGAAAAAGCAAAGAAAGAGGATTGGAACCCATACTGAAAGATAGAAAGCAATAGAGGAATGCGCAGATAGAAAGCAATAGCTGTCTTTATATCGTGTAGTAAGATAGCGCTCTTAGTTCAATTCGGTAGAACGGTCGGTCTCCCCGATGTCCTAGGTTCAAATCATAGAGAGCGTTCTTTTCTTCATTCGTGTTATACCGAGAAAAGATTCACTGCAACCGAAAGAAGACCTCCTGCAGATCAAGGAGGAGGAAAGAAAAACACTTATTTGGCCAAAGTGAAAAGGTAGCAAATGAAACAACCTAATATTCCTTAAAAGGTAGCAAATGAAACCTACTAATATTCCTTTCTTCCACACTTTTTCCCCTTGAAACATTGTTAGGGGCCTAGAATGGAATATTCTTAAGGGCATCTTGTCCTCAGTGCAGGAATCCTCTATGCTTTGTCCTTTACGAGACGAGTAGGAGGAAAGGAAAGATTCAACAAATAGATTTGTTCCATTCTAGTAGTTGTGATAGATAGTATTGATAGATAGTGGTGATAGATAGTGTGCTCCCTTTCGTGAAATAAGCTTGAATGTTAGTGCGCCCTTTTGACTATCAGATGCAGATGCAGCAAAGAAGCTTACTAGAAGAGCAGTAACTAAGGCAGAGCTCACACTTGAATGCAAATAAGGGGATCCGACTCTTTTCCAAAATACAATAGGGGCGGCGAATGATAAATAACTATAGTGCAACAGGTTATGCCTTGCCTGAAAAGAGCTTTTCTTTGAGTTTAGTGTGCTTTCAATCCTTTATTAGAAGATAGCTCGAGAAAGTGTTTACTATCAGATATGGTATCTGGTAAAGAAAGGGATATATTACAACTCTTTTCCACAATAAAAGAGAGAGAGCAGATGGCCACCAATACTTACTAGAAAAGGAAAGCAAAGAAGAGAAGTCTCAGAGCTACAAGCCAACAGCAGCAACCCTGAGAGAAAAGTGATCCATTACTTTTTACCAGTTATTTTATTAGATAATATCACCGGGATGTAAGTGAAACAATAATAAGGATGTCGACTATCCCCATTCGCGAAGTAAGCTTTTGGATCTTTGTGCTTGCTGGTTAGACAGTAGCTGCTCATACTGAGAGAGTGCTCTTCTCTTTACTACAGGAACAGAGAGCGAACCGTCAGCATTCCTATACAAAAGGGTCTCCACAGCTTCCGGTAAGTATTAATTAGCTTCCATTGCATCCGCTCCTCGTTTTGGAGCTCCTCTCTTAACTGCTTGGTGCTTTTTAGAGGCACGAAGGCTAATGAAAAGAGTTCTCATTCATCTTCTGCGCCGCTATAGAGTCCCTCCTCTGCCTCGGGTTTCCTGCTCATTTGGCCTATGTGTCCCAGTGCATTAAAGTGTATGTACTCATGTATAGCGATTGGACTCCTCATCTCTTTGCCGGTCATTACTACTTTCAAGCTTTGTTGACTTTCCGTGTGAGTATGGCCTTGTCTCCGGGCTCTAATAGTCTATCAACAGCTCCTAACGCTATCTCCTTTGCCCTAGCCTTTGCTAACAGAATCTGATCTTATAGTACCATTTTCAAGCTTTGCTTACTTGTGGGGTGGTGAGTATTGCCCTGTGCTGACTAGTGGGGTGGTGAGTATTGCCCTGTCCCCCAGCTCTAGTAGCTTCTCTACGACTCCCAACGATGGTTCCTTGCCCTTCGTCGCAGTGTTTATAGGAGTGGTGGGTTTGGTTTCTTACCCGCATTCTTATCCTCTTTTTTCTACCAGCATTCGCAGGAGAGCAGTTAATAATCTCTTTCTTAACCTGTAAAGTCTTTCTTGTTCTTCAAGTCCTGTTTTCAAGGGTCAGAATATCCTACTGGCTTTGTTACCTCTGTAAATGAATATAAAAGATACCAACAATATTGTCCCTATCACCAATGAATTCTCTAAAGCTAACAATTTCAGAAAGTACGTTTTGTTAACTCTATCTATGGCAGATGACACACCCAAAAGAGTCTCAGTTAGCAAAGAGGATATCATAAAAAGAATCACCCGCATGTTCACCTGCAAAAGCATAGTAATTGCTAAGGAAGAACATATGACTAAGGGGCCCCATTTCTATATCGGTATTCTGCTCGAGAGGGGAGTGCATAGAAAAGCTGCCCCAAGGGCATTCAGCAACATCTTTCCAGAATTGGATGGTGTCCAGTTGCATGTGATGTGGCCTATTATAAAGCGTGGGCAACAATCTGCAAGTTCCTCTTGACAGAAGACTCACACCCATTCATTTGGGGGGAGCAAACTCTGCAGCATATCCAAGAAAGCGTAAAAGCGCAGGAGATGCATAAGAAAATGCCGGATAGAAATCAGTGGATTGTCAACAAGCTCAAAAGCTTTGAAGAGTGGGAGCAAATTTACAATGAGCCGGAAATTGTCAAGATGCTATTCTCCTCTTATAACACAATGAAATCCGTTTTTTAGGATATGAGAATATTCAAAGAAAAGGAAAGCAATTTGCAGCAAAGATTCCTACTTTATTTAGCCGCTAATGCACACCCATTTGAATACACGATAAATGACTTGAAAGAAAAAGACTATCTTCTGGACTGGTTAGCGGTCAATCTACTCTTTGGAAGGCCACTCAAGACTAAACAGCAACTCCTATATGGCGAGCCAAGCACACAAAAAACACTTATATTCGAAATGCTTGGCGCTGTATTAAACATCTATCATGCATCCACAAGGAAGAATGATTTCTCTGGAGCTCATGACCATTATGACTTGTGGCTTTTCGATGAATTCCATGTGGCAGAGGATGATAATGTAGGAGCTGGAATGAACCAAGCAACCATGGCAGCTGCAAACAATACACTATTGTGGGTACTCGATGGTCAGCAATGCAGATTGGATGCTAAGTATGGAAGGATGTTCAATAAGAAAAAGAATGTCACTGTTGTTACTATCATGAATTCTCCGGTTAGAAGTATCCGAGAGAAAGGACCCTTCCACGAAAGATTCATGCGCTTGAAGTTCAAAAGTAGCATTCCACATTTATGCGAAGAAAGAATTATTGCGACCCTCTGGGGATGTATACAAAGACGATTAAGCCAGAAGGGTGTACAATGGGAAAATGCAAAAAACATACCCATAATGTATAACGAAGAGCGCGCCTGCGTAAAGTTCTTTCTAGAGCAAGAGCCCAGAAACCCCAGCGGCGAGATCCAAAAAGCAATCAAACCCAGAGAAGATCTGGAGAGGCTGTTGAAAATAGAATTAGGTGATGCTGGAGTATTAACCACCGTGATAAAACAATCTTTGAAGTTACGCGTAGCCAAGAAGAACGAGGTGCCAAGGCATATTTCAAATGAAGTCATACACTTCAATGCTCTAATGCATGTGGACCAAGCCATCACAACAAGGAGATCGAAGCAGGCGGATACCATTGGGAAAGGAGAGGTCTTTACTTCTGATGTCCCTACATCAATCCTTAGAGCCGACACAATGAGGATGGGATTTATTGACCCTATACTGACTTACTTACTATATACTTACTGACTTCTTACTATATACTTACTGACTATATGGTATGGATTCACTCAAGGGATCGGAAGTGGGGAAAAGCAAAGGGTTCCTCTCTACACCGGTTCTCTTTCAAGCTTAGTAAGTCGAGTCTATGCAATGTGGGAGCTGAGCAGCTTTATACTACTTCCCTTTCTTCTTTACTTAGCGGCTGTGGGGGTACTTTTCTGCCTCGACCGTTCTTAACTTCAGCCCGACCTCAAGGGCATAGCCCATGTCCTTCGCTTCTTTGCAAAAGGACTGTACTTTCGATTTCTCCATACGTGACCGATTCTTTCCAGCATATAGAATAAGACTTCTGGGCTACCCTGTGAAAGATGAGGAAACAAACCCAATATTGAGAGGGCGAATGTCGCTCTATTAGGGTCCTCTGCCTTATAAGGTTGCAGTAATGCTGGAAGTGGCATCTTTACCGAGAGTGGAAGTCATTCCCAAAGCCACTCTTTAGAGATTTAACAGGGTAATGCTCTTTGAGATAGCGTTTCCCGTAACTCCCTTAGCTTTCTGTTTGGGATTCGGAGAACCTGTGCTTCGGCTTTCGCTGGCGGGCTTTCGTCATCCATCACTGTCTGAGGGTCGTTGTAAAGACGCGCATCCGTACAGACACTAGACTCGAAAGAAAGGGGGTCGGCAAATACCCTTCTCATCAACGTATTTGAAGCATTGATGAAGGGTTTGTAAGGTACCATTGGATCCAAGCAGGAAGTTTAGGAGATGTCACATCAATCACGTAAGAAGTGACCTTCGTCTTCAGATCACATGTTTGGCACTTGAGACGAATCTTGCCGATGGCTCTTTGCGAGTCGGCATTGTACCCCCGAATGGTTACCTTGGTATGAAGGCTCCTAGGAATTCATTCAAAGATAGGCGGCTAGGGCCCGCAGTGGTGTTGATGGAGGCCCCAGGGTCGATCTCTACCCGCGGTAGGCTTATTTCTTTCGCCGATGTCACTGGTGAGATAAAGAGGCTGCTTATTTATGCTTCTTCCACAATCTTTCTTCTGTCGAGAAGGTTCTATCTGAACTCTTGACTTTATTCATTGGTGCTTCCATGTACTCAGTACTAATCTTCGATGCTTTTGATTTCTACCCTGTGTTGACATGTAGGGCATACTTTGCTTACAATAGACTACTAAGCGGCTTTATAGGCCCTCCTATCTATATGGTACAAAGCAAGACCCTCGGATACGGATATTTTGCATTCGGGTCAAAGCAAAGAGAGAGGACTTTCGGAAGAAGGCGTCGTCCGCGGATCTTGAGGGTTGGAGGCAGGTAAGGTGTGCCCGTGCCCTAGAATACTCCATACTTAGGTTTTACCCCCTTCAGAGCGGATGCTACTTACTAAGAGACTTCCGTTAGTGAGGAGAGAACTATAGGCGTTAGCCAAAAGACAGAGTCAGGGATTGAAAGAAAATCTAGTCCCTCAGGAAATAAGACAACGTAGGGAGTGGAGTGAGCCTAGAGTAGAATAAGACTAACTCTGCAACTTTCAACTCATACCAGGGAAAGACGGAGACTACCGATACCGAGCCGTGGTTGATGAAAGATCACAAGCATAGAGACAAACCTATAGCTATGCCTGCTTCACTTCGTAGCATTAATGGGACAGTGCAATGAGGGAAATCGACGAGAAACGCGATGTCTTCCCATAAAATGAAGAGTGGAGGGGACTTCGACTGCCTTCTTGTATCGGGTGAAGAGAAAGGGGTGGTGGGCCCTTCTTGTATCGGGTGAAGAGAAAGGGGTGGTAGGCTTAGTAGGTCTTCGAACCTACAATATCACCATTATGAGTGGTACTCGTTGATTCGCGGTTTCTTGAGAATTTAGGTTATCCACGTGCCCCAGCGTCCAAATAAGGATCCTAGGTTCTCTTGGAGAGATGGTTTAGGGCGGCTTCGTCTTTCTTATCGAATGTCCTCTTATCGAATGAGGGTTCAGGCTGGACAATTCCCGCGAGGTACCAGACGAGATGGATTCGCAGGAATGAACGAATAAAAAGCTATAAGACAATTCCACATCTGGGATTTATGTTAGAAGGTGCAGAACGTTAGAAGCAAGGGGGCCTCTGGCCAAACTACCCACCGTAGGCTTCTTTTGAAGCGTTAGTTAGAAAAGCATCCTAGCTTCAAGATCCGGCTTTCCTTTCCCATGCAATTCATTACTATAGAAGTCTGATTACTATAGAAGTGAGATTACTATGGAAGTAAGGCAAGAGAAGGATTGAACTAGGAAGACTGAATACCCTTTCTTTCGGGATTAACTCTTCCTAGAAAGGCAGTTGATTCACTGGATTATGCACTATTCACTCTGATTCATACATTAATAAGGCAAGATCAAGATATAGTAATAACCATCGTTCTTATCAGTAATCACTTATATAACGACAGAACAAGCTATAGTAATTAACTAATTATCATTTGCTTAGGTAGTTAATAAAGTATCATTTGCTTAGGTAGTCTAGGTAGTAAGAGAATCCCCGTTGAGGGTCTTTCGATTGTGTTCCCGGCTCTCGGCTCCATCTTTCCCTTTATCCCGTGCCTGGGTAATATATGAATGTCTTTCTCCTACTATGATTTCCGGGTGGGAAGAAAGTAATTGCTAGCTCTTTGAACGAATACGCTCTTGGGCCGTAGTAAGATCATCTCTCTTTGTCTATTCAAAGATCCGAGACAGCTAGTTCCGTTGGTTACATTGCTTCCACGTACCAACTCTAGTTTGGCTCTGGCTTAGTGTGATGAAGCTTGGAATCGAGTCAGGAAGAATAAGTCTAGCTCCAAGCTTTCAAAAGACGACCATTCACTTGCTTCCTCGCTAAGAAGCACGACTCTTTGCGCCTATTTCCCTTATCCCACCCACTGGAGAAGACCCGAACGGAAGACTTCCAGATCACTTATCCTAGCTTCATCTCCCTACTCACTTTTCTTAATAAGCTGGGGCTTCCTAAAGAGGCGAACCCTTACAACATACGAATACCTACGCTAGGTCTCAAACTCCTCCTTTCTGCTTCGTCATGTTCCAACTCAATGTCCAAAGTGAGATTTCTGATTCTTAGCTTGGCTTAAACAATGAAACCATTCTATTTCTTCTTTTGTACTTTACACCTTACCAGACTTCCTCCCCAAGCTATGGAGGAAAAGTCAAAAAACGGATAGAAACAAATAATTAGTATTCTCCCCGCCTCCGAAGTATCAAGGAAGACTAAAGCTTGCTAGGGAGCCGGATCCACTTTGGAATCAGTTGCCTCCTAAGGTTCAAGTTGCTTAAGCTTCGCTTCCTCTCTTTTTATTCAAAGCAAAGTCCAATCTTATACTATTTGTTGGGTTGGTAAAATGGATCCAATGGCAAATGAGGACGTTTAGCAAGAAAGGTTGTTCCGGTCTTAGAGGATTCTTTCCAAGCGAAATACATATACTTGTGATAATGCTACTATATTTGCTTTGCTCAATTCCTTGTGCTCGTTGGAGCTAGCCATGTTGGTTTCAATCAATACGAAGACGTTACGCCGAGTCTGATCTTCTCGCTTATGAAATCCTTTTTGCTTATACAACCTTAGCTTCGGATGGATAAGTTTTGCAAGTCACAAGGTTTTCTGAATGTGATCACCATTTTGAGTACTAACGAAAAGTTCCATAATGAAAGTGCCCTAGGGGATCCGCCTTGTTCCGGTCAGATTACACAAGCTATTGTTTAGAACATAGGTACTTGGATTTGCCAGCTTTATGGTTAGTTTACTTAATTAAAGTATAGGTTTCACTTGACATCTTAAAGTATGGAAACAACTTGACATCATTCACGGATCAGATAGCCTTATTTTCATGCACGATTAGAAGCGGACTTACTCATAAGGTGGTCAGCTCATTCATTCTCCAACATATCATTTAGTGCGGCTCATACTTTCCCTGCTTACCTATTCGGTATAGCTTCTATCCCGTCTCGAGGTCGAAACCAGAAAATCTCAATTCCCCATCGCCTTATAGCTACAAAAGCAAGCCACTTGGAATAGGAAGTATGACACGAGTAAGAAAACCAAGGAATCCAAATGACGAGAAAAGGAGGAACTCAAGTCATATAACTGGAACCGGAACAACCGAGACCAAACCTGCTTACGGTCTATCTTTATCAACCAACTCCCATGTTGACATCTTTCCTGGGCTCCAGCGTAGTCAGCCAGCTCTTCGTTGACTTTGCGTCGTTTCCTGCGTTACAAACCTTTCACTATCTAGGCGCCCTAGAAGGAGGGGTCGGGTCCCACAAAGTTCTTCCCCGAAGGTCAAAACGTAATCCCTGTCCCTGGAAGAATTTGATGAGCGTGGGCAATTTCTTGATTAGCTATCTCGACTTGGAGCGGCTCCCCTTAAGTTACAAGGGATATATTGCCAGTATACACTACAAATTGATTCTTTGACTCGTTCTTTGATCCGTTGCAATCGAAAAAACCGCGACTTCTGAACGGCTAATGCCTAAAACACTCTAATATCTCTTTTCAAGAAAGCGAGTATCAAGACCCTATGTAGTTCAAGGCCCATTTGAAACCAGTTACTGTATTGACTTGAATGGATTTTCGCCCCTCACACTCTTTTTACCTTTCGCTTTAGGGTCACAAGCAAGATCTTTTTATTCTATTACGTACGGGGTCCTATGATTCGCATCAAGAAAGAAATATCCAAAATCCAAATACCTCTTAAAAAAACGAGTTCACTAGCGTCTTTTTCCTAACATAACAGCGGCTACGCACCTTCTCCCTCACTTAATGAGTACCTACCAGATACATGCTTTAGACAGGAATGAATTCCTTCTCCTATAGCCGCCAGAGAGGAAACAGTCTTATCGCTTCTTTGACTTTAGAGAAAGACGTCACCCAAGCATTACATCTGCAATCTCCAACAGGTACAGAAATATTAATGGCATTAAGAGCTACGAGGGATATATTTTGACAGAAAAAGGAAAGAACCAGACATACAAGAGTTTGACCCTTTGCATAGAGGAGTTGTACCCGTTTCACCATTTGGCACACTACTATATACATATACAAGTAAGTCAAAAGATTATATATACATATATAAGTAAGTCAAAAGATTGATTACCCCTTAGGAAGCCCTAGTATAGAATAATATCATTTCTTTATTTATAGAATAATATCATTTCTTCAATACCAATACCATAGAATAATACCAATACCGTAGAAGGGAATACCAATACCATAGAAGGGCATGGGAATACCATAGACGGAAATGGGAATAGTCTAACATGCATACGTACTGTTTTACCTCCTTTCCTTCCATGGAAAGAATTGATTGCTACCCTTGGAGAGCTAATGGTACTGGACTGATAGTGTACGGAATCGTACCCACGTACGAAGAAAAGGATGCACTCTTCATTGTCGCTTCGGGGCACGATTGAGAAAGCCGTCTGTCTTAAAAAACGATCCTATTAGAAAAGGCGAATGGCTACGTCCGGCCTACGACCGGGGTCTAGTGAACTCCGCTTTATTCTTTATGCTTCAGCACGAGTCTAACTCGCTAGACCGTATAAGGAGCAATCCCATAGTCTAATCACCGAGCTCTGCTTGGACTGGGACTGATTGGTTCCCCTTCGTTTGATCGGTCCCTGCTACGAGATCTGTCTACTTGGCTCTGGTTGTAGGCCTTTCTGGGCTATCTTGCTAGGCACCTCGTTCTTGGGACTTGCTTAAGGACTGGTTTCGTAATCCTCTATTCCATAAGTAGAGATCCAACCTTGTTCTCATCGTCATCTTGTGGTTTAGGTCGTCTTTCGAACACTTCCTAAAGCACGCTTCGTTAATACCTTTTCTGACTCCTGAGCTGCCATGAGTTTCTAATCTGAATTGAGCTTTATCCGCTTCAATAAGGTATTCTACTAGCCTTATCAATAGCCTTACCTGCAACGAAGGAGGAGAAGTTATAGCCGCTTCCCACGACGCCTATCTTCCTGCTCTGCCAGTATACCTCCTTGCAAACCATACTTCCCGGTTAGTCTTCGTCAGAACAAAGCGTATGCTTTTGGTTTCATGCTATTGTAATGGGCAAGTTCCCTATCTTCATTGCTCAGGGCGAAACTCCGCTTTCACAATCCAAATTGCCTCGGGTTGTTTTAAGGATTGATTTCTGGCCGTGTAGCCCCTTTGTTAGGAATACTAGGAATACCAGGAAATCGAAGATGCCCATTTGACTATATATATTAGCGCTGTTATTGTTACATAATATGTTGCATATAGTGGAATAGGTTGTTAGCTACGAATACGCTCTTTTACACATCTATCTAATGGATGCCCAGAGGAGGATGCTAGTTAGTTGTTAAGGCACTTCTTTCTCTATTGGCGACTTCCGGAACTACACCCCTAGATTTCCTTCCTGCCTTCGTCGACAACACCTAGATACTTTCCTGCTCCAGCGGATTCTTTAGATCAAGCTTATTAAACGGATTCTGCTTCATCTTACTTTGGCACTGCTGACTTACTTTCTCCTGTTTCTTGTTATGATCCTTATTATGCAGAAAGAAAATAAGGACTTGTTGCTCCAACTCCCTCGTTAGCGTAACCGTCACTCGCAGGAATGGAAACCATCTTTCCGTTAGTAACAAGTAAAGAATTAATTGATCTCTCTTGCAACTACAAAAAGAGCTAATACTCCTAACTGCTTCTCCTCTAAATCATATCTAAATGCACCTACAATAGAAATGAGTAACCTTTACTCTTTAAGAACTAAGATGAGCACCCGATCCCGTCTATATTAGCGTGCAAAACTGCTTATGGAACTCTAGCAAACTCCTTAGCGCAACTAACTTCCTTAACAGACAGAGACCTTTGCTCGAACTAAACTTTCAACAAAGAACTAAGTTTGCAGAAGTCAAGTTTTAGGCTACCCACCCAATTGATCTTCTCTCGCAACTCATCTGATCTTCTCTCGCAACTCATCAATGGAAATATCACTTTAGCGCCTTGTATATTCAATCCTATTTTCCACAACTCCTTTCCCGTCTCTCGTTAGCTCACCGTTGCTTGTTCCTGCTGTTGTTGAGAATCATATAAGTCTTCAACTTCTCACTCCACTCGATAAAGGGCTTCTGGGAATCTACCACTTGTTCATGCGTCTAGTTGTTAGCGAGCTGATTCAATGAATTCTGTATTCTTTTACTTATGCTTACGGAGAGGAGTCATCTTACTCTATTCTATCTGTTAATACTTTCTGGAGCTAGAGCATACAACCGTCCTGTGGGCCCGGCCCGCTTCTTCTCTTATCGCAACAAACACTCGAACAGAACTTTCTTTCTAACCCCCGCCGCTGAATGATACTTGTGGAAAGCTAGGCTCTTAGTTACAAGTAGAGGGTGTGCCCTAGGAAAGTCAGGCTTATAGGCAAGTCAGTATGGCTTAGATACATTAGTTGGAGTTTGGAAGCAAAGAGAGGTAGGCTGGTAGCAAGGAGATAGAGGCTATGTTATAGTAAAGCAAGGTTCGGTGTCAGTAGGAGCAGGCTAACTTGGCATTAGTGGAAGGTCAAAGTACCAATAATAATCAAAGACATTGTAGTAAGGGCCCTGGGCAGACTCCGGTATAGAAGCAAGTATCCGAATCAGTAGTCCTAGAATCAAAGACAGTGGAGCAAGTCTTATCGTGTAGGTAGTAATTCTTTTCCGTAAGTAAGTGAAATGTGAGATATCCGTTTTGTTGTCAATAGTTCCGTCCCGATTCGACAGAAGCAGTAATAACAGCTACAACCCTTATTACTTGTTTTGATTCTAACTGTGGTGTTTGTGCACTAGTTCAACTATTCTTAGTAGCGGTATAAGTTTCACCCAAAGAAGCAAGGATGTACAGTAAGATTCAAGTGAGGGTTTTGGAGTGTTGGCAGACTTATCGTCGGGTTAATTAGAATAATAGTTAGGCGCAGCAGCCTTGTTAGCAGCAGTGGATTTCCTATTTCTTAGTTAGAGCCTGGTAAGCAATGGTTCACAATTCCCTTTTCAGGTTTCTCGTTTGATATCCCATAGATATATACGGATTCTTCTGTGCGAGTCTTAAGAGTTACAGCCGGGCAAGTTAGTATAAAAGGAAGTAAGGGAAGTCTAAGCTAGCGCATCGGGGAATGAGCTACCCATCATAAGAAATAGGCTCTTTAGTATCGGGGGTCTAGAATAGTATTTTACTTGACAGCAAGCGGAGTCAGCTTGAGATCGAGGAGTCAAAGAATAGAACAAGAGCTTAAGCCCGAAAGTGATGAATAGCTGTTGAAACACATAGTGAGTAGTGAGGAATAGCTGTTGAAACACATAGTTAGTATCAATACAGAGTAATCAATACATAGTAACATAGTTAGTATCAATACAATATATAGCACATAGGTAGCAATGTCAATAGCACATAGGTAGCAACGAACTTAACTATAAGAATACTGATCAAGGGGGATAAGACTGAAGCCGGGCAAACACACCGGAGGCTCTACGCGAGACACAAAAACATATAGATCCTTCGCCGGGGACTCATTCTTTAAGGAGCACTACATAGTCTTCAAGTAAAACATAAGTAAGTCAGTGGATGGTGTGGTTCTATTGGTCATCGCACATTCGGGTATACCTCGGTCATTATGCATAGAAGGTACCTCGGGCATAGTAGTAAATACGGAATGAGATCATAGGATACCAGCAACTTGACACCCGACACAAGAGCTATCCTCCACTCCAAATCTATAAAGAAGTCGCCCTGCCCTTTTTCACCCAATTTCCCTAATGAACATAGAAATCCGTTTTACTATATGGTAATTTCATAATGAATTAAGAACAGAAAAGATAGAATGAAAACAAGTAGAGACATATTTATAGGTAGGAAAGGAAGATTCATATCAAAAATAAAAGTGAAAGAATAGAAGACTGGGGTGCTGGTTTCAAAGCTCAGATATGAGTAAGTTGTTTCAGAACGAAAGCATGGATCGGTAGACTAAGCGGCGGGAAAAGCAGACACTTATAGACAGCAACGGTAGACTTAAAGCAAGTAAAGGGAAACATACTGATGATCTGTTTCATTATAATAGATTAGCCTCGTGAGACAGCTTTGAGGTCGGTCAAGCAAGAATCAACCCAAAGAGAGGTAGTTTGAAGCGAACAACTACGGAATGCAAGGAGCAAGTATAGGTTTTAGTTAGTCAAGTAGGGCTTGGGGAGCTGGGTGTATTTCCTTGTATTTCGAGTTCGATTCCCGAGTTCTACTCTTTTTACTAGTAGATGCATTCTCTTACTGAATTAGTTGGGTTTCCCTATTTCTATATCGATTCTTTGACTTACCTGTTGCTTTCTTTGTTTCCACTGCCTTTCTCTTACTTTCCCTATTAAGATATTAACGTCAATTTCACTAACACATAACTTCCTTTGTTTGATGGCAAATAGATCATGTAATAGACCCAATCGATCCTCTAGTTTATTTGCGTACTATACAATTGAAGTCGTAGAATCAAAGACAGTAGTGCCAGTTTTCATCTCAAAAGCAAGGGTTGGTTCTATTAGCTGAGGAATAAAGGTAAGGAGGAGCAGACTAAGGGGCCGTATCCAAAATACCCTGTGTGTCTGTGTCAGTGATAGAGAATGAAAAGCACTAGGTTTAGTTTCAAAGTAAGGAGATATAGGCTCAAGCTAGCAGTCGAAGTCCTAGTAGTTGATAAGTTGTTCTCTGCTTTATCATTTCAAGCCTTATTGGCAGTGGTCGGATTCCTGTTAGCCGGTATTTTCTTTTAGGTGACAAGTCAGCGAATACAGGATGCAAGTCAAGAGTCAAGCCCTAGAAGCTGTAGAACATGTATTGGAAGTCAGCAGTTAAATAAGAAAAGTCAGAAGCTGTAGAACATGTATTGGAAGTCAGCAGTTAAATAAGAAAAGTAAGCAGCAACAGGCTTGTAGGTAGTAGTTGGTTTCCTTATTTCCATTTCAAGTACGAGAGGGGACTGTTGTATTCCCCGTTTGAGCTATAGTATTGTTGACATTAATATCAGGTTGGAAGCAAGTAGAGTCAAACTTATAAGTAGGAGATCAAGCCTTGTTAGTAGCAGTTCCATTCTTGTTAGCAGTGATTTCATTATGAGAAGCACTAGGTTAATTCTCATAGAAGCGGGGAAGTTGTTCAGCCTTGGTATCGGTGGTTTGATTCTAATAATAGTGTTATTGAAAGTCAAGGCAGTTAGGCGATAGCTCAATTCTGCTAGTAGTAAGTATGATTTCCGAGTTTACAGTTAAAAGTATAAGTTTGACCTTGTTTAGTTGTTCGTTCACCGCCGAGTATTTATTAATATTTTCCATTTCAATTCCTTATATCTGTTTGTTGTCGCTGTGGGCACTGTTTGATTCTTGGAAGGAGCAGTCTCAGTCTCATAGGTCATAGTCAAAGAATAAAAGATGCAAATAGAATACCAAGAAGGGAGGGGAGCCTAGGAGGAGAGTTATTTGCTTGGTGACTCACTGGCAGGAGGGGCGTACTAATCGAATATGCCATAAGTATGTAATGTGTTGGAATTACAGCGGCTTTTACTGCTGGTGAATACGGATTGAGCTACTGGATCTAGTTATTCCACTAATGAATGCAATTCTGAACTTACTATCCCGGGCACCCCACTATTCTACTTCAGAATAAGAGGAAGGAAAGAAAGGGTAGTTCCTGATTCAAGGAGGGAGTTCCTGTTACTGCCCTGAAGTTAATGGGTCAAGTTTCATCAGTAAATGGAATAGGCCGATATCTTATTGGTTGGATTACGCTTTCTACTGTGATGGGGTTCTTGGCAGGACAAAGGAGGAATCATTTGGCGGGTGTCCTTCTCCGAGACAGCAATGGAATTAGTCTTGCAGAGCGGGAGGGAGATTATGTGACAATGCAAACTAAACTGTGAAGTCTGATAGTATGAAGCTAAGGCTGTGCCACTGTTATATCTGCGGATTTCAGCTAGTCAACTAGGAATCAATCATATACGTGTCGAAGCCGATGCAATGCTGTAGATAGAGGTTCTCAATAGGCCGCCTTCCTTGCTTGATTGGTCTATCTATTTGAACTGTAAATAGCTATATGAAGGAATTATTGACTCTTTATTTATGGAAGGAGGTCAGTTTACTCATTCTTTTCTTTATTTATGGAAGGAGGTCAGTTTACTCATTCTTTATTGAGGAGGCCCTAAAGGAAGTCCTATAAATTGTTTACTCATTCTTTATTGAAGAGGTCCTAGGGTTTGCATAGAAACAACACATAAAGAAGTGAACCGAACAAGCAAGATCGAGCTAGCTTTACTATGCTTGGGTTTGGAAGAGCAATTGGCCACATGATGCGACGTTGGGTTTGAAAGGGTAATTAGCTACATTATGCTTATAGTTGGGTTTGGAAGGGTAATTAGCTACATTACTTTAAATAAGGAACTCTCTGGTTATAGCAGTTGTTCGGTAAAGAGCCGGTTGGAATAGAACCTCTGCAAAAGCTTCGCGCTCTGCCTTTCTTAACCCAGACGAAGGGAAGGAGCGGTCTGATGTCGCACATCGCTCTACTCTTATTGGTGCGCGAGGCACACACACACACTGCTTATCCGCCATCCTACGAATAATCCAGGAAAGGAAGTAAGATGGATGAATAGCTCAATTGGCAAACTCCCGTTCAATGCCTACAGCAATCAAAACTACAGGGCCACTCTCTCTCTCCTTGGGATCTGACCATTTGCTTTCCTTTGTTTATAGTAGTCTATTAAGGATTCAGTCTCTCTTCTCTAAGCTCCAATAATTGTGGAAGAAATACAAAAAAAGCGAAAGAAAAGTGGGAAATGACTTGGATTATAGGTTGTTGCTTCTGTAACTGCACCATTGGTTGTTGCTTCTGTAACTTACCCACTTGCTAGTTCTCTACCACATTAATAGAAGCCTGACTCCTTAACTTGTTGCCATTATGGATAAGCTAGAGGCAGCCCGAAGTCACCTTTCTTCTGCGCTACCTTATTTTCCTTCCATCTTTTCTTCTGAACAAGCAACGGTCAATTCCTCTCCTAATGCACAGCGGAACGTACTTCTTACTTTCTGAATTTCCTCATTGGTACACTTACCAGAACCAAACTGAATGCTTGGACCACAATGTGCCGCTGTAGCTCAAACAAAGTACTTTCATTGAAGCAACGGAACAAACAAACAAGCAAAGGCGCCCACCCAAGAGTAAGCGTTAGCACAAGAGAACAGTAAGACTCACGTAATAAGCCCTCTGCTCCAATAAGTGTTTGCAGTGCGAGTGTTGTCTCCGAGAAAGTTCTAGAGGGAATGATTGTGTTGTGCGGTAAGAGAATCAGAGGTATTGTCTCCAGGAATAGTCTCAAGGTTCGGTTCAGTTCCAGGAAAGTCTATTGTTGTTGTTGGCGATAAAGTCTCTTTCAGTTCGCCTGGTTCCTCTTGTGGAATCCTAGCCTAGTGCTTGTTTTGTTCTATCAAGACAAGAATAAGAGGTTAGATCATCAGCAGCAATACTTTTCTCAAGTTCTGTTCTTGTTTGTGTAGTTCTTATTTCGGAATTATGTGAATGCTTTGTTGTCGGCTTTGATCCTATAAGAATGGAATGCTCATCTATACTGCCCACGTAGTTGTTAAGGCGCTAATCTACCGTTAGAAAGGGCTCAGAGAGAAAGATTGGAATGGAAATGGGAATGAAACTACTATATAAAGAGAGGAATGAAACAACTACATAAAGAGCTATAGGAGCCATAGGTAGGCAGGCAAGGGAACCCGCAAGGTAAGCTGCGTACTTAATCATAGGGCAGAAGGATAGAAGGGAAGCAGTGTAGTTTCTTATTTACAGCAACTCAGCAATTGAATACATCTTATTTCCCGCTACTCTGGGGATGTAGTTCATTCTTTCCTCGTTGACTTACCTTACTTTCGAACTTCCTAGCTCCACTGCCTAGCAACATTATACTAAGCTTGGCCCGGTGTGACGTCGTGTCGAGTATGAACATGGCTTGAAGTTACCTTTAGAAAGAAAGGGTACCTTCCGTGGAAAAACGCTCTTACCTGCCAGCCCGTCCTTTTATTCCACAACTGATTCTTCTGGTTCAGACCCATTTTTCTATACGGGTAAACTCGCTGACGTCGAAAGAGCTTACACAGGTCTTCCTTAACTTGACCCTAGGAATTAGCAAATTCAGAAAAGTCATAAGAGAGTCTTTCCTTTCATTAGGATATTCTGGCACAACCTTATTCCCCGGAATCGGGTACTTACTTAATAATCTGATTCTATCTCAAAACCTACTTTAGATTCTTCCATTGCTATCAGCACTAGGACTTGAAGCTGCTAATAGAATACTTTATATATCTGGATCAAGCTCTTCTGTAACAAGAAAAACAAGGGAATCTTACTTAGTTGCTTATACCTCTGTTCCTTACTCTGTGGTAACATTTAGGTTTTTTCTTTCCTAAACTACTAGGTAGCTCTATTCTTCCCCTTTGAAAGAAACTGGGGCTTTAGCTTGAAGCTGATTCCGATGATTCCTTGACCTAATGAGATGCCTTAAACACGGGGGGAATTACGATTTCGATTGAAGCTCTGTCGCGCCAATGCTTTACTTATAAGCGAGAATGCCCGTTTCCGACCCGGGACACGGTTGCGTCCTCACGAATGCCCTCAGCTCATCTGGGATGACCAAGCTCCAGGGAGGTTAGGTTCGTTTTTGGTTCGAGATGAAGTCAAACTCTCTGCTTTCCCCTTAATAAACTACAAGGAATGTTACACCCTCTTTGAATCAATTCCTTATAATTCTACCCATAGAGAGATGACAATTCAAGGTCTTATGCTTATAGTAAGATGACTATAGGAACCTATAGATAGGTCAGGAATGCTTGATCGATAAAAGCTTGTCAAAAAGCAGTAGGCAGGATACGTGGATCTATGTCACTGACTCAACGCGAATAGAGGCAGAAGAGAAGACCCTTGCTTGATCCGGTAAGTAAGGATCAAAAGCAGAATTCCCTGCTCTACTGACTCGCCTAGATTTGAAACTCGCTTTGAAACTGGGGGGTGGTGGTTAGGCTTTCGAATTCCCTGTTCGAGAGAGCTCCTTGACCTGGGCTCTCGACGCTTATAACCTTATGGTCTGGGTTAGGGACCTATTCTCTATCACGCTGTGGTCTCCGTCCCTGGCAGTAGTAGTGCCTTCGTTCCGATAGTAAACCAACAAATACCTGCCTCCAAGTCCCGTCAATTGAGTGCTGTCAGTCAGTGTTATCAAATCCCAGATAAGATCCCAATAGTCTTCTAAGATTGGAGTACGAAGGATGTTTCTACTTTTCTTTCAAAAGAGCTCGTGTAGTTCGCAGTTTCAGGCATTTTCTCTAAGACTGTGAAAAGCTTTCCTAATTAATAGGACTGGACCATGATAGACTACGACCGCAAAGATAAGATGGCATCAAGGGCGATTAGGTGTGGCTTGCTTTATAAGGTAAACGGAATACGCGCCCCGCCCCATTAACGCAAAACAATTCGACCCCATAGAGTAACAGAAGCTCTTAGCTACTCAGCTATACGAGAATAAATACACAGGGGTCTTACTTGACTTAAAGAGTTTCAATATATTGGGGAGCTTCCCCTTCCAGCATCTTACTTATATACAGGTCAACATCGACTTAAGAAGCACAAATACATCTCGTAGCTACCTCGGGAGAGGGATGAGAGTAGTGTTATTTAGTTCAATGAGTGTAGCTGCCTATTGCTTGAGTTCCTGACTAGAAGAGACACCGTAAAGCTTCTACTGAATGTAAACAAAGTAAAGGATCAATATCAATTTCTTATGGAATATGACTTCTGAAGTGACCGAACGAAGTGAAGCATTTCTTCAATACCGAATACCAGATACCTATAGAACCTATAGACTACTAATGGTAGGCCATCGGGAACGTAGTGAATTTCTCGGGCAAGGGATATAGTATGATACCGACTGAACGAAGTGTATACCTTATTCCATGATTTTCTTAGAACCATCAGCGGAGATGTCGAAAACACCTACTTGTTGGCCTCCTTGCTTAGTCCAGGATGGATTTTCTTACTGCTACGAACCAATTGAAAGAGCAGAACTATACCAACTGAGCGATATCCCCCCGGATGCTTCCAAGGTTAGTGGTAGGGAGCAGATGCCTCGACGAATAAAAACAAACCTCCTTCTTTTCTTATTCGGCCTCTATTTCATAGCGCAAAGGAGAGTCGTCTGTAAGGGATAAGCGTTTATGGGAAGCAGTCCCCCTGGTAAGCGAGTAGTCAGTTATGGATCCCTACCAATCTTTTACTCCACTTTGTTGTTGACCCTTTCTGGCTGTGTAAGTCCGGAGATCCCTTAGTCCTCCGAAGTAGCAAGTGAAAGTGACTGCAGAATTGCTTGGACTAGCTTAGGCTTGTTATTGCTTTGGCCACGGAAGAGAAAGAACAAGAGTTGCGCTTCGGGACGACTTCTCCTACCACTGTGAAATAGCGCCCTCTTTTGTAAGCTGGCGGGCTAGCTCGAAATCAAATAAATCAAATACCTACGGAAGTGAGAAAGTTATCAGCCCATGAGTTTAGGTCTTGCACATTCAAGCAGATCTACAACCATTGCTAGAGTATGCGTATTGGTTGATCTATTGAAGGAGATGCCCAATCGTATTTGGCTGGGGATGGGAAAGAGCGCTGGCAACGAATCATTTACTAGTACCGATCTCAATCCTTCTTTCGTCTGAGAGGCCACAGCCTAGATTCATGCAAAGACAAACCTGTTCTAGCAAAGAACTGTTGGGCTGGCAGCCCAAAGTGGGTTCAGCCCATGGTGGGCTTTATCAGCCCACAACCCACACCCCTTTGACCTAACCCTAGATCAATATAAGGGGGGTGTGGTGGCTGCGTTTTAGAAGTAGAAAAAGGCTATAAAAAGGCAGTAACGAGGCAGATCTTGAGGGCCACGGGATTCCAAAGAGAAGAAGGAGAACAAGGCAGAAAAGGAAGAGAAAGAAAGGGAAGAAGACAAGGACAATGCAGATAGACTGTTCTCAATCATCTAGTAGTGTTCTCATCTCAGGTTAGATCAAATCTACAGTAGACTCTTGCTGTGATTACTTGGGGAGGTTTTAGATATTGTGGGCAATGACGTGATCCTTGTATCCCAGTTATTCTCTTGTGGTTGTTGCTAGGGTTTTGGGCAATAGATTGAGATTTGTATATTCATTATTCTCATAGTGGATTATCTCTAGTTTGCCCCGTGGTTTTTACCCTTAACATTGAAGGGGTTTTCCACGTATATCTTGGTGTTCTGTTTGATTGTGTTTCCATTTTATTCCACTGCGTATTATGGTCTTCTAGTATTTGTTCATATACAAAGGTTATTCCTCTTTATATCCCCATCAATTGGTATCAGAGCGGGGTTTTGGAGATTTAATTTTTGTATTTGAACATGGAGGCCAGTAATGTTTCTCGCATGATTAGTTTGAATGGAAATAATTGGATGATATGGAAACCAAGAATGGAAGATCTTTTGTATTGCAAAGATTTGTATGGACTTTTGCAGGGGGATAGTGCAAAACCTACAACTATGACAGATGATGAGTGGAAGAGGTTAGATCGAAAAACAATTGGGTTTATTAGACAATGACTTGATGATAGTGTCTTTCACCATGTTTCTACTAAAATTTCTGCATATTCTCTTTGGAAAAAATTGGAAAGTCTCTATAAAAGAAAAACAGCTGGCAACAAAGCTTTTTTGATCAGAAAACTTGTGAACCTAAAATATAGAGAGGGTGCTTCTATTGCTGAGCATTTGAATGAAATGCAGAGTATTACTAACCAGTTATCCTCTATGAAAATGTCTCTTGATGATGAGTTGCAGGCATTGTTACTTCTCAGTTCATTACTAGAAAGTTGGGAGACACTGGTGGTTTCCCTTAGTAATTCTGCGCTAGATGGTATTGTCACTATGAGTCAAGTAACAAACAGTTTGTTGAATGAGGAGTTGAGAAGAAAGAGTTCGGCAATATCTCAGAATGATTCACAAGCACTTATCTCAGAGAACAGAGGAAGGTCAAAGTCTAGAAGCAGTTCACGTATGGGTAGGAGCAAGTCAAGATCAAGAAAAGATATTGTTTGCTATAACTGTGGTGAGAAAGGACATTACAAGAACCAATGTAAGCAACCTAAGAAGAATAAGAAAAAGGGAAAAGAAGTGGAGTCTACAGAGTCAAAGGATAATACTACAGCTATAGTGCAGGGTGGTGATTATTTGATTTTGTCTCCTTCTGATGATATTTTTTCTTGTGTGTATCAGGATCTTGAGTGGGTGATTGACACAGGTGCTTCTTATCATGCTACACCTCGGAGAGAGTTTTTTGCTACATATAGGTCTGGAAACTTTGGTGTTGTCAAGATGGGCAACTATGGCACATCAGACATCATTGGCATGGGTGATATCCATTTAAAGACCAACCTTGGCTGCAAGTTGGTACTTAAGGATGTGAGGCATGTGGTTGACTTGAGGCTGAATTTAATTTCAGTTGGAAGACTAGATGATGAAGAGTATGAAAGCAGATTTCACAGAGGGCAATGGAAGCACAGTAAGGGTTCTTTTGTTATAGCTAGTGGAAAGAAATGTCATACTTTGTACAGGTTGCAGGCTAAAGCTTATGGTGAGCAGTTAAATGCTACAGAGAAAGACTTCAGTATGGAGTTATGGCATAGGCGATTGGGACACATGAGCGAGAAGGGGCTGCAAGCTCTTTCCAAGAGAGAGGTATTACCATATCTCAGAGGTATACATCTGAACCCTTGTATTGATTGTTTGGCTGGTAAACAACATAGAGTTTCGTTTGCTAGTGCTGCTTTGTCTAGAAAAATGCATGCCTTAGACCGTGTTTATACAGATGTATGTGGTCCTTTGAGGACAAAAACTCTTGGTGGATCTGTTGATGTTCTTGGTATAAGTGGTGCACTTTATTTTGTCACTTTTATAGATGATTTTTCCAGAAAAGTTTGGGCTTATGCTTTGAAGACCAAAGATCAGGTTATTAATGTCTTCAAAGAGTTTCATGCCAAGGTTGAAAGGGAGACAGAAAGGAAATTGAAATGCATAAGATCAGATAATGGTGGTGAGTATACGGGATTGTTTAATGACTATTGCAGGTCACATGGGATGACAGTTCCTGGTACACCTCAGCATAATGCAATCGTAGAGAGGATGAACCGCACCATCATGGAAAAGATCAGATGTATGCTTTCACAGGCCAAGCTACCCAAAAGGTTTTGGGATGAGGCTTTGAGGACTGCAGTTAATGTGATCAACTTATCACCATGTACAGCCCTAGATGGTGATGTTGCAGAGCATGTATGGTCAGGGAAAGATGTTTCCTACAAGCATTTGAGAGTGTTTGGTTGTCGTGCATTTGCACATGTTCCAGATAATGAGAGGTCCAAGCTGGATGGTAAGTCTAAAGAATGTATTTTTCTTGGTTACTCACATGATCAGTTTGGTTACAGGCTTTGGGGTCCAGAAAAGCAGAAGGTGTTCAGGAGCAGAGATGTGGTCTTTTTTGAGGATCAAACCTTTGAGGATTTGAAGAAGAAGGCACCAGCCAAGACTTCTGCAGAAGGATTAGCAGATTGTGACCCAGTTATTCCTCCAGTATATCAGGGTGATGGGGGAGATGTGTAGGAAAATAGTGTAGAGCCTGATGTTGATTTACCTGCAGGACATGTTGAGCAAGAAGAAGTAGGAGAGCAAGTTCCCGCAGAACCTCAGTTGAGAAGATCTTCTAGACAACGTCAACCTTCCAGAAGATACTCTACAGATGAGTATGTGATGCTTACTGATGCAGGTGAACCAGAGAGTTACTAGGAAGCAGTTGAGAGTGAGCAGAAAGAGAAGTGGTTAGTTGCTATGCAGGAAGAGATGGATGCTCTTCAGAAGAACCACACTTATGATTTGGTGCTGCTACCAAATGGAATGAAGGCCTTGAAGAACAAGTGGGTTTTTAGGTTGAAGACTCAAGAATATTGTTCTCAACCAAAGTACAAAGCTAGATTAGTTGTGAAAGACTTTAGTCAAAAGAAAGGTATTGACTTTGAAGAGATATTTTCTCCTATTGTTAAAATGTCTTCTATTCGTGTTGCTCTTGGTATTGCTGCTAGCCAGGACTTGGAGGTTGAGCAGTTAGATGTGAAGACAGCTTTCCTTCATGGTGATTTGGAGGAGGAAATTTATATGGAGCAACCAGAAGGCTTTAAAGTCAAAGGTAAAGATAATTTTGTCTGCAAGTTGAAGAAGAGCTTGTATGGGCTAAAGCAAGCTCCAAGATAGTGGTACAGAAAGTTTGATTCATTTATGACAGAAAATGGATACAAAAGAACGGCTTCAGATCATTGTGTGTATATCAAATGGTTTGGTGAGGATTTTATTATTCTCTTACTTTATGTTGATGACATGCTTATTCTTGGGAAAGATATGTCTAAAATTGACAGGTTGAAGAAGGAACTGAGTGAGTCTTTTGCAATGAAGGACATGGGGCCAGCAAAGCAAATACTAGGCATGCAGATTTCTCGTGACAGGAAAAACAAGAAGATTTGGTTGTCACAGAAGAAATACATCGAGAAGGTATTGGAAAGATTCAGTATGAGCAATGCAAAACCAGTTGGTTCTCCTCTGGCAGGTCACTTCAAGTTGTGCTCAGAACAGAGTCCGTCAAGTGATGAGGAGAAGGAGAAAATGCAAAAGGTTCCTTATGCTTCAGCAGTTGGAAGTTTAATGTATGCTATGGTATGTACAAGGCCAGACATCGCATATGCAGTGGGTGTTACTAGCAGATTTCTTGCAAATCCAGGCAAAGAGCACTGGGCAGCAGTGAAGTGGATTTTTAGATATCTCAGAGGGAGCTCTAAGGTTTGTTTAAGCTTTAGAGGTGGACCACCTATGTTGACAGGTTACATAGATGCAGATATGACAAGAGATATAGATACGAGGAAGTCCACTTCAGGTTATGTACTTACTTTTGCAAGGGGAGCTGTGTCATGGCAATCCAGGTTATAAAGGTGTATGTTAGAACCCTTGCAGATTCTAAACTTGGGGTTGATCTCTTTAGGGGATCGACCTCCTTGGAACTCTATAGGGGTTCCTCCCTCCAAGTTGCTGCTCAAAGGCTGCAGAAAAGATTCATCTATTGCTTATGAAAAGAGGAGGAATACATGGCTATTTATAGGGCTTTTAAACCCTAACTCCTAATAGGACTCCTACTTAAAACTCTTACTTCTAACCAACTCCTAATAGGACTCCTACTCAAGACTCCTATTCCCTTACAACTCCTAATTATTCTCTAAGAAAAAACCTCTTACATAAATATCCCTCTCAATTAGGACTCTCCTAGCTAGAGTCCTAACAGAATGTCCCTCTTAATTAGGACTCTCCTAGCTAGATGTCCCTCTCAATTAGGACTCTCCTAGCTAAAGTCCTAACAGACCCGCCCTCTTCAAATCAGCCTTGTCCTCAAGGCTGAGATTCCATGAACTCAAGAAACCGGGTCTTCAGCTCCTCATATGGTTCCCATGTGGTGTCTTCAAGTGGTAGATTATTCCAATGCACTAGTACTTCAGTAGAGGGATGTCGGCGACGCATCACGATCCTGCGATCGAGGATGGCTTGTGGTTGGGCTTGAATAACTCCATCCTCATATGTGTTGGGCAGTTGGATCTGGGGTGACTCGTGTTCTCCCAACTTGGGCTTTAGGCATGATACATGGAAGACAGGGTGAATTTTGGCATCCTCAGGTAATTTAAGTCTGTATGCCACGGCTCCAATACGCTCTGTGATCTGATAGGGCCCATAAAAACGTGGGGATAGCTTCATGGAGGCTCGAGTATTGATAGAGAGTTGCTTGTATGGTTGTAGGCGAAGATAAACCCAATCTCCCACTGAAAATTCTCTTTCACTTCGTCGTGTGTCGGCTTGTTGCTTCATTCTGGCTTGAGCGGTAGAGAGATTATCTTTTAACAGTTGTAAGAGTTTGTCCCTATCAATCAATTCTTGGTCAACCTGATCTACCTTGGCCGAGCCAATTACATACTTTGGAATCACAGGTGCTGGTCGACCATACAATGCTTCATAAGGGGCACATTTTGTAGATGAATGATATGTAGTATTATACTACCATTCGGCCCAGGGAAGTCATTTCGCCCACTCTTTTGGTCGGTCGCTAGCGAAACACCGGAGGTACGTCTCTAAGCACCTATTTACCACCTCTGTTTGGCCGTCAGTTTGTGGATGATATGCTGTGCTCATCTTGAGTTTGGTGCCTTGTAACTGAAATAACTCGGTCCAAAATTTACTAGTGAAGATCCTGTCACGATCATTTACGATGGACCTTGGCATCCCATGCAGTTTAACAATATTTTCTATGAAAATCTGGGCAATACTAGCAGCAGTGTAGGGATTTCTCACAGCACAAAAATGAGCATATTTCGTAAGTCGATCAACCACCACGAGAATCGTGCTTTTACCTTTGGAAGATGGCAGCCCTTCAATGAAGTCCATGGAGATGTCAGTCCACACTAAGTCTGGTATGGGTAGTGGTTGTAGCTTCCCTGGATTTGCCACAGTTTCACCCTTGTGCTGTTGACATACATCACATTGTGCTACATATTCAGCAATAATTTTTTTCATCCCTCTCCAATAAAAATTTTGCTTCACACTTTTGTAGGTTCTTAGGAATCCAGAGTGCCCTGCTGAAGGTATGGAGTGCATTTCATTCAAGATGATTGCGATGCAAGGGGAGTCAGGTATAAGCACAATGCGACTTTTGTAGCGTAGATCCCTCGAATCCCAGGTGTAGTGGGCTATTGCACTTGGATCCTCCTCCAATTTTTTTATGATCTTGCTGATCTTTGGATCCTTCTTCCATTCGTCCCTAATGTCCTCGAGGAGACCGGTGGTAGGAAGGGAGATGGCTGATGTTGAATCTCGTATTTTGATGATGAAACCACTTGATATGTGTTTATGATTTAAACTGCATTTTGAGCGATGCAGGTCTACTCGATCAGGTTTAGACAGTTGACGCAGGAGGAATTGACGTTGCGCCGGAAGAGATCACGTCAGGATATTGGATGGCTGAATGCTTCGAACGTCGGGCATCGGGCCAAGGAGAGTGAAATTGCGCCAAGGATATCGGGGTTGCGGAGGTCAACCGCCGATTGGGCAACAAGCCGCAAGAGAGGATGATGCACTGAAGAATCGGATGAAGCGCCAACCAATGACGTGCCGGGCAACAGAATGTCAATTCGCGTTGTAATAATTGTCTAGATCGGAGTTGAGTTTTGGTTTGTGTGTGCAGGATTAACTACGATAACGATGAAGACATAAAGTGAAACAAAGTGCTAGAGTCAAGCACGAAGGATTTGTTGCGAGTTCGAGAGTTCGACGGAAGTCCAAAGGTTCGTCGGGAATGCTGTCGGAACTAGCCGAGAATGAGTAGGGAGCTTGCCGAAGGGTTTTTCGGAAGCTCGCCGGAAGGTTCGTTGGAAGTTCACGGAGCTCACCGAGAAAGATCAGAGCTTGCTGAAGAAGCTCGTTGGAACTCGCCAAGATCAAATCGTGAAGTCTAGGAGCTTGCCGGGAGTCCGCAGAATGGTTTTCGAGAGTTTATCGGAAGACCGTCGGAAGTTCGCCGGAAGCTCGCCGGAAGAAGTCTTGACTTACGGACTTTGTAATAGCTTAGAAAATATCTTTAAATTAATAGTTAGCATGTTAATTAGGGTTAGGATTAGGTGTTAATCCTATAACCCAAGTAGGGGCCAATTGGGCCCGAGTTCGGACTGGTTTGGGCCAAGTTTGGAGCCCAACCAGTGAGCTGATTTGGCCTAGGCGGTGGCACCGCCTAGGCTAGGCGGTGGCACCGCCCAGCACCCGAGAGCTGGGCGGTGACACCTCCTGGGCTGGGCGGTTGCACCGTCCAGCACCCGAGCGTTGGGCGGTGGCACCGCCAGCATCGGGAACATATGAGAATTCAAATTTGGAGCCCAAATTTGAATCCTCTTGAGGCCTATAAATACCCCTCAAGTCTCAACGGAGAATACAACTTTTTGAGCAGCAAGTGTTTGAGAGAAAGGTCTTAGAAAAGTCCTAGCTAATCTTATTTTCATTTTGCTAGCGTTCACCTCCTTCTTTCTTGCTGAAAATTTGTAAGAGAGTGAACCGCTTGTAAAGAGTTGTAAGAGGGGTATTTACCCTTCTCTTTCAAGAGATTTGCTAGTGGAAGGTGGGAGCCTCATCGAAGAGGGGCCTCGCAAGTGGATGTAGGTCATTTGACCGAACCACTTTAAAATCGGCGTAATCTCCGGTTTGCGTTTATGTTTATGCATTTATCTTTCTGCAAACCTTTACTTTGCTAAGTTCACTGCCCTCATCTTATTACGTACGCTTTCAACGCAATTGAAACGGTTTCAAATGAAACATTATTTTTATCGTACGAAAGATTTTCTAAAACCGAAGTTTTAATCCGCTGCTCTAATTCACCCCCCCCTCTTAGTGCCGCTCCGATCCTAACAATTGGTATCAGAGCAAGGCTCACTCTCATATTTGGTTTAATACCCAAGAGAGATGGCTTACTCCGGCATGCAAGAGGGACACTCTATCACACGTCCACCAATGTTTAATGGGTCAGATTACACGTGTTGGAAGACCCGTATGAGGATCTTCCTCATTTCTATGGATTTCGAGCTTTGGACTATTGTCGAAAATGGATTTCAAAAATCTTCTCTTCCGATGAACGAATGGAATGAATCGGAGAAGAAGGTTTTTGCCTTAAACGCAAAGGCTATGAATGCCTTGTTTTGTGCTTTGGACAAAAATGAGTTCCATCGGATTTCAACGTGCGAAACGACTTTTAATATTTGGCGAACACTTGAAATCACGCACGAGGGAACTAGTAGAGTCAAAGACTCGAAAGTTAACATTTCAATACATGATTTCGATCTTTTTCGAATGAAGCCAAGCGAAACCATTGTTGACATGTACACCCGTTTTACGGATGTCGTCAATGGTTTACAAGCTCTTGGCAAATGTTTCTCGAATTCTGAACTTGTTAGTAAAGTTTTACGATCACTTTTTAAAGCTTGGGAATCAAAAGTAACGGCAATACAAGAAACAAAAGATTTAAATATTTTTCCACTTGAAGAACTTATCGGCTCATTGATGACATATGAAATGGTGCGCAATGCACATGATGAACACAATGAACACTTGGACCACCTTCCAAAGAACAGGAAGGATTTGGAACTCCAGACAAATAAATACCACTTGAGCGATGACTCAAGTGATGAGGACAATGATGAACTTGAACTTCGAACACTAACTCTTAATAAGTTCATTAAACAAAAATCTAAAATAAACAATGAACTTGAACGGAGGAAGAGGCCAAAGAAGAGGAAGGCAACCAAGGATGAATCAAGAACTTCCAAAGGTGAAACGACGAGGGCTTTGACGAGCTTCAACTACAAGGTAAGTAACTCAACTCTCTTGAATTATTTTGAAATTACTTAAAGTTTTTAATGAGTTCTTAATTTAGATAGTAGAAATAGGAAAAAAAAATTGTTTTTCAAAAATTATATCATGTTTTTCTTTTTAGTATCTTTGAAAAAATTAAAAATTTGATCATGAAAAGTATAATGCTAAGTTTTCATACATGTTATGTTTTGAAATGTTGAATGAGGTATGCAACATTATGGATGATAGTTATATATAATTCTTAGGATTAATTCATGCATGTGTATTTTGATGATTTTATGTGATGCATGAGTTTTTGAAGTGAATATTGATTTGATACTCTCATTTTGGATTAACATGTTTTTGGTTTAATCATTTTTATGATGAATTAAGATGACATTCTCATGACATATTAAGATGACAAAGTGTATGTACATCTATGTATGAATTTCTTGATAGTCTTTTGATGATAGATGTGATATCATGATGTTTTATTTTTGATGTGTTTGGTCTTGACGGTTTTATGACGAAACTTTTGTTTTGATTTTAAATGATGATACATGTTTTCACAAAAAGATTTGAACACCCTCACATGAAATCAATTATATGAAATGGAAATAAATTTTATATCCTATTGAGATTAATGAATTTAGTTTACCAATGTTGTGAATCTCATGAAAATAAACATGATGAATATTTTAAAAATAAATGAGTGTATCATGTATTTGGTCTTAATGATTTCTCTTAAACATATTTTTTTGAAATCATACTTGATGATGAATATCAAGATATTAAAAGGATGTTATCATGGAATCATACTTGATGATTTGTTCTATGAAATTTACCTTTCCGTCTTAAATATTGACACTTGTTTTATTAAAGGTAAAGGAATGCTTATAAGAAGCAAATCACATGAATAGAAATTTATAAAAACGAAATACGATCCTCTATCTTATCGATTTTTCAATAAATCTATGCTTGTCATGTATGAATTTATTGAATGTGATTTTGAGGATGATTTCGGATTTCACAAATGCTTGATTCATACTTATGACATGAGACACATTTTAAATATGAATCATATTCAATGTTTCAATCATATTATATCTCCCTTAATTCATTTTGTTCTCCTAGATTTATTTACGAAAGAGGAGAATCTTCCAAAAATAAAATGATGCAAATGAATCACTTATCGATATGTCTTTTTGAAATATCTCTTTAATGTGATGTTGATAATTTGAGATGCCTATTGGAATTCATGACATAAGATAATTGAATCCTTGACTTACTCTAGCTTGAAAATAGATGTTTAAAATCTTGCTTGATTAGCTGTTTTATAAGATTTTGGCTTTATGTCTTGAACTTTCATGCTTATCTTGATTTGGCATATAATGACTAAGGCATGCTTAGATAAAAAAGAATCACTTCAAAAATGTTTTTCCCATCGGATCAAGATTAATGATTTCATGATATTTTATGAATCTCGAAATTGATTTTGCTGACTTGAATATGAGTTTCAAGTTACCGATTTGATTTGAATAAGTTTTATTTAAATCATAATCTTGATCTTGTAAAATTAGAATCACAAATAATATCTTTTGGTATTCATGAATTGATACTCACAATATGAAAGTATTGGTATTCATGACTTGAATTTAATTGAAACATTGCATGCTTAAATTAATCATTCTCCTATGTTTCAAAAATTCCTTAAAAGCCTTATGAGATGATTGAAAATTAATTTGCTTTATGATGAATCATGAATCATGACTTGATCTATGATATTGATATATTTTAATCATGATCCTTGGTTGTATAATCCTTTTGCTCTATTAAAAGGATTTATTGAATAAATCATGTCTTTCTTGAATTTTCTTGATATCATGACATGATTTTGTAAGTTGGCTTGTATAATGATTAAAATCTTTTGGCCATCGATTTCTCCCTTCTTTTCGGTAATGACAAAGGGGGAGAAATATATGAATTGATACTATAAGTGCCATATTTAAATTTGAATGATGTTGAGATATCAAAAGAAGCTTGCATCGAAATATATGGTAAATTGATAATCGAAATGCTATGATTGCCATATGCCATGTTTGCATCATATTAAGATATCAAGAACTAGCATTGTAATTTTACTTGCCGATATCTTGTCATATGATGAAATACTACGAATTGTTGCTAAAATGATGCATGCAACACTTATGCTTTTTATGTGATGTATTGCATATGATGTGTATCATGAATGCTTTAAATGATGAATGTTTGGTATCATGATCAACATGTTGATAAATGCAAGAAAATTTTAATGTTTGAGTATCATGTATGATATGCTTATTAATGATGATTGATTTATTTTTCGGTATCGTGCATGAAAAATAAGGTTATTGAAATTGTGTATGTTTTAATTTGAATATATAATGATGCACAAATAAGAATGATACTTACCTTTGTCATAATATGAAAATTGATATAAGGGTCTTCCCTTCTTTTTGACAATGACAAAGGGGAGCAAGAATTTCTAGCATGGACATCATGAAAAGAGGCAAACTAACTAGCTTGCACAATTCAAGATGAAAGCAAAAATTGCACTTCTCAAAACAGAAGATGCAAATGTAACATTTGCCAAATTGTTTGCTTGCCTCATGTAAAACATTATCTCTTGCTAGTTTGATATTTTTGCTAGCTTGTATGTTGCAAAACTTGATCACTTTTTCAAACATTTTGCTAGCTTGCATGATGTAGAACTTGCTATCTTGAACATTACCAAAAGTGCTATCTTGTATGCTATAAAACTTGCATATCTAAAACTTAATAGCTTGAATGTCCTAAGCATGATGCAATACTTGCTAAATTTTCTAGCTTCAAAACTGCATGATGATAAAACTTGATATTATGTTTTTCATGCAATGAGTTGAACTTATATTAAAAACACAAAAAATAGTTGTGCTTCTCCTTTTTGTTGATGACAAAGGGGGAGAAGTATGTTGATGACATGATATGCATAAGTTTATGCATATGTTCATGATGATGTGTTGCAAGTATTCATGATGAATATTGCAATGACTTGAATTCAGTTTGAATTCAAGGTTCTATCAATATGGCATATTGATAGGGTGAGTTTGTTTAAACTCCCGGAGTTAAGGTTAACTCCGTCATCAAGTGGTTGTCATCTTCAAAAAGGGGGAGATTGTTGAATCTCGTATTTTGATGATGAAACCACTTGATATGTGTTTATGATTTAAACTGCATTTTGAGCGATGCAGATCTACTCGATCAGGTTTAGACAGTTGACGCAGGAGGAATAGACGTTGCGCCGGAAGAGATCACGTCAGGATATTGGATGGCTGAATGCTTCGAACGTCGGGCATCGGGCCAAGGAGAGCGAAATTGCGCCAAGGATATCGGGGTTGCGGAGGTCAACCGCCGAATGGGCAACAAGTCACAAGAGAGGACGATGCATTGAAGAATCGGACGAAGCGCCAACCAATGACGTGCCGGGCAACAGAATGTCAATTCGCGTTGTAATAATTGTCTAGATCGGAGTTGTGTTTTGGTTTGTGTGTGCAGGATTAACTACGATAACGATGAAGACATAAAGCGAAACAAAGTGCTGGAGTCAAGCGCGAAGGATTTGTTGCGAGTTCGAGAGTTCGACGGAAGTCCGAAGGTTCGTCGGGAATGCTGTCGGAACTAGCCGAGAATGAGTAGGGAGCTTGCCGAAGGGTTTTTCGGAAGCTCGCCGGAAGGTTCGTTGGAAGTTCGCTGAGCTCACCGAGAAAGATCGGAGCTTGCCGAAGAAGCTCGTTGGAACTCGCCAAGATCAAATCGTGAAGTCTAGGAGCTTGCCGGGAGTCCGCAGAATGGTTTTCGATAGTTTATCGGAAGACCGTCGGAAGTTCGCCGGAAGCTCGCCGGAAGAAGTCTTGAATTACGGACTTTGTAATAGCTTAGAAAATGTCTTTAAATTCATAGTCAGCATGTTAATTAGGGTTAGGATAAGGTGTTAATCCTATAACCCAAGTAGGGGCCAATTGGGCCCGAGTTCTGAATGGTTTGGGCCAAGTTTGGAGCCCAACCACTGAGCTGATTTGGCCTAGGCGGTGGCACCGCCCAGCACCCGAGAGCTGGGCGGTGACACCTCCTAGGCTGGGCGGTTGCACCGTCCAGCACCCGAGCGCTGGGCGGTTGCACCGTCCAGCACCCGAGCGCTGGGTAGTGGCACCCCTTGGCTGGGCGGTGGCACCGCCAGCATCGGGAACATACGAGAATTCAAATTTGGAGCCCAAATTTGAATCCTCTTGAGGCCTATAAATACCCCTCAAGTTTCAGCTGAGAATACAACTTTTTGAGCAGCAAGTGTTTGAGAGAAAGGTCTTAGAAAAGTCCTAGCTAATCTTGTTTTCATTTTCCTAGTGTTCACCTCCTTCTTTTTGCTGAAAATTTGTAAGAGAGTGAACCGCTTGTAAAGAGTTGTAAGAGGGGTATTTACCCTTCCCTTTCAAGAGATTTGCTAGTGGAAGGTGGGAGCCTCATCGAAGAGGGGCCTCGCAAGTGGATGTAGGTCATTTGACCGAACCATTTAAAAATCGACGTAATCTCCGGTTTGCGTTTATGTTTATGCATTTATCTTTCTGCAAACCTTTACTTTGCTGAGTTCACTGCCCTTATCTTATTACGTACGCTTTCAACGCAATTGAAACGGTTTCAAACGAAACATTATTTTTATCGTACGAAAGATTTTCTAAAACCGAAGTTTTAATCCGCTACACTAATTCACCCCCCCCTCTTAGTGCCGCTCCGATCCTAACAATTGGTATCAGAGCAAGGCTCACTCTCATATTTGGTTTAATACCCAAGAGAGATGGCTTACTCCGGCATGCAAGAGGGACACTCTATCACACGTCCACCTATGTTTAATGGGTCAGATTACACGTATTGGAAGACCCGTATGAGGATCTTCCTCATTTTTATGGATTTCGAGCTATGGACTATTGTCGAAAACGGATTTCAAAAATCTACTCTTCCGATGAACGAATGGAATGAATCGGAGAAGAAGGTTTTTGCCTTAAACGCAAAGGCTATGAATACCTTGTTTTGTGCTTTGGACAAAAATGAGTTCAATCGGATTTTAACATGCAAAACGGCTTTTGATATTTGGCGAATACTTGAAATCACGCACGAGGGAACTAGTAGAGTCAAAGACTCGAAAGTTAACATTTCAATACATGATTTCGATCTTTTTCGAATGAAGCCAAGCGAAACCATTGTTGACATGTACACCCGTTATACGGATGTCGTCAATGGTTTACAAGCTCTTGGCAAATGTTTCTCGAATTTTGAACTTGTTAGTAAAGTTTTACGATCACTTTCTAAAGCTTAGGAATCAAAAGTAACGACAATACAAGAAACAAAAGATTTAAATATTTTTTCACTTGAAGAACTTATCGGCTCATTGATGACATATGAAATGGTGCGCAATGCACATGATGAACACAATGAACACTTGGACCACCTTCCAAAGAACAGGAAGGATTTGGAACTCCGGACAAATAAATACCACTTGAGCGATGACTCAAGTGATGAGGACAATGATGAACTTGAACTTCGAACACTAACTCTTAATAAGTTCATTAAACAAAAATCTAAAATAAACAATGAACTTGAACGGAGGAAGAGGCCAAAGAAGAGGAAGGCAACCAAGGATGAATCAAGAACTTCCAAAGGTGAAACGACGAGGGCTTTGACGAGCTTCAACTACAAGGTAAGTAACTCAACTCTCTTGAATTATTTTGAAATTACTTAAAGTTTTTAACGAGTTCTTAATTTAGATAGTAGAAATAGGAAAAAAAATTGTTTTTCAAAAATTATATCATGTTTTTCTTTTTAGCATCTTTGAAAAAATTAAAAATTTGATCATGAAAGGTATAATGCTAAGTTTTCATACATGTTATGTTTTGAAATGTTGAATGATGTATGCAACATTATGGATGATAGTTATATATAATGCTTAGGATTAAATCTTGCATGTGTATTATGATGATTTTATGTCATGCATGAGTTTTTGAAGTGAATATTGATTTAATACTCTCATTTTGGATTAACATGTTTTTGGTTTAATCATTTTTATGATGAATTAAGATGACATTCTCATGACATATTAAGATGACAAAGTGTATGTACATCTATGTATGAATTTCTTGATAGTCTTTTGATGATAGATGTGATATCATGATGTTTTATTTTTGATGTGTTTGGTCTTGACGGTTTTATGACGAAACTTTTGTTTTGATTTTAAATGATGATACATGTTTTCACAAAAAGATTTGAACACCCTCACATGAAATCAATTATATGAAATGGAAATAAATTTTATATCCTATTGAGATTAATGAATTTAGTTTACCAATCTTGTGAATCTCATGAAAATAAACATGATGAATATTTTAAAAATAAATGAGTGTATCATGTATTTGGTCTTAATGATTTCTCTTAAACATATTTTTTTGAAATCATACTTGATGATGAATATCAAGATATTGAAAGGATGTTATCATGGAATCATACTTGATGATTTGTTCTATGAAATTTACCTTTCCGTCTTAAATATTGACACTTGTTTTATTAAAGGTAAAGGAATGCTTATAAGAAGCAAATCACATTAATAGAAATTTATAAAAACGAAATACGATCCTCTAGCTTATCGATTTTTCAATAAATCTATGCTTGTCATGTATGAATTTATTGAATGTGATTTTGAGGATGATTTCGGATTTCACAAATGCTTGATTCATACTTATGACATGAGACACATTTTAAATATGAATCATGTTCAATGCTTCAATCATATTATATCTCCCTTAATTCATTTTGTTCTCCTAGATTTATTTACGAAAGAGGAGAATCTTCCAAAAATAAAATGATGCAAATGAATCACTTATCGATATGTCTTTTTGAAATATCTTTTTAATGTGATGTTGATAATTTGAGATGCCTATTGGAATTCATGACATAAGATAATTGAATCCTTGACTTACTCTAGCTTGAAAATAGATGTTTAAAATCTTGCTTGATTAGCTGTTTTATAAGATTTTGTCTTTATGTCTTGAACTTTCATGCTTATCTTGATTTGGTATATAATGACTAAGGCATGCTTAGATAAAAAAGAATCACTTCAAAAATGTTTTTCCCATCGGATCAAGATTAATGATTTCATGATATTTTGTGAATCTCGAAATTGATTTTGATGACTTGATTATGAGTTTCAAGTTACCGATTTGATTTGAATAAGTTTTATTTAAATCATAATCTTGATCTTGTAAAATTGGAATCACAAATAATATCTTTTGGTATTCATGAATTGATACTCACAATATGAAAGTATTGGTATTCATGACTTGAATTTAATTGAAACATTGCATGCTTAAATTAATCATTCTCCTGTTTCAAAAATTCCTTAAAAGCCGAGATGATTGAAAATTAATTTGCTTTATGATAAATCACGAATCATGACTTGATCTATGATATTGATATATTTTAATCATGATCCTTGGTTGTATAATCCTTTTGCTCTATTAAAAAGATTTATTGAATGAATCATGTCCTTCTTGAATTTTCTTGATATCATGACATGATTTTGTAAGTTGGCTTGTATAATGATTAAAATCTTTTGGCCATCGATTTCTCCCTTCTTTTCGGTAATGACAAAGGGGGAGAAATATATGAATTGATACTATAAATGCCATATTTAAATTTGAATTATGTTGAGATATCAAAAAAAGCTTGCATTGAAATATATGGTAAATTGATAATCGAAATGCTATGATTGCCATATGCCATGTTTGCATCATATTAAGATATCAAGAACTAGCATTGTAATTTTACTTGCCGATATCTTGTCATATGATGAAATACTACGAATTGTTGCTAAAATGATGCATGCAACACTTATGCTTTTTATGTGATGTATTGCATATGATGTGTATTATGAATGCTTTAAATGATGAATGTTTGGTATCATGATCAACATGTTGATAAATGCTTGAAAATTTTAATGTTTGAGTATAATATATGATATGCTTATTAATTATGATTGATTTATTTTTTGGTATCGTGCATGAAAAATAAGGTTATTGAAATTGTGTATGTTTTAATTTGAATATATAATGATGCACAAATAAGAATGATACTTACCTTTGTCATAATATGAAAATTGATATAAGGGTCTTCCCTTCTTTTTGACAATGACAAAGGGGAGCAAGAATTTCTAGCATGGACATCATGAAAAGAGGCAAACTAACTAGCTTGCACAATTTAAGATGAAAGCAAAAATTGTACTTCTCAAAACAGAAGATGCAAATGTAACATTTGCCAAATTGTTTGCTTGCCTCATGTAAAACATTATCTCTTGCTAGTTTGACATTTTTGCTAGCTTGTATGTTGCAAAACTTGATCACTTTTTCAAACATTTTGCTAGCTTGCATGATGTAGAACTTGCTATCTTGAACATTACTAAAAGTGCTATCTTATATGCTATAAAACTTGCATATTTAAAACTTGATAGTTTGAATGTCCTAAGCATGATGCAATACTTGCTAAATTTTCTAGCTTCAAAACTGCATGATGATAAAACTTGATATTATGTTTTTCATGCAATGAGTTGAATTTATATTAAAAACACAAAGAATAGTTGTACTTCTCCTTTTTGTTGATGACAAAGGGGGAGAAGTATGTTGATGACATGATATGCATAAGTTTATGCATATGTTCATGATGATGTGTTGCAAGTATTCATGATGAATATTGCAATGACTTGAATTCAGTTTGAATTCAAGGTTCTATCAATATGGCATATTGATAGGGGGAGTTTGTTTAAACTCCCGGAGTTAAGGTTAACTCCGTCATCAAGTGGTTGTCATCATCAAAAAGGGGGAGATTGTTGAATCTCGTATTTTGATGATGAAACCACTTGATATGTGTTTATGATTTAAACTGCATTTTGAGCGATGCAGGTCTACTCGATCAGGTTTAGACAGTTGACGCAGGAGGAATTGACGTTGCGCCGGAAGAGATCACGTCAGGATATTGGATGGCTGAATGCTTCGAACGTCGGGCATCGGGCCAAGGAGAGCTAAATTGCGCCAAGGATATCGGGGTTGCGGAGGTCAACCGCCGATTGGGCAACAAGCCGCAAGAGAGGACGATGCATTGATGAATCGGACGAAGCGCCAACCAATGACGTGCCGGGCAACAGAATGTCAATTCGCGTTGTAATAATTGTCTAGATCGGAGTTGAGTTTTGGTTTGTGTGTGCAGGATTAACTACGATAATGAGGAAGACATAAAGCGAAACAAAGTGCTGGAGTCAAGCGCGAAGGATTTGTTGCGAGTTCGAGAGTTCGACGGAAGTCTGAAGGTTCGTCGAGAATGCTGTCGGAACTAGCCGAGAATGAGTAGGGAGCTTGCCGAAGGGTTTTTCGGAAGCTCGCCGGAAGGTTCGTTGGAAGTTCGCGGAGCTCACCGAGAAAGATCGAAGCTTGCCGAAGAAGCTCGTTGGAACTCACCAAGATCAAATCGGGAAGTCTAGAAGCTTGCCGGGAGTCCGCAGAATGGTTTTCGAGAGTTTATCGGAAGACCGTCGGAAGTTCGCCGGAAGCTCGCTAGAAGAAGTCTTGATTTATGGACTTTGTAATAGCTTAGAAAATGTCTTTAAATTCATAGTTAGCATGTTAATTAGGGTTAGGATTAGGTGTTAATCCTATAACCCAAGTAGGGGCCAATTGGGCCTGAGTTCGGACTGGTTTGGGCCAAGTTTGGAGCCCAACCAGTGAGCTGATTTGGCCTAGGCGGTGGCACCACCCAGCACCCGAGAGTTGGGCGGTGACACCTCCTGGGCTCGGCGGTTGCACCGTCCAGCACCCGAGCGCTGGGCGGTGGCACCGCCAGCATCGGGAACATACGAGAATTCAAATTTGGAGCCCAAATTTGAATCTTCTTGAGGCTTATAAATACCCCTCAAGTCTCAACTGAGAATACAACTTTTTGAGCAGCAAGTGTTTGAGAGAAAGGTCTTAGAAAAGTCCTAGCTAATCTTGTTTTCATTTTGCTAGTGTTCACCTCTTTCTTTCTTGCTGAAAATATGCAAGAGAGTGAACCGCTTGTAAAGAGTTGTAAGAGGGGTATTTACCCTTCCCTTTCAAGAGATTTGCTAGTGGAAGGTGGGAGCCTCATCGAAGAGGGGCCTCGCTTGTTAGGATCGGAGCGGCACTAAGAGGGGGGGGTGAATTAGTGCAGCGGATTAAAACTTCGATTTTATCAAAATCTTTCGTATGATAAGAACGGAACTTGAAAAGTTTAACTTGAAAGCGTATTCTTAAAGTTGCGCAGCAAGGGTAATAAGGAACTAAAGCAGTAAGAAGATTTGCAGTAATGTAAATGACAATAATAAAATGCAAACCAGAGATTACGCCGATTTTTAGAGTGGTTCGGTCAAATGACCTACTCCACTTGCGAGGCCCCTCTTCGATGAGGCTTCCACCTTCCACTAGCAAGTCTCTTGAAATGGAAGGGTAAACACCCCTCTTACAACCTTTTACAAGCAGCTCAACCTCTTACAAATTTTCAATAAGAAAGAAGGAGGAGAACTCTCTAGCAAATTGAAAACAAGACTTACTAAGACTTTCTAAGACTTTTCTCTCAATCAAAATGCTTCTCAAAAGTTGTAACCTCAGCTGAGATTTGAGGGGTATTTATAGGCCTCAAGAGGATTCAAATTTTGGGCTCCAAAATTTGAATTCTCTTAGGGTTCCCGGTGTTGGAGGTTCCACCGCCCAGCCAGGCGGTACCACCGCCCAGCCAGGCGGTACCACCGCCCAGCGCTCGGGTGCTGGACGGTGCAACCGCCCAGCCAAGGAGGTGTCACCGCCCAGCTAGGCGGTGCCACCGCCTACAGTGTTTTCAGCCCGACTACAGTGTTTTCAGCCACTAGTTGGGCTTCAATCTTGGCTCTCTAGTTCGCTGGTTTAGCTTAATTTTTAGCCTAAACCAACTCTGACTTTGGGCCCAGTTGGCCCCTAACTAGGATATAGGATTATCTCTTAATCCTAATCCTAATTACAAGTGGACTACATAACCAAAACACATCCTAAGCAAATTTTCAACCGCGAACGTCGAGTCTTGTTCTGGCGAGCTTTCCGACGAACTTTCTGCCGACGGGCTTCTAGCAAGCTCCCGAACTTGTGATGACTTTAATGAGTAGCCGAGCCTTCTCGGTGATCTCCGTGAACCTCCGACGATCTCTTCGGCGAACTTCCGAAAATTCCGACAGGTTCCCGATTTCTTCTCGGTTGGTTCTGGCAGCATCTCCGACGATTCTTCGGACTCTTAAACGTCCATCGAACTTGACTCCGGTATTCTCACTTTGTGTTTTCTGGTTATCGTAGTTAATCCTGCACACTTAACTCAATAATATGGATTAGATCAAATAACCCATCAATTGATTTTATCATCAAAATCCGAGATTCAACAAGTGGATGTAGGTCATTTGACCGAACCACTTTAAAATCAGCATAATCTCCGGTTTGCGTTTATGTTTATGCATTTATCTTTCTACAAACCTTTACTTTGCTAAGTTCACTGGCCTCATCTTATTACGTACGCTTTCAACGCAATTGAAACGGTTTCAAACGAAACATTATTTTTATCGTACGAAAGATTTTCTAAAACCGAAGTTTTAATCCACTGCACTAATTCACCCCCCCCTCTTAGTGCCGCTCCGATCCTAACAGCTGAAACCTTAGCTTGTTCAGGTAGCCGTGAGAGTGCATCTGCAACAATGTTTTCTTTCCCCTTTTTGTAAATAATTTCATAATCAAATCCAAGAAGTTTGGTTACCCATTTTTGCTGCTCAGGGGATGATATCTTTTGCTCCAAAAAGTACTTGAGGCTTTTATGGTCAGTTTTAATTTGAAATCGTCGGCCGATCAGGTAGGGTCTCCACCTCGTTACTGCGTGTACAATGGCAAGCATCTCCTTATCATATACTGACATGTTTTGATGGGAGGGAGATAATGCCTTGCTAGTGTATGCGAGTGGTCGACCATTTTGCATAAGAACGACTCCAATTCCGACTCTAGATGCATCGGCCTCAATGATGAAGGGTCTATTGAAATCTGGTAGCGCAAGCACCGGTGTCGTTGTCATGGCTGCTTTAAGTTTGTCGAAGGCAGCAGAGGCTTTGTCCGACCATTGGAAAGCATCTTTTTTCAGTAAAGAAGTGAGTGGTGCACTGATCTTCCCATAGTCCTTAACAAATTTTCGGTAGTAGCCCGTTAGTCCAAGGAACCCCCGCAGTAATTTCACGTTTGTAGGTTTCGGCCAGCCTTGCATTACCTCAATTTTTGTTGGGTCTACCGCCACTCCTTCTACTTTTTGCTAGAGAAAGCTGCACTTTGGTTGCTTAACAAAAAGAGTATTCTCCCGAAGGATCGTCAAAACAATCTGTAAATGCTGAAAGTGAGTCTCAAGAGAAGGGCTGTAAACGAGAATATCATCGAAAAATACCAGCACAAATTTACGAAGAAAGCTCCGAAAAATATCGTTCATGAGACTTTGAAAGGTTGAAGGAGCATTAGTGAGTCCAAAAGGCATTACCAAGAATTCATAATGGCCATCATGTGTGCGAAATGCAGTTTTTGGAATGTCATCGTCACATACCCGAATTTGGTGGTAACCGGATCGGAGGTCCAACTTTGTGAAGACTCGAGCTCCTTTCAATTCATTAAGAAGTTCATCCACCACTGGTATTGGGTACTTGTCCTTGACGGTAATGCCATTTAAAGCTCGGTAGTCGATGCACATCCGCCAAGTTCCGTCCTTCTTGCGTACAAGTAGCACCGGTGAAGAATAGGGGCTGCAACTTGGTCGAATCACCCCTGTTTCAAGCATCTCCTTTACGATCTTTTCAATTTCATCTTTTTGGAGGTGAGGATATCGGTACGGTCGAGTGTTCGCTAGTGGCTTGCCCGGAAGGATTGGAATTCGATGGTCATGTTGCCGAGAAGGAGGAAGACCGCGCGGTTCAGCAAATATGTCGGCAAATTCAGTAAGCAATTGGGCAAGATTTTGATCTTCAATTTCTATTTTCTTCCCCTCTAGTTGCTGTTGGAGGTGTATCAAAAAGCCACAATTTACCTTGTGTAAAACTTTCTCCATTCGTTGGGTCGAAACAGTGGTAACGTTGCTTCCGCGCTTCCCGCGTAGGATGATATGTTTACCCTTACAGTAGAATTTCATAATTAATTTAGAAAAGTTCCAAGAGACATCACCTAGTGTAGTCAGCCATTCTATACCAAGCACTACCTCATAGTCATCGATTGGTAGGAGGAAGAAATCGGTGATAATTTCTTGGTCTTGTAGTAATAGTTTCACCTGCAAGCATCTTTGGTCGCACTTTAGGATTCTGCCGTCGACAACCTTTACATCGAACTTGTTGCAACCTTCAATATGCAGTGCCATCCGAGCAGCAACCTTACTATTCAGGAAGTTATTAGTGCTACCCGTGTCGATGAGAACAGTGATCGGCTGTTGTTTGAGAAGGCCTCCAACTTTCATCGTTTGCGAATTTGAGTAGCCAACTAGTGCGTATACTGTAATGTCGGTCGGCTGTGACTCTTCTTCCATATCTTCTTCTTCATGTTCAAGGCTCTCTTCTAGATGTTCAATGACCTCTTCTTCTACTGGTTCAATCATAAGAAGTCTACCTTTTTTACAGCGATGCTCGCGGCTCCACGGCTCATCGCAATGCCAACATAACCCTTTCGCAAATCGCTCCCGAAGTTCTTTTCTTGTTAACCTTTTCGGTGCAGGGACTCGGTTGATAGTAAGGGGGGCTGAGGGCTTTAGTATTGTAGGTCGTGGAGTGATCCTAGTCCTTCGGGCTTCATGGTTCAATCGCTCCTCTTGAAGTCGTGCGAAAGAGATGGCTGCCATAAGCGTATATGGTTGTCGCGCCTTAACTTCTCCCCGGATCTCCGGCTTTAAGCCCTCAATAAAGGTCCCCAATAGTTGTTTTTCAGACCAATCACGAGTTTGATTAGATAATCTTTCAAACCTGGTTTGGTACTCCTGAATGGTGGAGGTTTGTCGGATCTTTGCTAGTTGTCCGTCAATGTTCTCGTAATAAGTTGGTCCGAAGCGGATCAGTAGTCCTTCTTTGAATTGTCGCCATGAAAGGGCTCCATAAGTGTGTTCAAACCAGTCAAACCATTGTATGGCATCCCCTTCAAGATGTATAGCTGCAATTTCCACCATGGATGCATCCGCAGTTTTATGGTACCGAAAATATCGCTCCGCGCGCGAGATCCAACCAATTGGGTCTCCTTCTTCCCATCTAGGGAAGTCCACTCTCATGCGCGAATAGTTGGGGTCGGTCATAGAACCTCACCTCTCTTGGAAGTCATCTCTTTGGGCATGATTTGATTGGTTAGAGCTCTCTCCTTGATGTGATTTCTTCGGGCTTGGTGGTCGACCCAAACTGAATTCGGTAAGGAGAGTCCGAATCTTATCCTCCATTCATGCTTCAAAGGCTTCAAATTTAGCATTGATTGCCTCCTCAGATGTCATAGTATATGACTCCAAATCTGTGATGTTAAGATCTCTCTTTTGTTGACAGGTTAAAGGCATGTATAGGTTTGATAGAAATCAGTGAAAGTTTGCTGCAGAATTGTGTTGTCTTGTAAGAGCAGAATTATCGTCGAAGAAACAGCGGTTTCTCGACGAAATCTCCACAAAAAATTTGAGAGATTTGAGGAGGGAATTGACAGTAATATCTCAATTTATATGACAACAAGGATGTCCAATTTAATCAAGAAAATTTTGACAGTAACAGCAAGAAAATTGGTGTAAGTTGCGATAGCAGAATTCTCGTCAAAAAATTTCAGCAACTTACGATGAAATTTGCAGCAATATAGGAACGAATTTTTTTTTTTTGATTTTCGAATAGGGATAACTAAATTGCAGCAGCAGTAAGGTAGGAAACCAGAACCGGTTGTAATTCACAGGGAGATCAAAGGATGATCTGCAGTGGTAGAGATGACGGTGGAATTTGGCGACGATCTTTTAAGCAATTGTGGGAATTGCTTTGGACGGTTTTAGAGGGTTGATGGATGGCAGTGGAAGTATATATATGTTTACATATGTATACATATGTATACATGTATATATATACTTATGTATATATATATATATATATATATATATATATATATATATATATCTATGTATGTATGTATTTATGTATAAGTATATATATATATATATATATATATATATATATATATATATATATGTATATATATATCTCTCCGATCTCCTGTTTCCTTTGGTTGAAGTCTCTCCTCAACTAATGTTCAAAATTATCTTCAAAGAAGAGTTCTGTTTGATGGTGGATTCTGTTTGCCTAAAAGGGGCATGCTGGTCTAGACATGTTGTTTGTGTCCTGCAATTGGGAGCAGAAACTGGTTGGAGCATGGAAACGAGGACACAGGTAATTTGTGTTGATCTGTGCGATTCACCTTCCTTTTTTTTTTCCCCTCTCTTTTGTAATAAGAGAGAGAAATAGGGGGAGAGAGGAGAGAGACGTCCAAAGATCAAAAGTGCCTCAAGCTTTGACTCCCCTCCAACCACTATCACGGCCTGTTCACATTGATAACCCCTTTGGACATCTCCCAAAGGTCGCATCGTTGGCTCTCTCCGATCATAAAATCCTTCCTTTTATATCCTGATTTCCCGAATTTCAGTCTATTCTTGTTCTGGTTATCGTTTCGATGGTTGTCCCAACAATTTTAACCTCGCAAGATTAATCCTCGACGAGCTTCCTGTTCTGTGTCTCTTCTCTTGGTTCCACCAGAAAAGACCAAAACTTGTCTTTTAAGCTGCAAGAAGTGACCTTTCATTGGTGTTTTGGCCTCTTTCGTGGAGATTTGACGGAAAGATCTCGTCTTGCTGTTGCCCCTGTTGGATCCAGCAATTTTGAGAAGCGCCTGGTTCTTTAGGTAGGTCCTTGAAGGAAAGATCGGATCTTGGTCGTAGGACATCCTGAATCCCAATGGGCAATTGCTGTGCGGCGCCCGCCGATCCGGAGAGGAAGAAGAAGGCGAGAAGGAAGAAAAAGGAGAAGAGGCCGAACCCCTTCTCGATCGACTACAACCGCGGGCCGGGCCCCGTCCTTGTCGTCCTCAGGAAACCTACCGGCCGCGACATCGGCAGCCGGTACGAGCTGGGGCAGGTGCTCGGCCGCGGCGAGTTCGGCGTCACCTACCTCTGCACCGACAAGGCCACGGGGGAGCACCTTGCCTGCAAGTCCATCTCCAAGAAGAAGCTGCGCACGGCAGTGGACATCGAGGACGTGCGCAGGGAGGTGGAGATCATGAGGCACTTGCCCGCTCACCCCAACATCGTGAAGCTCAAGGACACCTACGAAGACGACGGCGCCGTCCACCTTGTGATGGAGCTCTGCGAAGGAGGGGAGCTCTTCGACCGCATCGTCGCTAGGGGGCATTACACCGAACGGGCAGCGGCTGCCGTCACACGCACCATCATAGAAGTCATTCAGGTCTGATCTCTACATCCTTCTTAAGATATGCTTTAAATTTTGCGCTATGATGTGCTCTTTTACTTGAATCTTCTGTGCAACTACTCATGTTTCCTACCTAATGATTCATGAAGTGGTGTGTTGTTTTGTAGAATTACTGAAATTTAACCTTTCTGAAATAGCCTTATTTATTTCACATTTGCTGAAGTTGAAGGTACTAATTCCTTGTATATTCTTCCATTGCTTACAGAGGTCATATTGATTCTGAATGTGTTCCAATTAGTTATTGGTAGATGGCTACAAATTTTCAGTTTTTTGAAATTTTATCTTCTTCTCATATATCTAAATTTCTTATTCTTCTTTCACAACAATGAAAAAAGAAAAATTATATTATCATCCTAAAAATCAGTGCTTATAGAATCAGCACACAAAAGGGAAACTAAAGTCTGGCTAAAATGAGAAGATCTAGATTACCTTGCAAGTTTGGCCAACCAATTGGCGCACTTGTTACCCTCTCGGTAGATATGACGGAGTCTAAACTCTAGTAAGAGGTTCCAAGAAAGATGTTTACTCTAGTAAAAGGCAACGACAAGGACCAACATCTCTAACAAGGTTTAACAATTTCCATGGAGGATCAGCTTGCCATGAAAGAATATTGATAATTAGTGCAGCATTCATCCACCTCGATTTAAATGTGGTCTTTCCTTCCATTTTATCTAGATGGAGCCCTTCCATGAATGAGTAAATATTTTGAACCACTGGTAGCTTGATCTCTGTATGATTTTGTGTTGCAATTTCAGTATTTCTTTCTGGTTCAGGATTATAATTTTCTGCCCATATTCTTCTGAGTGTTCATACTATAGATAACACTGGTAATTTTAACGTTAGTTAAGAAGTTACTGAGTAAAGGTTTACTTTGCTTTATGTCATGGTCAGGTGTGTCACAAACATGGTGTCATGCACCGGGATCTCAAACCTGAGAACTTCTTGTTTGGGAACAAAAAGGAAAACGCCCCATTGAAGGCCATTGATTTCGGGTTGTCTGTGTTCTTCAGACCTGGTAAATTGCTGGAAGGGATACCTATTTTGTGTTGTCTTTTGCTTACATTTTACCTTCAAGCATTAAAACTTAAAAGAAAGATGCTCATGAATCCTGAATTTCAATGTTTTTGTTCCACTTGCTAGTTACAATCATCCCTTAAGGAAATTCAATCAGCCTAGTCTATATATCAATTTGTGATTATCTTCTTTTTTCTTTTACAAGGTGACTGCTTCACTGAAATTGTTGGCAGTCCTTATTACATGGCACCAGAAGTTTTAAAGAGAAATTATGGCCCAGAAGTTGATGTCTGGAGTGCAGGCGTGATTCTTTACATCCTGCTTTGTGGTGTACCCCCATTTTGGGCAGGCAAATTTTCTTCCATAGAAGGATGATAAATATTAGGGAATTTTATGAGAGCTTGTAGGTGTGCACATCTATTTTGCTTCTCAACATCTGGTAGTGATCTAACTTTTTATGCAAGTGCAGAATCTGAACAAGGTGTGGCACAGGCAATTCTTCGTTCTGTCATAGATTTTAAAAGAGAACCATGGCCAAAAGTTTCTGATAGTGCTAAAGATCTTGTCAGGCATATGCTTGATCCAGATCCCAAGCAGAGGTTTACAGCTCAGCAAGTGATTGGTAATTTTTAACTCCATATCCATTTCACTTACCTTCTCATTTATTCTGTTTACATTATTGTAGTTTATGCTCAATGTGCCCAACAAGTCAAGGAGTCATTATTATTCATTCTTTGCAAAAATTTAGCACCGTTGGACACTTACTAGATACTACCTTTCCGTTGGGTTTTTACACTGCCATGTATGCTCGACAAAAGTTACCCTCAACTTGTAACTCATACTGGCTGAGTAAAATGCTTGCATCATTATTCTATGTATGTCTACTTTCTTTAGTTGATCTAGTGTTCATAGCATGTACTGCATCTTTAAGATATACCTCGACGTTGCAGATCATTCATGGCTGCAGAATGCCACGAAGGCTCCTAACGTAAATCTAGGTGAAACCGTCCGTGCAAGACTCCAGCAGTTCTCTGTGATGAACAAATTTAAAAAGAAAGCACTAAGGGTAAGAGCTAAGAAAATTCATTGATGTATTCATTTCATGTCCAGTTAATAACACACACAACATTCACATTTGATTCCCAATACTATGCATGACTAAGAATTTTCTTGATACCTGACCTCTGGCTATGTTACTTCATCAATGTTCTTGTTCAAACAGAATTCAGCCACTGACACATGCAGACTAATCATTCCAGGTGGTGGCCGAATATTTATCTGTTGAGGAAGTTGCAGACATTAAGGATATGTTTGAGAAGATGGATATAAACAAAAATGGAAAAATAACTTTTGAGGAGCTGAAATTTGGTTTGCGTAAGCTTGGTCACCAGATTCCTGATGCAGATGTACAGATATTAATGGAAGCAGTGAGTACATCACCGAGTGTCTTAGTTTTTTTTCGAGAGGCTGTATCCGACTTGTGGTCTTGTCAAACCCCTGCATGTATGCTTGAAAGCAAAGATACAAGCCTTGATTACTATTCTTGCAATTTATGATCCACAATAATAGAACTTCTGAAAAAGTAAAAGGGAGAGATATGGCTGCACAAATTGTTAAAAAAGTGTCGTAATTTATCCCCACATGTTTACAATGAAAATATTGTTTCAAAAACTGCTAGACTAATTATATATTGTTGCTGATACAGGCTGATGTTGATGGAACTGGCACCCTGGACTATGGAGAATTTGTTGCTGTTTCAATTCACTTACGAAAGATCGGAAATGATGAACACCTGCACAAGGCCTTTTCATACTTTGATCAGAACAAGAGTGGATACATAGAAATTGAAGAGCTCAGGGACTCCTTGGTCGATGACTTAGGTACAAATCATGAAGAAGTCATTAATGCTATCATTCATGATGTAGACACAGACAAGGTCAGTAACCATATTGCCTTTGCTAACACCCCTACAACCTTTTCTTTACATGTGCATGCTTTTTGCTTCCTAACTCTCATATGCAGTCCAAGAATTCTTCTTTTTGTTAAATAGACAATTGGAAAATGAAAATAATGTATAAGGAAACTAAGCTACCATATATTATTTCTGCTTCTTTATTGATCTCAGCAACTTCTTTATGAACTTAAAACAATAAAAATTGTTATGAGCAATAATCTAATATCTTTCTGTTTTGGGGGCTTTTTGTCACAGGATGGGAGGATAAGTTATGAGGAATTCGCGGCAATGATGAAGGCAGGCACGGACTGGAGGAAGGCATCAAGGCAGTACTCGAGGGAGCGGTTCAGTAGCCTCAGCTCAAAATTGCTGAAGGATGGATCGTTGCAGCTGTAAGTTGGGTGGGTGTAGATAAAAACTAAACAAACATATATATGTATGTGTGAAAGAAATCGGAAATCCTGTTTTTGTTGGTTTCACATTATTCTTTCTCATTCCCCTTTCGACTTAGGACTTGAGTTTTCTGCCACATCTTTGGTTCTATTTTCTTTGAGATGGCAAAGGGGATTGCAAACTTTGTGTTTAGATATGTTTTAAGTAGGGTCATGTAATATGGGTATATGGCTGTAAATATATGACTGGTTTTAGGATACTGATGCAGTAAGGTGGATGCAACAAGTATTGTGGAATGATATCTGAACCTTTCATGCATTTGGTGTGACTCCTGCCATCTTATCTCTAATATATCAAGTGTCCTGGTTTGTTTCTTGATTAACAATATTGGTGATCAAGAATCCAACAAATCAGTGGAGATTTGACATTTAAGTTCCACTGGCTCTGTGACTAATCTTGAGTTCCTCACATTTGACATAAAGTTCCACTCACATTAAGTTCCACAAGTCATCATCATCTACTTTTGCAGTCTCTCTAAACACGGTTGCATCCATATTTCCATTTGCATCTACAAATTGTACATCTTGCTTCATTGCACTCGGTTTGTTTTCTGTCACTGAACATATATGTTGTCAAGGCTAGAAGAACCTCAGGATTGATACAACAACAATAAAATGTAATGTCACAATTATTTAGAGTTATGTATATGCATTTCCTTCAATATTTAATTAGACCGAGAGATTTCAAACGTTTATTTATATTTTCTATTAAAATCATTTTAGGTCACTTTCCAACTTGTAGCAAAACTATATGTCCCAATTATTTAAGATTGACTATATTGATTTTTTTTTTTAACTATATAGAAACTCATATTATCAGCTAAATTGAGTCTTTGGATCGTTATAGATATATCTTAGTGAAGTGATTTTAAGTTTTCCTTTGCATTGTATCTTTCTTCTTATAAAGAATAGTAATTTTTTCATATCTTCTAACAGCCACATTTATTACGGCTACTTAGCATATATGAATATCATTATAGACGAGCCTCTCTCATCTTGTTTATATCTAATTATTCACACCACTAATATTGGTTCTCTGTCAAAAAAATAAAAAAAGAGAAAAAATATTAGTTTTATTTTTTTAGAATATGCTTATACTATGTTTGATGATTTTTTTTTCTTTTTTTATCTGCTATTAAAATTATATCTATAAATAAAAATATTATCAATTATTATTGAAAGAAAAATCACAAGAATAATAAGTTATAATGTCTCAATTATTTAAAATCGGTAGCGAACAATTTTTTTCCACTATTTAGTTTTTTTTTAAGAAAAACATCTCATTTAACTAAATTATCTGATTTCTTATAATATGTTCATATTATATTATATGATTATTTTTCATTTTATCTATTATCAAATCCATGCGCAACTGTTCATAAATGAAAACATGTATAATTTCTATTCGGGCCCCACGCAGAAGCCGAGGCAACGAGCAAACAAACTTGCCTGTGCTGGTCATCCTCTTGGCTTGACTTGCTTGGCCATGTGACATGGAAGTGTTGTGAGCAGCAAGGCAAGAGAGGTTGTTGAGAACATGAGGAGGCTATTAATTGCCTGTTGACTTCTAAGTAGCCAAGTCCTCCGTGGCTGCAGACAATCCATTCGATCTGCAAAAGCACTCGGAATCGGGATCTCCACAGAGAACAGGCAAATCAAGATTTGCTTTTGCTTTTGTTTTTGCTTTTGCTGTTGCCGAAGGAGCTTATGGTTCATTCAAGTTATAAGGTCAACGAAGAAAATAACAGCCTACTTTGATTCACGAGACTTCCATTAATGTAAGGAGGTTTGGAGACGATAAGTGTTGCATCAATTGAAGGTTCGATGTTACTACCATATTTGATATATAGGGATTTACTATTTTGGCCCTCCTCAATTCCATCTCTATGAAAGCTTTCCTAACCTTGATGTAAACAATTAAACAATTTATACGTTATGCATACGTAACTTTAACTAATAGTCCTTGTAATATAGTGTAATTTTGAATTCGGTATCCGATCATTAATTCTTTCAATTGATATTTTATTATTCTTTAGTTTGTATACATTTGACTATAAATTGAAGTTCTTACTTAATGTCCTTTCCATTGCTATAAATTAGCTACATACATATTAATAAGAGCATGGATGTACCATTCGAAATGGTATGAAACATATGATACATATTAATCTACTAGCTGATTGTACCCACTATAGTTATAATTTGATCGTTCCGATTGATATTAGTTAGTAGTAGTAAAAGCCAACCTAACCAACAAACCAACATTTAAATCAAATCAACTTTCGACAGTCAATTTGACTGTTGGGCTCTTATTTAGACCCTTAAATCTTTCTTAAATGATCAGTGGGTCCTATTTTGACCCTTTAAATCTTTCTCCTCTCCTCTGCTGCTCTTTCACTCTCTCACTCAATCCTATTCTCACTCGTTTAATCTTCATAATCGATTATTAGTAGAAATCGATCTCTTAACTTGAATAAAAACAAGGGTTAAAGCTTGAGTTTTAAAATTTCTCTTTAATTGAATATATTTAGCTTCTTTCGATGTTTTAATTATTATTTCATATAGTTAAGGGGCATATTGATATATATTTTGGAAGACCGAGGGTGATAAAGGCTATATTCTATTTATTTATGACTTAACCTAAAAAAATTATTATTTATAACTTAGATGCACTTTATTCTCATCCAAGTATAACTTATGTGCGAAGAAATTAGGAAGGAAAAAAAAATATCCTAAAACTAAATCTTGGGTCATTTTTTTTTATTTTTTTTATACATCAATATATAATATCAATCGATACTAATGAATAATTTTATTATTTATAATAAAATAGTAAGACTTACGTGAATAATATCAAAAGGATATTGTGAATTATTAGGATGAGTATATGGATTCTTAATAGAAACTAATTACTTAAAAAGTAAAAAATTTGAGAGATATCCTCAAAATTAAGAACTTGAGCTTATATTGGGTCAACTCGAAGAAATATTTTTTTATATATTTTTTATTATTTACATATAGTGAATTATTTAGATTGTTCACTATATTTTTTTAGTGTTATTTCTTTCACCCTTTGTTATATGAACAGCCACTCGTACAAAATTAAGGAGGAGGGACTAAAGATGATAACGTGGGATAAAAAATCCCCAATAGGAAATTAAATTTTTTTTTTCAAATTTCAATAATGTGTATGATTAATCATGATGGTAATTAATTAGAAAAAGATAAAGATGCATTTAGGTAAGAAATGCAATACCATGTAGCCTTTTGGCTGAAACTTCTATTTGAATCCTCACTTACACAACCAAAAAAATGAGAAAGCTTTTATAAACATATGAAAACATAAAATTCTAAATGTTTACGCAACCGTAGTCTTTAGTGCCCTCTCATTCTTTTCCCATAACATGCCAAAAAAAATATCTTAAGTTTCAAAAAAAAATTTTTGCTTGTTAAGAATCCCTGAAACCTCATATTGACAATGCAAGCTTCTTCTGCCTATTTAAGTTGACTGGTTAAGACGATCATGGAAATGAAATTATTATTACACTCCTGAGAGTTAAAGTTTGGATATTGATTTTAGGAACGCCCTCAATTATTTGTCAGAAAAACTATACTTATATTTGATTTTATGAGATGGATGGTTTGGAATACTTCTCTAAGCGGTGTTTCCAAAGGCATTAATTCTTCACTATTTTGAAGACCAAAAATCAATATAACACTCATTAAAAGACTTAAGCAAAGAAATCATAGTGACCTTTGTAGAGACTAGTAGGAAACTTCAAACATATTTTGGATTCTTGACTTATTGAGCTTTCCAATAATTTGTAATATATCTCATAAATGACTTAATATTCTGATTTTTAAGTAGATGTTTTGATTCTCATAAATAAACAACCTGCTAGATATCCCATGACAAATCATGTCTCTCCAAACAATTTTTTACTATTATTTGATTCAGATTTAATTTGTACAACAATCTCAACTTGCATTATTACCCATCTTATGTAAAACAATATTTTCATATAAAAGTTTTTTTTAATATTTTTTATTACACGAGAGAATATTTATTTAAATATCTAATACAATAAAATATTTTAAATTATTCAGGTTCATCTGTAGTACACATGAATGGACTAAATATAAATAAATTGATGAACTGGCCACTCGACGTAATCATTTAAGAGTAACCACCGAAAATGCTCAATTCACTTACCCGTCCAATGACTGAAATAGACTGACTGGACCCACCAGGGACCCGCCACATCCTGACCGAGTAGTTGCGCAGTTGAATGATGCTTACTGAATACGTGGCTGCTCGCGAACGGTTGCGAAGCTCATTGCCCATGCTTTGGAGACCAAGCCTATCTCATAAAAGAACGTGCAATGCCTACGGACAAAGCTTGCGCGCAATGGGCCAATATCTTTCTCGTTGGGTAAGTCGTGCGTGGGTGAAGTCGGGGACGTAACTCAGCGGAATTATCCTGATTCTTGACTCATCATCGAAGACAATGCAAATTTTTTTCCACCGGATGAAAAATATAAAAATATACTACTGGTATATTTTTTTAATAGCCTAAAGATAGCTGAGCGGGTAAGAAATGCCTTTATAGTAAAATAATAATAATAATAATAATTTTTGAGATTTTTCCAGTAAATTTTTAGAAATTTTTTTTTTCTTTTTTTTTTTCTCAGAAAATAACATCTAGGGGAGAGGCGAGTATATTGATGGCGATGATATCAGCCGAAAGCAACGTTAGCAATGAGATTCATTAAGAGCTTGAGGAAAAACAGATTAAATCAATAATATTAGGTTATAATTAATATAATATTATTTTATTATTTTTAAAAATTATCAATATAAAGTGATTGTCAATAATAAAAAAATAGTGAATACTAAAATTTTAAAAATCTCGAAATTTTATTTTTGATTAAAAAAAAGGAAACGGTGAATAATAAGCGTAAAAAAAATCCCGGAAAATCAACCACGAGAACGATCCCCGGTGATGTCGGGCCGAGGAGCCGAGGGACGCATCGCGTCACCGCGTAGGTGTATCTTGGGTGATTCAGTGGCCAAGGGGAGTTGGAAGCATGAGGTGGCGCGCTTCCACTGGGAGTCAACGCGGGTGGGTTGGAGAGAGGGCCAGGTCAAGTTTTGTTGGACTTTTTCCACCGGAACTGACCGCGCTATGAGCCCGATTTGACTGCTGCCTCGAGTCCGGAACAGCCCGGAGTCCCCATCCAGCGACGTCCCCGAGGCCACGAGTTCAAATTCCATCAGTAGATCGTAGCTCCTGTGTGTCGGTTAACGCACCGAACAGAATAAGATGGCTTCTAATTGGCAAAATGAGGTGGGCTCCAACAAGAGATATTGGGATCCATCAGTGTCTACGAATGACGATGATCATTTTTGGTCTCTACGACGGGTGTGCTTTAATAGATTTTGTTAAGAGCGCGTTCTATATTACAAGCGCGGTAGAAGATTAAAGAGACGGGGAGAGGAGTTCAGTGAAATTCTCGTTCCCCGAATTTGGCTTTTATTTCATTCCACGAGCGTTTCATATCGTCTCGATTTCCAAGCTACTTCTCACCTCGCTCCCTTCCCTCTGCGAGTCCGATCTCGGTCGATGGAGGTCTGGTTGCGGGGTCGCCCGGACTTCGAGGTGCCCTTCGCCGCCTCCTGGCTCTGCTGATCCGCCAGGTGAAGATTCGGTGGGGGTTTGAACTGATCCTTGGCCGTTTGGTGGTGAACTCGATCCATTCTTTGCTGCTCGCTCTAAATCAGCTAAAGGAACTGGTGGGCTCTTCGGTTTTTTGGATCTTTATTGATAGTCATTTATCCATCTCGGTGTGTTTTGTGTGTTTGTCGATAGGAATCTTGGGAATATTTTACTGATTTCTTCTGATTTTTCGGCGTTTTCCATACTTAATCCGCTTAATCTTGCTTGCAGCAAGAGAAAAGATTGAATCTTGTTCTACAAATCTCTCGCAGGCCGATCTCCGGCGAACCGAAGCATTTGTGGCGGCCCCGAGCGCATAAGGCCTTAGTCGTTACCAACCTCGCGAGAAGAGAAGCCCAAGAACCCTAACTGTATCGGTGGTGGCTCCGCCGCCGAAAGCGATGAACCACCTTGCTGTAGAGCTCGACGACTCGTTCTCGAACCTCCTCGAGCTCGCGGCGAATAACGATGTCGACGCCTTCAGGCGATCGCTCGACCGCGACCCGTCCGCCATCGACGAGTTCGGCCTTTGGTACGGGCGCGAGAAGGGCTCCAACCGGATGGTCCTCGAGCGCCGCACCCCGCTTATGGTCGCCGCCACCTATGGCAGCCTCGACGTCCTCGGGCTACTCCTCTCGTTGACTTCTTCAGTCGACATCAACCGTGCGGCTGCGCTCGACGGCACCACGGCCTTGCACTGCGCTGCCTCAGGCGGATCTCCGAGCGCTGCCGACGCCGTGAAGTTGGTGCTTTCTGCCGGTGCCAACCCCAACTCTGTCGACGCCAATGGCCACCGGCCTGCTGACGTAGTCGTCGTGCCTCCGAAGTTGCCTGATGTGAGGACTGCGCTGGAACAACTCCTGGGGAGGAGCTCTAATGGTACAGTTGAAGATCACCAGCATCGTGCTCTTCGCGTGACAACGCGACTGTCGAGCTCGGATTCGCCGCCCCTGTCTTCCTATCCTGATGCGAACGGATCCCCATTCTCCCGTTCGGCTTCCTCTCCTGTGATGACTGCAAAGGCCCAAGAAATCCAGCCACCTGCTTTTCCGGAGAAGAAAGAGTACCCTGTGGATCCGTCGCTTCCGGACATCAAGAACAGCATCTACGCGACTGATGAGTTCCGGATGTACTCGTTCAAGGTGCGGCCATGTTCGAGGGCGTACTCCCATGACTGGACCGAGTGCCCCTTCGTCCATCCCGGCGAGAACGCTCGCCGGCGTGACCCAAGGAAGTTTCACTACAGCTGCGTCCCGTGCCCTGACTTCCGGAAGGGTGCGTGCACGAGGGGCGACATGTGTGACTATGCGCATGGGGTGTTTGAGTGTTGGCTTCACCCAGCGCAGTACCGCACGAGGCTCTGCAAGGACGGCACTAACTGCTCTCGCCGTGTCTGTTTCTTCGCCCATACTCGCGAAGAGCTCCGGCCTCTCTACGTGTCCACCGGCTCTGCTGTGCCATCTCCTCTGTCGTCGTGCTCCGCTGCGATGGAGGCGGTTGCTGCCATGGGCCTCATGCCTGGGTCGCCATCTTCGGTCTCCACCGCAATGCCTCCCTTCACGCAACCCGTGTCCCCGTCTGCCAACGGTGTCGGCCACTCTTCATTGGCATGGGCTCAGCCCAACGTGCCTGTGTTGCATCTTCCCGGGAGCAATCTCCAGGCGAGCAGGCTGCGCTCGTCTCTCAGCGCAAGAGACATGCCTTCGGATGATTTTTCTGTGATGCATGAATGCGATGCTCAGCAGCTGATAGATGATCTATGCTACACTCGTCTGAGCTCTTCTCTGGGGAGTCGGATGGCACCGTCGAAGACCCTTGCTCCGTCAAACGTTGATGATCTCTTCTCAGCTGAATTTGCCTCGTCTCCAAAATATAAATCTGACGAGGGGCCCTTTTTTTCTCCATCTCACGAGGCTGCTATTCTCGGTCAGTTTCAGCAGCAGCAGAGCCTGCTCTCGCCGATTAACACAGTGTTCTCGCCCAAAGCCACTGAAGGCCATCAGCTCTCTCGTCGCTCAGCTCTGTTGCAGGCCTCACTTGGTGTTTCTTCGCCTGGCAGGATGTCCCCTAGAAGCATGGAACCCATCTCTCCCTTGAATTCTCATTCGAGTTTGTATGCTCACTGGGAGAAACAGCTGCAGACACCACGGAGCATGAGCTCTCGTGATCTTGGTTCTGGAACATCCTTGGTTGTAAGTTCTCCTGTTAATGCATCATGGTCAAAATGGGTGTCGTCGCCCTCTGGGACATTTGACTGGGGAGTGAATGGCGATGAGCTTGATCTTCACAAGCAATCGCCGTTCTTTGAGCTGCAGGATAACGGTGAGGAACCTGATCTATCATGGGTCCACTCTTTGGTGAGAGAATCCCCACCTAAGAAAATAGGCACTGTGTCTGTGTTGCTGCCTGGTCCTTCTAGATTGCAGCCTGCTAATGGCGTTGAGGGTTCCAATTCAGATAGTCAGCCTGACAGCCTTGATGAAGCTGCAGTCGTTGGTGCCTTTGAGCAGATGCAGCTTGATCAAATGGTACCCTAGCAAGTGTCAATTTTTTGCTGAACTGCTGGTATTTGGAAGTGGCTGATGACCTAAGTAAATAATATTTTTTGGTTTATTGAAAAGGTGAATTAGGTGAAAGAAGCTGAAGGTTTAATTTTTAGAGATTTATTTTATTTTGAAACAAGTTTATTATTACTTTAAGTTGTTTAGAAAAGACCAAAAATATTGAAGGGACCTCATCGTTGGGTTATTTCAATTCTGCCCAGGTGAACTTCTTGTCTATTTCAATTTTCTTTACTCTTTTTCCCCATTGGTTCTTAATTTCTAAACCCAAGTCTTTTATGTTTCATGGCCATGAAACTTGTGTAGCTCCTATCTGCTTCTTTTTGGGGTCAAATTTCTCATTTCTTTGTCATAATGCTGTTTGTCTTGGTGATATGGTGTTGAGTCAAGATTAGACTCTCTTAGGGTTTCATATGTTATGGATTTGACTAAATCTTTTGTTTCTGGGAGAAGAAAACAAATGGGATGTGTAATCAAGTGCCGAAAAAGGGACTGGATAACCATGGTTGTTCTGGTGGATCCAATTGTAGAAAAGAAATGTTGCACAAGATTCTGTGTCTGATGTAATCTCTAGTTGAACTAAAATGCTATTATTCATTTCAATTATATTCTGTTGTTCTGTTCATGTTTTGTTGCACACTATTTGGAGGTTGCCTTCATGCACGTATATATAATGTCTTGATTGCTTGCTTGGGAGGCACTCTTATGTGCTTTTTATGCCAGAGTCTTGATCCTTGATTTCTGAGCTAATATTGTAAATACTGGGTCTATCCTAATTCTTGGAATGAGAAGCTTTCCTGGTTAAACTTTACCAAATTCTTCTTTTATTTTGTTGTCTTTGGAAGCTTGTAGGGTAGGCTATGGCATTCAAACCTGTGTTAGGATTTCTTGTATTATTGTGAAGCTTCTTGGAATTAATTGTTTAATGAACATGACCATGTGAGGCCCCTGAAGCAAGACTTTTTTAGCCATCTATCACATGGCCCTCCACACTCATATGATAACCTCTGTTGAATGTTCTGGATTCCCTTCCAAATCATATGATATCGTAATATATTGTGTTGTTATCCCAATGCAGGAAAAACATAATCATATCATGATCTGCCTTGGCTTCTCTTTAGACTTGTTGTTTTTGCTTTTCCATACTACTTAGAGGAGTGGCGCAAGCATGGCTGTTGTCTGGATGCCAAATTCTTGTCAACATCATAATTAAGATGCATCCAGTCTGATACTGAGTAGCTTGTTCATTGTCTTATGTGATAATTTAATGGTGTTTAAAATAGTTATGCCACACTGTGGTTGAACATGGAAGGAATCCATTAATTAAGGTGGAGACTACAGTTAAATTCTCACATTATTGTCGATGAATTGAAAGCTTTGCTTAGATAGGTTGTCCTGCCCTTGAGCTGGAGAATACAGTGAAGTTCTTAACATTCAGTAAGTTTGCTTTTTTGTCAGAAATTTCTTCACCATCTGGTGGTATTGGACTGAAAGCTTGCTCCATATCTGATCCGAGAAAAGTATTGTGTAAGCTTTATAGGGCGCATCTCATTCCTCAGGATGAAATCCCCCGGGTGTCACTGGTTGCACTGTTGCATGATTTCATATCTCCAAGCGACATCAGAATTTGTTCTGTGATTTTTGTCGCTATGCTATGTGAATCTGAGCCTACTTGTCAATGGATCGAAAGCTTTGCTTAGATAAGTGACTCTGTGCAGTTGTTTTCAGTATCTGCAAGGCTTGACATGAAAGCTTGCTTTTTTGAGACCTACGTCTTCCATATCTGCTGGTGATGGATCAGTAGGTCTCGGACTCTTTATGAATTGAATCGAAAGCGTGCTTCTGATCTGATCTGAGAATAGTGTCGGGTGAATTTTATAGGTCGCAAACCCTAGTTTTTGGGGCATCTCATGTCTCAACAGGATGGAATCCTTCTCTGAGCGATCTGAGATAACTGCATGTGGCATCAGAATTTGTCCTGTGACTTCGTCACTGTGCTATGTGAATCTGACCTATTTCAATGCTCCAAACCACAGAGATTAGATGCCCTGATCCACCACAGATCCAATAATCATTTTCTTGTATTATTAAATCTTACTATATAGGTTTTTTATTGAAAACTTTTCTTTAGACAAAAGCCAAGCTGCTATATTCTCTTCAACTTTTGGGCAAATTTTGATTGGATTCCTAAACTTCAAATTTTCTGACTTGATTAATATTTCAATCAACTCCTTTACCAGCCAGCATGGTTACAGAAATATTTGATTTCTAAACCTTTGCTATTCAGGTCTAAGTGAAGCTCTTTTTTTTTTTGAATCATAACAATCACATAATTTTTCTTATTCACACATTCATGATAGTTATCGATAGACAATAATCAATAAAAACTAATCATAAAATCTGATTAAAATGTTTATTGAACTTTAAGAAGTCAACAAGGATTATAAATTGCCCAAGACTTCAATGACCAAAGAAAAGAAAGGGCTGATTCTCTGCCATTTAAAGTATTTAAGAAGAATTTTATATATAATTGTTATTGATCAAATACAATTTTTTTTTACATTTACAAAATTATGAATAAAATTATGCTACTAAAGAGGGGATTTTTTATATGTATTTTACTCTTTTTTTTATTTTGTCTTTCATCCTATACAGATCCTGCCTTCACATTTATTGTCCTAAATCAGATATCTTGTACACGCCACAAACGAAAAGTGAACACCAAATATATGGATGTCAGCACAAAGCAAAAGATAAAAAAGAAAGAACATAATTTTAATGCAGAAAAAGAGATCCATTTTGTGATATAACCCATAAAATTTACTTCTTAGAGTGTACAGGTCGTAACTACAGCTGTGCAGTATGATCTTTCCACACTTCTACAATGGATGTGGACAAAAAGAGAAGCATTTGGCTTACGACCTGTTACTTTTTTGCCTGTGCATGGTTCAACAGTGTCTGATATGACTTCTGAGACTGTCCAAGTTCAGATGGAATGGGCAGCTCCTCCGCTCTGGAGTGTACTTAATGCTGTCATTGATGATGATGCATCAGTATCACTGGCAGTTAGATCGGGAAAAGTCCATGTGAGACGTGTCATCCGTCATCCATAAAGTTGGCCTGGTGAGCAGTAGAAAGTGTCAGAAAGAATAAACGTCGAAGGAGGATATTAAATTTGTCTTCTATCCAAATTCAAATTTACTTATATATATAGTTTTATATAAATTTTGAAGAATTACTCTCATTTCTTCTTTTTCATCCATCTAGAAGAAATTCAGTAGTAATTAAAGTATTTTCTTACATTCTTTCTGATTAAAATCTAATTTTCATAATTCCTTTTCACCATAAAAGAATATTTTCATAATTAAATTTCTTATCTTCGAAGGCAGATCTAGAAATCCAAAAATATATAGACATCAACGGTAAATTGGATCATATAACAAGTTTGGATCATCTACTGCCTTGATAAACCTACATGCATGCATCTCACAGTCTCATGAGGACCCTGGGTTTTTCTCTTCCCCACCTTGTTCCTGGTGTTCCGGTGAATAGTTCTATAACTAGAAGTATTGGCTTTGTTTGGAGAGTCGAGATCCAAATGTGCTGCAAAGTGTGTTCCACGGCCAGTGCCAGGTCCCCATGGTGTGGAATCAATTCATTCATTTGGTAGTGATAAGACATATTTTAGGCTCAAGATACGTCACAGTCGATGCCACACGTTAAGTCAAATTTGTATCAAGACGTTGTTCAACATGTCCCATCCTGAGAGCTCGGAGCGGTGCCGTCTGACGTCGCTCCGCATGTCCCAAGATGACGGCCAGTCAGAATTGTCCACTCATCCCTCGAGGATCAACGGCCACGTTGAACTCGCATGCAACCGACCATCGTACAATAGTATAAAAACCCCTGTCCGGATGTCAGAATTGTCGTCCCATCCCTCGAGGATCAACGGTCACGTTGAACTCGCATGCAACCGACCCTCGTACAATAGTATAAAAACCCCTGTCCGGCATCCGACCAGGGGGAGGCAAAAAATAATTCCACCTATAACTGACTTGCTCGTCGGAGGAGCCAAAGTTAGGAATCACCCGAGGAAGGCCATTTTTGCAGGAAAGCGACCGCCCATGACCTGCGAGCATCTCAACCTGGGAATCGCCATCCAGTGTTTGAAGACGAGCTACCAACTACTACGGAGACGGAGAGACGTGGTTCAGCATAAACGGTGCCCGGATCAGAAGACCGAGGAACGCTGATCAACACCCCGTCGCAAGGGCCCGATCGACCTCAACATCCAGCTCAACCGACAGAAGACTCCCGACATCGATTCGTGGACCAGGCCGTGCTGACTCGTCGGTCGCGTCACATTTGTTCACTAACATTTTGGAGCTAGAAGGAGGGCATGTCGTAGGAGCATCTCGCAGGAGCTCTCCTCGAGGGAGAACCATTGACCGATCACCCCTTCGTCGAGCTCGGAGATCAGTCCCTCCCTGTCCCTGGAGACGAGGGGATCCCGACCTCGACGCCAGATCGCTATTGGCGCTTGTTCAACGACATGGGGTTGTCGCCCCCCGGACTTACCATAGGATCCTCGGCCGTGTCGCTCGAGACGTTCTTTAGCTTGACCAACCAAGTACAAGCGATGGCGGGGATGATGCAGATGTTCGTCCCGCTCATTCCCCAGATCGTGCGGCTAGCAGCTCCCTCGACTGACCCGACCCGGCAAAGACCGAGCAGGGAGCAGGTCGGGACGAGAGAAGCCCGAGACCAAATGACAGACCCGAGACGTTTGCTCGAGTAGAGCATACCCACACCCTGCCGAATCACACCGCCCTGCTCCGAGCTTGACACCATATCGTCCGACTCGGCGGACGACTCGTTCAGGATCCAGCTGTGCCGGTTCAACCAATGCTTGGACAAGTTCCAGCGCAAGTTCCAGAAATCACGGAGCGAGTTGAACGAAGGTGGCTCGGGTGGATCCCCTTTTACTCAGGAAATACAGGACAAGCCTGTACCCCTTAACTTCAGGCTGTTGGCATTGGAGACGTACAACAAGAGCTCCGATCCCGTGGAGCATGTTGCCGCGTTTCGGGCTCAGATGGCCCTCTATGGCACCTTCGATGAACTGATATGTCGGGCATTCCTGACCACCTTTAGGGGACCGACACAAGCATGGTTTAGCCGGCTACGCCAGTCCTCAGTCTCGTCCTTCGACCAGCTCGCCAAGGAGTTCGAGCAGAATTTCCTAGCTAGTGTGCGACCTAGGCCAACCATGGTCACCCTGCTCGCGTTATCTCAGCGCGAAGACAAGTCGCTCTCTTAGTTTGTGGCACGTTTCGCCACTAAAATTCGGGGATTCCTGGACGCCCACCCCTCTTTAATCATACAGGTGTTTCTGACGGGCTTGAAGCCTTCAAGGTTCTTTTGGTTGCTGATCGAGAAGCCGCCAATTACCATCCTCGAGATGCTCCAGCGCGTCAACCAGTACATCGCTGCCGAAGCTCTGGTGGTGGGAAAGCGCATGGACAGCAAGAGGCTAAGGGCGGAACAATCCCGGGGAACGACCTTAGCAGCCCCGGTGCAACCCCACCAGAGGCCCGACTGATAAGAGCTACTGCCCCCGAGGCCCCCGCCTCTCCCATTGAATATGTTCCACTAGGACTACGGCCATGGCACGAAAGATTGCCATGACCTCCAGAATCAAATCGAGGACTTGATCCAAAAAGGTCACCTCGGGCTCTATCTCAAGGAACCCCGAGAAGCAACTTCACGTCCCAAGGGACCCATCGAAAGATGCCTAGTCATCCAAAATCTCCCCTCGAAAGGCCACCGGCGACAAGAGGTCCATAGGCTCGTCGGCCCGGCTCATTGCCCGAGTCGCTCCATGTCAATCCCCAACTTGCGACCTGCCGACACCAAAACCTAAGCTCGAGTATAGTCACTCGGCTCACAGGTCCGACTCCTGCCCGGGTCGCTCCAGATCGCTCCCGACTTGCGACCCGTTGGCACCAAAACTTGAGCACGAGTATAGTCACTCGGCTCATAGGTCCAGTGTTAGGACTCTAGCTAGGAGAGTCCTAATTGAGAGGGACATTCATGTAAAACCTACCTAAGCCGACCCCTATTAAAGAGGTAAAGAGGCTGGCTAGGGTTAGGAGTTTGTTTCTTAGAGAAGAATTAGGAGTTGTAAAGGAATATGAGTCTTGAGTAGAAGTCCTATTAGGAGTTGGTTAGAAGTAGGAGTCTTGAGTAGGAGTCCTATTAGGAGTTAGGGTTTAGAAACCCTATAAATAGCCATGTATTCCTCCTCTTTTGATAAGCAATAGATGAATCTTTTCTGTAGCCTTTGAGCAGCAACTTGGAGGGAGGAACCCCTATAGAGTTCCAAGGAGGCCGATCCCCTAAAGAGATCAACCCCAAGTTTAGAATCTGCAAGGGTTCTAACACCTGGTATCAGAGCAGTGTTCTTGGCATCTCACTGCCCTTCCACAGCTATCCATCAACCCTCCACAATCGCCCAAAGCAATTCTCACAATTGCTTAAGAGATCATTGCCAAATTCCGCCGTCATCTCTACCACCACGGATCATCCTTTAATCTCCTTGTGAATTGCAATAGGTTCTGGTTTTCTACCTTACTGCTGCTGCAATTTAGTTATCCTTATTTGAAAATCCCAAAAAAATTATTCCTATATTGCTGCATAAACTTTTCGTCATAAAGTTTTCATCTCTACGACGAAAGATACATTGCAGAATTCCAACCGTATAGCATCGTCTGTTTGATCTTGCTACTGTGTTTTTCTATCCAAATCTCTACGAAATTTTTATGACGTCTTTGACATTTCCTAATAGCAGATTTCCTTTGGTTTTGTCAAAAAATTATCAATATAAACCATTGATATTTTACGTCTAATCTACTATACTTAAAAATCTGCACTGTAAAATTTCAGCCGCATAACACTGTTTGTTTTATCTTGATACTACGTTGTTTCTATCCAAATCTTTACGAAATTTTTATGATAGCTTTGACACTTCCAAACAATGGAATTTCCTTTAGTTTTATCAAAAAATTCTCAATATAAACCACTGATCTTTTACGTCCAATCTGCTATACTTAAAAATCTGTGCTACAGAAAATTTTAGCCGTGTATTATTGCCTAAACCCATCTATTTGCAATCTTTTTTGAATGAAATTTTTTATATACTTCATAGATCATCTTAGCTTCCATATAAGATTGATCTATTAAGAAATTCATCTCTAAAAATAATTTTGTGTTGCTGCAAATTTTCATCGTATCCCGCTGAAATTTCTCGACGAGAATTCTGCAATCGCAACTTGCACCAATTTCCTTGCTGTTATACTGCCAAAATTTTCTTGATTAAATTAGATATCCTTGCTGTCATATAAACTATGATTTTTCTATCAATTCCCTCCTCAATTATCTCAAGTTTTTGATGAAAATTACGTCGAGAAACCGTTGTTTCTTCGTCGACAATTCTACTCTTACAAGACTATACATACTTGCTGCAACTTCCACTTATTTCTATCAAACCTTTGCTACCATCTACCACAGATCCAAAACTTTTATCTACAGCCCTAAAACTTCACAAAACCACACCCTCAAACTGCACCCAAAATAGCCACAAAACAATCCTAAACCGTAGCCTACATCCACCAATCCACCAACCCTTTTGACCATCACCTCTCTCAACCAATACATGCCTTTAACCCGACAACAAAAGAGAGATCTTAACATCACAGATTTGGCGGCATATACTATGGCATCTGAGGAGGTAATCAATGCTAAATTTGAAGCCTTCGAGGTGTGAATGGAGGATAAGATTCGGACGCTCTTTACCGAACTCAGATTGGGCCGACCACTAAGCCCGAAGAAATCACATCAAGGAGAGAGCTTTGCCCAAGAGAGGGGAAGCTCTATGACTAACCCCAACTATCCATGCATGAGAGTGGACTTCCCTAGATGGGAACAAGGAGACCCAATTGGTTGGATCTCGCGCGCGGAGCGATATTTTCGGTACCATAAAACCGCGGATGAATCTATGGTGAAAATTGTAGCTATACATCTTGAAGGGATGCTATAAGTGGTTTAACTAGTTTGAACATACTTATGGAGTCCTTTCATGGCGATAATTCAAAGAAGGCCTACTGATCCGCTTCAGACCAACCGATTACGAGAATATTGACGGACAACTAGCAAAGATCCGACAAACCTCTACCATTCAGGAGTACCAAACCAGGTTTGAAAGGTTATCTAATCAAACTCATGATTGGTCTCAAAAACAGCTATTGAGAACCTTCATTGAGGGCTTGAAGCCGGATATCCGAGGAGAAGTTAAAGCGCGACAACCGTATAAGCTTATGGCAGCCATCTCTTTCGCACGACATCAAGAGGAGCAATTGAACCATGAAGCTCAGAGGACTAGGGTCGCTCCTCAACCAGTAATATTGAAGCCCTTAGCCCCCCCTACTGTCAACCAAGTCCCTACACCAAAGAGGTTAACAAGAGAAGAGCTTCGGGAGCGATATGCGAAGGGGTTATATTGGCATTGTGACGAGCCATGGAGCCGTGAGCATCGCTGTAGTAAAGGGGGACTTCTTATGATTGAACCGATAGAAGAAGAGGTCATTGAACATCCAGAAGAGAGCCTTGAACATAAAGAAGAAGATGCAGAAGAAGAGCCACAACCGACCGAAGTTACGGTATATACACTAGCTGGCTACTCAAACCCGCAAACGATGAAAGTTGGAGGCCTTCTCAAACAACAACCGATCACTGTTCTCATCGACACGCGTGGCACTAATAACTTCCTAAATAGTAAGGTTACTGTCCATATGAACTTACCTATTGAGAATTGCAGTAGGTTTGTCGTTAAGGTCGCCAACGGATGGATTTTGAAGTGTGATCATAGGTGCCCGCAGGTGAAACTGTTGCTGCAGGACCAAGAGATAATTGTAGATTTCTTCCTCTTCCCTCTTGATGATTATGAGGCCATACTCAGAATTAAATGTTTGATGACATTAGGTGATATTTCTTGGAATTTTATGTAACTAATTATAAAATTTTACAGTAAGGAGAAACATGTGATACTGCACGGGAAACGTGAGGGTGACGTAACGACGATTTGCACACAACAAATGGAGAAGGTTTTGCATAAAGCATGCATGGGCTTTTTGGTACAACTTGAGTAGCAAATTAAAGGAGAGCCAATAGAATTTAAAGATCCAAACCTATTTCTTTTGCTTGCTGAATTTTCAGATATATTTGACGAGCCGCACAACCTACCTCTTACTCGTCGGCTTGATCATTGTATAATGAATTTTTCAGTCAAATCTCCAGCAAATACTCAGCCATATCGGTATCCACATCTCCAAAAGGATGAAATAGAAAGGATTGTAAAAGAGATGCTTGAAACAAGAGTTATTCGGCCAAGTTGCAACCTCTACTCTTCACCGGTGCTACTTGTACGCAAGAAGGACGGAACATGGTGAATATGCGTTGATTACCGAGCTCTCAATGGCATAACCATCAAGGATAAATATCCTATTCCAGTAGTAGATGAATTTCTAGATGAAAGGGAGCACAAATCTTCACAAAGCTGGACCTTCGATCCGGGTATTATCAAATACGAGTGTATGAAGAAGTCATACCGAAAACTGCCTTTCGAACACACAACGGCCACTACGAATTTTTACTTTCTTTAACAAAAGGTGAAATATCTTGGGCATATCATATCAGAGGAAGGTGTGACGGTGGACCCCTTCAAAATTGAAGTAATGCAAAACTAGCATACCCCGAGGAACATAAAATTACTACATGGCTTTTTGGGTTTAACAGGCTACTACCGTAAGTTCGTGAAAAACTATGGAAAGATCAGTGCACCACTTCCTTACTGGAAAAAGATGTCTTCCAATGGTCGGACAGAGCCTCCACTGCCTTCGACAAACTTAAGGCAGCCATAACGACGATGCCGGTGCTAGCGCTACCAAATTTCAACCGACCCTTCATCATTAAGGACGATGCATCTGGAGACAGAATGGGAGATGTTCTCATGCAAGATGGTTGACCACTCACATACATTAGCAAGACATTATCTCTCCCCTATCAAAACATGTTAACATATGATAAGGAGATGCTCGTCATTGTGCACGCAGCAACGAGGTGGAGATCATACTTGATCAGGCGATACTTTCAAATCAAGACCGACCATAAAAGCCTAAAATATCTCTTGGAGCAGAAGATATCTTCCCCCGAGCAATAAAAATGGGTAACAAAACTTCTTGGATTTGATTATAAAATAACTTACAAAAAGTGGAAAGAGAATGTTGTTGCAAATGCGCTTTCGCAACTACCTGAGCAAGCTGAATTTTCGGTCGTTTTACTTCCAACTAGCGACTTCCTTGAGGATACTAAGATGGAATGGCAGGAAGATTCGAAGACTAGTAAGATTAAAAAAAAATTGGAGGAAGCACCAAGCTCCGTGGCTCATTACAATTGGGACTCAAAAGAATTATACTATAAGGGACGCATTGTGCTTATATTAAATTCTACTTGCATCTTCACGAGCAGATTTTGAATAAAGTTATTCCATATGCAGGGTACTAAATTGAAAAGGAGTATGGCATATCACCCACAAATCGATGGCCAGACAGAAGTTGTAAATAGGTGCTTGGAGACATCCCAAAGCCACCCACCAAATATGACTACCCAAGGAGAACTCCAGACCCAACCAAGTGCCATTATTGATCGATGGATCGTGACTCGACGACGACGACCCACTACTAAAGTGCTAATACAGTGGGTGAACCTACTAACAGAAGATGCCACTTGAGAGAACTATGACGACTTGAAGATCAAATTCCCAAAATTCATGAATTGTCAGCCTCGAGGACAAGGCTGATTTGAAGAGGGCGGGTCTGTTAGGACTCTAGCTAGGAGAGTCCTAATTGAGACAGACATTATGTAAAACCTACCTACGCAGACCCCTATTAAAGAGGTGAAGAGGCCGGCTAGGGTTAGGAGGTTGTTTCTTAGAGAAGAATTAGGAGTTGTAAAGGAATAGGAGTCTTGAGTAGAAGTCCTATTAGGAGTTGGTTAGAAGTAGGAGTCCTATTAGGAGTTAGGGTTTAGAAACCCTATAAATAGCCATGTATTCCTCCTCTTTTGATAAGCAATAGATGAATCTTTTCTGCAGCCTTTGAGCAACAACTTGGAGGGAGGAACCCCTATAGAGTTCCAAGGAGGTCGATCCCCTAAAGAGATCAACCCCAAGTTTAGAATCTACAAGGGTTCTAATATCCAGCTCTTGCTTGGGTCGCTCTAGATCGCTCCCGACTTGTGACCCGCCGGCACCAAAACCTGAGCTTGAGTATAGTCACTCGGCTCACAGGTCTAGCTCCTGACCAGGTCGCTCCCGACTTGTGACCCGCTGGCACCAAAACATGAGCCCAAGTTTAGTCACTCGGCTCACAAGTCCAGCTCCTGCCCGAGTCACTCCGGATCGGTTCCCGACCTACGACCCATCGGCCCCAAAGCCTGAGCCCGAGTTTAGTCACTCGGCCCACAGGACCAGCTCCTGCTTGGGTCGCTCTAGATCACTCCCGACTTGTGACCCGTCGGCACCAAAACCTGAGCACGAGTATAGTCACTCGGCTCACTAGTCAAGCTCCTACCCGGGTCGCTCCAAATCGCTCCCGACTTGCGACCCGATGGAACCAAAACTTGGGCCCGAGTATTGTCACTCCACTCACAGGTCTAGCTCCTGCTTGGGTTGCTCCAGATCGCTCCCGACTTACGACCGGTCAGCACCAAAACCTGAGCCTAAGTATACTCACTCGGATCACAGGTCCAGCTCTTGCACGGGTCACTCCAGATTGCTCCCGACTTGCGACCCGCTAGCACCAAAACCTGAGCCCAAGTTTAATCACTTGGCTCACAGGTCCAGCACCTGCCTGGGTCACTCCAGATCGCTCCCGACTTGCGAACCGTCGGCACCAAAACCTGAGCCCGAGTTCAGTCACTCGGCTCACAAGTCCAGCTCCTGCTCGGGTCGCTCTAGATCGCTCCCGACTTGCGACCCGCCGACACCATAACCTGAGCTCGAGTATAGTCACTCGGCTCACAAGTCTAGCTCCTGCCCGGGTCGCTCCAAATCGCTCCCGACTTGTAACCCACCGACACCAAAACCTGAGCACGAGTATAGTCACTCGGCTCACAAGTCCAGCTCCTACCCGGGTCACTCCATATCGCTCCCGACTTGCAACCCGCTAGCACCAAAACCTGAGCTCGAGTTTAGTCACTCGGCTCACAGGTCCAACTCCTGCCCGGGTCGCTCCAAATTGCTCTTGACTTGCGACCCGCTGGCACCAAAACCTGAGCCTGAGTATAGTCACTCGGCTCATAGGTCCAGCTCTTGTCCGAGTCACTCCAGATCACTCCTGACTTGCGACCCGCTGGCACCAAAACCTGAGCCTGAGTTCAGTCACTCGGCTCACAGGTCCAGCTCCCGCTTGGGCCTCTCTAGATTGCTCCTGCCTTGCGACTCACCGGTGTCACACCCCTCAAAATATCCATGGTATTAAAATTTTCATCATAAACCAATCGAGGATCCAAACTAACATTTGAGGACACTGAAAAATATTCTATCAAATTCACATCTATAAAACCTGTGTAGTTTATAAGCATATATCACATCACTTGATAATTCACATTTATGACAACCCAAGCCAACTTAACAAACAAGAACAACATTTATAAATCCACAAGCTAAATAAATTATACAATCAAAACTCCAACTATTCACCACAAGTTCATATCATCATAAATTAGACTTAACATTTCGAAATTCCAAATAAGAGAGATCTTCTAACACTTTTACACAATATATCCATTTCGATTCATCGACAACATTTCATTTCGCACAAAATATGCTTATACAACAATAACATAATAAGCAACATGACTTGCCCATAATTCTAAATAGCTCTCCACTGCCTCAGCCCAATTCAAATATCTCAAAGAGTGACAAGCTGACCTGAAAGATTTTTTATAACAACGGAGTGAGCTAAAAACAGCTCAGTAAGTGACAGAGCATATTCAGAACAAAAGGAACAGTTTCAAACAAGTAAGATATCATAATGAAAGGCAGAATACAAGATTTCTCAAGGATATCATCTCATTAGATACAAAATCATATGTGTCATGTCATTCAAAACATATTTGATTCATAACAAATGGTGCATAAAGTAGTTGGAGCATATCAATAGCGTACGCGATGTTCTGGAGCATATCAATGGCAAATAGGATATTTCAGAACATATCAGTTCATAGCAAATGGAGCACAGAGTAATTGAAGCATACCGATAGCGTATGAAATGTTCCGGAGCATATAAATGACAAATGGAACATTTCGGAACATATCAATGGTATATGAAGCATCTTGAAGTATATCAATGGCATAGGAAACATTTTGGAACATATCAATACAAAATACGAAACAGAAGCTCAGACGTCGTACCCTAGCATAGTGCATGTGAGGTTTAACTCAGTGGTGGCTCCACGCCGTGATGAGTTATTGACTCCATCCACGGGTAGCCCTTTCCTACTCGAGCCCTCTCACCCTGCCCAAGTGTTAGGTCGGCTCTGAATTTCATATCAAACAGATAGAAGGTGAAGTGGGATTCCAAACATAATATGGTCCATCCATTTCTGAATGACCACCAAACATAATCTAGAGCATCGCGGGCTCTAAGCACATACCCTTTACCATTTTTGGCAAAGGTCCAAATAATCCCACAAACACCAGAGTACAAAAGGGTATTGTGAACAATAAATAGCATATATCGGAAGCATACGCGGAACAACAAAATGTACATGTGCCTTTACGAGTCAATATGAAGTAAGCAATAATCTTTCACAATTGTATTCAGATTTGAAATGAAATGAAAGCAAGAGCATTAAGGGATTCCAAGCAATCACATATAACTCAATTCAAATTAGAAGGTTAGATGAATTCAATGCCCAAAGGAATGAAACTGGAATAGGCACATATCAAAAGCAAATGCGGAACAATGGGATATACATGTGCCTATATGAGTCAATACGATATAACATAAACATTACACAATAGTTTTCAAGAATGCAAATAATTATAAGGACAAGAGCATACAAGAATTCAAAGCAGTAATATAAAGCTTAATTGAATAAGAAACCTAAAGGATATCAATTTCCAAAGGAATGAAACCAGAATATGCGAAATCGACCAAAGCTCGATTTCTGCAGAATTCAAGAGGCACATTGAACAAATGATTCAAACTATCAATCGTGCTCCAATTTACACAAGAAAGCTATTGTGGAAAGATATTTTAACCTATTTTCAGATAAAATAAGTCTCGTATGAATCGAAGTTTCCAACAAAGAGTTATAATAGATTTAGTAACCCAAGATCAAAGAACAAATCTCAATTTTACAGAATTCACAGGGTCGGTTTCAATAGAAAACCGGGCATGCATTTGGACTCTAAATCTTTCAATCCAAGTATCAAAGAAAGATCTACGAGTCTAGTTTCCAATGTAATAAGATTTGAATAAATCAAAGTTTTCAACAGGACTTATAGGCAGTTCGGTATCAAAAGGTCAGAATCTCAGACGTTGCACAGATTCGAATCGTTACGTCTAAATAGGAGATATATCAAATGCAAGGCTAGAACAATTTAAAGTTCCTCATATTCAAAGCAAATGTAGAGATCAAATTACAGTAAGGAAAGATAAGGACACTTGCAATAGGAAAGATTAGAAATCTTGCAATAGGAAGGATCGAAACACTTGCAATAGAAAGGATCGAAACACTTGCAATAGGAAGGATCAGAACACTTGCAGGAGAAAAGATAGGGACACTTGCAATAGAAAGGAACAAAATATTTGCAATAGAAAGGATCGAAACACTTGCAATAGGAAGGATCAGAACACTTGCAATAAGAAAAATTAAAGCAATTATTGGAGAAACGATCGGGAAACTTGCCTTTTGAAGGTTTTGATCCAAAGATTCAAAGAAGGTGTACGCTCGAATCCTTTTTCTACTTTTCCTCCGTCCCCTCCTTGTTTCGTTTTGTGCAATCTTTTTCTTTCTTTCTTCGCAACTACACCACGTGTCGAACATCGAGGCACAGTCACCTGCTCTCTCTTACTCTCATTCCTTCTTTTTCATTCCTAAACGTAGCTGCCACAGCCACCACCACTGCCGCTGCCACAGTCGCAGCCCCTTCTACTGCACTACCTTCTTTCCTCCCTTCTCTCGTTTCTACTTTTTCTTTCCCAAACACAGCTGCCGCAGACGTAGCCGCCACCACCGCAGTCGCAATCACGACCACAACCTCCTTTTTTTTCCCCTTTCCTTTCTTTCTCTTTCCCAAAAGCAGCTACTGCAGCCACCACCGCTGCTGCAGCTACCGTAGCCAACGTCGCAGCCATAGCCTGCATTCGCAGCCACGGCCGCAGCCACCACACCTGCAGCCTCTTCTTCCTCCCCTGCTCTGTTTCCTCTCCTCTTCCAGCTGCAGCTGCCACTGTCGCAGCTGCCTCCCCTTCTCTTCTTCCTCTCTTCTTCCCTTTTCCTTTCTCTTCTTTTTCCTTTCCTTCTCTTTTTTCCCAGCTGCACTGCTGCAGTCGCAGCCTCAGCCACGGCTGCAGCCTCTTCTTCCTCCCCTGCTCATCTTCCTCTCCTTCTTCTCTTACAACTGCAGCTGCCATCGCCGCAGCCGCAGCCCCTTCTTCCCCTTCGCTTCTTCCTCTCCTTCCCTTCTTCCTTCCTCGTCCTCTTTCCCTGCCACAGCTGCAGCTGCCACAGCCGCAGCCGCAGCTACTTCTTTCCCTTCTCCTCTTCCTTCTCCTTCCTTTCTTCTTCTTCTCTTCTTCTCCTTCCTCCCCTTCTTCTCCCCGACGATCAGCACCTCCTCTCCTCTATTTCCTCCTGCAGGAAACAGAGGTGTCGCCTCTTCATCCGTTTCTACTTCTTCTCTTCCTCTTCTTCTTCTTCTCCTTCTTCTTCTCCTCTTCTTCCCTTCTCCTACCCGATACCCCACACCTTCTCACTGCAGCCCATGCCGCAGCCATCCTTCTTTTTTTTTTTTTCTTTTTCTCTTCTTCTTTTTCCTCTTCTTCTTCTTCTCGTCCCCAACGCCCCACACCTCGTCTCCTCTGTTTTCGCCTGCAGGAAACAGAGGTGCTGCAACCCTAGCTGCTGCCACCTCTCGCTCCTCTCCCACTTTCCTCTCTTTTTCTTCTTCTTCTATTCTTCTCTTCTCCCTCTTCTTCCTCCTCTCTTCTTTTCCCTCTTCTTCTTTTCTTCTTCTCCTCTTCTTCCTTTCTCCTCCCCAACGCCCCACAGCTCCTCGCTGCAGCCCTTGCCGCAGCCACCTCCTCTTTTCTTCTTCTTCTTCTTTTTCTTCTTCTTCTGCTTCTCTTCCTCTGCTTCTCTTCTTCTCCTCTTCTTCCCTTCTCCTCCCCGATGCCCCACACATGAACTCCTCTGTTTCCTCCTACACGAAACAGAGGTGTTGCAGCCCTAGCTGCTGCAGCTATCTCTCTTTCCTCTCCCTCTTCCCTCTCTTCTTCTTCTTTTTCTTCTTTTTTTCTCTTCTCCCTCTTCTTCCTCTCTTCTTTTCCCTCTTCTTCTCTTCTCCCTCTACTTCTCTTCTTCTTCTCCCCACGCCCCACAGCTCCTCTCTTCTTTGCAACTTAACAGTTTAGTCCTTGAAATTTCTATATTTACATATAGGTCCTCCAATTTACATATAAATCTTAATTAATAATTTTCGAAAGTGAGGCATCTTACACTCTCCCCCCCTTAAAAGAAAATTTAGTCCTATAAATTGATCATAGCTCAATCGATAAAAAGATGATGATTATGATTTCTTTATTTCCTCCTCCTACTCTCAAATAATTTCATTAATAGAATACAATTACACAATCATCCAAGAGTGACCAAAATATTTTCCTCCTTGATCCTCAATAGATGGTAATCCGACCTTTAATCAATCTTTGAAAATACCTGTGCACCTTACAGTTAATTAAACAAGTCGTCACTTTAGAGAATACTCGTTTTTTTATGGTCACCTGATTCAATTGTCTAAAATTAATATAAAGTCTCAATGTTCCATCCATCTTTTTAACTAACACTAGAACACCCCATGATGAAATATTAAGCCAAATAAAATCCTCATTTAATAGTCCTTATAGTTGCTTTTCCAATTTCACTTACTCAAATGATATCATTCTGTAGAGAGGCTTAGATATTGGGATTGTCCCAAAGACGAAATCAAAAGTAAAGTCATGGTTTGGAGGTAATTCGGGCAAATAATCCTGGGATACATTAGACAAGGAGATAAATCATGTCCAATACTCTCAAAATAAAAGATCGACTGATCAAATATGTAAAAAGTGATCATTTGTTATATACCAATCCATATTGGTATGATAGGAAGATAGTCAATCCATACCAAGTATAATATCAAAACTCCAAATCTCTAGGAAAACTAAATCAACAAAAAGTTCAAGTTCTCCAATAAAATCAGACAAGAGGACCAGATTCAAGTTCATTATCAAAGAATCTCCAATGATTGTATTTACATATATCATATAATGTAGTGGTTTAAGTTGAATGCCCAAGTGATAAGCAAATTATTACGAATCAAATCGTAGATAGGACCCATGGTCAAACAAATATTTGCATTCTTTCATAAACATGCATAATACCTTCGACTACTAATTCAGAAGTTTTAGAATCATATTCAGTGATAGCATACACTCTGACATGGGCTGATGATTTAGGAGGCAGTGACTCTTTCTTTTTATTCAAAGAGGCAGTCTTTTATTTTCTGATCCAACTTTCCATAAGCAAAATAGACTTCAGTCATCCGAAAACACAAACTTGTTTCATAATTTAACTTGCAATTCACACGTGATTGAGTCTTTTGTGGTGACTTCCCATTTCAAATCCAAATGTCTTGACACTCTTGTTATTACTTTCTGATTCATTTCCAATCATATTTTTATTGGTAAACTTGTCCTTATCATTCTTGCCACTGATCTCCAAAAATTATTTTCATTGTTGCCATTAATAATCAGTCTCTACTTCCAATATGAGGTAGTAAAAGAAATCTTTTGATCATCAGAACTATTTTGTACATCAAATATCATCTCCGTTTGCATCATCCATTTTTCTACCACCAACGAAATTAGGTCCACATGCTTTCATTGCGCTACTCTGATTTGATATCCCCGATCAACCCTTTCATCGCACTTAATTAATCAAAAGTAGATGAAGTAACAGGACTAAATGTCCTCATCATCCAAGATTCCTAAAATGCATCAAAGAAAATTTCTACCAATTACTATAGTTCACTAGACCTCAATATATTTTGCACGTCAACATATCAAATATTTCAGTGATCCTCAAACCAAGCTCTGATACCACCTCTGTCACGCCCCTCAAAATATCCATGATATTAAAATTTTCATCAAAAACCAATCCAGGATCCAAACTAACATTTGAGGACACTAAAAAATATTCTATCAAATTAACATCTATAAAACCTGTGTAGTTTATAATCATATATCACATCACTCGATAATTCATATTTATGACAACCCAAGCCAACTTAACAAACATGAACAACATTTATAAATCCACAAGCTAAATAAATTATACAATCAAAACTCCAACTATTCACCACAAGTTCATATCATCATAAATTATACTTAACATTCCAAAATTCCAAATAAGAGAGATCTGTTGAATCTCGTATTTTGATGATAAAACCACTTGATATGTGTTTATGATTTAAACTGCTTTTTGAGTGATGTAGGTCTACTCGATCAGGTTTAGACAGTTGACGCAGGAGGAATTGACGTTACGCCGGAAGAGATCACGTTAGGATATTGGATGGCTGAATGCTTCGGATGTCGGGCATCGTGCCAAGTAGAGCGAAATTGCGCCAAGGATATTGGGGTTGCGGAGGTCACCCACCGATTGGGCAACAAGCCGCAAGAGAGGACGATGCATCGAAGAATCAGACGAAGCGCTAACCAATGACGTGCAGAGTAACAGAATGTCAATTCGCGTTGTAATAATTGTCTAGATCGGAGTTGAGTTTTGGTTTGTGTGTGCAAGATTAACTACAATAACGATGAAGACATAAAGCGAAACAAAGTGCTGGAGTCAAGCACGAAGGATTCGTTGGGAGTTCGAGAGTTCGACGGAAGTCCGAAGGTTCGTCGGGAATGCTGCCGGGACTAGTCGAGAATGAGTAGGGAGCTTGCCGAAGGGTTTTTCGGAAGCTCACCGGAAGGTTCGTTGGAAGTTCGCGGAGCTCACCGAGAAAGATCGGAGCTTATCGAAGAAGCTCGTTGGAACTCGCCAAGATCAAATCGTGAAGTCTAGGAGCTTGCCGGGAGTCCGCAGAATGGTTTCCGAGAGTTTATCGGAAGACCGTCGGAAGTTCGCCGGAAGCTCGCCGGAAGAAGTCTTGACTTACGGACTTTGTAATAGCTTAGAAAATATCTTTAAATTCATAGTTAGCACATTAATTAGGGTTAGAATTAGGTGTTAATCCTATAACCCAAGTAGGGGCCAATTGTGCCCGAGTTCGGACTGGTTTGGGCCAAGTTTGGAGCCCAACCAGTGAGATGAATTGGCCTAGGCGGTGGCACCGCCTAGGCTTGGTGGTGGCACCGCCCAGCACCCGAGAGTTGGGCGGTGACACCTCCTGGGCTGGGCGGTTGCACCGTGTTAGAACCCTTGTAGATTCTAAACTTGGGGTTGATCTCTTTAGGGGATCGGCCTCCTTGGAACTCTATAGGGGTTCCTCCCTCCAAGTTGCTGCTCAAAGGCTGCAGAAAAGATTCATCTATTGCTTATGAAAAGAGAAGGAATACGTGGCTATTTATAGGGCTTCTAAACCCTAACTCCTAATAGGACTCCTACTTAAGACTCTTACTTCTAACCAACTCCTAATATGACTCATACTCAAGACTCCTATTCCCTTACAACTCCTAATTCTTCTCTAAGAAAAAACCTCCTAACAGAATGTCCCTTTCAATTAGGACTCTCCTAGTTAGTCCTAACATAGTGTCCCTTTCAATTAGGACTCTCCTAGCTAGAGTCCTAACAGAATGTCCCTCTCAATTAGGACTCTCCTAGCTAGAGTCCTAACAGACCCGCCCTCTTCAAATCAGCCTTGTCCTCAAGGCTGAGATTCCATGAACTCAGGGAACCGGGTCTTCAGCTCCTCATATGGTTCCCATGTGGCGTCTTCAAGTGGTAGATTATTCCAATGCACTAGTACTTCAGTAGAGGGATGTCGACGACGCATCACGATCCTGCGATCGAGGATGGCCTGTGGTTGGGCTTGAATAACTCCATCCTCAGTTGTGTTGGGCAGTTGGATCTGGGGTGACTCGTGTTCTCCCAACTTGGGCTTTAGGTATGATACGTGGAAGACAGGGTGAATTTTGGCATCTTCAGGTAATTTAAGTCTGTATGCCACGGCTCCAATAAGCTCTGTGATCTGATAGGGCCCATAAAAACGTGGGGATAGCTTCATGGAGGCTCGAGTGTTGATAGAGAGTTGCTTGTATGGTTATAGGCGAAGATAAACCCAATCTCCCACTGAAAATTCTCTTTCACTTCGTCGTGTGTCGGCTTGCTGCTTCATTCTGGCTTGAGCGGTAGAGAGATTATCTTTTAATAGTTGTAAGAGTTTGTCCCTATCAATCAATTCTTGGTCAACCTGATCTACCTTGGCCGAGCCAATTACATACTTTGGAATCACAGGTGCTGGCCGACCATACAATGCTTCATAAGGGGCACATTTTGTAGATGAATGATATGTAGTATTATACCACCATTCGGCCCAAGGAAGCCATTTTGGCCACTCTTTCGGTCGGTCGCTAGCGAAACACCGGAGGTACGTCTCTAAGCACCTATTTACCACCTCTGTTTGGCCGTCAGTTTGTGGATGATATGCTGTGCTCATCTTGAGTTTGGTGCCTTGTAACTAAAATAACTCGGTCCAAAATTTACTAGTGAAGATCCTGTCACGATCACTTACGATGGACCTTGGCATCCCATGCAGTTTAACAATATTTTCTATGAAAATATGAGCAATACTAGCAGTAGTGTAGGGATTTCTCACAGCACAAAAATGAGCATATTTCGTAAGTCGATCAACCACCACGAGAATCGTGCTTTTACCTTTGGAAGATGGCAGCCCTTCAATGAAGTTCATGGAGATGTCAGTCCACACTGAGTCTGGTATGGGTAGTGGTTGTAGCTTCCCTGGATTTGCCACAGTTTCACCCTTGTGCTGTTGACATACATCACATTGTGCCACATATTCAGCAATAATTTTTTTCATCCCTCTCCAATAAAAATTTTGCTTCACTCTTTTGTAGGTTCTTAGGAATCCAGAGTGCACTGCTGAAGGTATAGAGTGCATTTCATGCAAGATGATTGCGATGCAAGGGGAGTCAGGTATAAGCACAATGCGACCTTTGTAGCGTAAATCCCTCGAATCCCAAGTGTAGTGGGCTATTGCACTTGGATCCTCCTCTAATTTTTTTATGATCTTGCTGATCTCTGGATCCTTCTTCCATTCTTCCCTAATGTCCTCGAGGAGACCGGTGGTAGGAAGGGAGATGGCTGAAACCTTAGCTTGTTCAGGTAGCCGTGAGAGTGCATCTGCAACAACGTTTTCATTCCCCTTTTTGTAAATAATTTCATAATCAAATCCAAGAAGTTTGGTTACCCATTTTTGCTGCTCAGGGGATGATATCTTTTGCTCCAAAAAGTACTTGAGGCTTTTATGGTCAGTTTTAATTTGAAATCGCCGGCCGATCAGGTAGGGTCTCCACATCGTTACTGCGTGTACAATGACAAGCATCTCCTTATCATATACTAACATATTTTGATGGGAGGGAGATAATGCCTTGCTAGTGTATGCGAGTGGTCGACCATTTTGCATGAGAACGGCTCCAATTCCGACTCCAGATGCGTCGGCCTCAATGATGAAGGGTTTATTGAAATCCGGTAGCGCAAGCACCGGCATTGTTGTCATGGCTGCTTTAAGTTTGTCGAAGGCAGCAGAGGCTTTGTTCGACCATTGGAAAGCATCTTTTTTCAGTAAAGAAGTGAGTGGTGCACTGATCTTCCCATAGTCCTTAACAAATTTTCGGTAGTAGCCCGTTAGTCCAAGGAACCCCCGCAGTAATTTCACGTTTGTAGGTTTCGGCCAGCCTTGCATTGCCTCAATTTTTGTTGGGTCTACCGCCACTCCTTCTTTTGATATTATATGCCCAAGGTACTCTACTTTTTGCTGGAGAAAGCTGTACTTTGGTTGCTTAACAAAAAGAGTATTCTCCCGAAGGATCGTCAAAACAATCCGTAAATGCTGAAAGTGAGTCTCAAGAGAAGGGCTGTAAACGAGAATATCATCGAAAAATACCAGCACAAATTTACGAAGAAAGCTCCGAAATATATCATTCATGAGACTTTGAAAGGTTGAAGGAGCATTAGTGAGTCCAAAAGGCATTACCAAGAATTCATAATGGCCATCATGCGTGCGAAATGCAGTTTTTGGAATGTCATCGTTACATACCCGAATTTGGTGGTAACCGGATCGGAGGTCCAACTTCGTGAAGACTCGAGCTCCTTTCAATTCATCAAGAAGTTCATCCACCACTGGTATTAGGTATTTGTCCTTGACGGTAATGCCATTTAAAGCTCGGTAGTCGATGCACATCCGCCAAGTTCCGTCCTTCTTGCGTACAAGTAGCACCGGTGAGGAATAGGGGCTGCAACTTGGTCGAATCACCCCTGTTTCAAGCATCTCCTTTACGATCTTTTCAATTTCATCTTTCTGGAGGTGAGGATATCGGTATGGTCGAGTGTTCGCTGGTGGCTTGCCCGGAAGGATTGGAATTCGATGGTCATGTTGCCGAGGAGGAAGACCGCGCGGTTCAGCAAATATGTCGGCAAATTCAGTAAGCAATTGGGCAAGATTTTGATCTTCAAATTCTATTTTCTTCCCCTTTGGTTGCTACTGGAGGTGCATCAAAAAGGCACCATTTACCTTGTGTAAAACTTTCTCCATTCGTTGGGTCGAAACAGTGGTAACGTTGCTTCCGCGCTTCCCGCGTAGGATGATCTGTTTGCCCTTACAGTAGAATTTCATAATTAATTTAGAAAAGTTCCAAGAGACATCACCTAGTGTAGTCAGCCATTCTATACCAAGCACTACCTCATAGTCATCGATTGGTAGGAGGAAGAAATCGGTGATAATTTCTTAGTCTTGTAGTAATAGTTTCACCTGCGGGCATCTTTGGTCGCACTTTAGGATTCTACCGTCGGCAACCTTAACATCGAACTTGCTGCAACCTTCAATATGCAGTGCCATCCGAGCAGCAACCTTACTATTCAGGAAGTTATTAGTGCTACCCGTGTCGATGAGAACAGTGATCGGCTGTTGTTTGAGAAGGCCTCCAACTTTCATCGTTTGCGGATTTGAATAGCCGGCTAGTGCGTGTACCGTAATGTCGGTCGGCTGTGGCTCTTCTTCCATATCTTCTTCTTCATGTTCAAGGCTCTCTTCTAGATGTTCAATGACCTCTTCTTCTACTGGTTCAATCATAAGAAGTCTACCTTTTTTACAGCGATGCTCGCGGCTCCACGGCTCATCGCAATGCCAACATAACCCCTTCGCAGATCGCTCCCGAAGTTCTTCTCTTGTTAACCTTTTCGGTGCAGGGACTCGGTTGATAGTAGGGGGGGCTGAGGGCTTTAGTATTGTAGGTCGTGGAGTGATCCTTGTCCTCCGGGCTTCATGGTTCAATCGCTCCTCTTGAAGTCGTGCGAAAGAGATGGCTGCCATAAGCGTGTATGGTTGTCGCGCCTTAACTTCTCCTCGGATCTCCGGCTTTAAGCCCTCAATAAAAGTCCCCAATAACTGTTTTTTAGACCAATCACGAGTTTGATTAGATAACCTTTCAAACCTGGTTTGGTACTCCTGAATGGTGGAGGTTTGTCGGATCTTTGCTAGTTGTCCGTCAATGTTCTCGTAATAAGTTGGTCCGAAGCGGATCAGTAGTCCTTCTTTGAATTGTCGCCATGAAAGGGCTCCATAAGTGTGTTCAAACCAGTCAAACCATTGTATGGCATCCCCTTCAAGATGTATAGCTGCAATTTCCACCATGGATGCATCCGCAGTTTTATGGTACCGAAAATATCGCTTAGCGTGCGAGATCCAACCAATTGGGTCTCCTTCTTCCCATCTAGGGAAGTCCACTCTCATGCGCGAATAGTTGGGGTCGGTCATAGAGCCTCCCCTCTCTTGGAAGTCATCTCTTTGGGCATGATGTGATTGGTTAGAGCTCTCTCCTTGATGTGATTTCTTCGGGCTTGGTGGTCGGCCCAAACTGAATTCGGTAAGGAGAGTCCGAATCTTATCCTCCATTCGTGCCTCAAAGGCTTCAAATTTAGCATTGATTGCGTCCTCAGATGCCATAGTATATGACTCCAAATCTATGATGTTAAGATCTCTCTTTTGTTGACGGGTTAAAGGCATGTATAGGTTTGATAAAAATCAGTGAAAGTTTACTGCAGAATTGTGTTGTCTTGTAAGAGCAGAATTATCGTCGAAGAAACAGCGGTTTCTCGACGAAATCTCCACAAAAATTTGAGAGATTTGAGGAGAGAGTTGACAGCAATATCTCAGTTTATATGATAGCAAGGATGTCCATCAAGAAAATTTCGACAGTAACAATAAGAAAATTGGTGTAAGTTGCGATAGCAGAATTCTCGTCGAAAAATTTCAGCAACTTACGATGAAAATTTGCAGCAATATAGGAACGAAATTTTTTTTTTTTTTGGATTTTCAGATAGGGATAAATAAATTGCAGCAGCAGTAAGGTAGGAAACCAGAACTTGTTGCAATTCACGGGGAGATCAAAGGATGATCCGCGGTGGTGGAGATGATGGCGGAATTCGGTGACGATCTTTTAAGCACTTGTGGGAATTGCTTTGGATGGTTGTAGAGGGTTGATGGATGGTTGTGGAAGGGCAGCGAGACGCCAAGAATGCTGCTCTGATACCAGGTGTTAGAACCCTTGTAGATTCTAAACTTGGGGTTGATCTCTTTAGGGGATCGGCCTCCTTGGAACTCTATAGGGGTTCCTCCCTCCAAGTTGCTGCTCAAAGGCTGCAGAAAAGATTCATCTATTGCTTATGAAAAGAGAAGGAATACATGACTATTTATAGGGCTTCTAAACCCTAACTCCTAATAGGACTCCTTCTTAAGACTCTTACTTCTAACCAACTCCTAATATGACTCATACTCAAGACTCCTATTCCCTTACAACTCCTAATTCTTCTCTAAGAAAAAACCTCCTAACAGAATGTCCCTTTCAATTAGGACTCTCCTAGTTAGTCCTAACATAGTGTCCCTTTCAATTAGGACTCTCCTAGCTAGAGTCCTAACAGAATGTCCCTCTCAATTAGGACTCTCCTAGCTAGAGTCCTAACACACCGCCCAGCACCCGAGCGCTGGGCGGTGGCACCGCTTGGCTGGGTGGTGGCACCGCCAGCATCGGGAACATAAGAGAATTCAAATTTTTGGAGCCCAAATTTGAATCCTCTTGAGGCCTATAAATACCCCTCAAGTCTCAGCTGAGAAGACAACTTTTCGAGCAGCAAGTGTTTGAGAGAAAGGTCTTAGAAAAGTCCTAGCTAATCATGTTTTCATTTTGCTAGTGTTCACCTCCTTCTTTCTTGCTGAAAATTTGTAAGAGAGTGAACCGCTTGTAAAGAGTTGTAAGAGGGGTATTTACCCTTCCCTTTCAAGAGATTTGCTAGTGGAAGGTGGGAGCCTCATCGAAGAGGGGCCTCGCAAGTGGATGTAGGTCATTTGACCGAACCACTTTAAAATCGACGTAATCTCCGGTTTGCATTTATGTTTATGCATTTATCTTTCTGCAAACCTTTACTTTGCTAAGTTCACTGCCCTCATCTTATTACGTACGCTTTCAACGCAATTGAAACGGTTTCAAACGAAACATTATTTTTATCGTACGAAAGATTTTCTAAAACCGAAGTTTTAATCTGCTGCACTAATTCACCCCCCCTCTTAGTGCCGCTCCGATCCTAACAATTGGTATCAGAGCCACGTTTTTCTACCTTGGTTTAACACCCAAATAGAAATGGCTCTTTACGGCTTTCAAGAGGGTCACTCTCTCATTTGTCCTCCCTTTTTCAATGGGACGGACTACACTTATTGGAAAACTCGAATGAGAGTTTTCTTACTTTCTTTGGATTTGAATTTATGGCACATAGTCGAAAATGGATTTGAAATGTCTTCTCTTCCAATGAACCAATGGAATGATTTGGAGAAGAAGATGTTTTCTTTAAACGCAAAGGCTATGAATGCCTTAATTTGCGCTTTGGACAAAAATGAGTTCAATCGGGTTTCTTTATGCGAAACGGCTTTCGACATATGGCACACTCTTGAAATCTCACACGAAGGCACTTCTAGAGTTAAAGATTCGAAAATCAACATTTTAATGCATGATTTCGAGCTTTTTCAAATGAAGCCGAGCGAAACCATTGTTGACATGTACACCCGTTTCACGGATGTCGTCAATGGTTTACAAGCTCTTGGCAAATGTTTCTTGAATTTTGAACTTGTTAGTAAAGTTTTACGATCACTTTCTAAAGCTTGGGAATCAAAAGTAACGGCAATACAAGAAACAAAAGATTTAAATATTTTTCCACTTGAAGAACTTATCGGCTCATTAATGATAATAGAAATGGTGCACAATGCACATGATGAACACAATGAACATTTGAACCACCTTCCAAAGAACAGGAAGGATTTGGAACCTCGGACAAATGAATGCCACTTGAGCGATGACTCAAGTGATGAGGACAATGATGAACTTAAACTTCGAACACCAACTCTTAATAAGTTCATTAAACAAAAATCTAAAATAAACAATGAACTTGAATGGAGGAAGAGGCCAAAGAAAAGGAAGGCACCCAAGGATGAATCAAGAACTTCCAAAGGTGAAACGACGAATTGGGCTTTGACGGGCTTCGACTACAAGGTAAGTAACTCAACTCTCTTGAATTATTTTGAAATTACTTGAAGTTTTTCATGAGTTCTTAATTTAGATAGTAGGAATAGGAAATAAAAAAAATTATTTTTCAAAAATTATATCATGTTTTTCTTTTTTAGCATCTTTGAAAAAATTAAAAATTTGATCAATGAAAAGTATATTGCTAAGGTTTCATGCATGTTATGTTTTGAAATGTTGAATGATGTATGCAACATTATGGATTATAGTTATATGATATGTGATAATACTTAGGATTAATCCATGCATGTGTATTTTGATGATTTTATGTCAAGTTTTTGAAGTAAATGTTGATTTGATACTCTCATTTGGATTAACATGTTTTTGGTTTAATCATTTTTATGATGAATTAAGATGACATTCTCATGACATATTAAAATGACATAGTGCATGTACATCTATGTATGAATTTCTTGATAGTCTTTTGATGATAGATGTGATATCATGATGTTTTATTTTTGATGTATTTGGTCTTGACGGCTTTATGACGAAACTTATGTTTTGACTTTAAATGATGATACAATGTTTTCACAAAAAGACTTGAACACTCTCACATGAAATCAATTGTATGAAATGGAAATGAATTTTTTATTCTATTGAGATTAATGAATTTATTTTACCAATCTTATGAATCTCATGAAAATAAACATGATGAATATTTTATAAATGAGTTGTCTTATAAGATTTTGCCTTTACATCTTGAACTTTAATGCTTATATTGATTTGGCATATAAAGACTAAGGCATGCTCATAAGAAGCAAATCACATGAATAGAAATTTATAAAAATGAAATGTAATCCTCTATCTTATTGATTTCTACCTAAGAGACCAATAAAACTATCTATGCCATTTTGAATCTCTTGAAAGAAATGTTGAGATTTTGATGATTTGGATGATTTGAATTTGAATGAGTTTTATTCAAAATCATGATCTTGATTCCGTGATATTTACAAATTAAGATTTATTATGAATCAAGAATTTTTCATTAATCGATCTCCTAAGATTTTCTTTTGATTATTTATGAGTAGGTTTTTCAAAAAGAAATCATGCCTTTTGGTATTCATATGTTCTAATCTTTCATGATATGATTTTTATACAATTCCTTGTATTCATGAAATGTTTATCGCATCACCCAATTACTTTCTTCTTGATATTCCTTATGTGGTGATTAAAATTATGCATGAAATACTCTTAATATTATTTTGATGTATATAGATGAAAAGTTATAATCATGAATGATCGGATGAAATTTAACAAGTTAATATCTTCATGATTTGAAATATTTATAATTTGAAATTATGCATGCAATTGCTTTGTATTGTGATGATATATGCATCATGAATACTTTATTATCATACATGAAAATAGTGATAAACATTTTGAAAATAAATGTTTGTATCATGTTAGATGATTTTACATTTTGTGCATGATGAGTTATAGTGATGATTGAAACAATGATTGAAATGCTTTAAATGATGAATGTTTGGTATCATGATCAACATGTTGATAAATGCTTGAAAATTTTAATGTTTGAGTATCATGTATGATATGCTTATTAATGATGATTGATTTATTTTTTGGTATCGTGCATGAAAAATAAGGTTATTGAAATTGTGTATGTTTTAATTTGAATATATAATGATGCACAAATAAGAATGATACTTACCTTTGTCATAATATGAAAATTGATATAAGGGTCTTCCCTTCTTTTTGACAATGACAAAGGGGGAGCAAGAATTTCTAGCGTGGACATCATGAAAAGAGGCAAACTAACTAGCTTGCACAATTCAAGATGAAAGCAAAAATTGCACTTCTCAAAAGAGAAGATGCAAATGTAACATTTGCCAAATTGTTTGCTTGCCTCATGTAAAACATTATCTCTTGCTAGTTTGGCATTTTTGCTAGCTTGTATGTAGCAAAACTTGATCACTTTTTCAAACATTTTGCTAGCTTACACTTTGCAAAGAAAGCAAAAATGACACTTCTAGAAGAAAGAGCTTGTTATTTTGAACATCACAAGCTTGCCTATCTTAAGAAACAAAAATTGCAAAAGTGCTATCTTGCCTATCTCAAGAAGCAAAACTTGCAACTTGCACATTGCAATAGGAAGCAAGAATTATGAGCTTACACAAGAAAGCTATCTTGCATTTGCTTTCGAAATTTTTGCTAGCTTGTATATTGTGAAACTTACATATCGTAAAAATTGCTAGCTTGTAGTCTAAAGAGAAGCAAAAAGTTGCTATCTCAAAAGAAGCAAATGTGCTATCTTTCCTATCTTAAGAGGCAAAAATGCTAACTTGCACATCTAGCAAAACTTGACAAATTTGCATATTTCAAGAAGCAAGAGTTGCTTTCTTGAACATCTCAATATTGCTAGCTTGCATGATGTAGAACTTACTAGCTTGAACATTACCAAAAGTGCTATCTTGTATGCTGTAAAACTTGCATATCTAAAACTTGATAGCTTGAATGTCCTAAGCATGATGCATTACTTGCTAAATTTTCTAGCTTCAAAACTGCATGATGATAAAACTTAATATTATGTTTTTCATACAATGAGTTGAACTTATATTACAAACACAAAGAATAGTTGTACTTCTCCTTTATGTTGATGACAAAGGGGGAGAAGTATGTTGATGACATGATATGCATAAGTTTATGCATATGTTCATGATGATGTGTTGCAAGTATTCATGATGAATATTGCAATGACTTGAATTCAGTTTGAATTCAAGGTTCTATCAATATGGCATATTGATAGGAGGAGTTTGTTTAAACTCCGGGAGTTAAGGTTAACTCCGTCATCAAGTGGTTGTCATCATCAAAAAGGGGGAGATTGTTGAATCTCGTATTTTGATGATAAAACCACTTGATATGTGTTTATGATTTAAACTACTTTTTGAGTGATGCAGGTCTACTCGATCAGGTTTAGACAGTTGACGCAGGAGGAATTGACGTTACGCCGGAAGAGATCACGTCAGGATATTGGATGGCTGAATGCTTCGGATGTCGGGCATCGGGCCAAGTAGAGCGAAATTGCGCCAAGGATATTGGGGTTGCGGAGGTCAACCACCGATTGGGCAACAAGCCGCAAGAGAGGATGATGCACCGAAGAATCGGACGAAGCGCCAACCAATGACGTGCAGAGGAACAGAATGTCAATTCGCGTTGTAATAATTGTCTAGATCGGAGTTGAGTTTTGGTTTGTGTGTGCAGGATTAACTACAATAACGATGAAGACATAAAGCGAAACAAAGTGCTGGAGTCAAGCGCGAAGGATTCGTTGGGAGTTCGAGAGTTCGACGGAAGTCCGAAGGTTCGTCGGGAATGCTGCCGGGACTAGCCGAGAATGAGTAGGGAGCTTGCCGAAGGGTTTTTCGGAAGCTCGCCGGAAGGTTCGTTGGAAGTTCGCGGAGCTCACCGAGAAAGATCGGAGCTTACCGAAGAAGCTCGTTGGAACTCGCCAAGATCAAATCGTGAAGTCTAGGAGCTTGCCGGGAGTCCGCATAATGGTTTCCGAGAGTTTATCGGAAGACCGTCGGAAGTTCGCCGGAAGCTCGCCGAAAGAAGTCTTGACTTACGGACTTTATAATAGCTTAGAAAATATCTTTAAATTCATAGTTAGTGCATTAATTAGGGTTAGAATTAGGTATTAATCCTATAACCCAAGTAGGGGCCAATTGGGCCCGAGTTCAGACTGGTTTGGGCCAAGTTTGGAGCCCAACCAGTGAGCTGAATTGGCCTAGGCGGTGGCACCGCCCAGCACCCGAGAGCTGGGCGGTGACACCTCCTGGGCTGGGCGGTTGCACCGCCTAGCACCCGAGCGCTGGGCGGTGGCACCGCTTGGTTGGGTGGTGGCACCGCCAGCATCGGGAACATAAGAGAATTCAAATTTTTGGAGCCCAAATTTGAATCCTCTTGAGGCCTATAAATACCCCTCAAGTCTCAGCTGAGAAGACAACTTTTTGAGCAGCAAGTGTTTGAGAGAAAGGTCTTAGAAAAGTCCTAGCTAATCTTGTTTTCATTTTGCTAGTGTTCACCTCCTTCTTTCTTACTGAAAATTTGTAAGAGAGTGAACCGCTTGTAAAGAGTTGTAAGAGGGGTATTTACCCTTCCCTTTCAAGAGATTTGCTAGTGGAAGGTGGGAGCCTCATCTAAGAGGGGCCTCGCAAGTGGATGTAGGTCATTTGACCGAACCACTTTAAAATCGGCGTAATCTCCGGTTTGCATTTATGTTTATGCATTTATCTTTCTGCAAACCTTTACTTTGCTAAGTTCACTGCCCTCATCTTATTACGTACGCTTTCAACGTAATTGAAACGGTTTCAAACGAAACATTATTTTTATCGTACAAAAGATTTTCTAAAATCGAAGTTTTAATCTGCTGCACTAATTCACCCCTCTTAGTGCCGCTCCGATCCTAACAAGATCTTCTAACACTTTTACACAGTATATCCATTTCGATTCATCGACAACATTTCATTTCATACAAAATATCCTTATACAACAATAGCATAATAAGCAACAAGACTTGCCCATAATTTTGAATAGCTCTCCACTGCCTCAGCCCAATTCAAATATCTCAAAGAGTGATAAGCTGACCTGAAAGATTTTATATAACAACTGAGTGAGCTAAAAACAGCTCAGCAAGTGACAAACAATATTCAGAACAAAAGGAACGATTTTAAACAAGTAAGATATCATAATGCAAGGTAGAATACAAGATTTTTCAAGGATACCATCTCATTAGATACAAAATCATATGTGTCATGTCATTCAAAATATATTTGATTCATAACAAATGGAGCATAAAGTAGTTGGAGCATATAAATAGCATACGAGATGTTCCGGAGCATATCAATGGCAAAAAGGATATTTCAGAACATATCAGTTCATAGCAAATGGAGCACAGAGTAATTGGAGCATACCGATAGCGTATGAAATGTTCCGGAGCATATAAATGACAAATGGAACATTTCGGAACATATCAATGGTATGTGAAGCATTTTGAAGTATATCAATGGCATAGGAAACATTTTGGAGCATATCAATACAAAATACGAAATAGAAGCTCAGACTGTTGAATCTCGGATTTTGATGATATAATCAATTGGTGGGTTAATTGATCTAATCTATATTATTGAGTTAAGTGTACAGGATTAACTACGATAACTAGAAAACATAAAGCAAGGATACCGGAGTCGAGCTCGATGGACGTTTAAGAGACCGAAGAATCATCGGAGATGCTGCCGGAACCATCCGAGAAGAAATCGGGAACGTGTCGGAAGTTCGCCGAAGAAATCGTCGGAGGCTCGCGGAGATCACCAAGAAGGCTCGGCTACTCGTTAAAGTCATCACAAAGATTGGGAGCTTGCAGGGAGTCCGTCGGAAGAAGTTCGTCGGAAAGCTCGCCGGAACAAGACTCGACGTTCGCGGTTAAAAAACTTGCTTAGGATGTTTTTTTTTGTGTTATGTAGTTCACCTGTAATTAGGATTAGGATTAAGAGATAATCCTATATCCTGGTTAGGGGCCAACTGGGCCCAAAGTCAGATTTGGTTTGGGCTAAAATTAAGCCAAACAAATGAATTGGAGAGCCAGGCGGTGGCACCGCCTGGCTGGGCAGTGAAACCGCCCAGCACCCGAGTGCTGGGCGGTGACACCTCCTTGGCTGGGCGGTTGCACCGTCCAGCACCCGAGCGCTGGGCGGTGGCACCGCCTGGCTGGGCGGTGGAACCTCCAGCACCGGGAACCCTAAGAGAATTCAAATTTTGGAGCCCAAAATTTGAATCCTCTTGAGGCCTATAAATACCCCTCAAATCACAGCTGAGGTTACAACTTTTGTGAAGCATTTTGATTGAGAGAAAAGTCTTAGAAAGTCTTAGCAAGTCTTGTTTTCAATTTGCTAGAGAGTTCTCCTCCTTCTTTTTTATTGAAAATTTGTAAGAGGTTGAGCTACTTGTAAAAGGTTGTAAGAGGGGTGTTTACCCTTCCATTTCAAGAGACTTGCTAGTGGAAGGTGGGAGCCTCATCGAAGAGGGGCCTTGCAAGTGGAGTAGGTCATTTGACCGAACCACTCTAAAAATCGGCGTAATCTCTGGTTTGCATTTTATTATTGTCATTTACATTACTGCAAATCTTCTTACTGCTTTAGTTCCTTATTACTCTTGCTGCGCAACTTTAAGAATACGCCTTCAAGTTAAACTTTTCAAGTTTCGTTCTTAACGTACGAAAGATTTTGTTAAAATCGAAGTTTTAATCCGCCGCACTAATTCACCCCCCCCTCTTAGTGCCGCTCCGATCCTAACAAGTGGTATCAGAGCAAGGTTATCTCTCATATTTGGTTTAATACCCAAGAGAGATGGCTTACTCCGGCATGCAAGAGGGCCATTCTATTGCACGACCACCTTTGTTTAATGGGTCGGATTACACATATTGGAAGACTCGCATGAGAATCTTCCTCATTTCTTTGGACTTTGAGCTTTGATCTATTGTCGAGAATGGATTTCAAAAATCTTCTCTTCCGATGAGCGAATGGGATGAATCGGAGAAGAAGGTTTTTGCTTTAAATGCAAAGGCTATGAATGCCTTGTTTTGTGCACTAGACAAAAACGAATTTAATCGTGTTTCAATGTGTGATTCGGCTTTTGATATTTGGAGAACTCTTGAGGTCACTCATGAAGGCACTAGCCGAGTGAAAGAGTCCAAAATCAACATCCTTGTGCACTCTTACGAACTTTTCCGAATGAAACCAAGTGAGTCCATCGGAGACATGTACACCCGGTTTACGGATGTCATCAATGGACTCAAAGCTCTTGGTAAAGATTTTACTAACTTTGAACTAGTAACTAAAATCTTAAGATCCCTCCCTAAAAGTTGGGATCCAAAAGTTACGGCCATTCAAGAGGCCAAAGACCTTAAAGCATTCCCTCTTGAAGAACTCATTGGGTCTCTAATGACCTACGAAATGACATGTCAAGCTCATGAGGAGCTCGAGAACCCCCTTCCAAAGAACAGGAAGGATATGGCACTCAAATCACAAGAAGACCACTTGAAAGGAACATCAAGTGATGAGGACAGTGACAATGACATTGCACTTTTGACTCAAAAATTTAAAAAATATTTAAGAAAGAACAGATTTAAAAATAATACAAAAAATAAATTTGAACAAAAGAAGGACCAAGTGATTTGCTATGAATGCAAAAAACCGGGACACTATAAGAACGATTGTCCTCAAGCCAAAAAGAGAACATCAAAGAAGAAGGCGTTCAAGGCAACGTGGGATGATTCAATCGCATCCGAAGAAGAGGAGTCCAACACCGAGCAAGTTGCTCATTACGCGCTAATGGCATTAGGAGAAGAGGTATGTGATTTATTTAATGAAGATTTATCTTTTGAAGAACTATCTATCGCTTTTCATGAATTATTTGATGAATGTAGAACTGTTAGCAAGAAGTTAAGTATCTTAAAGAAAGAGCATGCTTTGCTCCAAGATAAGTTTGATAGTCTTCAAACTCCTCCATGCTCTAAGTGTGAGCACTTAGAAGCAATAAAAAATGAAAATTTGCTTCTTAAGGAAACCTTAAACAAGATATGATCCTTGCACACAAGGGTCACATCACAAATAGAAATGGAATTGGATTTGTAAAAGGATTACATCAAAATCCTACCACTTTCAAAAGATTAGATATGATCCTTGCACACAAGGGTCACATCACAAATAGAAATGGAATTGGATTTGTAAAAGGATTACATCAAAATCCTACCACTTTCATAAAAGGACCTACATTACATGTTTCCTCTTATATGAAATGCAACTTTTGTTGCAAATCCGGACATATTGCTTACAAATGCCCATTTAGGAAAATTAGTTCACAAAAATTAATATGGGTTCCTAAAGGAACTATAAAGAATTCAATCATAAATAACAAAGTTAGTGGGTCAATTTTTGAGGCACCCAAAATCAAATGGGTACTTAAAAATCATCCTCTTTTGTAGACAAACCCACAAGCTAGGAGCAAGAGATGGTATCTCGATAGTGGATGCTCAAGACATATATGACTGGAGATCCATCTCATTTCTCTATGCTCACTAGCAAAGAAGAAGGGTACGTTACCTTCGGAGACAACAACAAGGGCAAAATCATTGGCAAGGGAACTATTGGTAACAAATTTAATTTTTCCATTGATGATGTCTTACTAGTTGATGGATTGAAACATAATCTCTTGAGTATTAGTCAACTATGCGATAAAGGTTACATCGTTAGATTTGAATCAAATATGTGCATTATTGAAAAACCAAATCATAACATGACTATGATTGCTTTAAAACAAAATAATGTCTATACCATCAATCTTGATGAACTAAGTAATGAAATGTGCTTCTCCGCCGTAAATGATGATGCTTGGCTTCAGCATAGGAGATTAGGCCATGCAAGCATGAAAACAATATCTAAGATCTCATCTCAAGAATTAGTACGAGGAATTCCAAATATAAAGTTTATTAAGGACAAAGTATGCGATGCATGTCAACTAGGCAAACAAATAAAAACAAGCTTCAAACCAAAAAATCAAATTAGCACTACTAGACCATTACAATTGATCCATTTGGACTTATTTGGACCAATTGATACAACAAGTCTAGGTGGAAGCAAATATGCTTTTGTGATTGTGGATGACTACTCTAGATACACTTGGACCTATTTCTTAGCTCACAAAAGTGATTGCTTCAAGTGTTTCTCTAAATTTTGTAAACTCACTCAAAACGAAAAAGGCTTCATGATTTCATCAATTCGGAGTGATCACGGTGGTGAATTCCAAAACCGTGACTTTCAAAATTTTTGCGAAAGTAATGGGTACAATCACAACTTCTCAACTCCAAGAAATCCTCAACAAAATGGAGTAGTTGAAAGGAAAAATAGAAACCTACAAGAAATGGCAAGAACTTTTACCTAAGTACTTTTGGGCCGAAGCCGTAACGGCTTGCTACATCATGAATAGAGTCCTAATAAGACCATCCTTATCCAAAACTCCCTATGAATTATGGAATAACAAAAAACCAAATATCTCCTATTTTAAAGTTTTTGGTTGTAAATGCTTTATTTTAAATGAAAGGGATGCTTTAGGAAAATTTGATGCTAAATCCGATGAAGGCATCTTTCTTGGTTACTCTTCCGTTTCTAAAGCTTTTCGGGTTTTTAATAAAAGAACTTTAGTAATTGAAGAGTCTATTCATGTAGTTTTTAATGAAATTTCTGATTTAAAGAAAAATGATTTTGATGATGATCTTGGTTTTGATAATTTGAATTTAAATGAACCCTCTCCTCAAAATAGCCATTTGAATGCATCTTCTTCCGAAATTTCTTTACCAAAAGAATGGAAGTATGTAGATGCTCATCCAAAAGAGCAAATTATAGGAGATACATCAAAAGGGGTTCAAACTCGTTCTTCTTTCAAAAATTTCTGTGCTAACGCCGCCTTCCTTTCTCAAATTGAACCTAAATGCATTGACGAAGCCTTAAAAGATGATTTTTGGATCATTGCAATGCAAGAAGAATTGAACCAATTTGAGAGGAACGAGGTATGGAAGCTTGTTCCTAGACCAAGTGACCACTTAGTCATAGGTACTAAGTGGGTCTTTAGAAACAAGCAAGACGAAAATGGTATCGTGGTTAGAAACAAGGCTAGATTAGTGGCCAAAGGTTTCAACCAAGAAGAAGGTATCGATTACGAAGAAACCTTCGCTCCCGTGGCTTGATTAGAAACCATAAGGATGCTCCTTGCCTATGCTAGTAGTAATAATTTTAAACTATTTCAAATGGATGTTAAAAGTGCTTTCTTGAATGGTTTTATTTCCGAAGAAGTATTTGTCGAACAACCTCCCGGATTTGAAAATTCTCTTCTTCCTAATCATGTATTCAAATTGACTAAAGCTCTCTATGGCTTAAAACAAGCTCCTAGAGCTTGGTATGAAAGGCTTAGTTCCTTTCTTATTTTAAATAATTTTACCAAAGGCAAGGTTGATACTACATTGTTTATTAAACATTTTGAAAATAATTTTCTTATTGTGCAAATTTATGTTGACGATATTGTGTTTGGCTCTTCGGATGAATCACTATGTGAATCATTTGCCAAATGTATGAGTCTTGAATTTGAAATGAGTTTAATGGGTGAATTAACTTTCTTTTTGGGATTACAAATCAAACAACTTAGTGATGGTATATTTCTTAACCAATCTAAATATACATTAGAATTGTTAAAACGATTTAACATGGATAATTCAAAAGCAATAAACACCCCTATGAGTACTGCGACTAAGTTAGATATGGATGAAAATGGTGAAAGTTTCGATCAAAAAACATATAGGGGAATGATAGGTAGTCTACTCTACCTCACTGCGATTAGATCGGATATTATGTTTAGTGTAGGACTTTGCGCTAGGTTTTAATCTAATCCTAAATTATCTCATCTTAAGAGTGTTAAAAGAATATTTAGGTATCTTAAAGGAACTCCAAATTTAGGATTGTGGTATCCAAAATCTGAAAAATTCGATCTAATAGCTTATGCAGATGCCGATTTTGGCGGATGCAGGATAGATAGAAAAAGTACATCCGGAACATGCCAATTTTTAGGACATGCACTTGTTTCTTGGACTTCCAAGAAACAAAATTCAGTTGCACTATCTACGGCGGAAGCCGAATACATTGCTGCAAGTGCATGTTGTGCACAAGTAATTTGGATGAAAAATACATTAGAAGACTATGGAATTCACCTTGAAAATATTCCCATAAAATGCGATAATACTAGTGCCATATGCCTTACTAAAAATCCAATTCAGCACTCTAGAATTAAGCACATCGACGTTAGGCATCATTTCATACGCAATCATGTTCTTAACAATGATGTTGTTCTAGAATTCATTGACACAAAGCATCAATTAGCAGATATATTTACAAAAGCTTTGAAGGAAGACCAATTTGAATTCATCCGAAGGGAATTAGGCATGCTAAATTGTCCCTAAAATGAACTTCACAAAAAGGACTCGTTCTTTTCCCTTCGTTTATGAATTTGAATTCTTCCTTCTTCTTCAATTCAAAATGATCCATTAAAGTATAAATTATGATCTTGAGGGAAGAAGCTAAACAAAAGGAAGGAAGAAATTTTTTTTTTTTCTTTCTTTCCTCCGCGTGATGCCAGCGGTGGCACCGCCAGATCCGGCGGTTGCACCGACTGGCGCTCGGGCGCCAGGCGGTGACACCGACCAGTTTGGCGGTGACACCGACCGAGTAACCCTTTTAACCCGAGGGGTTAGGGCCGGCGGTGACACCGCCCCCAACCTGAAGAAAGACCTCTCAAAAAACCTCTCCCATTCCCTCTAACCCTCATTCTAACTCTTAGAAACATTGGAGAAGGATTCTTGGTGGTCCAAGCTTTCCATCTCTCAACATAATCTCCACAAGGTAACACTTGAAATCCCTCTTTTCTTTTCTCTTTCTCTTGCTTATTTTTCACAATTTCATCATCATGTTGTCTAGAAAATGGCTCCTAAGAGATCAAAAGGAATAAGGATTGAAGGAGATTCATATAACCATGACCTTTTTAGATCAAAAGAGGTAGCCCTTAGCTTTCCAAAATTTGAAACACGATGTGTCCATAAGGGAAAATATGTTGATTTGGATGAACTAGAGGACTTAGAACCCATTAGGTGGTTTGCACACCTAGAAGCTCTACCTCTACTACAAATAGATGAACCAATCTATCCACGGTTAGTGAGATTGTTCTATGCCAACCTATATGAAGACAATGATAGCCTAAGCACTTACATTCTAGGAACACCCATTAGAATATTTGACAGCACCATTTGTGAGCTAATTGGCATAACTGAAAAAGATAGGGGATGCTATTTTAAAGGTAAATGGGACGTCAAAAAAATAGGAGCAACCTATGCCGAAGCCGTGAAAACAATTTTTGCAAATCCAAACCTTGACTTCCTACCCAAGAGCTGTGAACACTTATTGCCTTTCAACTCTAAAATTCTTCATCACATTATCACAAGCATCATATTCCCCAAACAATTTCATCTTGACGAAATAAGTCAAATAGAGATAGGAACCATGTATTGGATTATGACCGGTCAGCATACTTGTTTTGGGTACTTGATTCGCCAACACATGCAGGATATTATGACTAAAGATACTATATTGCCATATGAGAGGTTAATCACTAGAATTCTTCATTCCTATGACATTTGCATTCCACCTGATGAAGAATCTATTCAAAATGATCGATATAACATAATAAATAAAAACCTGCTGAAAAAACTTAGGTGCACTTTTAGCAATGGCATATGGGTTAGGCAGCCTAGAAGGACGGATCCAATTCCTCCACCAATAGAACAACCCGAAACACCAATTCTTATGGGAAATGAATCTCCTCCTCCTAGTCCCTTTGGCGCAGCACCTTCAGCTCCTGTTTCCTCCTCTGAAGATATCATTATGACGGAGCTATCTTAGATCAAATCACAGCAAGAACAAATTCAGAATCAACAAGTTGAAATTTTGAAGACACTACGACAGATGAATGAAAAAATAGATATCATGTATCAGCACTGTGGATTACCTCCTAAGGATTAAATTGATGTATCTTTTTATTCTGTTCTGTTTGCTTTTAAAAACAAGTTCAAGTTTGTCATCGATTGAACGATAACTGATCTTTCCTTTTAGATAACTACTGTCTTAATCTGCATAGATGATGATGTCTTTTGGATAAACTATTTCTGGCAAATTTGAATGATGAACTTTGATAAATGCTAAACCTTTTTCTATGATCATCAATTAGCTGGCTTGTGTCTTTTTGTTGATGACAAAGGGGGAGAAGTGATGACTTACACCAGAACGATAACATGACTAATATGAATTACAAAAACTTGTGTGATATGAATGTCTTATATGACTTGCAAATCCTTGAAAATATCACAAGATTGATATCATGAAATTTATATTGAAAATCTTTATCTTCTGTGTGATATGAATGTCTTATATGACTTGCAAATCCTTGAAAATATCACAAGATTGATATCATGAAATTTATATTGAAAATCTTTATCTTCTGTCGTAGCAAAATTCGTCCCATATCATTTAACTTATGATTTTCATCGAAGTTTCGTACTTACTATTGTTTAATGAGGATAACGATAAGTTCTACGATTAGAACTTATCGGGTTATGCTTGAATCCAATGGGATGAAATTCAAGTGTTTTTTATCTTCTCATAATATGACATATAGATAGGGGGAGTTATGTTTAACTCCGTCATCAATTGATTGTCATCATCAAAAAGGGGGAGATTGTTGAATCTCGGATTTTGATGATATAATCAATTGGTGGGTTAATTGATCTAATCCATATTATTGAGTTAAGTGTGCAGGATTAACTACGATAACCAGAAAACATAAAGCAAGGATACCGGAGTCGAGCTCGATGGACGTTTAAGAGACCGAAGAATCATCGGAGATGCTGCCGGAACCATCCGAGAAGAAATCGGGAACGTGTCGAAAGTTCGCCGAAGAAATTGTCGGAGGCTCGCAGAGATCACCAAGAAGGCTCGGCTACTCATTAAAGTCATCACAAAGATTGGGAGCTTGCAGGGAGTCCGTCGGAAGAAGTTCGTCGAAAAGCTCGCCGGAACAAGACTCGACGTTCGCGGTTAAAAAACTTGCTTAGGATGTTTTTTTTTGTGTTATGTAGTTCACCTGTAATTAGGATTAGGATTAAGAGATAATCCTATATCCTGGTTAGGGGCCAACTGGGCCCAAAGTCAGATTTGGTTTGGGCTAAAATTAAGCCAAACAAATGAATTGGAGAGCCAAGCGGTGGCACCGCCTGGCTGGGCGGTGACACCTCCTTAGTTGGGCGGTTGCACCGTCCAGCACCCGAGCGCTGGGCGGTGGCACTGCCTGGCTGGGCGGTGGAACCTCTAGCACCGGGAACCCTAAGAGAATTCAAATTTTGGAGCCCAAAATTTGAATCCTCTTGAGGCCTATAAATACCTCTCAAATCTCAGCTGAGGTTACAACTTTTGTGAAGCATTTTGATTGAGAGAAAAGTCTTAGAAAGTCTTAGCAAGTCTTGTTTTCAATTTGCTAGAGAGTTCTCCTCCTTTTTTATTGAAAATTTGTAAGAGGTTGAGCTGCTTGTAAAAGGTTGTAAGAGGGGTGTTTACCCTTCCATTTCAAGAGACTTGCTATTGGAAGGTGGGAGCCTCATCGAAGAGGGGCCTCGCAAGTGGAGTAGGTCATTTGACCGAACCACTCTAAAAATCGGCGTAATCTCTGGTTTGCATTTTATTATTGTCATTTACATTACTGCAAATCTTCTTACTGCTTTAGTTCCTTATTACTCTTGCTGCGCAACTTTAAGAATACGCCTTCAAGTTAAACTTTTCAAGTTTCGTTCTTAACGTACGAAAGATTTTGTTAAAATCGAAGTTTTAATCCGCTGCACTAATTCACCCCCCCCTCTTAGTGCTGCTTCGATCCTAACACAGACGTCGTACCCTAGCATAGTGCATGTGAGGTTTAACTCAATGGTGGCTCCACGCCGTGATGAGTTCTCGACTCCATCCACGGGTAGCCCTTTCCTACTCGAGCCCTCTCATACTGCCCAAGTGCTAGGTCGGCTCTGAATTTCATATCAAACAGATAGAAGGTGAAGTGAGATTCCAAACATAATATGGTCCATCCATTTCTGAATGACCACCAAACATAATCTAGAGCATCGCGGGCTCTAAGCACATACCCTTTACCATTTCTGGCAAAGGTCCAAATAATCCCACAAACACCAGAGTACAAAAGGGTATTGTGAACAATAAATAGCACATATCGGAAGCATATGCGGAACAACAAAACGTACATATGCCTTTACGAGTCAATACGAAGTAAGCAATAATCTTTCACAATTGTATTCAGATTTGAAAGGAAATGAAAGCAAGAGCATTTAAGGATTCCAAGAAATCACATATAACTCAAATCAAATAAGAAGGTTAGATGAATTAAATGTCTAAAGGAATGAAACTGGAATAGGCACATATCAAAAGCAAATGCGGAACAATGGGATATACATGTGCCTATATGAGTCAATATGATATAGCATAAACATTACACAATAGTTTTCAAGAATGCAAATAATTTTAAGGACAAGAGCATACAAGAATTCAAAGCAGTAATATAAAGCTTAATTGAATAAGAAAACTAAAGGATATCAATTTCTAAAGGAATGAAACCAGAATATGCGAAATCGACCAAAGCTCGATTTCTGCAGAATTGAAGAGGCACATTGAACAAATGATACAAACTATCAATCATGCTCCAATTTACACAAGAAAGCTATTGTGGAAAGATATTTCAACCTATTTTCAGATAAAATAAGTCTCGTATGAATCGAAGTTTCCAACAAAGAGTTATAATAGATTTAGTAACCCAAGATCAAAGAACAAATCTCAATTTTATAGAATTTACAGGGTCGATTTCAATAGAAAACCGGGCAGGCATTTGGACTCTAAATCTTTCAATCTAGGTATCAAAGAAAGATCTACGAGTCTAGTTTCCAATATAATAAGATTTGAATAAATCAAAGTTTTCAACAGGACTTATAGGCAGTTCAGTATCAAAAGGTCTGAATCTCAAACGTTGCACAGATTCGAATCGTTACGTCTAAACAGGAGATATATCAAATGCAAGGCTAGAACAATTTAAAGTTCCTCATATTCAAAGCAAATGTAGAGATCAAATTACAGTAAGGAAAGATAAGGACACTTGTAATAGGAAAGATTAGAAATCTTGCAATAGGAAGGATCGAAACACTTGCAATAGAAAGGATCGAAACACTTGCAATAGGAAGGATCAGAACACTTGCAGGAGAAAAGATCGGGACACTTGCAATAGAAAGGATCAAAATATTTATAATAGAAAGGATCGAAACACTTGCAATAGGAAGGATCAGAACACTTGCAATAAGAAAAATTAGAGCAATTATAGGAGAAACGATCGGGAAACTTGCCTTTTGAAGGTTTTGATCCAAAGATTCGAAGAAGGTGTATGCTCGAATCCTTTTTCTACTTTTCCTCCGTCCCCTCTTTGTTTCGTTTTGTGCACTCATTTTCTTTCTTTCTTCGCAACTACACCACGTGTCGAACATCGAGGCACAGTCACCTGCTCTCTCTTACTCTCATTCCTTCTTTTTCTTTCCCAAACGTAGCTTTCACAGCCACCGCCGCTGTCGCTGCCACAGTCGCAGCTCCTTCCACCACACTACCTTCCTTCCTCCCTTCTCTCGTTCCTACTTTTTCTTTCCCAAACACAACTGCCGCAGACGCAGCCGCCACCATCGCAGTCTCAATCACGGCCACAACCTCCTTTTTTTTTCCCTTTCCTTTCTTTCTCTTTCCTAAAACAGCTACTGCAGCCACCACCGCTGCCGCGACTACCACAGCCAACGTCGCAGCCGCAGCCGCAGTCGCAGCCACGGCCGCAACCACCACACCCGCAGCCTCTTCTTCCTCCCATGCTCTATTTCCTCTCCTTCTCTTCCAGCTGCAGCTGCCACTACCGCAGCTGCCTCTCCTTCTCCTCTTCCTCTCTTCTTGCCTTTTCCTTTCTCTTCTTTCCTAGCTGCACTGCTGTAGTCGCAGCCTCAGCCACGGCTGTAGCCTCTTCTTCCTCCCCTGCTCATCTTCCTCTCCTTCTTCTCTTCCAACTGCAGCTGCCATCGCCGCAGCCGCAACCCCTTCTTCCCCTTCGCTTCTTCCTCTCCTTCCCTTCTTCCTTCCTCTTCCTCTTTCCCTACCACAGCTGCAGCTGCCACAGCTGCAGCCGCAGCTACTTCTTTCCCTTTTCCTCTTCCTTCTCCTTCCTTTCTTCTTCTTCTCTTCTTCTATTTCCTCCCCTTCTTCTCCCCGACGATCAGCACCTCCTCTCCTCTATTTCTTCCTGCAGGAAACAGAGGTGTCGCCTCTTCACCTGCTTCTACTTCTTCTCTTCCTCTTCTTCTTCTTCTCCTTCTTTTCCTTCTTCTTCTCCTCTTCTTCCCTTCTCCTACCCGACACCCCACACCTTCTCACTGCAGCCCATGCTGTAGCCATCCTTCTTTTTTTTTCTTTTTCTCTTCTTCTTTTTCCTCTTCTTCTTCTTCTCGTCCCCAGCGCCCCACACCTCGTCTCCTCTGTTTCTGCCAATAGGAAACAGAGGTGCTACAGCCCTAGCTGTTGCCACCTCTCGCTCCTCTCCCACTTTCCTCTCTTTTTCTTCTTCTTCTATTCTTCTCTTCTCCCTCTTCTTCCTCCTCTCTTCTTTTCCCTCTTCTTCTTCTTTTCTTCTTCTCCTCTTCTTCCTTTCTCCTCCCCAACGCCCCACAGCTCCTCGCTGCAGCCCTTACCGCAACCACCTCCTCTTTTCTTCTTCTTCTTCTTCTTCTTCTTATTATTATTCTTCTTCTGCTTCTCTTCCTCTGCTTCTCTTCTTCTTCTCTTCTTCCCTTCTCCTCCCCGACGCCCCACACATGAACTCCTCTGTTTCCTCCTACAAGAAACAGAGGTGCTGCAGCCCTAGCTGCTGCAGCTATCTCTCTTTCCTCTCCCTCTTCCCTCTCTTCTTCGTCTTCTTCTTTTCTTCTCTTCTCCCTCTTCTTCCTCTCTTCTTTTCCCTCTTCTTCTCTTCTCCCTCTACTTCTCTTCTTCTTCTCCCCACGCCCCACAGCTCCTTTCGTCTTTATAACTTAACAGTTTAGTCCTTGAAATTTTTATATTTACATATAGGTCCTCCCATTTACATATAAATCTTTATTAATAATTTTTAAAAGTGAGGGATATTACAGCCGGCACCAAAACCTTAGCTCGAGTATAGTCACTCGGCTCACAAGTCCAGCTCCTGCCCGGGTTCGCTCCCAATTTGTGACCCGCTGGCACCAAAACCTGAGCCCGAGTTCAGTCACTCGGCTCACAGGTCCAGCTCCCGCCCGAGTCGCTCTAGATCGCTCCCGACTTACGACCCGCTGGCACCAAAACCTGAGCCCGAGTTCAGTCACTCAGCTCACGGGTCCAGCTCTTGCCCGGGTCACTCTAGATCGCTCCCGACTTGCGACCCGTTGTGGCTCCAAAACCTGAGCCCGAGTTCAGTCACTCAGCTCACAGGTCCAGCTCTTGCCCGGGTCGCTCCAGATCGCTCCCGACATGCTGCCCGCTGGCACCAAAACCTGAGCCCGAGTTCAATAACTTGGCTCACAGGTCTAGCTCTTGCCCGGGTCGCTCTAGATCGCTCCTGACTTGTGACTCGCTGGCACCAAAACCTGAGCCCGAGTATAGTCACTCAGCTCACAGGTCTAGCTCCTGCCCGGGTCGGTCCAGATCTTTCCCGACTTGCGACCCACCGACACTAAAACCTGAGCCTAAGTATAGTCACTCGGCTCATAGGTCCAGCTCCTGCTCGGGTCGCTCCAGATCGCTCCCGACTTGTGACCCGTCGGCACCAAAACCTGAGCCCGAGTATAGTCACTCGGCTCATAGGTCCAACTCCTGCCTGGGTTGATCTAGATCGCTCCCGACTTGCGACCCGCTGGCACCAAAACCTGAGCCCGAGTTTAGTGACTCGGCTCACAAGTCCAGCTCCTGCCAAGGTCACTCCTGTTAGGATCAAGAGCACTAAGAGGGGGAGGGAGGGGGGGGGGGGGGTGAATTATTGCAGCGGAAAACTTTCGACGATTAAAACTGCGTACGTACGTTGAAATCCGATTCCGACGTAAAAGTCATTTCGTGCAGATAATTTTTTTGGTAAGTAAAAGTAAATTGATTATGTGTAAAGTTTCTACAACTAGCTTTATCTATACAAGTCATAGACAAAGCCAAGTAACTCATAGAGTGCGAATGCGATAGTTATGACTACACATGCTGTAGACTATAACTACCTGTGGGTACATTATTTGGCATCATTCCCAAGATCTTTAGCTAATAGCAAAATTAAATTTGATAAAAATATCTTTTTCTCTTCGAGTGAAGTGCTCGGTTTTGAGATCATGCTCCATACAGGATCTTGAGTCTCTAATAATCTCTTTCAAGAGTTGAACATTGTTTGTGTGTTGACATTCAAAGATTCTATTACATCTCTCCTTCCACATCCACCAAATAGCGCATCTGAAAGTAACCTTTGCCAGTTGTGTAAGAGGCCCTTTTCTTGAGAAACATTGCATAAGGTCGCCTAGTTCTTGGTGCAAGTTTGGTTGCGGCAGTTTATTGAGTTCAAATCGCTGGAGAATCTCCTTCCATATCCATTTTGTATAATCACAAGCAAAATAGAGGTGGTCAACTGTTTCTTCTTGTTGCAAACAAAGGGAGCATCGGTTAACATGATAGATACCTCTTCTTTTCATATTGTCTATTGTAGGTAGTTTATTGAGAAGGGCCTGCCATGTACATAAGGAGTGTCTTTGTGATCCCGGTCGATCCCATGTCCAACTGCTTGGGACCCACTTGTTATTTCTTTGCCTAATTTGATTCCATGCGGATGTGGCACTAAATTTGCCATTGTCATGAGGCCAAATAAGTGTATCTGAAGAGTTGTTCCTGATTGGAATAGCTATGATAGTCGGCCAAAGTGATAACATTTCGGGAGAAATAGGATTAGGGAGACACCAAGTACCGTTAGCAATGAACTCGGAAACCTTCCAATCTTTGGGAGCCCCAATATCTTTTCGTGCAGATAATAACTTTGAAAGCTTACGAAAACATATTTGAAGTAAAGTAAGGAAGGCAGTTTGCAGTTAAGATAGAAATCAGGATGTAAGCGCAAACTGAAATATGATGTTCGTACGATAAAATCGATTTCCGTCTTAACGCCGATTCAGAAAATACTTAACTATGAAACACATTCGTAAATGAGCAGAAGGCAGTAAGCTATTGAGGAGGTTTGCAGTAAAGATAAAATACTCAAAGTAAATGCAAACCGAGATTTAGAGTGGTTCGGTCAATCTTGACCTACATCCACTTTTGGCTTCCTCCACCAACGAGCTCATGGACTTCTCGGATTTATTCCCGTAGAACCTCCGACGACTGTCCGGACTTCCGTCGAACTCTCGAACTCCCAACGTGATCATAGTCTTGACTCCCGCGCAACTCCTACTGCATGATATTATCTTCGGTTCTATGAATAAATCTCTTTGTGAATCTTTTGCTGAAACCATGAGTCTTGAATTTGAAGTGAGCTTGATGGGAGAATTAACCTTTTTCTTAGGCTTACAAATTAAGCAACTAAGCAATGACATATTTATTAGTCAAACTAAATATGCTTTAGATCTGCTGAAAAGATTTAATATGGATAGCTCAAAAGCTATTAACACTCCTATGAGCACCTCCACTAAGTTAGAAGTTGGTGAAAGTGGAGAAAGCTTCGATAAAAAAACTTATAGGGGTATGATAGGAAGTTTACTTTACCTCACTGCAACCAGACCAGACATCATGTTCAGTGTAGTACTTTATACTAGGTTTCAATCGAACCCTAAGATATCTCATCTCAAAGTGGTTAAAAGAATATTTAGATATCTTAAAGGTACCACGAATCTAGGATTATGGTATCCAAAATCCAAGAATTTTGAGTTAATTGCTTATGCTGATGCGGATTTTGCTGGGTGTAGACTAGATAGAAAAAGCACATCAGGAACACGTCAATTTTTGGGACATTCCCTTGTTTCCTGGTCATCTAAGAAACAAAACTCGGTTGCACTATCAACAACCAAAGCTGAGTATATTGCAGCTAGTGCATGCTATGCACAAGTTGTGTGGATGAAAAATTCCTTAGAAGATTATAAAGTCCATCTTAAAAACATTCCCATTAAATGTGATAACACAAGTGTAATATGTTTAACAAAGAATCCTATTCAACACTCTAGAACAAAACATATTGATATTAGACATCACTTTATACAAGATAATGTCACTAATATGTTGAATCTCGTATTTTGATGATGAAACTACTTGATATATGTTTATGATTTAATCTGCGTTTTAAGTGACGTAGGATGCTTCGATCAGGATGAGACAATTAAAGCAGGAAAATCATGTTGTGCCGGAGGAACATGTCAGAAGATTGGACGTCGGGCCGGTGGATCGGTCGACGTATCGACAGAAGGCTTCGGGCCATGGACTCGGGCATCGGGCCAAGAAGAGCGGGTATTGTGCCAAGGATATCGGAGTTGCGGAGTCAACTGGCCGATTGGGCAATAGGTTGCAGGAGAGGACGATGCGTCAAAGAATCAGACGAAGCGTCGAGGGACCAATGACATGCCGGACAACTTGGTTAATTGCTTAGGATTAATTGTCTCGATCGAAGTTTTGTTTTAAGTGTGCAGGATTAACTACGATGGAAGAAAGACATGCAGCAGGAGTTGCGCCGGAGTCAAGACAATGATCACGTTGGGAGTTCGAGAGTTCGACAGAAGTTCGGACAGTCGTCGGAAGTTCTGCGGGAACAAATCCGAGAAGTCCATAAGCTTGCCAAAGAAGCTCGTCGGAACTCGCCAAGAGAATAGTCGCAAGTCTAGGAGTTTGCCGGAAGTCCGCAGGAGCATCACCGAGGGTTCATCGAATGATCGACGGAAGTTCGCCGGAAGCTCGCCGGAAGAAGCGATTGATGCACCGGAGCAAGTTGCGGTAAATGTCTTAGGAAAAATCGTAGTTAGCACATTGATTAAGTTGGAAATGGGAGGTGATCCCATTAACTTAATCTTGGGGCAATTGGGCCCCTGAAAAACCCAAATTGGGCTGAATGGATCAACCCATTCGGACCCTAATTTCTGCCAGGCGGTTGAACCGCCCAAGGCAGGAGGTTGCACCGCCTGGGCTAAGTCTTTGAGCGAGACTAGGCGGTGCAACCACCCTAGCCAGGAGGTGGCACCGCCTGGGCTCAGTCTCCGAGCGAGACTGGGCGGTGCAACCTCCCCTGACAGGAGGTGGCACCGCCTGGGCTCGGTCTCCGAGCACTGGCTGAGCGGTGCAACCGCCTCAGTCAGGAGGTTGCACCGCCTGAGCTCGGTCTTCGAGCTCTGGCAGGAGGTGCAACCGCCCTTGACAGGAGGTGGCACCGCCTAGAGGCTCAGTCTTGGAGCTCTGCCAGGCGGTGCAACCGCTCCAGTCAGGAGGTGCAACCGCCTGATCTCGGAATTCCGGGAATTGACAGTTTTGAGCTCCAAATTTGAACTGGGTTGGGGCCTATAAATACCCCACCCGTTCAGCACTGAAAGGATATCAACTTACACCGAAATCTTGATCTTTTTAAGTGATTCTTAGAGCTCAAAATTGTTGTAAAGGCCAAAAGTTCTTCTCCCTCTGCTCTTTCAAGTTCTGAGCTGTAAAGAGAGGAGAGAAAATTCTGTAAGGGTTGTCTCCTAAGCCCGTCAAAAGGAGTGAAACTGTAAAAGGGTGGTTGGCCTTCGCCTATTGAAGGAAGGCCTCTAGTTGACGTCGGTGACCTCGTCGGTGGAGGAAACCAAAAGTGGAGTAGGTCAAGATTGACCGAACCACTCTAAATCTCGGTTTGCATTTACTTTGAGCATCTTATCTTTATGGCAAACCTCCTCAATAGCTTACTGTCTTCTGTGTTTTTACGAACGTGTTTCAAAGTTCAATGCTTTCCGAATCGAGGTTTAAGACGCAAATCAGTTTTATCGTACGAACGTCGTATTTCAGTTTGCGCTTACATTCTAATTTCCATTATAACTGCAAACTAACTTTATATCTTTGCTTTAACTACATCTCACCTTATCTCAAGTTAAAGTGGTTTACGAATCAGCTTTTATACCGAAATCGCTTTTATCGTACGAACGTCGTATTTCAGTTTGCGCTTATATTCTAATTTCCATCATAACTGCAAACTGCGTTCATATCTTTGCTGCATCTCTCCTAATCAAAAGTTGAAGTGATTTACGAATCGACTTTCTTACCAAAATCACTTTTATCGAACGAAAGCAGTTTTTGATTTTAATCGCAGAAGGTTTTTCCGCTGCACTAATTCACCCCTCCCCTCTTAGTGCTCTTGATCCTAACAATTGGTATCAGAGCCCGGTTTCTCTCATTTCGGATTTACACCCGAGAGAAATGACTCTTCATGGCTTTCAAGAGGGCTTATCGGTTTTTCGTCCACCGTTGTTTAACAGATTAGACTACACTTATTGGAAAACTCGAATGAGAGTTTTCTTGATTTCTATGAATTTGGATTTATGAAATATTGTTGAAAACGATTTTCAACTTCCCTCTAAACCGATGAACAAATGGTCGGATTTGGAGAAGAAGTATTTTTCTTTAAACGCAAAGGCAATGAATGCCTTATTTTGCACTTTGGACAAAAATAAGTTCAATCAGATTTCTATGTGCGAAACGACTTTTGACATTTTGCGAACACTTGAAATCACGCACGAGGGAACTAGTAGAGTCAAAGACTCGAAAGTTAACATTTTATTGCGTGATTTTAAGCTTTTTCAAATGCAACCGAGCAAGACTATAGGCGACATGTACACCCGTTTCACGGATTTCGTCAATAGTTTAAGAGCTCTTGAAAAATGTTTTTCGGATTTTGAACTCGTAAACAAGATTTTGCGTTCTCTTTCTAAGAAGTGGGATTCAAAAGTAACTGCAATACAAGAAGCTAAAAACCTAAAAAACTTACCACTTGAAGAACTAATTGGTTCATTGATGACATATGAAATAGTGCACAATGCACATGATGAACATGATGAACAAAGTCACCTTCCAAAGAATAGGAAGGATTTGGAACTCCGGACAAATGAATACCACTTGAGCGATGACTCAAGTGATGAGGACAATGATGAACTTGAACTTCGAACACTAAATCTTAATAAGTTTATTAAACAAAAATCTAAAATAGACAATGAACTTGAACGAAGGAAGAGGCCAAAGAAGAGGAAGGCAACCAAGGATGAATCAAGAACTTCCAAAGGTGAAACGGCGAATTGGGCTTTGACGGGCTTCGACTACAAGGTAAGTAACTCAACTCTCTTGAATTATTTTGAAATTACTTGATGCTCTCATGATGTATTTTCTTTTTTAGTTTAGAATTAATGTTTAAAAAAAAAATTATGATCATGCTAGTAATTTCAAAAATGATAATATTGCATATTTTATGTTAACCAAACAAAATGATTTTGATTGAAAATATGAAATCATGGTTAAGAAGTAATAATGTGTATCATGGTGATGTCCATTGTTATTTCTCGATTTTGAGTATATTAAATCATGTTTAATTTGAAGTTATGATTAATGAGTATATATTTTTGAAATTATGTATGATGATAATTATGGATTATCGATTTTCATGATAATAATAGTGGCTTTAAAAACTGATGTATGTTTGACATAAATGAAATAGGCATGGTTATATGAAATAGTGTGTCATGCTTGACGATTATATACTCAATGATGCATAATGATGTAATAAAAACACTAAATGTTTGGATACCATGACTTATGATTTTATGCATGAGATTTTAAAGTTATACATGGTGATTTTTGTGACTTATTGGTCTTGATGGTTTTATGATGAAATTCATTTTACGATCCTAAACGTTGATGCATGTTTTCATTTGACATAAATGAAAAGGCATGCTTACATGAAATCGATCACTTAAGATGAAACACTTAAAAAAGGAGAAAAATATATTATCAATGAAATCATGAATCTATTTATGTTATAAATTTTGTGAGCCATAAAAATGATTTTGATTTGAAATGAGTTTTATCAAAATCATGATTTGTCAAATTGAATGAATTGAAAATGAATGATGATTTTTCTCTTGAATGATTGTGACCTATATTCCTTGTTTTCATTATATGATTTTTATGCAATTCTTTGTATTCATGAAAGGTTTATCTCATCACCCAATTATTTTCTTCTTGATATTCCTTATGTGATGATATGAATACATGAAATATTCATTAATTTATTTTGATGTATACAAATGAAAAGTTATGATCATGCATGGTAGGATATAATTTAACAAAATTGATACCATCATGATATGAAACATTTATGATTTGCAATGATGCACGCAATACTTGAGCTTTTTAATTATGATGTGATGTATTGCATATGATGTGAATCATGATTTAAAATGCTATGAGTTGTTGCTAAAATGAAGTATTATAAATGTTGATTTAATGTCATGAATGCTCTAAATGATGAATGTTGGTATCATGATCAAAATGAAGTGATAAATACTTAAAAAATATTGATTTAATGTTCGGTATCAGGAACACTTTATTATCATACATGAAAATAGTGATAAATACTTTGAAAATAAATGTTTGTATCATGTTAGATGGTTTGACATATTGTGCATGATAAGCTATAAAAATGATTGAAATAATAGGAATGATGATTTGGAATCATATAATCATGAGTTTATATATGATGATAATGATGCATGCAATGATGAAATATTCATGATAAAATAATTGTTTTGACATTCAAGACTTGAATTTTCATCAATACTATTCATCTTTGTCATAATTTAGAAATTAACGTAAAGGGTCTTCCCTTCTTTTTGACAATGACAAAGGGGGAGCAAAACATGCTTGAAAGCTAATTTGCTAGCTCATATAATTCAAAAAAAAAGGAGAAAGAAAATAATTACACTTCTCAAAAGAAAAGGAATTGTTATCTTGAACATCACCAAGAAGTGCTATCTTACAAATCTCAAGATGCACAAATGCAAACATGCAAAATTTATAATTTTGCACATCATTAAAATTTATGATGCTTTGGTGATTATGCATGTTCTAAACTATTATAAGATTCAATAGCTTGCATGATGTAGAACTTGCTATATTGAACATCACCAAGGAATGATATCTTGTAGAAGCAAAAAGTTAACTTGCACATGTAGCAAAACTTATATTTCAAGAAGCAAGAGTTGTTTTCTTGAACATCTCAAAATTACTAGCTTGCGTGTCTTAAAATTGTAAATTTGCCATCGTACTACCATGATGATGAGCATGCCTTATCTTCATGATTGTTTTTGAAAAACTATGGCAAAAATACGTCCTAATGATTGAACGTGTTAAAATTATTTTTTGAACTTTCTTGATTGAATGATCAAATCACTTGATTGACATAATGATTTTACACAATTACATGTTGAAAATTATGTGCTTGAATACAAAACTTCCATGATAACAAGCATGCTTTACCTTCATGATTGTAATTGAATATCTATAGCAAAACCTTGTCCGAATGCAAGAAAGAGTCAAATTTCATTTTCGGATTCTCTTGATCCTAACATATCAAGTTTACTCTCTTCCGAACTTAGCAAGCATATGTCATATCAAGTTTAGTTCATATCATTGATTTTTGACATATATAATCAACTAGCAAATACATCTCTCATACACATATCATGTGAAAAATATTTTTGAATATGGATGAAAGTGTTTTTACTTGCAAGGATTTGTTTTACATACATGTCTTGATCCTTGTAAAAATGATGCATGATTTAATCTCTCATCGATTCTAACTTTACTCGAAGTAAACTCACAAATAGCATGTATCACAAATAGTCTTCCTCCTTCATGCAAAAAGATAATAACAGATAAAAAAGGAAGAAGTTTTCAAAGCTATCTCCATGTCATGTTTTCCTTGAGATGTTTGTATAATTGATATCCTATCACTCACTGTTGGAAAATGACATGAACCTAGTTATGACATGAATAATTACAAGCACTTATGCTTAAAATTTGCTTATATCGTTCTCTGTTTTGTTGATGACAAAGGGGGAGAAATATATGAATTGATGCTATGAACACTGATACTATGCTTGCATCATCAAGAGATATATGAATTGATGCTATGATTGCCAAATTTGCATTATGCCATGTTTGCATCATGCGTTAAGATATCAAGAACTTGTATCGTAATTTTACGCGTTGATATCTTACCATGTGATAAAATGCTACAATTGATAAACACTTGAAATGTTTGCATTATGATATTAAAAGCTTACATCGTAATTTTACATGTTGATATTTGATAATGGTAAACTTGCATGATGATAAAACTTGATATTATGTTTTTCATGCAATGAGTTGAACCAATATCACAAACACTTGATTGTGGTACTTCTCCTTTTTGTTGATGACAAAGGGGGAGAAGTATGTTGATGACATGACATGTTATGTATAAGTTTATGCATAAGTTTATGATGACATGTTGCTTGGATTGTTGAATCCAAGAGTTTCTATCAATATGGCATATTGATAGGGGGAGTTTGTTTAAACTCCGGGAGTTAAGTTTAACTCCGTCATCAAGTGGTTGTCATCATAAAAAAAGGGGGAGATTGTTGAATCTCGTATTTTGATGATGAAACTACTTGATATATGTTTATGATTTAATCTACATTTTAAGTGACGTAGGATGTTTCAATCTGGATGAGATAATTAAAGCAGGAAAATCATGTTGTGCCGGAGGAACATGTCAGAAGATTGGACGTCGGGCCAGTGGATCGGTCGACGTATCAATAGAAGGCTTCGGGCCATGGACTCGGGCATCGGGCCAAGAAGAGCGGGTATTGTGCCAAGGATATCAGAGTTGCGGAGTCAACTGGCCGATTGAGCAATAGGCTGTAGGAGAGGACGATGCGCCGAAGAATCGGACGAAGCGTCGAGGGACCAATGACATGCCGGACAACTTGGTTAATTACTTAGGATTAATTGTCTCGATCGAAGTTTTGTTTTAAGTGTGCAGGATTAACTACGATGGAAGAAAGACATGCAGCAGGAGTTGCGCCAGAGTCAAGACTATAATTACGTTGGGAGTTCGAGAGTTCGATGGAAGTTCGGATAATCGTCGGAAGTTCTGCGGGAACAAATCCGAGAAGTCCATAAACTTGCCAAAGAAGCTTGTCGGAACTCGCCAAGTGAATCATTGCAAGTCCAGGAGTTTGCCGGAAGTCCGCAGGAGCATCACCGAGGGTTCATCGGATGATCGACGGAAGTTCGCCGGAAGCTCGCCGGAAGAAGCGATTGACGCACCGGAGTAAGTTGCAGTAAATGTCTTAGGAAAAATCATAGTTAGCACATTGATTAAGTTGGAAATGGGAGGTGATCCCATTAACTTAATCTTGGGGCAATTGGGCCCCTGAAAAACCCAAATTGGGCCGAATGGATCAACCCATTCGGACCCTGATTTCTGCCAGGCGGTTGAACCGCCCAAGGCAGGAGGTTGCACCGCCTAGGCTAAGTCTCCGAGCGAGACTAGGCGGTGCAACCGCCCCAGCTAGGAGGTGGCACCGCCTGGGCTCAGTCTCCGAGCGAGACTGGGCAATGCAACCTCCCCTAACAAGAGGTGGCACCACTTGGGCTCGGTCTCCGAGCACTAGCTGAGCGGTGCAACCGCCTCAGTCAGGAGTTTGCACCGCTTGAGCTCAGTCTTCGAGCTCTGGCAGGAGGTGCAACCGCCCTTGATAGGAGGTGGCACCGCCCAGAGGCTCAGTCTTCGAGCTCTGCCAGGCGGTGCAACCGCTCCAGTCAGGAGGTGCAACCGCCTGATCCCGGAATTCCGGGAATTGACAGTTTTGAGCTCCAAATTTGAACTGGGTTGGGGCCTATAAATACCCCACCCATTCAGCACTGAAAGGATATCAACTTACACTGAAATCTTGATCTTTTTCAGTGATTCTTAGAGCTCAAAATTGTTGTAAAGGCCAAAAGTTCTTCTCCCTTTGTTCTTCCAAGTTCTGAGCTATAAAGAGAGGAGAGAAAATTCTGTAAGGGTTGTCTCCTAAGCCCGTCAAAAGGAGTGAAACTGTAAAAGGATGGTTGGCCTTCGCCTATTGAAGGAAGGCCTATAGTGGACGTCGGTCACCTCGTCGGAGGAGGAAGCCAAAAGTGGATGTAGGTCAAGATTGACCTAACCACTCTAAAATTGCGGTGCTCTCTGGTTTGCATTTATTCTTGCTGCTTACCTTACTGCAAACCTCCATATGTGCTTTACTTCCTCTTTACTTTTGCTGCACTCCTTTACGAACTCGCTTTCAAGTTAAATTTCCAAAAACGATTTTACGTCGGAAATGATTTCATCGGACGAACGCAGTTTTAAACGTCGAAAGTTTTCTACTGCACTAATTCACCCCCCTCTTAGTTCTCTTGATCCTAACATGTATATCGAGCATGGTGTTATCTAATCGAGTCTCGCTCTAATCGGATTCTCCCAGAGAACTCTTTCTCTCTCAACCCGAATGACCCTAGCCAGGGATTTGTTAGAGCAAGAACATATGAGATATTCCTCTTATGATGCCAAGAGTGGATGATCATCTATCGACACTCAATAGCCCTCATTAGGTTGACTACTACTCCCAATGACCAACTGTACTAGATTTGGGACAGTCAAACCTATAGGTCTAGTATCAAAGAGTGGAGCACTCATACAAGACATTCTTGGTATCTCAAGTCTAAGGACCAGATACACCACTAGGACTACGGAATTGCTGTCTAACAATAAGACATCATCATCCATCCAGCATTCCGTAAGTGGATCAATCAGTAAACTCATTCTCCAATGAGCATCTTTACTTATCCCTAGTGTCCCCACATGAGTAGCTTTGAGGCCAGTTGCATCCATCATATGGATGGGTATATAGCACACCAGTCTATCCGGTTATCACGATATCCCTCTCGAGTAACCTATGACCGGGATTGTTTATGATCTATGTTTAAAGGTGAATCGATCTCATTATCGTGATCTTATCATGATCTGATTCTCATTGCACAGATCCAAGGACATCACAATGTTAGGATCGAGAGCACTAAGAGGGGGGGGTGAATTAGTGCAGCGGAAATTTTACAGCGATTAAAACTGAAAGCTGCGTTCGTTCGATAGAAACTATTATGATGCAAAAGCTGATTCACAGTTGTATCTAAGTGCAGTTTGCGTCTAAGCGCAGATTGCGTCTAAGCGCAGTTTGCGTCTAAACACAGTTTGCGTCTAAACACAGTTTGCGTCTAAGCGTAGTTTGCGTCTAAACACAGTTTGCGTCTAAGCGCAGTTTACGTCTAAACGCAGTTTACGTCTAAACGCAGTTTGCATCTAAACGCAGTTTGCGTCTAAGCGCAGTTTACGTCTAAACGCAGTTTGCGTCTAAACGCAGTTTGCGTCTAAACGCAGATGACAGTTTGCAGTTCTAAATGAAATCAAGACGTAAACGTAAACTGCACAGAACCTTGTTCGTAAAAAAAGCGCAGAAGACAGTTTGCAGTTGTAAGTGAAATCAAGACGTAAACGTAAACTGCACAGAACTCATTCGTAAAAGCGCAGAGAGACAGTTTGCAGTTTGTAGATGGAATCAAGACGTAAACGTAAACTGCACAGAATTCGTTCGTAAAAGCGCAGAGAGCAGTTTGCAGTTTGTAAATGGAATTAAGACGTGAACATAAACTGCACAGGATTCGTTTGTAAAAGCGCAGAGAGCAGTTTGCAGTTTGTAAATGGAATTAAGACGTGAACGTAAACTACACAGAACTCGTTCGTAAAAGCGCAGAGAGCAGTAGCTATGTAGGAGGTTTGCAGTAATGATAAAGTGCTCAAAATAAACGCAAACCAGAGATTTAGAGTGGTTCGGTCAGTCTTGACCTACTCCACTTTTGGCTTCCTCCACCGATGAGGTTACCGACGTCAACTAGAGGCCTTCCTTCAATAGGCGAAGGCCAACTACCCTCTTATAGATTCACTCCTTTTGACGGGCTTAGGAGACAACCCTTACAGATGTTTTCTCTCCTCTCTTTACAACTCAAACTTGAAGAACAGAAGGAGGAGGAAAACTAGCAGTTTTGAGCTCTAAGAACCACTGAAAAGATCAAGATTTCGGGTAAGTTCTTTATCTTTTCAGTGCTGAATGGGTGGGGTATTTATAGGCCCCAACCCAATTCAAATTTGGAGCTCAAAACGATCAAATCCCGGAATTCCGGGATCAGGCGGTTGCACCTCTTGACTGGAGAGGTTGCACCGCCTGGCAGAGCTCGAAGACTGAGCCCAGGCGGTGCCACCTCTTGACTGAGGCGGTTGCACCTCTCTGCCAGAGCTCGAAGACCGAGCTCAGGCGGTGCCACCTCTCTGTTAGGGAGGTTGCACCGCCCAGTCTTGCTCGAAGACTGAGCTCAGGCGGTGCTACCTCTCTGTCAGGGAGGTTGCACCGCCCAGTCTTGCTCGAAGACTGAGCTCAGGCGGTGCTACCTCCTGGCTGGGGAGGTTGCACCGCCCAGTCTCACTGGGAGGCTTAGCCCAGGCGGTGCCACCTCCTGGCCTGGTCGGTTGCACCTCCTGGTGCAATCAGGGTCCGAATGGTTAGCTCCATTCGGCCCAATTTCAATCTTTCAAGGGCCCAATTGCCCCAAGATTAAGCCAATGGGATCACCTCCCATTTTCCAACTTAATCAATGTGCTAACTACGATTAAATCTAAGACAATTTCTGCAGCTTTGCTTCGGTGCGTCAATCGCTTCTTCCGGCAAGTTTCCGGCGAACTTCCGTCGATCATCCGATGAATCCTCGGTGATGCTCCTGCGGACTTCCAGCAAACTCCTGGACTTTGCGACGATCCACTTGGCAAGTTTCGACGAGCTTCGCTTGGCAAGCTTCTGGACTTCTCGGATCTGTTCTCGCAGAACCTCCGACGACCGTCCGAACTTTCGTCGAACTCTCGAACTCCCAACGTGATCATGAACTTGACTCCGGCGCAACTCCTGCTGCTTGTCTTTCTTCCATCGTAGTTAATCCTGCACACTCAAAACAAAAACTTCGATCAAGACAATTAATCCTAGGCAATTAACCAAGTTGTCCGGCATGTCATTGGTCCCTCGACGCTTCGTCCGATTCTTCGGCGCTTCGTCCGATTCTTCGGCGCATCGTCCTTTCCTGCAGCCTATTGCCCAATCGGCCAGTTGACTCCGCAACTCCGATATCCTTGGCACAATACCCGCTCTTCTTGGCCCGATGCCCGAGTCCACGGCCCGAAGCCTTCTGTCGATACGTCGACCGATCCACCGGCCCGACGTCCAATCTTCTGACATGTTTCTCCGGCACAACATGATTTTCCTGCTTTAATTGTCTCATCCTGATCGAAGTATCCTGCGTTACTCAAAACGCAGATTAATTCATAAACATATATCAAGTAGTTTCATCATCAAAATACGAGATTCAACACACAATATATACATGCATATATGTAATAGTTAATATAAAGTGATAAATGCCAAAACATAAGAAGCAAAAAAAGATTTCGTGTCAAGTAACACGTGCCATCACTCACGTGATTGGCTTGCTGGGTACCTTTGACTAGCAATCTTTCACTTGATATAAAGCTAATCACCTATGTGTTTGATCCCCATTAGACCCTTGTGACGCTCAAAGACAATTTGAGATAACGGCTTTGTCAGTAGATCTGCACTACTATATCTCCTCGGGTTACGATCTCTCTGATAAGGTAGAACCTCCTCAGAACATGCTTAGATTTCAGATGAGACTTGGGTTCCTTCGCTTGAGAAATCTCCCTGTTGTTGTTGTAATTTAAGGAAATCGGCTCCTTGCTACTCGGCACGACTCCCAAATCTGTGATGAACTTCTTCACCCAGACTCTCTCCTTTGCTGCATCTGATGCAGCAATGTACTCCGCTTTGGTGGTCGAGTCAGCAGTAGTATCTTGCTTGGAACTCTTCCAGCACACTACTCCTCCATTCAAAGTGTACACATACCCCGAATTTGACTTGCTATCATCGACATCAAACTTAAAACTCGAGTTTGTGTAGCCTTCAACCTTAAGGCTACTACCTCCATATAGTAGTAAAAGATCCTTAGTCCTTCTCAAGTACTTAAGGATGTACTTTACTACTTTCCAGTGCTCCAAGCCTGGATTCGCCTGATACATACTCGTAACACTCAGAGTATGTGCTATATCAGGCCTAGTACATAGCATGACATACATGATAGACCCTATCGCTGAGGCATAAGGTATCATATCCATGTTCGCCCTTTCTTCTGGAGTCTTTGGGGACATACTCCTAGAAAGTGATATCCCATGTCTCATTGGTATAAGACCTCTCTTGGAGTTTTCCATGCCAAACCTTTTGACAATGGTTTTTATGTACCTGGGTTGGGACAAGCCAAGTATCCTCTTGGATCTGTCTCTATAGATTCGAATCCCCAAGATATAGGATGCTTCCCCTAAGTCCTTCATGGAGAAGTGTCTAGATAACCAAGCCTTTACTATGGATAGCATTCCTACGTCATTCCCAATGATTAGGATGTCATCCACATATAACACCAAAAAGGTGATAGCACTCCCACTTACCTTCCTATACACACAAGGCTCATCTTCGTTCTTAACGAAGTCATAAGATCTGATTGCCTCATCAAATCTTATGTTCCAATTTCGGGAAGCTTGCTTTAGTCCATAATGGATCTAAGCAACCTGTACACCTTATTTGGGCAGTTCTTGGACACGAATCCCTCAGGTTGTATCATATACACCTCCTCCTCGAGGTTGCCATTGAGGAATGCAGTTTTCACATCCATCTGCCATATCTCATAATTATAGTGTGTTGCAATAGCCAATAGAATTCGGATGGATTTTAGCATTACTACAAGTAAGAAGGTTCGTCATAGTCAACACCTTGCCTTTGACGATACCCCTTAGCCACTAGCCTTGCTTTATATGTCTCTACCTTTCCATCTACTCTGATCTTTTTCTTAAAGATCCACTTGTAACCGATGGGTATAATATCTTCAGGCACATCAACTAGGTTCCAAACCTTGTTGGAGTACATAGAATCCATCTCAGAATTCATGGCTTCTTGCCACTTCCCGGAGTTTATACTCATAATAGCTGTTAGGACCCTTTCTCTAAGCTTTTGTATAATGTTTATTGAGTCTGTTTGGTCCAGTTGTTTATTGAGTCGGTTTGGTTCAGTTAGAGTCAAGTAGAGGTTTATTTAATATTTATTTATTATTAGAGTTTAAGTCCTGATGAACTTTGGGTGGAACTCTATAAATAGGGATGTAACTACCTCTTTTCAATAATCTATGAAAAATATTATTCTGTCTTTGGACAAACCCTAGGAGGTCGATCCCCTTGAAGTGATCAAGGAGGGTCGATCCCCTCGAAGCGATCAAGGAGGCCGATCCCCTCGAAGCAATCATTATCATCCCCATTTCTCCCCTTTCTTCCACGATAAGACTTCAGGGTCTTATCATTTGGTATCAGAGCGACGATAAGACTTTTAGGGTCTTATCAATAGCCTCCTCGTAGGTCTGAGGATCAATATCCTCAACATCCTCTCCTCTAATATATCCCACATATCTCTCAGGAGGATGGGATACTCTACTAGACCTACATAAAGTTAAAACTTGGGTATTAGGTAACTGAACATACTCGGGCTGTAGAGTGGTGCTTGAGCTTAGTTCTCCAACCTCGCTCAACTCTATAATGCTCCCACTATCTCCGCCAAGAATGTGTTCCTTCTCAAGGAACACTGCTCTCTTGGCTACAAAGACCTTTTGGTCCTTGAGATGATAGAAATAATACCCACAAGTTTTCTTAGGGTATCCCACAAATTTATATCGCTCTGTCCTCGATTCTAACTTATCGGGGTTGTGTCTTTTAACGTGGGCAGGGCAGCCCTAAATCTTAACAACTTTAAGATCAGGCTTCTTCCCTTTCCATATCTCATATGGTGTAGATACTACCGACTTAGTTGGAACTCTGTTCAGAAGGTAAGCTGTAGTCTTTAGGGCATATCCCCAGAATGAGATGGGTCGGTTAGTGAAACTCATCATGGACCGTACCATGTCTAATAGCATACGATTTCTCCTTTCAGAGATACCATTGAGTTGAGGTGTATAAGGAAGTGTCCATTGGGATAATATCCCATGGTCCTTGAGGAACTGAGTAAACTCTATACTTAAGTACTCACCTCCTCGATCTGATCGAAGAGTCTTGATACTCTTTCCTATCTGGTTCTCCACCTCATTCTTATACTCTTTGAATTTCTCAAAGGCCTCGGACTTGTACTTCATTAAGTACACATATCCATACCTTGAGAAATCATCAGTAAAGGTAATGAAGTAGGAGTAACCACCAATGGCATTTGTTGACATGGGTCCACATACATCACTATGTATGAGTTCTAACAGCTCAATCCTGCATACTTAAAACAAAACTTCGATCGAGACAATTAATCCTAAGCAATTAACCAAGTTATCCAGCATGTCATTGGTCCCTCGACGCTTCGTCCGATTTTTCAGCGCATCGTACTCTCCTGCGGCCTATTGCCCAATCGGTCAGTTGACTCCGTAACTCCAATATCCTTGGCGCAATACTCACTCTTCTTGGCCCGATGCCCGAGTCCATGACCCGAAGCCTTCTGTTGATACGTCGACCGATCCACCGGCCCGACGTCTAATCTTCTGACATGTTCCTCCGGCACAACATGATTTTTTCTGCTTTAATTGTCTCATCCTGATCGAAGCATCATGCGTCACTCAAAACATAGATTAAAACATAAACACAATTATCAATTGGTTTCATCATCAAAATACGAGATTCAACAATCTTCCCCTTTTTGATGATGACAACCAATTGATGACGGAGTTAAACTTAACTCCTAGAGTTTAAACAAACTCCCCCTATCAATATGCCATATTGATAGAACCTTGAATTCAAACTAAATTCAAGTCATTGCATTATTCATCATGAATACTTGCAACACGTCATCGTGAACATATGCATAAACTTATGCATAACATGTCATGTCATCAACATACTTCTCCCCCTTTGTCATCAACAAAAAGGAGAAGTACAACTATTCTTGTGTTTGTAATATAAGTTCAACTCATTGCATGAAAAACATAGTATTAAATTTTTATCATCATGCAATCTAGCAATTTGACAACATTTTAGAACTTACAAGCTAGCAATTTAGAGATGTTCAAGAAAGCAACTCTTGTTTCTTGAAATATGCAAGTTTTACAAGCTAGCAAATTAAAAGATATGCAAGTTTGCATATTTGTTTTTCTTGAGATAGGCACGATAGCACATTTTTGCATTTTCTTGATGTTTCAAGCTAGCAATTCTCGGTGATGTTCAAGATAGAAATTTCTTCTCTTTTGAGAAGTGTAATTTTTGCTTTCTTCTTGAATTGTGCAAGCTAGCTATCTCCCCCTTAGTCATTGTCAAAAGAAGGGAAGACCCTTTCTAAAGAAGGGAAGATCCTTTATATCAATTTCTAAATCATGACAAAGGTGAGTAATCATTCTTATTTCAAAATTCCATAATTGAGATAAACCTTGAATTCAAATTAAGGCAATTTCAATCATGATTCACATCATATGCAATACATCACATAAAAAGCATAAGTATTGCATGCATAATTTTTTTTTTGATAAGTAAAAGTAAATTGATTTTGTGTAAAGTTTCTACAAATAGCTTTGTCTATACAAGTTATAGACGATGCTAGGTAACTCATAGAGTACTCATGCGGTAGTTATGACTACACATGCTGTAGACAATAACTCTTAACTGTGGCCAACAAATAAAATTTAAAGTCTAGATATGCCAAGATTTCCTGTGGGTATAGCTTTTGACATCATGCCCAAGATCTTTAGCTAATAGCAAAATTTAATTTGATAAAAATATCTTTTTCTCTCTATGTAAGGTGCTCCATTTTGAGATCGTTCTCCATACATGATCTTGAGTCTCTAATAATCTCTGTCAAGAGCTGAGCATTGTTTGTGTTTTGACACTCAAAGATTTTGCTACATCTTTCCTTCCACATCCACTAAATAGCGCATTTGAATATAACCTTTGTCAATTATGTAAGAGGCAATTTTCTTGAAAAACATTGCATGAGGTCAGCTAATTCTTGATGCAAGTTTGGTTGCGGCATTCTATTGAGTTCGAATCGCTGGAGAATCACCTTCCATATCCATTTAGTATAGTCACAAGCAAAATAGAGATGGTCAATAGTTTCTTCTTGTTGCTTGCAAAGGGAGCATCGGTTGCATGCATCATTTTAGCAACAAATCGTAGCATTTCATCACATGGCAAGATATCAGCAAGTAAAATTACGATGCAAGTTCTTGATATCTTAACATGATGCAAACATGGCATATGACAATCATAGAATTTCGATTATCAATTTACCATATATTTCGATGCAAGCTTCTTTTGATATCTTAACATAATTCAAATTCAAATATGGCACTTATAGCATTAATTCATATATTTCTCATTTAAATATAGCACTCATAGTATCAATTCATATATTTCTCCCCCTTTGTCATCAGCAAAAGGAGAAGTAGCTCTAGCTATTTTAAAAGAATGCAAGTTTTTGTAACATGAAGCTAGATTTTCATCACAACATATAAGCACAAAAGCATAGCAAGATTCTTAAGTTCAATCATGGCAATTCAACACTTGCTTCTTATGCAAGATTGCACTTTGCTTTTCTTTGCCTGTTCTAACTAGCAAAAGCCTTCTCCCCTTTGTTTTTGTCGAAAAGAAGGGAAGAGTACAAGCTGGCCAGCATTTGCCTTGAGCTAGCAATCTTTCTCCCCCTATGTCATTACCGAAAAGAAGGGAGAAATCAATGGCCAAAAAATTTTAATCATTATACAAGCCATATTACAAAATCATGTTATGATATCAAGAAAATTCAAGAAGGACATGATTCATTCGACAAATCCTTTTAATAGAGCAAAAGAATTATACAACCAAGGATCATGATTAAAATATATCAATATCATAGATCAAGTCATGATTAGTGATTCATCATAAAGCAAATTAATTTTTAGTCATCACATAAGGTATTTAAAGAATTTTTGAAACATAGGAGAATGATTAATTTAAGCATGCAATGTTTCAATCAAATTCAAGTCATGAATACCAATACTTTCATATTGTGAGTATCAATTCATGAATACCAAAAGATATTATTTATGATTCCAATTTTACAAGATCAAGATTATGATTTAGATAAAACTCATTCAAATCAAATCGTTAACTTGAAACTCATAATCAAGTCATCAAAATCAATTTCGAGATTCACAAAATATCATGAAATCATTAATCTCGATCAGATGGAAAAAGTATTTTTTAAGTGATTCTTTTTCATCTAAGCATGCCTTAGTCTTTATATGCCAAATCAAGATAAGCATGAAAGTTCAAGACGTAAAGGCAAAATCTTATAAAACAACTCATCAAGCAAGATTTTAAACATCTATTTTCAAGCCATATAAAGAGTAAGTCAAGGATTCAATTATCTCATGTCATGAATTCCAATAGGCATCTCAAAATATCAACATCACATTAAAAAGATATTTCAAAAAGATATATCGATAAGTGATTCATTTGTATCATTTCATTCATTCAGAAGATTCTCCTCTTTGGTAAATAAATCTAGGAGAACAAAATGAATTAAGGAGATGTAACATGATTGAAGCATTGAACATGATTCATATTTAAAATGTGTCTCATGTCATAAGTATGAATCAAGCATTTGTAAAATCTAAAATCATCCTTAAAGTCACATTCAATAAATTCATACATGACAAGCATAGATTTATTGAAAAAACGATAAGATAGAGGATCACATTTTGTTTTTATAAATTTCTATTCATGTGATTTGCTTCTTATAAGCATGCGTTTACCTTTAATAAAACAAGTATCAACATTTAAGGCGGAAAGGTAAAAAACAAATCATCAAGCATGATTCCATGATAACATCCTTTTAATATCTTGATATTCATCATCAAGTATGATTTCAAAAAGTATGTTAAAGAGAAATCATTAAGACCAAATGCATGATACACTCATTTATTTTCAAAATATTCATCATGTTTATTTTTATGAGATTCACAAGATTGGTAAAATAAATTCATTAATCTCAATAGGATAGAGAATTATTTCAATTTCATACAATTGATTTCATGTGAGGGTATTCAAGTCTTTTGTGAAAACATGTATCATCATTTAAAATCGAAACATAAGTTTCGTCATGACGCCGTCAAGACCAAACACATCATGATATCACATCTATCATCAAAAGATTATCAAGAAATTCATACGTAGATGTACATGCGCTATGTCATCTTAATATGTCATGAGAATGTCATCTTAATTTGTCATAAAAATGATTAGACCAAAAATATATTAATCTAAAATGAGAGTTTCAAATCAACATTTACTTCAAAAACTCATGCATGACATAAAATCAACAAGATACACATGCATGGATTAATCCTAAGCATTATCACATATCATATTATCATCCCTAATTTTGCATACATCATTCAACATTTCAAAACATAACATGCATGAAACCTTAGCAATATACTTTAATGATCAAATTTTAAATTTTTCAAAGATGCTAAAAAGAAAAACATGATATAATTTTTGAAAAATAATTTTTTATTTCCTATTCCTACTATCTAAATTAAGCACTCATGAAGGACTTCAAGTAATTTCAAAATAATTCAAGCGAGTTGAGTTACTTACCTTGTAGTCGAAGCCCATCAAAGCCCAATTCGCGGTTTCACCTTTGGAAGTTCTTGATTCATCGTTGGTTGCCTTCCTCTTCTTTGGCCTCTTCCTCCGTTCAAGTTCATTATTTATTTTAGATTTTTGTTTAATAAACTTATTAAGATTTAGTGTTTGAAGTTCAAGTTCATCATTGTCCTCATCACTTGAGTCATCGCTCAAGTGGTATTCATTTGTCCGGGGTTCCAAATCCTTCCTGTTCTTTGGAAGGTTTTGTTCATCATGTTCATCATGTGCATTATGCACCATTTCATATGTCATCAATGAACCAATTAGTTTTCAAGTGGTAAGTTGTTTAGGTTTTTAGCTTCTTGTATTGCAGTTACTTTTGAATCCCACTTCTTATAAAGAGAACGCAAAATCTTGTTTACGAGTTCAAAATCCGAAAAATATTTGCCAAGAGCTCTTAAACCATTGATGACATCTGTAAAATGGGTGTACATATCACCAAAGGTTTCGCTTGGCTTCATTTGAAAAAGCTTGAAATCATGCATCAAAAAGTTGATTTTCGAATCTTTAACTCTAGAAGTGCCTTCGTGTGTGATTTCACGAGTGTGCCATATGTCAAAAGCCATTTCGTACAAAGAAACCCGATTGAACTCATTTTTGTCCAAAGCGCAAAATAAGGCATTCACAGCCATTGCGTTTAAAGAAAAATACTTCTCCAAATCTGACCATTCGTTCATCGGTTTAGAGGGAAGTTGAAAACTGTTTTCAACAATATTCCATAAATCTAAATTCATAGAAATCAAGAAAACCCTCATTCGAGTTTTCCAATAAGGGTAGTCTAATCCGTTAAACAACGGTAGACGAACATCCGATAAGCCCTCTTGAAAGCTATGAAGAGTCATTTCTCTCGGGTGTAAATCTGAAGTGAGAAATACCGGGCTCTGATACCAATTGTTAGGATCAAGAGCACTAAGGGGGGGGGGGGGTGAATTAGTGCAGCGGAAAACTTTTGTCGATTAAAACTAGGTACGTACATTGAAATCCGATTCCGCCGTAAAAGTCATTTCGTGCAGATAATAACTTTGAAATCTTACGGAAACATATTTGAAGTAAAGTAAGGAAGGCAGTTTGCAGTTAAGATATAAATTAGAATGTAAGCACAAACTGAAATATGATATTCGTATGATAAAACTGATTTCCGTCTTTATGCCGATTCGAAAAATACTTAACTATGAAACACGTTCATAAATGAGCAGATGGTAGTAAGCTATTGAGGAGGTTTACAGTAAAGATAAAATGCTCAAAGTAAATGCAAACCGAGATTTAGAGTGGTTCAGTCAATCTTGACCTACATCCACTTTTGGCTTCCTCCACCAACGAGGTCACCGACGTCCACTAGAGGCCTTCCTTTAATAGGTGAAGGCCAACCACCCTTTTATAGTTTCACTCCTTTTGACAGGCTTAGGAGACAACCCTTACAAACTTTTCTCTCCTCACTTGAAAGATCAAAACTTGAAAAAAGAGGGAGGAAAACTTCTAGCCTTTATAACACTTTTGAGCTTTAAAAATCACAGAGTAAGATTGGATTTTCGGTTTCTTTCGTTGCCCTTTCATGCAGGAAAGGGTGGGGTTTATATAGGCCCCAAACTAGTTTGAATTTGGAGCTCAAAAATGTCACCTCCCGAATTTCCGGGGTCCTGGTGGTACTACCGCCTGATTGGGGCGGTACAACTACCTGACTGGGGCGGTACAACCGCTTGACTGGGGCAGTACAACCACCTAACAGAGCTTGGAGACCGAGCTCTAGCAGTGCCACCGTCTGACAGGGGCGGTTGCACCGCCTAGTCTCGCTCGAAGACTGAGCCCAGGAGGTGCCACCGCCTGACTAGGGCGGTTGCACCGCTTGGCAGAGCTCGGAGACCAAACTCAGGTGGTTCCACCGCTTGCTAGGGGCGGTTGCACCACCCAGCCTAGCTTGAAGACTGAGCCCTGGGCGGTGTCACCGCCGACCCAAGCGGTGCCACTACTGGCCAAGAAATTTGGGTCCGAATGGGCTGATCCATTCGGCCCAATTTAGGTCTGTCAAGTGCCCAATTGGCCCAAGATTAAGTTAATGGGATCACCTCCCATTTCTAACTTAATCATCATGCTAACTACGATATTTCTTAAGACATTTACTGTAACTTGCTCCACTGCGTCAATCGCTCCTTCCGGCGAACTTCCGTCGATCATCTGATGAACCCTCGGTGATGCTCCTGCGGAATTCCGGCAAACTCCTAGATTTGTGATGATCCACTTGGTGAGTTCCGATGAGCTTCTTTGGCAAGCTCCTGGACTTCTTGGATTTGTTCCCGTAGAACCTCCGACGACCGTCTAGACTTCCGTTGAACTCTCGAACTCCCAACGTGATCATAGTCTTGACTCCGGTGCAACTCCTGTTGCATGTCTTTCTTTCATCGTAGTTAATCCTGCACACTTAAAATAAAACTTCGATCGAGATAATTAATCCTAAGCAATTAACCAAGTTGTCCGGCATGTCATTGTCCCTTGACGCTTCGTCCGATTCTTCGGCGCATTGTCCTCTCCTGCGGCCTATTGCCCAATCAGTCAGTTGACTCCGCAACTTCGATATTGTTGAATCTCGGATTTTGATGATGAAGTCAATTGTCATTTGTTGTCTAATCTATATGTTGAGATAAGTGTGCAGGATTAACTACGATAAAAGTTAGACAAGCAGCAGGAGTTGTGCCGGAGTCAAGTTCATGATCACGTTGGGAGTTCGAGAGTTCGACGGAAGTTCGGACGGTCGTCGGAGGTTCTGCGAGAACAGATCCGAGAAGTCCAGAAGCTTGCCAAGCGAAGCTCGTCGGAACTCGCCAAGTGGATCGTCGCAAAGTCCAGGAGTTTGTCGGAAGTCCGCAGGAGCATCACCGAGGGTTCATCGGATGATCGATGGAAGTTCGCCGGAAACTCGCCGGAAGAAGCGATTGACGCACCGAAGCAAAGCTGCAGAAATTGTCTTAGATCTAATCGTAGTTAGCACGTTGATTAAGTTGGAAAATGGGAGGTGATCCCATTAGCTTAATCCTGGGGCAATTGGGCCCCTGAAAGACTGAAATTGGGCCGAATGGAGCTAACCATTCGGACCCTGATTGCACCAGGAGGTGCAACCGCCTAGGCCAGGAGGTGGCACCGCCTGGGCTAAGCCTCCCAGCGAGACTGGGCGGTGCAACCTCCCCAGCCAGGAGGTGGCACCGCCTGAGCTCAGTCTTCGAGCTAGACTGGGCGGTGCAACCTCCCTGACAGAGAGGTGGCACCGCTTGAGCTCGGTCTTCGAGCTCTGGCAGAGAGGTGCAACCGCCTGAGTCAAGAGGTGGCACCGCCTGGGGCTCAGTCTCCGAGCCAAACTCAGGAGGTGCAACCGCCCCTGACAGAGAGTTGCAACCGCCTGGGCTCAGTCTTCGAGCTCTGCCAGGCTGTGCAACCTCTCCAGTCAGGAGGTGCAACCGCCTGATCCCGAAATTCCGGGATTTGATCGTTTTGAGCTCCAAATTTGAATTGGGTTGGGGCCTATAAATACCCCACCCATTCAGCACTGAAAAGTAATAGACCTACACCGAATTCTTGATCTTTTCTGTGATTCTAAGAGCTCAAACTTGTGAAAAGTCCTAAAGTTCTCCTCTTTCTGTTCTTCAAGTTTTTGAGTTGTAAAGAGAGGAGAGAAAGGTCCTGTGAGGGTTGTCTCCTGAGCCCATCAAAAGGAGTGAGTCTGTAAAAGGGCAGTTGGCCTTCGCCTATTGAAGGAAGGCCTCTAGTTGACGTCGGTGACCTCGTCGGTGGAGGAAGCCAAAAGTGGAGTAGGTCAAGACTGACCGAACCACTCTAAATCTCTGGTTTGCATTTATTTTGAGCACTTTATCATTACTTCAAACCTCCTACATAGCTACTGCTCTCTACGCCTTTACGAACAAGTTTCTAAGTGCTGATCTTTCCGAATCTGCATTCAGACGTAAATCGGTGTTTTCATACGTTACAGTTTACGTTTACGTTTTGATTCTGCAAAACTATCTTCTGCGCTTTTACGAACGAAGTTTCTAAGTTCAGATCCCTTTAAAACTGCGTTTAGACGTAAAACTACGTTTAGACGTAAAACTATGTTTTTGACGTAAACTGCGCAAACTGTGTTTAAACGTAAAACTGTGTTTTAGACGTAAACTACTTTTAAACGTAAAACTACGTTTAGACGTAAAACTGCGGTTAGACGCAAACTGCGTTTCGACGTAAAACTACGTTTAGACGTAAAACTGCGTTTAGACGCAAACTGCGTTTAGACGTAAAACTACGTTTAGACGTAAAACTGCGTTTAGACGCAAACTGCACTGCGCTTAGACGCAATCTGATCTTAGACGCAAACTGCGCTTAGACGCAAACTGCGCTTAGACGCAATCTGCATTTAGACGCAAACTGCATTTAGACGCAAACTGCGTAAACTGCGCTTAGACGCAAACTATGTTTAGACATAAACTGTACTTAATCATAAGTATTCTTAGAATCGGCTTTTGTATCAAAATAGTTTTTATCAAACGAACGCAGCTTTCGTTTTTAATCGCTAAAAGATTTCCGCTACACTAATTCACCCCCCCCCCTCTTAGTGCTCTCGATCCTAACAATTGGTATCAGAGCAAGGTTAACTCTCTAACGGATTAAAACCCAAGAGAAATGGCATACGCCGGAAACCAAGAGGGGCATTCTATTACGCGTCCACCCATGTTCAGTGGGACGGACTACACCTACTGGAAGACCCGAATGAGGATCTTTCTTATTTCTATGGATTTTGAAATGTGGAATCTTGTCGAAAACGGATTTTTGAAGTCTTCTCTTCCAATGATCGATTGGAATGATTTGGAGAAGAAGGCTTTCGCTCTTAATGCAAAGGCTATGAATGCCTTATTTTGTGCACTTGATAAAAACGTGTTTAACCGTGTTTCAACTTGTGAAACTGCATTTGATATTTGGCACACACTCGAAGTGACCCATGAAGGCACAAGTAGAGTAAAAGAGTCAAAAATCAATTTGCTGTTACATTTTTTTGAACTTTTCCGGATGAAACCGAGTGAAACCATTGGCGACATGTTTACCCGTTTCACGGATGTCGTCAACGGTCTAAAAGGACTCGGAAAGAGCTTTTCGGATTTTGAGCTTGTTAATAAGATACTAAGATCCCTTCCTAAGAGTTGGGATCCTAAAGTCACTGCTATTCAAGAAGCAAAAGATCTGCGAAATTTCCCTCTTGAAGAATTAATCGGGTCATTAATGACCTACGAAATGACTTGTAAAGCTCATAAAGAGCAAGAAGACATCCTTCCAAAGAACAGGAAGGATATGGCACTCAAAACTTCTGAATGCCACTTGAGAGAAACTCAAGTGATGAGGACTGTGATGATGACTTGGCACTTCTAACAAGAAAGTTTAAAAAGTTCTTTAAAAGAAACAAGTTTAAGAATGATGCAAAAAATAAACTTGAACCCAAGAAGGACCAAGTAATCTACTATGAATGCAAAAAGCCGGGACACTACAAGAGTGATTGTCCCCAAGTCAAAAGGAGAACATCAAAGAAGAAGGCGCTTCAAGCAACATGGGATGACTCGAGCGCATCCGAAGAAGAGGAGTCCAACACTGAGCAAGTTGCTCATTACGCCTTAATGGCCATCGAAGATGAGGTAACAAATTCAATAGATGCAGATTTATCATTCGATGAATTATTAAATGCCTTCCATGAATTGTTTGATGAGTGTAAGACTATCAGTAGTAAATACAAATTGCTAAAAAAGGAGCATGATAGTCTTATTTGTAATTTCGATAAGTTAAATGCTGAACATCATGATAGTTTAAGCCCATGCATAAAATGCCATGATCTAGAAAATCTCCAAAAAGAAAACTTGCTACTTAAGGACACCTTGAAGAAATTCGAGGTTGGTAGCAAGTCATTGAACATGATCCTTACAAACAAGGGTCACGTTCCCAAAAGAAGTGGAATTGGATTCATGAGAAGTCCTCACCAAAATCCAACCACCTTCATAAAAGGCTCCATCTTACATATTCGACATCAAGATAAATGTAACTTTTGTTGTAAATTTGGACACAAAACACATTGTTGTCCATTCAAGAAAATAAGTCCAAACAAATTGATTTGGGTTCCTAAAGGAACCATAACAAATTCTATGCAACATGATAAGAAATGTAGATCTATTTGTGAGGCACCCAAAAGCAAATGGGTACCTAAACATCATCCTTTCTTGTAGAAAACTAAACCATCGCAAGCTAGGAGCAAGAGATGGTACCTTGATAGTGGATGCTCAAGGCATATGACCGGAGATCCATCTCAATTCTCTAAGCTCACTAGCATAGACGAAGGATATGTCACCTTCGGAGACAACAACAAGGGTAAAATCATTGGCAAAGGAACCATAGGTAACAAATCCAACTTCTCTATTGAAGATGTTTTGCTAGTTGATGGTTTAAAACATAACCTCTTGAGCATTAGTCAATTATGTGATAAAGGATATATTATAAGATTTGAATCTAATGCTTGCATCATTAAAAAACCACACAAAAATATATCTATGATTGCATTGAAACAAAATAACGTATACACTATTGACATCAATGATTTGTGTAATGAAATATGTTTTTCTGCTTTGAATGAGGATGCTTGGATATGGCATAGAAGATTAGGTCATGCTAGCATGAAACTAATCACTCAAATATCATCCAAAGAACTTGTAAGAGGAATTCCTCATATCAAGTTCATCAAAGATAATGTATGTGATGCTTGCCAATTAGGTAAACAAATTAAGAGTAGCTTCAAATCTAAAAATCAAATAAGCACCTCTAGGCCCTTACAATTGATCCATATGGACTTGTTCGGACCAATCTCCACATCAAGCCTAGGAGGTAGCAAATACGCCTTCGTCATCGTGGATGACTATAGCAGATACACATGGACTTACTTCTTAAAACAGAAAAGTGAGTGCCTTAGATCTTTTACCAAGTTTTGCAAACTTGTTAAGAATGAGAAAGGGTCTATGATTTCATCAATTAGAAGTGATCATGGTGGTAAATTTCAAAACCATGATTTCCAGGAATTTTGTGAACTCAATGGATACAACCATAATTTCTCTACTCCTAGAAATCCTCAACAAAATGGAGTTGTAGAAAGAAAAAATCGAAATTTACAAGAAATGGCAAGAACCATGTTGAATGAACACAACCTACCCAAATATTTTTGGGCCGAAGCCGTAAATACTGCATGCTACATTATGAATAGAGTTCTAGTAAGACCTCTAATAACCAAAACTCCCTATGAGTTATGGAACAATAAAAAACCCAATGTTTTATATTTTAAAGTCTTTGGCTGTAAGTGTTTTATCTTAAATGAAAAGGACAACTTAGGAAAATTTGATGCTAAATCCGATGAAGGAATCTTTCTTGGTTATTCTACTGTTTCTAAAGCCTTTCGTATCTTCAATAAAAAAACTTTAATTATCGAAGAATCCATTCATGTTGTTTTCAATGAGATTTCCGAAATCATGAAAAATGATCTTGACGAAGATGTTAATTTTGATTCCTTGAATTTAAATGAAACCCCTTCTCCAACTAGCAACTTGGATGCATCCACTCCCGAAATATCCTTACCCAAGGATTGGAAGTATGTAGATGCTCATCCCAAGGAGCTAATCTTAGGAGACACGTCAAAGGGGGTTCAAACACGATCTTCTCTTAAAACTTTTTGTGCAAACGCCGCTTTTCTCTCCCAAATTGAACCCAAATGCGTTGACGAAGCCATGAAAGATGATTCATGGATTATCGCAATGCAAGACGAATTGAATCAATTTGAGAGAAATGAGGTGTGGAAGCTTGTTCCTAGGCCAAATGACCATTTAGTTATTGGTACTAAATGGGTTTTCAGAAACAAGCAAGATGAAAATGGTATCGTGGTTAGAAACAAGGCTAGATTAGTGGCCAAAGGTTTCAACCAAGAAGAAGGTATCGATTACGAAGAAACATTCGCACCTGTGGCTCGATTGGAAGCCATAAGGATGCTCCTTGCCTACGCTAGTAGTAATAATTTGAAGTTATTTCAAATGGATGTTAAAAGCGCTTTTCTAAATGGCTTTATTTCCGAAGAAGTTTATGTTGAACAACCTCCTGGATTTGAAAATAATAGCCTCCCTAATCATGTGTTTAGATTAACTAAAGCTCTCTATGGTTTAAAACAAGCCCCAAGGGCTTGGTATGAGAGACTTAGTTCTTTTCTTATCAAAAATAACTTTATAAAAGGCAAGGTTGATACTACATTGTTTATCAAGAATTTTGAAAATAATTTTCTTATTGTTCAGATTTATGTTGATGATATCATCTTTGGCTCTACAAATGAATCTCTTTGTGAAACTTTTGCTAAAACTATGAGTCTTGAATTCGAAATGAGCTTAATGGGAGAATTAATATTCTTCTTAGGTTTACAAATCAAACAACTAAGCAATGGCATCTTTATTAGTCAAACTAAATATGCCATGAATTTATTAAAAATGTTTAATATGAACAACTCAAAGGCTAGTAACACTCCTATGAGCACCTCCACTAAGTTAGAAATTCATGAAAGTGGAGAAAGCTTTGATCAAAAAACTTATAGGGGTATGATAGGAAGTTTACTTTACCTCACTACCACCAGACCAGACATCATGTTCAGTGTAGGACTTTGTGCTAGATTTCAATCAAACCCTAAGATATCTCATCTCAAAGCAGTTAAAAGAATACTTAGATATCTTAATGGAACCACAAATCTAGGATTATGGTACCCAAAATCAGAAAATTTTGAGTTAACAGCTTATGCTGATGCGGACTTTGCTGGCTGTAGACTAGATAGAAAAAGCACATCAGGATCATGTCAATTTTTAGGACATGCCCTTGTTTCCTAGTCATCTAAGAAACAAAGCTCGGTTGCTCTATCAACAACCGAAGCTGAATATATTGCAGCAAGTGCATGCTGTGCACAAGTTGTATGGATGAAAAACACTTTAGAAGATTACAAAGTTAATTTTAAAGATATTCCCATTAAATGTGATAACACGAGTGCAATATGCGTAACTAAGAATCCTATACAACACTCAAGAACAAAACATATTGATATTAGACATCACTTTATATGAGATCATGTCACTAATCATGACGTAACCATAGAGTTCATTGATACTAAACATCAACTAGCTGACATTTTTACAAAACCTCTAATTGAAGAACAATTTGATTTCATTCGAAGAGAATTAGGAATGTTGATGTGTCCGAATAGATAAATTTGTTAAAATTATTTTTCGGACTATATTGAATGATCAAATCACTTGATTACCATGTTTCTATGATTATATGTGAAAATCTGCAACAAAATCTTGTCCGAATGCATCTTATTTATTCGAATGCTATAAAACAGATTTTCTCGTACACTTTCATGAAAAATAAGTTTCTGAAATAGATTTGATGAAGTGATTCATGTGTATGTATTCCATCCTGCAAAATCTTTACATAGACAATGGATTATAACAAAAAGGGGAAGAAGTATTTAAGGCAATCTATGTAAAATTCCTCTATAAGCTTGCTATTATTATTTTCCTGGTATCATAATTACTATGCTTTTTGTTGATGACAAAGGGGGAGATATATGAATTGATAAACACTACCATGATTAGAAATACTATGAGTGATGCTATAAACACTGCTATGATTATGCCATCCTTGCATCACCAAGAGAAATATGAACATGTGCTAAAGTTTGCATTATGCCCTGCCATGATTAGAAATACTATGAGTGATGCTATAAACAATGCTATGATTATGCCATCCTTGCATCACCAAGAGATATATGAACATGTGCTAAAGTTTGCATTATGCCCTGAGTTGATATCTTATCATGTGAAGAAAATGCAAAACTTGCTAGAATATTTCAAATGTGTGCATCATGTAATAGTGCTTCACAGCTTTATATGATAATGTTCAAACTACATGATGAATAGTTACAAACACAATCATACAAACTTGATGATGTATGTCAAGCCTTGACATCATCTATGAAGAGATACATCATGATGAGTATCATGATGGGAGTATTGATAAGTTTAACTGATCTAACTTATCAATACGTCACTTGAATTCTTAGGTCTTGAATTCAAGGTTGACTTATCTCAACTATGGCATATAGACAGGGGGAGTTAAGGATAACTCCATTATCAATTGATTGTCATCATCAAAAAGGGGGAGATTGTTGAATCTCGGATTTTGATGATGAAGTCAATTGTCATTTGTTGTCTAATCTATGTGTTGAGATAACTGTGCAGGATTAACTACGATAAAAGTTAGACAAGCAGCAGGAGTTGCGCCGGAGTCAAGTTCATGATCACGTTGGGAGTTCGAGAGTTCGACGGAAGTTCGGACGGTCGTCGGAAGTTCTGCGAGAACAGATCCGAGAAGTCCAGAAGCTTGCCAAGCGAAGCTCGTCGGAACTCGCCAAGTGGATCATCGCAAAGTCCAGGAGTTTGCCGGAAGTCCGCAGGAGCATCATCGAGGGTTCATCGGATGATCGACGGAAGTTCGCCGGAAACTCGCCGGAAGAAGCGATTGACGCACCGAAGCAAAGCTGCAGAAATTGTCTTAGATCTAATCGTAGTTAGCACGTTGATTAAGTTGGAAAATGGGAGGTGATCCCATTAGCTTAATCTTGGGGCAATTGGGCCCCTGAAAGACTGAAATTGGGCTGAATGGAGCTAACCATTCGGACCCTGATTGCACCAGGAGGTGCAACCGCCTAGGCCAGGAGGTGGCACCGCCTGGGCTAAGCCTCCCAGCAAGACTGGGCGGTGCAACCTCCCCAGCCAGGAGGTGGCACCGCCTGAGCTCAGTCTTTGAGCTAGACTGGGCGGTGCAACCTCCCTGACAGAGAGGTGGCACCGCCTGAGCTCGGTCTTCGAGCTCTGGCAGAGAGGTGCAACCGCCTCAGTCAAGAGGTGACACCGCCTTGTCACGGACAAACTTCTAAACAAGGTGTTTGATGTAATGCTTATATATGTCCGTGTCTGTTGGCATGTTCATGCCTTATATAGCATGTAAAGGGGCGGTCGGAGGCTTAATAGTCCCATTTTAGTTGGGTTGGTGGCCTCTTTAGGCTTGTAAATAAAGGTTGTGTCATGTGGACACGTGCGAGAGCTTTTCGATCTGTAATGGACCATTTTACCCTTTGTTGTGCCACTGTTCAGAGCTTGTAAAGTCTGTTTGTAATTTGCATTGTCTATGAAGTGTTTTTCGGAGATGTTTGCTTGTAGATCCCGATTGAGGCGTTCTCTCTAACCCGTTCTCTCTCTTGTTGGTCCTAAGGGACAAAGGGAGGCTTCGGGGAGGCTGACCTTTGCGAACGGACACGCAAGGGTGCCGCACGACTTAGGCAAATCCAGCTAAGTCCGTGTCATATGGTATCAGAGCGGGACAAGCACTCATAGAAACACTTAGGATGCAAACGTGGGGGACCTAGCGGGGCTGCGTTGAGGGCAGTCAGCACACACGCGACCGTTTGGGGGAAAACGGGCATGGAGATGTAGGGAAAAGGAGTCGCTCAGAGGAGCGGGCATCTGAGTTTGGCATTCAGAGGAATGGCCAACCCTTTGCGCAAGAGGCACCACGAGAACAGACAAGCTTGGAAGAATGTGGAGCGCACAAAGGTTGGGATGGCTGAGTTTGAGCTACGGCTCAACGTTGACAACTATACTTGATGGTGCTCAAGGCAAGCGAGGCGCTTGGCAAAGGAAGAGACCAGGCAAGGTGGAATGAGTTGCTCAGCGACTGAAAGAGTTTTGCAAAGCTCACAGAGGTGAGGGGAATTGCTAACTCGAAGAATTCAGTACTCATGCATGGGCTTGTATGCGGACGACGGACTGTTCGTGGCCATCCCAAGGCGACCGAAACTCGGCGCCATGGAGCATTGAAACTTTCTCTTCGGCATGTGAAGGATACGTTTGGAGGAGGCTGAAGTGTGCAACGAGTTCAGCATGTTGCTAGGCCTTGAGGGGTGCAGTGGTGGCTGTATTGACATGGAGGCGCAATCTAGCAAGTGCGTTTGCAAGAGGCAGAACAATGCACAGTTTGTTCAGCAGATCGGAGTAGTCCAACGGGATGGTGGTCTCAGAAACGAAGAGAGATGTTGCTCCAACGGGACAGTTATCCAGGAGGGATAAGTCTCGGCTCTCCAGAGGGAGAATCATGTGAGACGGACTTCACATGTTGAGGAGGAGTACCTTACAAACAACAACTCCACGAAGCTCAATGGACCGAGCAAGTAGCGAGGAGTTGTTGCATGATCTCGCTCGAGAGAATGCATTGGTGGATGCATTGCGAGATCAAGTGGGGGAGCGACCTAAAGCAACTTAAATGAAGGCACACTTGGAGTCGATGTGGAGATCGGACTCGAGGGAGGGCTGACCCGTGGAATGGTGGGCACGAGGGCCACCATCGACTCAATGCAAAAACGAGGAGCAGAGCAACTTGGGTGTAACTTGGCGAAGTACCCAAGCCGCATGAAGGGAGCCAGCATAGAAGTTGGAACGTGGAGCAGAGGCACAGTGCTTTCCTTAGACAGAGGTCAGGGACATGAACTCTTGCAGAGGCAATAGTAGGATCATGTTGTTCCATGGGTCTTTCATTCTGACGGAGCGGACTCATCTTGCATGGTGCCAAAGACGAAGGGAGCTTCGGGGCACATGCACCTTATCTCGGAGAAGCATTTGATGGAGGAACTAAGGCGACTCAATTTGCGGAGGCGAAGTTGGGTTCAGAAGGCCTTAGCACGGGGCAAGAGGACGCAGAGGCGGGTACTCTTGAAGAATATGCCACAGTGTTGCCATTCGAGTTGCTATGAAGGAAGCGGTGCGTAGCGGAGATTGTGCTGGTAGGGGCAGAGGCCCAGGATCCAGACAATGGTGCACAAACTATAGTGAAGTCGGTGGACTTCGGGAGCTACTAGGCGACGGACTGTCCTAGAGCGGTGCTTCATCTAGGTGTGACCCAAGAGTGGGTGGATGAAGGTCGATTGCCAAAGGAGCGAACAAAATCGAAGGTGGAGGAGACCCTACAATGTATTGGCAGAGGCCACACATGGAGGGTACACAATTCGAGTTTATTCCACAAGGATCAGAATGCAATGGAGATGTCACCAGGAGGCGACATGGTGCAGCGGATCGTGGTGGAACAGTTCGTGGCAATGCGATACACACAACCTAGTCCCGGGAGGGACTGGATCATATGGAGGTATGATCGGGAGCTACTGGAAGCTCCACTTCGGCGAACAACACGACGGCAAGAAGGGCTATGGATTCAAGGAGTGAAGGCCATGGTACCGCAGAGGCGGGTCTTCCGGGCGTGCATCGAATTTTGCATCGGATGGAAACCTTGGTCATCAGCATATGGGGGCTGTGTTCCACTAAGGGAAAAGTTCGAATGCAAGTACCAATGAGTCCCATGGGAGGGACTTGATCATGCAGAGGTATGATCGAAGCAGCTGGAGAGTTGGACTACTCTAGAGCTCATATTCGCTTAAGGGAGCCTGGCAAGTCAGAGGACAAGGCCGAGTAAGCGAACGTTGCTACCAAGGAAGCTAAGGAGAACAGAATTGGTGCAAACCCTACAACGTGATGGCAGAGGCCATGCATGGGAGTTGTAGTCTGTCTTTCCATCGACCAAACAAACTGCTTGGAGAACACAGAGGTGTTGAAGCAGGGGGTCGAAAGGGGCGAGGAAGCGACGACGAGTCCAGAGGGACTTAGCTACCTAAAATCAAGGATCAATTAGAATGAAGGTGGACTCAGAGGAGTGCCACGGAGACATATCTACTGATCGTGAAGAAAAGGGATGCAGATGCGAGGCAACGGATAGTTGGGCCATGGGCATGGCAGCGCCATGGTACCGCAGAGGCGGGACTTCCGTGAAAGTCATTGATCCCTTGCTCTCACGGAGGGAGAGCGCTTGGTCGTGAAAGGGGCCGAGGAGGTGGAGCATGCAGAGGCAATCTCCAAGTACCGAGACAAGGCTGAAGGGCAGAGGCCAAGAAACTTCGTAAGACCGGTGTCAACAAGTTTCTCATCAAGATAGCCGTAAGTGGAGGACTTCGGGTCATGCAAGAGTGCACGACCAAGGAACGAAGCAGGCAGTACGCGGTGCTGTACCTTTGCTACTCAGTGGAGTAGGCGGCAGGGTTGATGGAGAAGTCGGTACAATCCCAGAGGCGACCTCATCTATCAGAGAATTACTCCAAGTTGGGGTGAAAACTTCCTGCATTCCAGAAGTTCAATGGCATTGAGAAGGTGAATCACAGTAGCTAACTCAACGCAAGGAGTGCAAACACTTCAAGTGCTTCAGAAGTGTGAGCAAAGAGCAGGCGAAGGCCAGTAACCAGCTCGATGCATGAAGTACAACCTCGAGGAGGCGGGCGAAGTCAAGTAACCTTTGCCTTCTCAACTCTTAAGAGGATGGGCGAAACCGAGTACCCCAATTCTCTTATCTATCCAGCAGAGGAGCTCTGCACAAGTTCAAAGACCCTTCGAAGATAATGGAAGACAATAGTTGTCAAATCCTCACCAATGGTGATCAGTGCTACTGAGAGTAGATTGTCCACTTCATTTCCCAACGAAATGCCAATCGAAAGCGGAAGTGATGCGAACCTACTTGGATGCGACAACTAACTGAAAGAAGAGTCAATGAGCAGATTTTGTAGAGGAAGGACCCAAAACTTCAGAAGTTTGCGAGATGATGCTCGTTAAAGCTCCAACAAGCATCCACCCAGTTCAAGCAGCATGTGGAATTTTGAGAGACTGGCGCAGTACGGATGGTCTTTTCCTTCATCTGGGAGATCCGTAAGAATCAACAAGGATCAACACAACTCAGCCAACCCCACACCAGAGTCAGAGACATTGGCGAGTTGAAGCAGCATGGCGGATCAAGGGTTCGACGACTCAAAAACAGCAGCGGAGAGCAGTTGGGAGCCAGGAGGCGCATTGCAGCTGGAGCAGAAGATTGAAGACTCAGCAAAGGCGAAGAGTTGCAGTGTTCACAAAGGCTTCGACGAGGACGTCGAAGGGATAAGTGGGGGAGAATGTCACGGACAAACTTCTAAACAAGGTGTTTGATGTAATGCTTATATCTGTCCGTGTCTGTTGGCATGTTCATGCCTTGTACAGCATGTAAAGGGGCGACCGAAGGCTTAATAGTCCCATTTTAGTTGGGTTGGTGGCCTCTTTAGGCTTGTAAATAAAGGTTGTGTCATGTGGACATGTGCGAGAGCTTTTCGGTCTGTAATGGACCATTTTACCCTTTGTTGTGCCACTGTTCAGAGCTTGTAAAGTCTGTTCGTAATTTGCATTGTCTATGAAGTATTTTTCGGAGATGTTTGCTTGTGGATCCCGATTGAGGCGTTCTCTCTAACCCGTTCTCTCTTTTGTTGGTCCTAAGGGACAAAGGGAGGTTTCGGGGAGGCTGACCTTTGCGGACGGACACGCAAGGGTGCCGCACGACTTAGGCAAATCCAGCTAAGTCCGTGTCAGCCTAGGGCTCAGTCTCCGAGCCAGACTCAAGAGGTGCAACCGCCCCTGACAAAGAGGTGCAATCGCCTGGGCTCAGTCTTCGAGCTCTGCCAGGCGGTGCAACCTCTCCAGTCAGGAGGTGCAACCGCCTGATCCCGGAATTCCGGGATTTGATCGTTTTGAGCTCCAAATTTGAATTGGGTTGGGGCCTATAAATACCCCACCCATTCAGCACTGAAAAGTAATAGACCTACACCGAATTCTTGATCTTTTCTGTGATTCTAAGAGCTCAAACTTGTGAAAAGTCCTAAAGTTCTCCTCTTTCTGTTCTTCAAGTTTTTGAGTTGTAAAGAGAGGAGAGAAAGGTCTTGTGAGGGTTGTCTCCTGAGCCCATCAAAAGGAGTGAGTCTGTAAAAGGGCAGTTGGCCTTCGCCTATTGAAGGAAGGCCTCTAGTTGACATCGGTGACCTCGTCGGTGGAGGAAGCCAAAAGTGGAGTAGGTGAAGACTGACCGAACCACTTTAAATCTCTGGTTTGCGTTTATTTTGAGCACTTTATCATTGTTGAATCTCATATTTTGATGATGAAACTACTTGATATATGTTTATGATTTAATCTGCGTTTTGAGTGATGCAGGATGCTTTGATCAGGATGAGACAATTAAAGCAGGAAAATCATGTTGTGCCGGAGGAACATGTCAGAAGATTGGACGTCGGGCCGGTGGATCGGTTGACGTATCGACAGAAGGCTTCGGGCCGTGGACTCGGGCATCGGGCCAAGAAGAGCGGGTATTGTGCCAAGGATATCGGAGTTGCTGAGCCAACTGGCCGATTGGGCAATAGGCCGCAGGAAAGGACGATGCGCCGAAGAATCGGACGAAGCGTCGAGGGACCAATGACATGCCAGACAACTTGGTTAATTGCTTAGGATTAATTGTCTCGATCGAAGTTTTGTTTTGAGTGTGCAGGATTAACTACGATGGAAGAAAGACATGCAGCAGGAGTTGCGCCGGAGTCAAGTTCACGATCACGTTGGGAGTTCGAGAGTTCGACGGAAGTTCGGACGGTCGTCGGAGGTTCTGTGAGAACAGATCCGAGAAGTCCAGAAGCTTGCCAAGCGAAGCTCGTTGGAACTCGCCAAGTGGATCATCGCAAAGTCTATGAATTTGCCAGAAGTCCGCAGAAGCATCACCGAGGGTTCATCGGATGATCGACGGAAGTTCGCCGGAAACTCGCCGGAAGAAGCGATTGACGCACCGAAGCAAAGCTGCAGAAATTGTCTTAGATCTAATCGTAGTTAGCATATTGATTAAGTTGGAAAATGGGAGGTGATCCCATTAGCTTAATCTTGGGGCAATTGGGCCCCTGATAGACTGAAATTGGGCCGAATGGAGCTAACCATTCGGACCCTGATTGCACCAGGAGGTGCAACCGCCTAGGCCAGAAGGTGGCACCGCCTGGGCTAAGCCTCCCAGCGAGACTGGGCAGTGCAACCTCACCAACCAGGAGGTGGCACCGCTTGAGCTCAGTCTTCGAGCTAGACTGGGCGGTGCAACCTCCATGACAAAGAGGTGGCACCGCCTGAGCTCAGTCTTCGAGCAAGACTGGGTGGTGCAACCTCCATGACAGAGAGGTGGCACCGCCTGAGCTCAGTCTTCGAGCAAGACTGGGCGGTGCAACCTCCCTGACAGAGAGGTGGCACCGCCTGAGCTCGGTCTTCGAGCTCTGGTAGAGAGGTGCAACCGCCTCAGTCAAGAGGTGGCACCGCCTGGGCTCAGTCTTCGAGCTTTGCCAGGCGGTGCAACCTCTCCAGTCAGGAGGTGCAACCGCCTGATCCCGGAATTCCGGGATTTGATCGGTTTGAGCTCCAAATTTGAACTGGGTTGGGGCCTATAAATACCCCACCCATTCAGCACTAAAAGCACAGAACACACACTCGAAATCTTGCTATCTTTCTGTGTTTCTTAGAGCTCAAAACTGCTAGTTCTCCTCTTTCTATTCTTCAAGTTTGAGTTGTAAAGAGAGGAGAGAAAACTTCTGTAAGGGTTGTCTCCTAAGCCCGTCAAAAGGAGTGAATCTGTAAGAGGGTAGTTGGCCTTCGCCTATTGAAGGAAGGCTTCTAGTTGACGTCGGTGACCTCGTCGGTGGAGGAAGCCAAAAGTGGTGTAGGTCAAGAATGACCGAACCACTCTATTTCTCTGGTTTGCGTTTATTTTGAGCATTTTATCATTACTGCAAACCTCCTACATAGCTACTGCTCTCTGCGCCTTTACGAACAAGTTTCTAAGTGCTGATCTTTCCGAATCTGCATTCAGACGTAAATCGGTGTTTTTATACATTACAGTTTACGTTTACGTTTTGATTCTGCAAAACTGTCTTCTACGCTTTTACGAACAAAGTTTCTAAGTTCAGATCCGTTTAAAACTGCGTTTAGACATAAACTGCGCAAACTGCATTTAGACATAAAACTATGTTTTAGACGTAAACTACTTTTAAATGTAAAACTACGTTTGGACGTAAAACTGCGTTTAGACGCAAACTGCGTTTAGACGCAAACTGCGTTTAGACGCAAACTGCGTTTAGACGTAAACTGCGTTTAGACGTAAAACTACGTTTAGACGTAAAACTACGTTTAGACGTAAAACTACTTTTAGACGTAAAACTACTTTTAGACGTAAAACTGTGTTTAGACGTACAACTGCGTTTAGACGCAAACTGCACTGCGCTTAGACACAATCTGATTTTAGACGTAAACGGTGCTTAGACGCAAACTGCGCTTAAATGCAATCTGCGTTTAGATGCAAACTACGCTTAGACGCAAACTGCGCTTAAACGCAATCTGAGTTTAGACGTAAACTGCGCTTAGACGCAAACTACGCTTAAACGCAATCTGAGCTTAGACGCAAACTGCGCTTAGATGCAAACTGCGCTTAGACGCAATCTGCATTTAGACGCAAACTGCAAACTGCATAAATTGCGCTTAGACGCAAACTGTGTTTAGACATAAACTGCACTTAATCATAAGTAATCTTAGAATTGGCTTTTGCATCAAAATAGTTTTTATCGAACGAACGCAGCTTTCGTTTTTAATCGCTGAAAGATTTCCGCTGCACTAATTCACCCCCCCCTCTTAGTGCTCTCGATCCTAACAATTGGTATCAGAGCGGGGTATTTCTCATTTCGGATTTACGCCCGAGAGAAATGACTCTTCAAGAGGGCTTTTCGATCTTTCGTCCACCGTTCTTTAACGGATTGGACTACACTTATTGGAAAACTCGAATGAGAGTTTTCTTGATTTCTCTAAATCTGGATTTATGGAATATCATTGAAAACGGTTTTCAACTTCCCTCTAAACCGATGAACGAATGGTCGGATTTAGAGAAGAAGTATTTTTCTTTAAACGCAAAGGCTATGAATGCCTTATTTTGCGCTTTGGACAAAAATGAGTTCAATCGGGTTTCTTTGTGCGAAACGGCTTTCGATATTTGGCGCGCTCTTGAAATCACGCACGAGGGAACTAGTAGAGTCAAAGACTCGAAAGTTAATATTTTACTGCATGATTTCGAGCTTTTTCATATGAAACCAAGCGAAACCGTTGTTGACATGTACACCCGTTTTACGGATGTCGTCAATAGTTTAAAATCACTTGGTAAAAGCTTTTCGGATTTTGAACTCGTTAACAAAGTTTTGCGCTCACTTTCTAAAACTTGGGATTCAAAAGTAACAGCTATTCAAGAATCGAAAAACTTGAACCAATTTCCACTTGAAGAACTAATTGGTTCATTGATCACATATGAAATGACGTGCAATGCACGTGAAGAACTTGAGAACCACCTTCCAAAGAACAGGAAGGATTTGGGACATAGAACATTTGAAGACCACTCGAGCATAAGCTCAAGTGATGGTGAACTTAAACTACAAATGAAACAAAAATTAAAAAGTAAAAAGAACGGAACTACTTGCTTTGAACGCAAGAAGAAGAACAAAAATTGGGATGAATCGAGCTCCTCTGAAGACAAGGAGAAAATCAACAAAGGCGAGGTAGCAAACTACGCCTTTACGCCTTTCGACGCTGAGGTAATCAAAATGCCTTTAATTTACTTCGAAATTACATGATGTTTTTCATGATGCGTCTTTCTTTTTTTTTAATTTTCTTAAAAATTATATTTTTAATAATTTAATAATGAAAATGCAAAAATATGATCATGCTTGTAATTTTGAAAATGATAATGAAAATTGCATGTCTTATGTTAATGCAAGATAGAAATCTAATGATTGTACACCTAGTGAGATTAAATCTTATTTATGTGCTTGAGAAGCAAGAATGTATATTTTGATGATTTTCATATTGCTTTTCAATGACGATACATGGCTTTTGTCTGGAAGGCTTGATATTTTTCATTGTCTTTGTTTGTTAAATATAATGTATGATTTTGACATAAGAATAAAGATTTGAGATTTTAAAGTTATACAAGATGATTTTTTGTGATTGATGGTTTTATGATGAAATTCATTTCACGATCCTAAACGTTGATGCATGTTTTCATTTGACGCAATCTGCATTTGATTGTACACCTAGTGAGATTAAATCTTATTTATGTGCTTGAGAAGCAAGAATGTATATTTTGATGATTTTCATATTGCTTTTCAATGACGATACATGGCTTTTGTCTGGAAGGCTTGATATTTTTCATTGTCTTTGTTTGTTAAATATAATGTATGATTTTGACATAAGAATAAAGATTTGAGATTTTAAAGTTATACATGATGATTTTTTGTGATTGATGGTTTTATGATGAAATTCATTTCACGATCCTAAACGTTGATGCATGTTTTCATTTGACGCAATCTGCGCTTAGACGTAATCTGCATTTAGACGCAAACTGCAAACTGCATAAATTGCGTTTAGACGCAAACTGTGTTTAGACATAAACTGCACTTAATCATAAGTAATCTTAGAATTGGCTTTTGCATCAAAATAGTTTTTATCGAACGAACGCAGCTTTCGTTTTTAATCGTGTTAGGATCGGAGCGGCACTAAGAGGGGGGGGTGAATTAGTGCAGCGGATTAAAACTTCGATTTTAACAAAATCTTTCGTGCGTTAAGAACGAAACTTGAGAAATTTAACTTGAAGGCGTATTCTTAAAGTTGCGCAGCAAGAGTAATAAGGAACTAAAGCAGTAAGAAGATTTGCAGTAATGTAAATGACAATAATAAAAAGCAAACCAGAGATTACGCCGATTTTTAGAGTGGTTCGGTCAAATGACCTACTCCACTTGCGAGGCCCCTCTTCGATGAGGCTCCCACCTTCCACTAGCAAGTCTCTTGAAATGGAAGGGTAAACACCCCTCTTACAACCTTTTACAAGCAGCTCAACCTCTTACAAATTTTCAATAAGAAAGAAGGAGGAGAACTCTCTAGCAAATTGAAAACAAGACTTGCTAAGACTTTCTAAGACTTTTCTCTCAATCAAAATGCTTCTCAAAAGTTGTAACCTCAGCTGAGATTTGAGGGGTATTTATAGGCCTCAAGAGGATTCAAATTTTGGGCTCCAAAATTTGAATTCTCTTAGGGTTCCCGGTGCTGGCGGTTCCACCGCCCAGCCAGGCGGTGCCACCGCCCAGCCAGGCGGTGCCACCGCCCAGCGCTCGGGTGCTGGACGGTGCAACCGCCCAGCCAAGGAGGTGTCACCGCCCAGCACTCGGGTGCTGGGCGGTTTCACCGCCCAGCCAGGCGGTTCCACCGCCTGGCTTTCCGATTCATTGGTTTGGCTTATTTTTCGCCCAAACCAAATTTGACTTTGGGCCCAGTTGGCCCCTAACCAGGATATAGGATTATCTCTTAATCCTAATCCTAATTACAGGTGAACTACATAAAAAAAAACATCCTAAGCAAGTTTTTTAACCGCGAACGTCGAGTCTTGTTCCGGCGAGCTTTCCGACGAACTTCTTCCGACAGACTCCCTGCAAGCTCCCAATCTTTGTGATGACTTTAACGAGTAGCCGAGCCTTCTTGGTGATCTCCGCGAGCCTCCGACGATTTCTTCGGCGAACTTCCGACACGTTCCCGATTTCTTCTCGGACGGTTCCGGCAGCATCTCCGATGATTCTTCGGTCTCTTAAACGTCCATCGAGCTCAACTCCGGTATCCTTGCTTTATGTTTTCTGATTATCGTAGTTAATCCTGCACACTTAACTCAATAATATGGATTAGATCAATTAACCCACCAATTGATTATATCATCAAAATCCGAGATTCAACAATCTCCCCCTTTTTGATGATGACAATCAATTGATGACGGAGTTAAACATAACTCCCCCTATCTATATGCCATATTATGAGAAAAAGAAAAAAACACTTGAATTCCATCCCATTGGATTCATTCATAACCCGATAAGTTCTAATCGTGGAACTTTATCGTTATCCTCATTAAACAATAGTGAGTACGAAACTTCGATGAAAATCATAAGTTAAATGATACGGGACGAGTTTTGCTATGATAGAAGATAAAGATTTTCAATATAAATTTCATGATATCAATCTTGTGATATTTTCAAGGATTTGCAAGTCATATAAGACATTCATATCACAAATTCATATTAGCCATGCTATCGTTCTGGTGTAAGTCATCACTTCTCCCCCTTTGTCATCAACAAAAAGAGACAAATTTTACTATGACAAGAGATAAAGATTTTCAACTTGAATTGCATGATTATACATTTTAGACATGCATTCAATATGATCAATCAATCTTACAATATTTTCAAGGATTTTGCAAGGCATATAAGATAATCATCGATCGATCACTTTTCTCAAGGATTTTGCAATTCATATTTTGTCATGCTATTAAGAATGATATAAGTCATCACTTTTCTCCCCCTTTGTCATCAACAAAAAGGAAAATGAGACTTGAAGCACATATTTTGTCATACAACGATTTTATCATTGAAAATTAAGTATGCAAAAATATTTACGCAGAGTTCATTTTAGAGGAAAATTCAGCATGCATTCATATTATCTAATCTCTTCTTCCTATGAATAACAGAAATTGTAGATGTATAAGAGAGAGATTGGGATAAAAAAATTCAAATAGTAATTTCACGAAGTCAAGATCATAATTCGAATACAAACTCATTCAAATCGTCAAATTCATGAAAATCTCAACATTACTTTTTAATCGTCACATAAGGCATTTAAAGAATTTTTGAAACATAGGAGAATGATTAATTTAAGCATACAATGTTTCAATCAAATTCAAGTCATGAATGCCAATACTTTCATATTTGTAAGTATCAATTCATGAATGCCAAAAGATATTATTTGTGATTCCAATTTTGCAAGATCAAGATTATGATTTAGATAAAACTTATTTAAATCAAATCGCTAACTTGAAATTCATTATCAAGTCATCAAAGTCGATTTCGAGATTTCACAACATGTCATATGGAATGAGAGATGGAAAGAAGATGAAAAACTTTACGGAAAATCCAATCAAACAAGTTTATTGTTTAGGGACAATTTAACATACCTAATTCCCTTCTAATGAATTCAAATTGGTCTTCATTCAAGGCTTTTGTGAATATATCCGCTAATTGATGCTTTGTGTCAATGAATTCTAGAACAATATTATTGTTAAGGACATGATCGCGTATGAAATGATGCCTAACGTCGATGTGCTTAGTTCTAGAATGCTGAATTGGATTTTTAGTAAGACATATGGCACTAGTATTATCACATTTTATGGGAATATTTTTAAAGTGAATTCCATAGTCTTCTAATGTATTTTTCATCCAAATGACTTGTGCACAACATGCACTTGCAGCTATGTATTCGGCTTCTGCCGTAGATAGTGCAACTGAATTTTGTTTCTTGGAAGTCCAAGAAACAAGTGCATGTCCTAAAAATTGGCATGTTCCGGATGTACTTTTTCTATCTATTCTGCATCCGCCAAAATCGGCATCCGCATAGGCTATTAAATCAAATTTTTCAGATTTTGGATACCACAATCCTAAATTTGAAGTTCCTTTAAGATACCTAAATATTCTTTTAACACTCTTAAGATGAGATAATTTAGGATTAGATTGAAACCTAGCGCAAAGTCCTACACTAAACATAATATCCGGTCTAGTCGCAGTGAGGTAGAGTAGACTACCTATCATTCCCCTATATGTTTTTTGATCGAAACTTTCACCATTTTCATCCATATCTAACTTAGTCGCAGTACTCATAGGGGTGTTTATTGCTTTTGAATTATCCATGTTAAATCGTTTTAACAATTCTAATGTATATTTGGATTGGTTAAGAAATATACCATCACTAAGTTGTTTGATTTGTAATCCCAAAAAGAAAGTTAATTCACCCATTAAACTCATTTCAAATTCAAGACTCATACATTTGGCAAATGATTCACATAGTGATTCATCCGAAGAGCCAAACACAATATCGTCAACATAAATTTGCACAATAAGAAAATTATTTTCAAAATGTTTAATAAACAATGTAGTATCAACCTTGCCTTTGGTAAAATTATTTAAAATAAGAAAGGAACTAAGCCTTTCATACCAAGCTCTAGGAGCTTGTTTTAAGCCATAGAGAGCTTTAGTCAATTTGAATACATGATTAGGAAGAAGAGAATTTTCAAATCCGGGAGGTTGTTCGACAAATACTTCTTCGGAAATAAAACCATTCAAGAAAGCACTTTTAACATCCATTTGAAATAGTTTAAAATTATTACTACTAGCATAGGCAAGGAGCATCCTTATGGCTTCTAATCGAGCCACGGGAGCGAAGGTTTCTTCGTAATCGATACCTTCTTCTTGGTTGAAACCTTTGGCCACTAATCTAGCCTTGTTTCTAACCACAATACCATTTTCGTCTTGCTTGTTTCTAAAGACCCACTTAGTACCTATGACTAAGTGGTCACTTGGTCTAGGAACAAGCTTCCATACCTCATTCCTCTCAAATTGGTTCAATTCTTCTTGCATTGCAATGATCCAAAAATCATCTTTTAAGGCTTCGTCAATGCATTTAGGTTCAATTTGAGAAAGGAAGGCGGCGTTAGCACAAAAATTTTTGAAAGAAGAACGAGTTTGAACCCCTTTTGATGTATCTCCTATAATTTGCTCTTTTGGATGAGCATCTACATACTTCCATTCTTTTGGTAAAGAAATTTCGGAAGAAGATGCATTCAAATGGCTATTTTGAGGAGAGGGTTCATTTAAATTCAAATTATCAAAACCAAGATCATCATCAAAATCATTTTTCTTTAAATCGGAAATTTCATTAAAAACTACATGAATAGACTCTTCAATTACTAAAGTTCTTTTATTAAAAACCCGAAAAGCTTTAGAAACGGAAGAGTAACCAAGAAAGATGCCTTCATCGGATTTAGCATCAAATTTTCCTAAAGCATCCCTTTCATTTAAAATAAAGCATTTACAACCAAAAACTTTAAAATAGGAGATGTTTGGTTTTTTGTTATTCCATAATTCATAGGGAGTTTTGGATAAGGATGGTCTTATTAGGACTCTATTCATGATGTAGCAAGCCGTATTTACGGCTTCGGCCCAAAAGTACTTAGGTAAACTTTGTTCATTCAACATAGTTCTTGCCATTTCTTGTAGGTTTCTATTTTTCCTTTCAACTACTCCATTTTGTTGAGGATTTCTTGGAGTTGAGAAGTTGTGATTGTACCCATTACTTTCGCAAAAATTTTGAAAGTCACGGTTTTGGAATTCACCACCGTGATCACTCCGAATTGATGAAATCATGAAGCCTTTTTCGTTTTGAGTGAGTTTACAAAATTTAGAGAAACACTTGAAGCAATCACTTTTGTGAGCTAAGAAAAAGGTCCAAGTGTATCTAGAGTAGTCATCCACAATCACAAAAGCATATTTGCTTCCACCTAGACTTGTTGTATCAATTGGTCCAAATAAGTCCAAATGGATCAATTGTAATGGTCTAGTAGTGCTAATTTGATTTTTTGGTTTGAAGCTTGTTTTTATTTGTTTGCCTAGTTGACATGCATCGCATACTTTGTCCTTAATAAACTTTAAATTTGGAATTCCTCGTACTAATTCTTGAGATGAGATCTTAGATATTGTTTTCATGCTTGCATGGCCTAATCTCCTATGCCAAAGCCAAGCATCATCATTTACGACGGAGAAGCACATTTCATTACTTAGTTCATCAAGATTGATGGTATAGACATTATTTTATTTTAAAGCAATCATAGTCATGTTATGATTTGGTTTTTCAATAATGCACATATTTGATTCAAACCTAACGATATAACCTTTATCGCATAGTTGACTTATACTTAAGAGATTGTGTTTCAATCCATCAACTAGTAAAACATCATCAATGGAAAAACTAAATTTGTTACCAATAGTTCCCTTGCCAATGATTTTGCCTTTGTTGTTGTCTCCGAAGGTGACGTACCCTTCTTCTTTGCTAGTGAGCATAGAGAAATGAGATGGATCTCCAGTCATATGTCTTGAGCATCCACTATCGAGATACCATCTCTTGCTCCTAGCTTGTGGGTTTTTCTACAAAAGAGGATGATTTTTAGGTACCCATTTGATTTTGGGTGCCTCAAAAATTGACCCACTAACTTTGTTATTTATTATCGAATCCTTTATAGTTCCTTTAGGAACCCATATTAATTTTTGTGAACTCATTTTCCTAAAAGGACATTTGTAGGCAATATGTCCGGATTTGCAACAGAAGTTGCATTGCATATAAGAGGAAACATGTAATGTAGGTCCTTTTATGAAAGTGGTAGGATTTTGATGTAATCCTTTTACAAATCCAATTCCATTTCTATTTGCGATATGACCCTTGTGTGCAAGGATCATATCTAATCCTTTGCTACCAACCTTAAACTTGTTTAAGGTTTCTTTAAGAAGCAAATTTTCATTTTTTATTGCTTCTAAATGCTCACACTTAGAGCATGGAGGAGTTTGAATATTATCAAACTTATCTTGTAGCAAAGCATGCTCTTTCTTTAAGATACTTAACTTCTTGCTAACAGTTCTACATTCATCAAATAATTCATGAAAAGCGATAGAGAGTTCTTCAAAAGATAAATCTTCATTAAGTAAATCACATACCTCTTCTCCTAAAGCCATTAGCGCGTAATGAGCAACTTGCTCGGTGTTGGACTCCTCTTCTTCGGATGCGCTTGAATCATCCCACGTTGCCTTGAACGCCTTCTTCTTTGATGTCCTCTTTTTGGCTTGAGGACAATCGTTCTTGTAGTGTCCCGGTTTTTTGCATTCATAGCAAATCACTTGGTCCTTCTTTTGTTCAAATTTATTTTTTGTATTATTTTTAAATCTGTTCTTTCTTAAATATTTTTTAAACTTTTGAGTCAAAAGTGCAATGTCATTGTCACTGTCCTCATCACTTGATGTTCCTTTCAAGTGGTCTTCTTGTGATTTGAGTGCCATATCCTTCCTGTTCTTTGGAAGGGGGTTCTCGAGCTCGTCATGAGCTTGACATGTCATTTCGTAGGTCATTAGAGACCCAATGAGTTCTTCAAGAGGGAATGCTTTAAGGTCTTTGGCCTCTTGAATGGCCGTAACTTTTGGATCCCAACTTTTAGGGAGGGATCTTAAGATTTTAGTTACTAGTTCAAAGTTAGTAAAATCTTTACCAAGAGCTTTGAGTCCATTGATGACATCCGTAAACCGGGTGTACATGTCTCCGATGGACTCACTTGGTTTCATTCGGAAAAGTTCGTAAGAGTGCACAAGGATGTTGATTTTGGACTCTTTCACTCGGCTAGTGCCTTCATGAGTGACCTCAAGAGTTCTCCAAATATCAAAAGCCGAATCACACATTGAAACACGATTAAATTCGTTTTTGTCTAGTGCACAAAACAAGGCATTCATAGCCTTTGCATTTAAAGCAAAAACCTTCTTCTCCGATTCATTCCATTCGCTCATCGGAAGAGAAGATTTTTGAAATCCATTCTCGACAATAGACCAAAGCTCAAAGTCCATAGAAATGAGGAAGATTCTCATGCGAGTCTTCCAATATGTGTAATCCGACCCATTAAACAAAGGTGGTCGTGCAATAGAATGGCCCTCTTGCATGCCGGAGTAAGCCATCTCTCTTGGGTATTAAACCAAATATGAGAGATAACCTTGCTCTGATACCACTTGTTAGGATCGGAGCGGCACTAAGAGGGGGGGGTGAATTAGTGCAGCGGATTAAAACTTCGATTTTAACAAAATCTTTCGTGCGTTAAGAACGAAACTTGAGAAATTTAACTTGAAGGCGTATTCTTAAAGTTGCGCAGCAAGAGTAATAAGGAACTAAAGCAGTAAGAAGATTTGCAGTAATGTAAATGACAATAATAAAAAGCAAACCAGAGATTACGCCGATTTTTAGAGTGGTTCGGTCAAATGACCTACTCCACTTGCGAGGCCCCTCTTCGATGAGGCTCCCACCTTCCACTAGCAAGTCTCTTGAAATGGAAGGGTAAACACCCCTCTTACAACCTTTTACAAGCAGCTCAACCTCTTACAAATTTTCAATAAGAAAGAAGGAGGAGAACTCTCTAGCAAATTGAAAACAAGACTTGCTAAGACTTTCTAAGACTTTTCTCTCAATCAAAATGCTTCTCAAAAGTTGTAACCTCAGTTGAGATTTGAGGGGTATTTATAGGCCTCAAGAGGATTCAAATTTTGGGCTCCAAAATTTGAATTCTCTTAGGGTTCCCGGTGCTGGCGGTTCCACCGCCCAGCCAAGCGGTGCCACCGCCCAGCGCTCGGGTGCTGGACGGTGCAACCGCCCAGCCAAGGAGGTGTCACCGCCCAGCCAGGCGGTTCCACCGCCTGGCTTTCCGATTCATTGGTTTGGCTTATTTTTCGCCCAAACCAAATTTGACTTTGGGCCCAGTTGGCCCCTAACCAGGATATAGGATTATCTCTTAATCCTAATCCTAATTACAGGTGAACTACATAAAAAAAAACATCCTAAGCAAGTTTTTTAACCGCGAACGTCGAGTCTTGTTCCGGCGAGCTTTCCGACGAACTTCTTCCGACGGACTCCCTGCAAGCTCCCAATCTTTGTGATGACTTTAACGAGTAGCCGAGCCTTCTTGGTGATCTCCGCGAGCCTCCGACGATTTCTTCGGCGAACTTCCGACACGTTCCCGATTTCTTCTCGGACGGTTCCGGCAGCATCTCCGATGATTCTTCGGTCTCTTAAACGTCCATCGAGCTCGACTCCGGTATCCTTGCTTTATGTTTTCTGATTATCGTAGTTAATCCTGCACACTTAACTCAATAATATGGATTAGATCAATTAACCCACTAATTGATTATATCATCAAAATCCGAGATTCAACAAATCGCTGAAAGATTTCCGCTGCACTAATTCACCCCCCCTCTTAGTGCTCTCGATCTTAACAATCATTACTGCAAACCTCCTACATAGCTACTGCTCTCTGCGCCTTTACGAACAAGTTTCTAAGTGCTGATCTTTCCGAATCTGCATTCAGACGTAAATCGGTGTTTTCATACGTTACAGTTTACGTTTACGTTTTGATTCTGCAAAACTGTCTTCTGCGCTTTTACGAACGAAGTTTTTAAGTTCAGATCCCTTTAAAACTGCGTTTAGACGTAAAACTACGTTTAGACGTAAAACTGTGTTTTTAACGTAAACTACGCAAACTGTGTTTAAACGTAAAACTGTGTTTTAGACGTAAACTACTTTTAAACGTAAAACTATGTTTAGACGTAAAACTGCGTTTAGACGCAAACTGCGTTTAGACGTAAAAGTACGTTTAGACGTAAAACTGCGTTTAGACGCAAACTGCGTTTAGACGTAAAACTACGTTTAGACGTAAAATTGTCTTTAGACGTAAAACTGCGTTTAGACGCAAACTGCACTGCGCTTAGATGCAATCTGATCTTAGACGCAAACTGCACTTAGACGCAATCTGCATTTAGACGCAAACTGCATTTAGATGCAAACTGCGTAAACTGCGCTTAGATGCAAACTGTGTTTAGACATAAACTGCACTTAATCATAAGTATTCTTAGAATCGGCTTTTGCATCAAAATAGTTTTTATCAAACGAACGTAGCTTTCATTTTTAATCGCTGAAAGATTTCCGCTGCACTAATTCACCCCCCCCCTCTTAGTGCTCTCGATCCTAACAGATATCCTTGGCACAATATCCGCTCTTCTTGGCCCGATGCCCGAGTCCACAACCCCGAAGCCTTCTATCGATACATCGACCGATCCACCGGCCCGACGTCCAATCTTCTGAAATGTTCCTCGTACATAACATGATTTTTCCTGCTTTAATTGTCTAATCTTGATCGAAGCATCCTGTGTCACTCAAAATGCAGATTAAAATATAAACACAATTATCAATTGGTTTCATCATCAAAATACGAGATTCAACAACTCCAGATCGCTCCCGACTTGCGACTAAAACCTGAGCCCGAGTATAGTCACTCGGCTCACAGGTCCAGCTCCTGCCCGGGTCGCTTCAGATTGCTCCCGACTTGCGACCCGCCGGCACCAAAACCTGAGCCCGAGTTCAGTCACTCGGCTCACAGGTCTAGCTCCCGCCCGGGACACTCCAGATCGCTCCCAACTTGCGACCCACAGGCACCAAAACCTGAGCCCAAGTATAGTCACTCAGCTCACAGGTCCAGCTCCTGCTCGGGTCGCTCCAGATCGCTCCCAACTTGTGACCCACCGGCACTAAAACCTGAGCCCAAACTCAGTCACTTGGCCCACAGGCCTAGCCTTCAAACCGAGTTACTGCTCGGCAGATCGAGCTACGTGACTTGTGTTAGGATCGAGAGCACTAAGAGGGGGGGGGGGGTGAATTAGTGCAGCGGAAATCTTTCAGCGATTAAAAACGAAAGCTGCGTTCGTTCGATAAAAAACTATTTTGATGCAAAAGCCGATTCTAAGATTACTTATGATTAAGTGCAGTTTACGTCTAAACACAGTTTGCGTCTAAACGCAGTTTGCGTCTAAATGCAGATTGCGTCTAAGCGCAGTTTGCATCTAAACACAGTTTGCGTCTAAGCGCAGTTTACGTCTAAGCTCAGATTGCGTAGATCACTTGTTTAGATCAAAAGCAGTTTAAGCAGAAGTATAAAGACAGTGTGCTGCTATTGTTCAGCTCAAAAAGTAATCTGCAAAAAGCAGATTTACGTCTAAACGCAGATTTACGTCTGCACTTTAAAACTCGTTTGTAGACTCGCAGAAGGTAATATGCAGTTGAAATCAAGACGTAAACGTAAACTGAAATCTGATGATTGTACGAGGAAAGTCGATTTACGTCTAAATGCAGTTTTACGTCTGAATGCAGATTTTCGTCTAAACCTTGAAACTCGTTCGTAAAATTGCAGAAGATAGTTTGCAGTTATAAATAGAATCAAAATGTAAATGTAAACTGCAAAGAAACTCGTTCGTAAAAGCACAGAAGACAGTTTGCAGTTACAAAACGTAATCGTAAACTGTAATGTATGAAAACATCGATTTACGTCTGAATGCAGAATCAGCACTTAGAAACTTGTTCGTAAAGGCGCAGAGAGCAGTAGCTATGTAGGAGGTTTGCAGTAATGATAAAATGCTCAAAATAAACGCAAACCAGAGATATAGAGTGGTTCGGTCATTCTTGACCTACACCACTTTTGGCTTCCTCCACCGACGAGGTCACCGACGTCAACTAGAAGCCTTCCTTCAATAGGCGAAGGCCAACTACCCTCTTACAGATTCACTCCTTTTGACGGGCTTAGGAGACAACCCTTACAGAAGTTTTCTCTCCTCTCTTTACAACTCAAACTTGAAGAATAGAAAGAGGAGAACTAGCAGTTTTGAGCTCTAAGAAACACAGAAAGATAGCAAGATTTCGAGTGTGTGTTCTATACTTTCAGTGCTGAATGGGTGGGGTATTTATAGGCCCCAACCCAGTTCAAATTTGGAGCTCAAAACGATCAAATCCCGGAATTCCGGGATCAGGCGGTTGTACCTCCTGACTGGAGAGGTTGCACCGCCTGGCAGAGCTCGAAGACTGAGCCCAGCCGGTGCCACCTCTTGATTGAGGCGGTGCCACCTCTTTGCCAGAGCTCGAAGACCGAGCTCAAGCGGTGCCACCTCTCTGTCAGGGAGGTTGCACCGCCCAGTCTTGCTCGAAGACTGAGCTCAGGCGGTGCCACCTCCTGGCTGGGGAGGTTGCACCGCCCAGTCTCGCTGGGAGGCTTAGCCCAGGCGGTGCCACCTCCTGGCCTAGGCGGTTGCACCTCTTGGTGCAATCAAGGTCCGAATGGTTAGCTCCATTCGGCCCAATTCCAGTCTTTGAGGGGCCCAATTGCCCCAAGATTAAGCTAATGGGATCACCTCCCATTTTCCAACTTAATCAACGTGCTAACTACGATTAGATCTAAGACAATTTCTGCAGCTTTGCTTCGGTGCGTTAATCGCTTCTTCCGGCGAGTTTCCGGCGAACTTCCGTCGATCATCCGATGAACCCTCGGTGATGCTTCTGCGGACTTCCGGCAAACTCGTAGACTTTGCGACGATCCACTTGGCGAGTTCCAACGAGCTTCGCTTGGCAAGCTTCTGGACTTCTCGGATCTGTTCTCGCAGAACCTCCGACGACCGTCCGAACTTCCGTCGAACTCTCGAACTCCCAACGTGATCGTGAACTTGACTCTGGCGCAACTCCTGCTGCATGTCTTTCTTCCATCGTAGTTAATCCTGCACACTCAAAACAAAACTTCGATCGAGACAATTAATCCTAGGCAATTAACCAAGTTGTCTGGCATGTCATTGGTCCCTCGACGCTTCGTCCGATTCTTCGGCGCATCGTCCTTTCCTGCGGCCTATTGCCCAATCGGCCAGTTGGCTCCGCAACTCCGATATCCTTGGCACAATACCCGCTCTTCTTGGCCTGATGCCCGAGTCCACGGCCCGAAGCCTTCTGTCGATACGTCGACCGATCTACCGGCCCGACGTCCAATCTTCTGACATGTTCCTCCGGCACAACATGATTTTCCTGCTTTAATTATCTCATCCTGATCGAAGCATCCTGCGTCACTCAAAACGCAGATTAAATCATAAACATATATCAAGTATTTTCATCATCAAAATACGAGATTCAACAACTTGGGCAAAGAATGGACCTATTGGCCGAACGATTGAACTCGGGCACAAGTTGGACCGATTTAGCGAGTTGCTGCTCGGTAAACCTAGCTATGCGACTAGGGCAAAGACTAGACCTGTTGGCCGAGCGACTGAACTCGGGAGCAGGTTGGACTAATTTGGCGAGTTGCCACTTGATGGACCGAGTTGCGTGACTCGAGCAAAGACTGGACCTGTTGGCCGAGCGATTGCACTCATGTGGAGATTGGACTGATTGGTGATTTGTTGTTCGGTGGATCGAGCTATGCAACTCGGGCAAAGACTGGACCTGTTGGCCGAGCGATTGAACTCGTGTGTAGGTTGGACTAATTTGGCGAGTTGCTGCTCGGTGGATAGAGCTGTGCGACTCAACCAAGGACTGGACCTGTTGGCCGAGCGACGGAACTCGGGCGTAGGTTGGTGATAAGACCCTAAAGTCTTATCATCGCTCTGATACCAATTGATAAGACCCTAAAGCCTTATCGTCGCTCTGATACCAATTGATAAGACCCTAAAGTCTTATTGTCGTTTTGATACCAAATGATAAGACCCTAAGGTCTTATCTGTTAGGATCGGAGCGGCACTAAGAGGGGGGGGTGAATTAGTGCAGCGGTGAAGTGCGATAAACTTTTCACGATTTAAACACTTTTCAGAAACTTCATACGATAAGAGCAACGTTTTCATTTAAAACTGTTTCGATTGTGTTTTAACTTGAAGAGATAAGTAAGACGGAGACAAAGCAGTATAGCATTAAAGTGCAAATGGTTTGCAGTAATATAAATGACAATAAGTAAATGCAAACCAGAGATCATGCCGATTTTACAGTGGTTCGGTCAAGTGACCTACATCCACTTGCGAGGCCCCTCTTCGATGAGGCTCCCACCTTCCACTAGCAAATCTCTTGAAAGGGAAGGGTAAATACCCCTCTTACAACTTTTACAAGCGGTTCACTCTCTTACAGATTTTCAGCAAGAAAGAAGGAGGTGAACACTAGCAAATTGAAAACAAGACTAGCAAAGACTCTTCTAAGACTTTTCTCTCAATCACTTGCTGCTCAAAAAGTTGTAATCTCATCTGAGATTTGAGGGGTATTTATAGGCCTCAAGAGAATTCAAATTTGGGCTCCAAATTTGATTTCTCGTTGGGTTCCCGATGCTGGCGGTGCCACCGCTTGTCAGTGGCGGTGCCACCGCCTGTCAGTGTCAGTCACTGACAGTGCTGGGCGGTGCCACCGCCCAGCCCAGGCGGTGCCACCGCCCAGCCCAGGCGGTGCCACCACCCAGTTCTCGGGTGCTGGGCGGTGCAACCGCCCAGTATGGCGGTGCCACCGCCAGACACTTCGGTTCACTTGTTGGGCTTCAAATTTAGCCCAAACCAAGTCTAATTTTGGGCCCAGTTGGCCCCTAACCAGGATATAGGATTATCTCTTAATCCTAATCCTAATTACAAGTGAACTACATAACAAAACACATCCTAAGCAAGTTTTCAACTACGAACGTCGAGTCTTGTTCCGGCGAGCTTTCCGACGAATTTCTTCCGACGGACTCCCAGCAAGCTCCCGAACTTGTGATGACTTTAACAAGTAGCCGAGCCTTCTCGGTGATCTCCGTGAACCTCCGACGATCTCTTCGGTGAACTTTCGAAAATTCCGACAGGTTCCCGATTTCTTCTCGGTTGGTTCCGGCAGCATCTCCGACGATTCTTCGGACTCTTAAACGTCCATCGAACTTGACTCCGGTATTCTTGCTTTGTGTTTTCTGGTTATCGTAGTTACTCTTGCACACTTAACTCAATAATATGGATTAGATCAATTAACCCATTAATTGATTTTATCATCAAAATCCGAGATTCAACATTATCGTGGAAGAAATGGGAGAAAAGGGAATGATAATGATCGCTTCGAGGGGATCGGCCTCCTTGATCGCTTCGAGAGGATCGGCCCTCCTTGATCACTTCGAGGGGATCAATCTCCTAGGGTTTGTCCACAGAATGGAATAACATTTCATTGATTGATTTTTTTTCTCATGTAGATGTGCGAATGAGATTGTAGCTATCATAGTGCGGGGTTGACGAGCCTTAACTTTACCCCCGGATCTCTAGAATAAGCCCTTCAATAAATGTATCCAGAAGTTGTCATTCCGACCAATCTCTAGCTTGATTTGATAATCTTTCAAACCTACTCTGATATTCTAACACTGTAGAAGTCTGACAAATTTTGGGGAGCTGTCCATCCACCTTCATGTATGAGTAGATTGTGTCATAATCTTAGGGCTCTTTTCCAGTATTTCCATGTTTGTGTAACGTAGAACTTGAGCTCCCATTTTGTTGAAATTTGCTAAGGCTCTCCAGTAGGCTCTTTTTGAAATCATTAAGTGTTTCTTGCAGTCGATTCTCAATTCTGATTTCCAATGCTTCTATTTGTGCTTTCACCGAGTTATCAGTGGCTATTGCGTAAGACTGCAAATATGTAATCTTAACTCCTATTTTTGGTGTCGGTCAAGGGCATCAACACTGTCGATGCGAAGTTACCGAGGAGATGGATGCCGAGGGCAGTGCCGCGGTTGCTGCATTGGAGGAAGAGTTGCTGCCCTATTTCTATCGCTGCATGGGGTGAGAGTGCCGGGGTTGGAAGGCGACTGCATTGATGTGGCTGCAGCTGCTGCAACCCAAGGGGCGATCACCGAGCAACAGGGTTGAGGCTATGGTGATGGCAACCTATGGTGATGGCAACTTGCGATTGTGGCAGAATATGCTAAGCAAAGGGGGAGGCAGCGTTGAAGCAACCGAGGTTGAGAAGAGGAATCGGTGTTGCATGCGCTGCTGAGGTTGAGGCAGGGCAACATACTTGTGTTGTTGCTGCGTTCGCTGTTGGAAGGCGGCTACTGCAGAACAAGGGGTTGGTCGTTGGCCAAGAGCAGCGGCGGCAGTGGTTGTTGGCCGGGAACTGCAGTGATTAGTGGTTACGGTAAAAAATGCAAAGTTACTCTGTTGTGGTCACCACGAGGGATCGCTACTGCTGAGGGCTGGGAGGCAGCGATGGTGGTGTGGCTGGGGGCAGTGTCGCCAAGGGCCGGTCGCTACGATGGTTGTGATGACGCGGATGGAAGGCAGCGTTGCTCTGTCTCTACCGCACTACGGAAGGAGGCGTTGGTGATGCCGAGGGATCGCGTGCGGTTGAGGACACGATGATGCCATTGAAGTGGTTGAGGTTGAGAAGAGGAGTCGGTGCGTGCATTGCCGAGGTTGAAGCGGCCGCACAAGAGCTTGCTGCATGTGCTATTGGAGGGCGGCTGCAGTGGCGTTACGAGGTTGAGGCTGCAGTGGAAAATAGGAATCGAAGGTGGCAGGCTGGGCGTCGAGCGGCGTCGTTGGCTGGGCAGCATCGGCGATGGTGGTGGCAACCGGCGTTCGCAGCAGCAAGAGGACCGGCGACTGCTTCGCAACAGCAAGAAGATTGCCTTGTTTCGGTCAACAAGGGGGCAGAGCAAGGGGGAGTGGCGGTAGTCGTTCTCGCCCGAGCCAGGGGGAGCGGTGGCTGGGAGGCGAGCGGCGATCGCCGCACGGTGGCTGACAGCGGTGGTGGGTTAGTTGGAAGGCGACGATGCTTGAGGCGCGGTTGCGATCAACGAGGGGCTGCGGCAATAGAGGAAGCTCTATTTCTGCAACCGCTGCAAGGAGGGGCTACGGCAACCGGTGGCTGCGGCTACGGTGCTGGTGGTCCTTCTCTCTCAAGCAAGATGGGTACGCGAGGAGGAGAGGTCACTGGCCGAGTGATCGAGTGGCGGCGAGGCGAATGGGAAAAGTGGTGGTGACGCGGTTGGGAACAAGGGCAATCCGTGAGTTGCCCTGTTTCGGTCGCCACGAGGAGGAAGACAACCGGCAGCTGCGGCTGTGACCCAAGGGGAGGCGGGCGGTGGTGGAGAAGGAGGCAACGGTGGTGGCACTGTTGGGAGCAGCGTCACCAACGATCCTGGTCGAGCGGCTGCGATGCGACACAAGGGGAGGCGGGCGGCGGTGGTGGTGGCTCATGTGGGAGGCAACGAGTGGCGGTGGCCTCTGGCCGGGAAGCAGGGGACGCAGGGGTGGCTGCGGCTTCTTCTTCCTCTCTTGTTTCTTCTTTTCTTTTTTTTTTTTGAACGAGATGGGGCAGCGAGGAGGTCAAGCGATGGTCGAAGGTCGCTGGCTGGGGAAACAGCGGTAGCAGTGAAGAAAGTGTTGAATCTCGTATTTTGATGATGAAACTACTTGATATATGTTTATGAATTAATCGGCGTTTTGAGTGACGCAGGATGCTTCGATCTGGATAAGACAATTAAAGCAGGAAAATCATGTTTTGCCGGAGGAACATGTTAGAAGATTGGACATCGGGCCGGTGGATCGGTTGACGTATCGACAAAAGGCTTCGGGTCGTGGACTCGGGCATCAGGCCAAGAAGAGCGGGTATTGTGCCAAGGATATCGGAGTTGCGAAGCCAACTGGCCGATTGGGCAATAGGCCGCAGGAAAGGACGATGCGCCGAAGAATCGGACGAAGCATCGAGGGACCAATGATATGCCGGACAACTTGGTTAATTGCTTAGGATTAATTGTCTCGATCGAAGTTTTGTTTACATGTGCAGGATTAACTACGATGAAAGTAAGACATGCAGCAGGAGTTGCGCCGGAGTCATGACAATGATCACGTTGGGAGTTCGAGAGCTCGACGGAAGTTCGGACAGTCGTCAAGGTTCTGCGGGAACAAATCCGAGAAGTCCAGAAGCTTGCCAAAGGAGCTCGTCGGAACTTGCCAAGTGGATCGTCGCAGTCCAGGAGTTTGCCGGAAGTCCGCAGGAGCATCACCGAGGGTTCATCGGATGATCGACGGAAGTTCGCCGGAAACTCGTCGGAAGAAGCGATTGATGCACCGAAGCAAAGTTGCAGAAATTGTCTTAGATCTAATCGTAGTTAGCACGTTGATTAAGTTGGAAAATGGGAGGTGATCCCATTAGCTTAATCTTGGGGCAATTGGGCCCCTAAAAGACTGAAATTGGGCCGAATTGAGCTAACTATTCAGACCCTGATTGCACTAGGAGGTGCAACCGCCTAAGCCAGGAGGTGGCACCGCCTGGGCTAAGCCTCCCAGCGAGACTGGGCGGTGCAACCGCCCCAGCCAGGAGGTGGCACCGCCTGAGCTCAGTCTTCGAGCTAGACTGGGCAGTGCAACCTCCCTGACAGAGAGGTGGCACCGCCTGAGCTCAGTCCTCGAGCTCCGGCAGAGAGGTGCAACCGCCTCAGTCAGGAGGTGGCACCGCCTGGGGCTCAGTCTCCGAGCCAGACTCAGGCGGTGCAACCGCCCCTGACATAGAGGTGCAACCGCCTGGGCTCAGTCTTCGAGCTCTGCCAGGCGGTGCAACCTCTCCAGTCAGGAGGTGCAACCGCCTGATCCCGGAATTCCGGGATTTGATCGTTTTGAGCTCCAAATTTGAATTGGGTTGGGGCCTATAAATACCCCACCCATTCAGCACTGAAAAGATACAGACCTACACCGAATTCTTGATCTTTTCTGTGATTCTAAGAGCTCAAATTTGTGTAAAGTCCTAAAGTTCTCCTCTTTCTGTTCTTCAAGTCTTGAGTTGTAAAGAGAGGAGAGAAAGGTCCTGTAAGGGTTGTCTCCTGAGCCCATCAAAAGGAGTGAATCTGTAAAAGGGCAGTTGGCCTTCGCCTATTGAAGGAAGGCCTCTAGTTGACGTCGGTGACCTCGTCGGTGGAGGAAGCCAAAAGTGGAGTAGGTCAAGACTGACCGAACCACTCTAAATCTCTGGTTTGCGTTTATTTTGAGCACTTTATCATTACTGCAAACCTCCTACATAGCTACTGCTCTCTGCACCTTTACGAACAAGTTTCTAAGTGCTGATCTTTCCAAATCTGCATTCAGACATAAATCGGTGTTTTCATACATTACAGTTTACGTTTACGTTTTGATTCTGCAATACTGTCTTCTGCGCTTTTACGAACGAAGTTTCTAAGTTCAGATCCCTTTAAAATTGCGTTTAGACGTAAACTGTGCAAACTGTGTTTAGACGTAAAACTGTGTTTTAGACGTAAAACTACGTTTAGACGTAAAACTGTGTTTAGACGTAAAACTGCATTTAGACGCAAACTGCACTGCGCTTAGACGCAATCTGATCTTAGACGCAAACTGCGCTTAGACGCAAACTGCGCTTAGACGCAATTTGCATTTAGACGCAAACTGCATTTAGACGCAAACTGCGTAAACTGCACTTAGACGCAAACTGTGTTTAGACATAAACTGCACTTAATCATAAGTATTCTTAGAATCGGCTTTTGCATCAAAATAGTTTTTATCAAACGAACGCAGCTTTCGTTTTTAATCGCTGAAAGATTTCCGCTGCACTAATTCACCCCCCCCCCCTCTTAGTGCTCTCGATCCTAACAATTGGTATCAGAGGGGGGATATTCTCATTTTGGATTTACACCCGAGAGAAATGACTCTTCATAGCTTTCAAGAGGGCTTTTCGGTCTTTCGTCCACCGTTCTTTAACAGATTGGACTACACTTATTGGAAAACTCGAATGAGAGTTTTCTTGATTTCTCTGAATCTGGATTTATGGAATATCGTTGAAAACGGTTTTCAACTTCCCTCTAAACCGATGAACGAATGGTCGGATTTAGAGAAGAAGTATTTTTCTTTAAATGCAAAGGCTATGAATGCCTTATTTTGCGCTTTGGATAAAAATGAGTTCAATCGGGTTTCTTTGTGCGAAACGGCTTTCGATATTTGGCGCGCTCTTGAAATCACGCACGAGGGAACTAGTAGAGTCAAAGACTCGAAAGTTAATATTTTACTACATGATTTCGAGCTTTTTCATATGAAACCAAGCGAAACCGTTGTTGACATGTACACTCGTTTTACGGATGTCGTCAATGGTTTAAAATCACTTGGTAAAAGCTTTTCGGATTTTGAACTCGTTAACAAAGTTTTGCGCTCACTTTCTAAAACTTGGGATTCAAAAGTAACTGCTATTCAAGAATCGAAAAACTTGAACCAATTTCCACTTGAAGAACTAATTGGTTCATTGATCACATATAAAATGACGTGCAATGCACGTGAAGAACTTGAGAACCACCTTCCAAAGAACATGAAGGATTTGGGACATAGAACATTTGAAGACCACTCGAGCATAAGCTCAAGTGATGGTGAACTTAAACTACAAATGAAACAAAAATTAAAAAGTAAAAAGAATGGAACTACTTGCTTTGAACGCAAGAAGAAGAACAAAAATTGGGATAAATCGAGCTCCTCCGAAGATGAGGAGAAAATCAACAAAGGCGAGGTGGCAAACTACGCCTTTACGCCTTTCAACGCTGAGGTAATCAAAATGCCTTTAATTTACTTTGAAATTACATGATGCTTAAAGCATTTTTCTTTTTTTATTTAATTTTCTTGAAAATCACATGTTTAATAATTTTATAATGAAAATACAAACAATTAGGAATCATGCTTATCATTCTAGTAATTTTAAAAATAATCATGAAAATTGCATGTTTATGATAAACAAAATGATTGTGATTAAAAATACCTTATGAAATCATGCTATATGTGGTTGAGAAGTAATAATGTGACATGCTATATGTATCATGTTGATTTCCATTGTTATTTCTCGATTTTGAGTATATGAAATCATGCTTAATTTGAAGTTATGATTAATGAGTATATATTTTTTATGTATGATGATTCTTGATTATCGATTTTCATGATAATAACAGTGGCTTTAAAAATTTGATGCATGTTTTCATAAATGAAAAGGCATGCTAACATGAAATCGATCACTTAAAATGAAACACTTAAAAAAGGGACAAAATATATTATCAATGAAATCATGAATCTATTTATGTTATAAATTTTGTGAGCCATAAAAATGATTTTGATGATTTAAATTTGAAATTAGTTTTATCAAAATCATGATCTTGATTTTTCTCTTGAATGGTTGTGACTTGTATTCCTTGTATTCATGATATGATTTTTATGCAATTCTTTGTATTCATGAAATATTTATCTCATCACCCAATTATTTCTTTTTCAATATCCCTCAAGTGATGATATGGATGCATGAGATATTCATGAATTTATTTTGATGTATGCAAATGAAAAGATTCGATCATGCATGGTAGGATGCAATGTGACAAATTAATACCATGATGATTTGAAATATTTACGATTTGGAATGATGCATATGCTTTTTATTATGATAATGTATGATGTGTATCATGAATGCTTAAAAAAATTAAATAAATAAATGTTTATATCATGTTAGATGGTTTTACATATTATGCATGATAAGCTATACTGATGAGTGAAACAATGATTGAAATAATATGAATGATGATTTGGAATCATGCATATAATAATGAGTTTATATGTTTTGAAAATGTGCATGTTTTAATTTGAAGATATAATGATGCACAAATGAGATTGATACTAACCTTTGTCATGATTTAAAAATTAATGTAAAGGGTTTTTCCCTTCTTTTTGACAATGACAAAAGGGGAGATAGCTAGCTTGCACAATTCAAGAAGAAAGCAAAATTTGCACTTCTCAAAAGAGAAGAAATTGCTATCTTGAACATCACCAAGAAGTGCTATCTTGCAAATCTCAAGACACACAAATGCAATCATGCAAAATTTGTAATTTTGCACATCATTAAAATTTATGATGCTTTGGTGATTATGCATGTTCTAAAATGTTATAAAATTCACTAGCTTGCATGATGTAGAACTTAGCTATATTGAACATCACCAAGGAATGCTATCTTGCCTATCTCAAGAAGCAAAAAGTTAACTTGCATATCTTGCAAAACATATATTTCAAGAAGCAAGAGTTGCTTTCCTGAACATCTCAAAATTGCTAGCTTGCGGGCCTTAAAATGTAGAAATTTTTTGCTAGCTTATATTTGGTAAACTTGCTATCATACTACCATGATGATGAGCATGCCTTATCTTCATGATTATATTTGAAAAACTATGGCAAAAATATGTCCGAATGATTAAACGTGTTAAAATTATTTTTTGGACTTTTTTTGATCGAATGATTAAATCACTTGATTGCCATAATGATTTTACACAATTACTTGCCATGATTACATGTTGGATATTATGTGCTTGAATAAAAAAATTTTCATGATAATAAGCATGTTTTACCTTTATGATTGTAATTGAATATCTCTAGTAAAACCCTGTCCGAATGTATGAAAGTGTCAAATTTCATTTTCGGATTTTCTTGATCCTAACAATTGGATTTTCTTGATACATTATCCTCTTCCGAACTTAACAAGCATATGTCATATCAAGTTTAATTCACATCATTGATGTTTGACATATGGAATCATCTAGCAAATGTACTTATCATGTGAAAAATATTTTTCGAGAAACATATTTGATGATTCCCTCTTATAAAAGGAAGATATTTTTACATACAAGGATTTGACTCACTTACATATCTTAATCCTTGCAAAAATGAAGTGTGCTTTAATATCTTATTGATTTGAACTTCACATATGGCTTTCCTCCTTCATGTAAAAAGATAACAAATAAAAAGGAAGAAGCAATAAAAGCTATCTCCATGTCATGTTTTCCTCGAGATGTTTGCATAATTGGTATCCTATCACTCACTATTGGAAAATGGCATGAACCAACTTATGGCATCGCACTTATATTTAAAATTTGCTTATATCGTTCTCCTTGTTGTTGATGACAAAGGGGGAGAAATATATAAATTGATACTATGAGTGTCATATTTGAAGAATATGAATAGATGTCATGAATGCCATATTATGATGAGATATCAAAAGCAGCATTCATATGAATAGGTGCTATGAATGTCATATCATGTTAAAATATCAAGAACTTGAATCGTAATTTTACATATTGATATCTTACCATTTAATAATAGCAAACTTGCATGATGGTAACAATAGATATTATGTTTTTCATGCAATGAGTTAAACTTACATCACAAACACTTGATTGTGGTACTTCTCCTTTTTGTTGATGACAAAGGGGGAGAAGTATGTTGATGACATGACATGTTATGCATAAGTTTATGATGACATGTTGCTTGGATTTTTGAATCCAAGAGTTTCTATCAATATGGCATATTGATAGGGGGAGTTTGTTTAAACTCTGGGAGTTAAGGCTAACTCCGTTTATGATGACATGTTGCTTAGATTTTTGAATCTAAGAGTTTCTATCAATATGGCATATTGATAGGGGGAGTTTGTTTAAACTCCAGGAGTTAAGTTTAACTCCGTCATCAAGTGGTTGTCATCATAAAAAAGGGGGAGATTGTTGAATCTCGTATTTTGATGATGAAACTACTTGATATATGTTTATGATTTAATCTACGTTTTGAGTGACGCAAGATGCTTCGATCTGGATGAGACAATTAAAGTAGGAAAATCATGTTGTGCCGGAGGAACATGTCAGAAGATTGGACGTCGGGCCGGTGGATCGGTCGACGTATCGACAGAAGGCTTCGGGTCGTGGACTCGGGCATTAGGCCAAGAAGAGCGGGTATTGTGCCAAGGATATCGGAGTTGCGGAGCCAACTGGTCGATTGGGCAATAGGCCGCAGGAAAGGACGATGCGCCGAAGAATCGGACGAAGCATCGAGGGACCAATGATATGCCGGACAACTTGGTTAATTGCTTAGGATTAATTGTCTCGATCGAAGTTTTGTTTACATGTGTAGGATTAACTACGATGAAAGTAAGACATGCAGCAGGAGTTGCGCCGGAGTCATGACAATGATCACGTTGGGAGTTCGAGAGCTCGACGGAAGTTCGGACAATCGTCGGAGGTTCTACGGGAACAAATCCGAGAAGTCCAGAAGCTTGCCAAAGGAGCTCGTCGGAACTTGCCAAGTGGATCATCGCAGTCCAGGAGTTTGCCGGAAGTCCACAGGAGCATCACCGAGGGTTCATCGGATGATCGACGAAAGTTCGCCGGAAACTCGCCGGAAGAAGCGATTGATGCACCGAAGCAAAGCTGTAGAAATTATCTTAGATCTAATCATAGTTAGCACGTTGATTAAGTTGGAAAATGGGAGGTGATCCCATTAGCTTAATCTTGGGGCAATTGGGCCCTTGAAAGACTGAAATTGGGCCGAATGGAGCTAACCATTCGGACCCTGATTGCACTAGGAGGTGCAACCGCCTAAGCCAGGAGGTGGCACCGCCTGGGCTAAGCGTCCCAGCGAGACTGGGCGGTGCAACTGCCCCAGCCAGGAGGTGGCACCGCCTGAGCTCAGTCTTCGAGCTAGACTAGGCGGTGCAACCTCCCTGACAGAGAGGTGGCACCACCTGAGCTCGGTCTTCGAGCTCTAGCAGAGAGGTGCAACCGCCTCAGTCAAGAGGTGGCACCGCCTGGGGCTCAGTCTCCGAGCCAGACTCAGGCGGTGCTGCTAGTCATAGGTGCCCAGCAAGCCAATCACGTGAGTGATGGCACGTGTGACTTGATACAGAATCTTTTTGCTTATTATATTTTGGCGTATATCACTTTATAACTATTGCATAAATGCATATATATATTGTGATGTCCTTGGATTTGTGCAATGGGAATCGGATCGTGATGAGATCACGATAATGAGATCGATTCACTTTTAAACGCATATCCTAAATAATCCCGGTCATAGGTTACTCGAGAGGGACATCGTGATAACCGGATAGACTGGTGTGCTGTATACCCGTCCATATGATGGATGCAGCTGGTCTCATAGCTGCTCGTGTAGGGACACTAGGGATACAGTACAGGTGCTCATTGGAGAATGAGTTCACTGATTGATCCGCTTACGGAATGCTGGATGGTTGATGATGCCTTATTGTCAGATAGTGATTCCGTAGTCCTAGTGGTGTATCTGGTCCTTAGACTTGAGACACCAAGGATGTCCTGTATGAGTGCTCCACTCTTTGATACCAGACTTATAGGTTTGGCTGTCCCCAGATCTAGTACAGCTGGTCATTGGGAGTGGTAGTCGACCTTACGAGGGCTATTGAGTGTCAATAGAGGATCATCCACTCTCGACGTCATGAGAGGAATATCCTATGTGTTCTTGCTCAGACAAATCCCTGGCCAGGGTCATTCGGGTTGAGAGAGAAAGAGTTCTCCGGGAGAATCCGATTAGAGCGAGACTCGAGTAGAAACCGTATGGGTCTGACAGCACCATGCTCGATATACGGTCTCTGGGATATTAGATGGATGAGGGACTATAGGTACATAGTAACTGAGGACAGACAGGTCCAATGGATTGGATTCCCCTGTATCGTCTGGGGACTACGGCGTAGTGGCCTAGTACGTCCGTAGTCGATGAGTCGAGTGAATTATTACAGAGATAATAATTCACTGAGTTAGAAGGAGTTCTGACAGGTATGACTCACGGCCAGCTCGATATTGGGCCTAGAGGGTCACACACATATGGTAGGCATTGCGATGAGTAGAGGTTCGGATATGAGATATCCGACGGAGCCCTTGTCTTATTGGATGCAGATCCAATACCCACTAGGGAAGGACCCATTAGGGTTTGACACGGGATCTTTATAAATAGGAGGGATTCACAGCCTCATAGGCTAGAGTCTTTGCTTGCCTTTCCTATTCTCCTCTCCCTCTCCACCTCAGAGTAGGCCTGGAGATTTGAGGAGCGTCGTCGCAACCCTGCTGTGTGGATCACCGCTAGAGAGGAGGACGCTTGACCTCCTTCACCCTCTCCCAAGGATCTGCAAGGAAACAGGGATATACGATCTCCCTAGGTAACACAATCTCTATACGCAGTTTTGTGTTTTGCGGATTTTTTGCGCACCAATCTTCGCACGACGACGAACATCTTTTCGGGAATCGGGGATTTTGTTTTCTTGTTCTTCCGCTGCGCATGTGATGTCGCCCCCAAATGATTTCCCAACAGGTGCAACCGCCCCTAACACAGAGGTGCAACCGCCTGGGCTCAGTCTTCGAGCTCTGCCAGGCGGTGCAACCTCTCCAGTCAGGAGGTGCAACCGCTTGATCCCGGAATTCCGGGATTTCATCGTTTTGAGCTCCAAATTTGAATTGGGTTGGGGCCTATAAATACCCCACCCATTCAGCACTCAAAAGATACAGACCTACATCGAATTCTTGATCTTTTCTGTGATTATAAGAGCTCAAATTTGTGTAAAGTCCTAAAGTTCTCCTCTTTCTATTCTTCAAGTCTTGAGTTGTAAAGAGAGGAGAGAAAGGTCCTGTAAGGGTTGTCTCCTGAGCCCATCAAAAGGATTGAATCTGTAAAAGGGCAGTTGGCCTTCGCCTATTGAAGGAAGGCCTCTAGTTGACGTCGGTGACCTCGTCGGTGGAGGAAGCCAAAAGTGGAGTAGGTCAAGACTGACCGAACCACTCTAAATCTCTGGTTTGCGTTTATTTTGAGCACTTTATCATTACTGCAAACCTCCTACATAGCTACTGCTCTCTGCACCTTTACGAACAAGTTTCTAAGTGCTGATCTTTCCGAATCTACATTCAGACGTAAATCGGTGTTTTCATACATTACAGTTTACGATTACGTTTTGATTCTGCAAAACTGTCTTCTGCGCTTTTACGAACGAAGTTTCTTAGTTCAGATCCCTTTAAAAATGCGTTTAGACGTAAACTGCGCAAACTGTGTTTAGACGTAAAACTGTGTTTTAGACGTAAACTACTTTTAAACGTAAAACTACGTTTAGACGTAAAACTGCGTTTAGACGCAAACTGCGTTTAGACGTAAAACTACGTTTAGACGTAAAACTGCGTTTAGACGTAAACTGCGTTTAGACGTAAAACTACGTTTAGACGTAAAACTGTGTTTAGACGTAAAACTGCGTTTAGACGCAAACTGCACTGCGCTTAGACGCAATCTGATCTTAGACGCAAACTGCGCTTAGACGCAAACTGCGCTTAGACGCAATCTGCATTTAGACGCAAACTGCTTAAACTACGCTTAGACGCAAACTGTGTTTAGACATAAACTGCACTTAATCATAAGTATTCTTAGAATCGGCTTTTGCATCAAAATAGTTTTTATCAAACGAACGCAGCTTTCGTTTTTAATCGCTGAAAGATTTCCGCTGCACTAATTCACTCTTAGTGCTCTCGATCCTAACAGATACAAGAACACATAATAAGAGATCTTGATTCATAAAAGATTTCGAGTTATAATTCCAAGAATTCAAGATCATGTTATAGATAAGATTTATTTAAATTCAAATTGTCAAATCATCAAAATCATTTTCAAGAGATTCATAAAAAATATAAATAGATTCATTAATCTCTTTTTGAAAAATCGATAAGATAGAGAAAAAGAAATTTTCAAGAAAAATGCTTTCCTCTTTTTAGTTGTTTCAATTCATATGATTTATTTTATACAAGCATGCCTTTTTCATTTATGCCAAATAAAAATATGCATCATTGTTTAAAAGCAAGGTTTATCACGACAAAGATCAATAAGCCATACATCACAAAGATCATCATGCATAATTTCAAAATACAAACTCATTAAGCATGATTTCAAATCATCATTCATAATTAAATCATTAAACATGGTACCAAAACTTTTAACATTTTTATTATGTCTTGCATCATTATGCATCATTAAATCATCAAACATGATTTCATTAAATATAAAGCATTTTCAGTCAAAATCAAAAAGCAATACGGAAATCATCAAGATACACATTATTACTTTAGTAAATATAAAATATTTTCAATCAAAATCATTTTGTTTGTAATGTATTTTTCTTTTTAAATGAATCTAACTTTTCATGCTTAGTGCTAGAAGTTATCATGCAATTGTCATACTCGAATTTTTTTAATTTTTTTTAAATCACTAGCATGATAATTTTTGTAAATTTTGTAAATTTTTTTATTAACTAATTTAAAAAATAACTCATGAAAAGCATCAAGTAATTTCAAAATAAAGTAAAGGTGTTTTATTTACCTCATCATCGAAAGTCATTAATATGTAGTTCGCCACATTATCTTTGTTGGTTTGATTCTCATCTTCACAAGTACTCGATTTGTCCAATGTCGCATTGAATCTCTTCTTCTTCTTTAACTATTTTTTCTTTTTAAGTTCATTTTTATTCTTTAATTCTTGTTTCAAGATGTTTTTAAGCTTTATTGTAAGGAGTTCAAGGTCGTCATCATCATCACTTGAGTCATCACTCAAGTGGTATTCTATTGTTCGAAATGCTAAATCCTTCCTATTCTTTGAAAGGTAGTTCTCATGTTCATCATGTGCATTGCACGTTATTTCATATATCATCAATGAACTAATAAGTTCTTCAAGTGAAAAATTATTGAGATCTTTTGCTTTTTATATTATCATTATTTTAGGGTCCCAACTTTTTGGAAAAGATCTTAATATCTTGTTAACAAGTTCAAAACATGAAAAACATTTGTTAAGAGCTTTTAAACTATTGACGACATCCGTAAAATGGGTGTACATATCAATAATATTTTCGCTTGGCTTTATTTAAAATAATTTAAAATTATATATCAAAATATTTATTTTAGAGTCTTGAATTCTATTAGTGCTTTCGTGTGTCATTTCAAGTGTGTGTCAAATCTCATAAGTCATTTCATAAGTCGAAATACGATTAAACTCATTTTTATCCAAAGCGCAAAATAAAGCATTCATAGCTTTCGCATTTGAAGAAAACGATTTTTTTCTAAAAGTCATTCCATTCATTCATAGGTTTAGAGGGGGTTCTCTCATCTAAGTTTTCCAATAAGTGCAGTCCGTCCCATTGAACATGGGAGGATGAATAATAGAATAACCATCTTGAAAGCCGAAAAGAGCCATTTCTCTTAAGTGTTAAACCAAATGAGAAAAGAATGTAGCTCTGATACTAACTATTAGGATCGAGTCGACTACTAAGAGGGGGAGGTGAATTAGTGTAGCGGATAAAATTATATCGGTTCGAAAATATTTCGTTCAATTAAAACCAATTTCGGAAAGATGTTAACTTGAAACACATTCGTAAGAGTATGTGGCTAAAGTAATGAGGAAGTATGATAGTAGTAATAAATGTAAATAGCAAAACAGAAATACAAACCAAATTTTATAGTGGTTCAGTCGTCGTGACCTATATCCACTCCCGATTCCTCTTCCGTCGATGCCACCGACATCCACTAACGGTCTTTCCTCAATAGGCAAAGACCAATCACCTTCTTACAACTCTATTATCCTTTTGATAAGCTCAGGAGAGAACCTTGCACCTCTCTTTTAAACCTAGACCTCTCTTCTCCCTTTAGAAGAACTTCCTAAATACTAGGAAGAAGGGACTCTACTCTTCAAGAGATATTGTAATTTTTACTTAAGGATTCTTCCCCTTTTAAACTCACTTTCTTACTTTTCTAAGTAGGAAAGAGTGGGGTATTTATAGGCCATAAATGGATTCAGATTTGGAGCCCAAAATTTAAATCCCTGATATTTTGGGGTACGGGTGGTACCACCACTCAGTTTGGCAGTACCACTCAGTGTTCGTCACTAGACGGTATCACCGCTTGACAGCCTCGGAGATTGAGTTTTTTGAGTTTTCCAAATCATAAGTAGTTCCACCGCCTGACCCAACTTTTTGGTCACTGAATAGACCTCCCAATGAGCCCAAATCAGTCCTAATTTAGGCTCAATTGGCCCATAATTGAGTTAGCATAATTACTCCAAAATCTAACTCAATTAGCCCCCTAAACTACTTCGATCATAGACAAATGGTTACAAAGCATGAATTCTTTGTCCGGCATGTCATTGGTTCATCGACGCTTCGTCTAATCCTTCGAAGCATCGTCCTCTTTTGCGGCCTTTTTCCCAATCGACATGTTGACTCCACAACTCTGATCTCCTTGGCGCAATGTCTGCTTCTTCGGCCCAATGCTCGAATTCATAGCACGAAGCTTTCTGCCGACACGTCAACCGATCCTCCAGCCCGATGTCCAATCTTCTGACATGTTCACTCCTGCCCAATTTCCAATTCCTCATACTTTAATCAATTTGCCTCTCCTTGATCGAAGCTAGTCCTGTGTCACTCAAAATGCAGATTAGATCATAAACTCATCAATTGATTTCATCATCAAAATATGAGATTCAACAATTGGATATCCAATAAGCCCCTGAATTATTAGATCTTATGGATGAGATCCAATAAGAGCCCATGAGAGAGTATTAGATAGAGATCCACCAATCTAAGAGGCTTGGGTAGGTGGATGGAGATCCAATACTCAATATGGAGGATCCATTAGGGTTAAGTTGATAGGAGACCTCTATAAATAGGAAGGTTTCAATAGTTTATATGTTAGAGATTTTTGCTTCCTCTCCTATTTTCCTCCTCCTCTCAACCCAGATCAGGCCTAGAGTTTTGAGGAGCATCATTGTAGCCCTACTGTGTGGATCACCGCTAAAGAGGAGGACGCTTGACCTCCTTCACCCTCTCCTAGAGATCTACAAGGATTCAGGGATATATAATCTCCTTAGGTAACATAATCTATCTCACACATGATTTTCTATTTCATGGATTTTTATGTGCCAATCTTCGCACGATGATGAACATATCTTTGGGAATTGGGGATTTTATTTTTTGTTCTTCCACTATGCATGTGATGTCGCCCCCCTAAGATTTTCGAACATCTGTAATATCTGATCTCCTTAGTGCAAAGTCTGATTCTTCCAGCACGATACCCGAGCGACACGAAGTCCTTTTGCCGACACGTCGACCAATCTTCTAACATGTTTAACTCCTGCCCAACGTTTGATTCCTCTTGCTTCAATCAATTTGCCTTTCCTTGATTGAAGCTAGTCCTATGTCACTCAAAACGTAAATTAGATCACAAACCCATGAATTGATTTCATCATCAAAATTCGAGATTCAACAATCTCCCTCTTTTTGATGATGATAACCAATTGATGATGGAGTTTCAACCAAACTCCCCCTATCAATATGCCATATTGATAGAACCTTTAAATTCAAAAAATCATGTAATATTTTAAAACATAAAAGTACATCATACCATGCATGATTCAACTCATCATCATATCTTCTTCCCCTTTGTCATCAACAAAAAGGGGAAGTGTATCTTGCAAGTTTTTGAGATATGCATATTTTACAACATACAAGCTAGTAACAATTTTGAGTTATGCAAATTTATAAATTTTGCTTCTTGAGATGTGTAAGTTTGCACTTTTGCTTCTCTCGAGATGTGCAAGATAGTAAATTCTTTCTTTTCTTGCAAGCTATTAATTTGCTTTTTCTTGAAATGTGCAAGCTAGCAAATTCTTTGCTTCCTTTTACGACATGCAAGCTAGCAAGTTCTTGAGAATGTAAAGTTTAGCAAAATTTTTTCTTCTCTTGAGATAGCAACTTTTTGCTTCTCTTTACAATGTGTATGCTTGTAAGTTTTCTCTCCTTGAAATATGCAAGCTAGCAATATTTTCTCCTCCTTTGTCATTGTCAAATGGAAGAATACAATGGTACAAAATTTTTCTTTTTACATCAATTTTTAGATTATAATAAATATTAATAACAATGATAAGTTTACATCAATATTTCAATCATCAAAAATAAAATATAAAATCATGAATACTAAAAGATCATGAGTCATTTTTGATAAATCTCCTCTTTAGTAAATAACAAAAAAAAATCTTAGGAGATGAAATAGTCAATATTTTCAAAGGTAATCTTATGTTATAAATTTTGAGAAATCAAGAGAAAATTTTGAATAAACCTCGTTAGTAAAACGAAGGAACTATAATGAACGATATTGATTTATATACAAATCTCAAGTTATAATTATCAAGATCATTGTTTGTTTACATAATTCTCCTCTTTAGTAAAAGAAGGAATCATAAAAAAATCTTGATTCATAAAAAATTCAAGTTATGATTATGAGAAATCAAAAGAGAAACCATGATTCATTTGGATAAATCTCAATAAGAAGGAATAATACGAGAACACATAATAAGATATCTTGATTCATAAATGATTTCAAGTTATAAATCTTGAGAAATCAAGACCATGATTTCGATAAAAATTATTAAATTCAAATCATCAAAATCACTTTCATAGTTCACAAGATTCATAACATAAATAGATTCATTAATCTCTTATTAAAAATTTTAATAAGCTTTTGGGGATAGAGTCATTTTTAAGAAAAATAATGCATTCCTATATGTGATTGATTTCATGCCATTGTTTTCTAAGCCAAAACCATGCATTATCGTTTAAACCCAAAAAACATGCATTATCATGAAAAATCATCATGATCAATAGTATGACATATTAAAACATCTTCGTATAAAAGATTCAATTTGTTAATAATCATTTTAATTCCGATGGTCTTTCTTTTGTTATTGTTTATTGTAGTAATGCATTTTCCTTCTGAAGTGAATCTAACTTTTCACACTTAGTGCAAGGAATTAACATGCAATTGTCATGCTCAATTTTTTTTAATTTTTTAAAATCATTAGGAAGAGAAGCATGATCCCCCTTTGTTTCTAAATTTTATATACTAATTTGAAAACAACTCATGAAATGCATCAAGTAATTTCATAGAAAAGTAAAGGGGTTTTAGTTGAGTTACTTACCTCATTGTCGAAAGCCACCAAGACGTAGTTCGTCACCTCTTCTTTGTTAGTTTGTTTCTTGTCTTTGGATGCACTTGAATCGTCTCAAGTCACATTGGATGATTTCTTCTTCTTTTGTAGCTTCTTCTTCACTTGTGGACGTTCGCTTTTGAAGTGCCCCGACCGATTACATTCATAGCAAGCTGTTTTGTCTTTTTAAGTTTATTTTTATTCTTAGATTCTTGTTTTGTAAGCTTCTTTAATTTTATTGTGAGGAGTTCAAAGTCATCATCACTTAAGCTTTCACTCAAGTTATCTTCTTTTGTTCTAAATGCCAAATCCTTCCTGTTCTTTGAAAGGTTGTTCATCATGTTCATCATGTGCCTTGCACGTCATTTTATATGTCATCAATAAACCAACAATAAACCAATGAGTCCTTCGAGTGAAAAATTATTTAAGTTTTTTGTCTCTTATATTGTAGTTAATTTTGAATCCTAACTCTTTGGAAGGGATCTTAGAATCTTGTTTATAAGTTCAAGATTAGAAAAATATTTGTCAAGAGCTTTTAAACCATTGACAACATCCGTAAAACAAGTGTACATATCAATAATTGTTTCGCTTGGCTTCATTCAAAATAATTCAAAATTATGCATCAAAAGATTGACTTTAGACTCTTTTGTTAGATTATGTTGCCCTATTTAATTAAGCAAGATATATTATAGATATGATTGGATTTTGATATGATTATTGACCAATAGAAAAGAAGTTCATATTATAATAGGATTCCTTAAGGGATGCCCTTAATGAGAGGAACTCTCATAATAACTTATCTTAGACCCTCTACTCTTGCCTATAAATAGACAAGACCTTTAGGGGCTAAAAAGATGCATCTCAACGTAGTTGAGAGATTAAGATTTTTCTCTCAATCTCCCTCTCCCTAATCCATCAAATCTAAGTGATCCTGTGAAAGGATAGGAAGAGAGAAGAAGGATCTAGTTCTCCTTTCAGATTAATATCTCAGATCGGGTGCTTATAGATCAAATAAGATTTATTCTTCTAAACAACTATAAAGGGTATACATCATAATGTTGTTTAATCTAATTTTATTTGATTTCAATCCTTGCATAAAAGTTTTTTCGCATTACAAATAGCATGATTGTAGATTTTATGCTAACAATTGGTATCAAAACATAAGTTCTTGAGATTAAATATATTAGATATATTATTTTTATTTATGATGCATAAATGATCCATATTCTCCAATGATCACAAAGCAACAATGGTCGCCACCAACCTTGTTGCGTACAGCCAGCGAATCCACTACACTGGGCAGTGTGAGCGTCGCAACACAATAAGTAGTGGCCGTACGCGGGCAGCATCACGCCCATGCGGTGGTCGCGCGAGGGTAGACAGCCACCCAGACTGTCACGACCTTAGCTGGAATTGCCTAAGGCGTGCGGCACCCTTGCGGCCAAAGACGCGAACTTAGCTTGCGTTGCCTAAGTCGCGAGTCACTCTTGCGGCAAAGACGCGAACTTAGCTTGCGTTGCCTAAGTCGCGCTTCGCCCTTGCGATCTTGCTCCGCAAGGATCAGCCCACTTTGTAACCTCTCGTAGGTCCCGAAGGACCTGTAAAAGAGAAAGAGAGTTAGATCGAAAGAACGAGCAACGGACAAGTCCCGAAGTCTCGCGAAAAGGAAAGCTTTACAAGCAATTCGTCGAACACCTTGTGTGCACAAGAGAAAAGAGGGAGAGGGGGAAAAAACAAGGCTTTCAAGGATGAACGAACAGCTGCAAGCCCACAAACAGCCGCTCACCTGGTCCCGGACGCAACACCAAGTTCCCGTAAAGGTCACGTGCGAACTTGCGAAAGAGTGTCTACGCCCGGTATATAACCGAAGCCCCATCCAGCCATGTGCCACCCGGGGGGGTTCCTGGGGTCTGAGCTGGCTGACATTTTGGTGAGCGGAGGCAGCACTCCGCTCACCTCCCGCGGCACGCGAAAACGGAGTCGTTTTGGGCTGTTTTGGGGCTGTTTTGCTCGGTTCGGTGAACGGTCGCTTTGCAACGCTGCAGCTTGTTCGAACTTACATATTTACAAGCAAAATGACCCAAAACCATAAGAAAACATGCTGTCAAGCAGCTGTACATGCGGGTGTGAGCGACGAACGGTTCGTTGAACGGAGTTGTTGCGGGTGCGCGACGACCGTTCGTGACATTCTCCCCCACTTAAACTGTCGACGCCCTCGTCGACGCTTGTTGGTAGTTGTTGATGACTTCTTCTTCATGTCGCAGGGCGTCTTCAGGCTCCCAACTGGCTTCAGTTCGGGGAAGCTTTCGCCACTTCACCAAGTACTCTGTCTGCTCCGCTCCGTTGGGTAGCTTTATCTTGCGATCCGCTAGAATGGTTTCCACTCGCTTCTCGTAGGAGGCTGTGATGGGAGGTAGCCGAGTTGGAATACTTCGAGAAGCATCTTGCGGATCCGAATGGTAGGCCTTCAGGTTGCTGGCGTGAAGAACGTTGTGAATTTTGAACCACGCCGGCAGCTACAACTTGTAAGAAACATTGCCTACTCTACTGATGATTGGGAAGGGCCCTTCATACTTACGCACCAATCCTTTGTGGACTCTTTTCCTGAAGAATTGGAGTGATGCTGGATGGAGCTTTACCAACACCAAATCGCCAACTTTGAACTCTTGTGGTCGCCTTCCCAAGTCTGCCCACTTCTTCATCCGTTTTGCCGCCTTCTCCAAGTAAGCCCGTGCAATATCGGCATTTCGATGCCATTCCTTTGCGAAATGGTAGGCTGATGGACTACTCCCAGTATAACCAATTGCCATAGTGTGCGGAGTCGACGGTTGTTGTCCTGTGATAATTTCGAAGGGGCTCTTGTTGGATGCAGAGCTCCGCTGCAAGTTGTAGGAGAATTGGGCGATGTCCAATAGCTTCACCCAATCTCGTTGATTGGCACTCACGTAGTGCCGGAGATACTGCTCTAAGAGCGAATTTATTCTTTCAGTCTGACCATCCGTCTGGGGGTGGAGGCTTGTAGAGAAGTATAACTTTGACCCCAACAATTTGAATAGCTCGGTCCAGAATCGTCCCAGGAACCGAGCGTCTCGATCACTAACAATATTGTGTGGGACTCCCCAATACTTCACTACACCCTTCATCATCAGTCTGGCCGCCTCTTCAGCTGAACAGTGTAGGGGAGCAGCAATGAAAGTTGCATACTTTGAAAACCGATCGACCACCACAAGTATCGATCCAAGTCCCCCTACAGGCGGCAAGCTCGATATGAAGTCTAAGGAAATGCTCTCCCATGGCCTCTCTGGTACAGGCAACGGCTCCAAAAGTCCCACCGGCTTCCGTTGCTCCACCTTGTCTTGTTGGCAAGTAAGGCATGTTCGAACATACTCCTCCACATCAATCCCCATCTTTGGCCAGTAGAAGGCCCTCTCCACGAGAGCCAATGTTCTGTGAATGCCGGGATGTCCAGCCCAAAGGGAATCGTGACACTCTTTTAAGAGTTCACGCCTTAAATTGTCCACTCGGGGGACATAAACTCTATTCCCTTTTGTGTAAACAAGTCCCTCCTGGACCCAAAATCGTCGTGCCTTGCCTTCTTTGATGAGCTGCATCAGGATAACTGCCTGGGGATCACTATACAGTCCATCTCTGATTCGAGAAAGGAAGTTGGAGTGTAACTGACTTGTTTGGCCTCTGCCCTCCAGTTGTGCAGCATTCACGCACTCCACCTTCCGACTCAGCGCATCGGCCACGACATTCGCCTTCCCGGGCTTGTATTCCATTGCCATATCAAATTCAGCCAGGAAGTCCTGCCACCGTGCTTGCTTTGGGGAGAGCTTCTTCTGAGTTTGGAAATAACTCAGGGCGATGTTGTCTGTCCTCAGCACAAATCGCGACCCGAGGAGGTAGTGTCGCCAAACTCGTAGGCAGTGGATCACCGCTGTCATCTCCTTCTCATGCACTGGATACCGCCTCTCGGTCTCGTTGAGTTTACGGCTCTCGTAGGCCACCGGATGACCTTCTTGCATGAGTACTCCACCAATAGCAAAGTCCGAAGCATCTGTATGGACTTCAAAGGGCTCTCCATAGTTTGGCAATTTGAGTACTGGTTCTTCCAGAACAGCAGCCTTCAGATCTTGGAATGCTATCTCGCATCTGTCCGACCACTTCCAAGGCTGCTCCTTCTTCAGCAACTCTGTCAGTGGGGTTGCCCGCTTCGAATATCCCGCGATGAAGCGTCGATAGTAGTTGACGAAACCAAGGAAGGATCTCAACTCTGGCACCTTCTTTGGAGTTCGCCATTCCGCAACTGCTTGCACCTTCGACTTATCCATCCGAATGGAGCCATCACCGATTCGATGCCCCAAGAATAGGATCTCAGTCTGAGCAAAGTAGCATTTCTCCCTTTTTACGAACAACGTGTTCTCCCTGAGAACCTTGAAAATCGTCCGAAGGTGCTTAACATGCTCCTCGAGCGTTTGGCTGTAGACGACGATATCGTCCAAGTAGACGACCACGAACTTATCCAAATACTCCTTGAATAGCTGGTTCATGAGAGTACAGAAAGTGGCCGGAGCGTTGGTTAAGCCGAAAGGCATCACCAAGAACTCAAACGCTCCATATCTGGTCACACAAGTAGTCTTTGCTTCGTCGCCTTCGGCAATGCGCACCTGCCAATACCCCGACCGGAGGTCGAGTTTTGAGAAATACTTCGCCTTGCCCAATTGATCGAACAAGTCCGCAATGAGCGGGATGGGATACTTGTTCTTCACTGTTACTTTGTTGAGGGCTCGGTAGTCGACGCATAATCGGAGGCTCCCATCTTGTTTCTTCTGAAAGAGAACTGGAGCTCCGAAAGGTGCTTTTGAGCTGCGGATGAGACCACCGCTTAGCAGTTCACCTAACTGCTTCCTGAGTTCGGCCAACTCTGGTGGAGGCATGCGGTAGGGTGGTCTTGCTGGAGGCTTCACTCCTGGCTCCAGCTCGATACTATGATCAACGCCTCTGCGTGGAGGGAGAGTCTTCGGCAACTCGGGTGGCATAACGTCTTTGAACTCTTTTAGGACGTTCGCCACCATAGCAGGTTCTTGAATGGCCTCTTCATTGAGTGGCTCTAGCTTCATAGCAGCCACGAATGTCTGTTCGCCCTTTCGCACCCCTTTCTTCAATTGTAAGGCCGAAATGTGTTGGGGCTCCTTGGTTCCTCTCCGAGAGACGGGAACCACGCAGGGGTCATCGCCTCCCATCATACATAGGGAATTCAAGAACGGCATCGGCACCAACTTCGCCGCGTGCATAAACTCCATTCCAAGAATCACTTGGAAGTCGTCTAATGGCACGGCCATCATGTTGGTGTTCCCGCTCCAAGTCCCGATTTTGATGGGAACTCCCTTCGCCAACCCGGAGATTCGCCTGGCCTCCGAGTTCACCGCCTTCATTCGGCTTGGGCTTTTCTCCAATGTCAACCCAAGTCGTTGTGCTTCACGATCGGCTATGAAGTTGTGGGTAGCGCCCGTGTCCACCATGGCACGGGTCGTTTGGCCATTCAGCTTGATGTCCACATACATCAGATCACTGCTTCCTGCTTTTTGTGCCTTCGTCTTTATGTTCTCCCCCACTTGACCCCGCATAGCGTTCAACAGACGCATTGCTCCCATTCGGGGTCCTTGCGACTCCTCATCGTCGCTGTTGGATTCTGAACTGCTCGAACTAAGAGCAACAGCTTTGCCCTTGTCCGATCGGGGAGGGTGGATGGAAGCTGTCAAAGCGTTGAGTGCCTGCTTCTGTGGGCACTCCCTTACCATGTGCGGTCCTCCGCACAAGAAGCATCCTCCAGGTTTTGAGGCCTTGCCTTTTGGGTTCGGCCCTTTGTGGGAGCTCTTCTTCTTCTGTTCGCCCCCGAGCTCCTTCCCTCGAGAATGTTTTGGAGGGCGATTGCTTGAAGATTGTTTCCTTCTCGCTGGGTCTTCAGAGGAAACGAAGTCGGTGAGCCTTTCTGCAGCTGCAATTGCCCCGACCACGTCGGTAACATTCCTTCGATTCAGCTCCTGCTGAGCCCATGGTTTCAAACCATCAAGGAAGCTGAACAACTTGTCCTTCTCGGACATGTCCTGTATGTCCAGCATCAGTGCAGAAAACTGCTTTACATAGTCTCGGATGGTGGTACTTTGGCGGAGTTGTCTCAACTTCCTTCTTGCGACGAACTCTGTGTTCTCCGGTAGGAACTGAGTTCTCAACTCCCGCTTCAAGTCTTCCCATGTGTCGACTCGACACCGACCTTGTTGGATCTCCTCCCAACGAGTTCGCCACCAAAGTTTCGCATCTCCATTCAGATACATTGTTGCTATGGAAACTTTGGTATCTTCAGAATCGGGCCTCGTAGCTCGGAAGTATTGCTCCATGTCAAACAGAAAGTTCTCGAGCTCCTTGGCATCTCTGGCCCCTCCGTATCCATGGGGCTCAGGTGCCCTCAAATTTTGTGGCGGTGCAACGCGGGTGTTGCCTCCTCCCGCATTTAGCGTTCTTGTGAGCATAGCCACCTTTGCCGTGAGTTCCGCCACAACGTCCTGTAAGTGCTGCACGGAGTCCTTGGTGTCATCGGACAGTCGGTCGACTAGGGCCTCGACCTTGTCGATCCTGGACTCCGCTTCCTCTTGCGAGCTCTCTACCCCAACAAGTCTTTGTTGGCCATGGTAGAGTTCCTCCATGCTCGCTTCCAGAACATCCAGGCGGGTTTCCGCCGTCGTGAGTCTCTCCTTATGACTCTTTCTCCCAGTTAGCGCACCAGATTGCGCTTCCTCCGCTCGCGGAGAGTTGCCAACTTCTCGCTCATCCTGTTCGCTGCCGCGATCCTCGTGAGCGGTTCCAACAGCATGAGAGCGAGTGTGCACATGCAGCCCACCTGCGGCTGCTTGGGGCAAGGGTCCGGCTTGCCCCGTCTTGCTTGATTCGCCACGATGCTTTGCCATGGCGAAGTTGCGAAGTTCGTTCGCTGTTCGATCGAAGAGCTTGCCCGCTCTGATACCACAATGTCACGACCTTAGCTGGAATTGCCTAAGGCGTGCGGCACCCTTGCGGCCAAAGACGTGAACTTAGCTTGCGTTGCTTAAGTCGCGAGTCACTCTTGCGGCAAAGACGCGAACTTAGCTTGCGTTGCCTAAGTCGCGCTTCGCCCTTGCGATCTTGCTCCGCAAGGATCAGCCCACTTTGTAACCTCTCGTAGGTCCCGAAGGACCTGTAAAAGAGAAAGAGAGTTAGATCGAAAGAACGAGCAACGGACAAGTCCCGAAGTCTCGCGAAAAGGAAAGCTTTACAAGCAATTCGTCGAACACCTTGTGTGCACAAGAGAAAAGAGGGAGAGGGGGAAAAAACAAGGCTTTCAAGGATGAACGAACAGCTACAAGCCCACAAACAGCCGCTCACCTGGTCCCGGACGCAACACCAAGTTCCCGTAAAGGTCACGTGCGAACTTGCGAAAGAGTGTCTACGCCCGGTATATAACCGAAGCCCCATCCAGCCATGTGCCACCCGGGGGGGTTCCTGGGGTCTGAGCTGGCTGACATTTTGGTGAGCGGAGGCAGCACTCCGCTCACCTCCCGCGGCACGCGAAAACGGAGCCGTTTTGGGCTGTTTTGGGGCTGTTTTGCTCGGTTCGGTGAACGGTCGCTTTGCAACGCTGCAGCTTGTTCGAACTTACATATTTACAAGCAAAATGACCCAAAACCATAAGAAAACATGCTGTCAAGCAGCTGTACATGCGGGTGTGAGCGACGAACGGTTCGTTGAACGGAGTTGTTGCGGGTGCGCGACGACCGTTCGTGACAAGACGGCGGCCGCGCACAGGCAGGAGCCGCGCACTGGCGGCGGTCGAGCGCGGCAGCCACACGCGGGCAGGAGCTGCACACCGGCGGTGGTCGTGTGCAGCGACCACGTGTGGCAGGAACCTCCCACGGCAGCCGCGCGCAGGTAACGGCAATGCTGCGGCGGCAACAGCCATGAGCCGACAGCGGCGTGGTAGCGCGGCACACGCAAAGGCGACGGCGTGGTACATATCAGATTTTTGGGAAAAATTATAGTTTTGCCTTAGGGTTTCCCTTTGATCAAATTATAGCTTTACCCTTCTGTATTTTATTAATATCCTTTAATTATTTTGACATATTTACATTTTTACTCTCAAGGCTAGTTTTGCCAAATTATAGTTTTGCCCTATATAAATTTCATAATTTCAATTTATGTCCTGTCAATATATTTACAGTTTTTACCCTTATGAAATTGAGAATTCTAATTTATATTTTTAATTTAAAATTAATAAATCTGATTTATTATAATTGTGATTGAATTTGATTATGATTATATTTTTGGTTATTTGATTGGATTTAATTTTTGATTAAAAAAAACTTTAAATTACAGTTTACTTTTATAGTTTTCTCATGTGACTTATTGATTATATTTTTGTTGAATCTCGGATTTTGATAATGAAATCAATTGGTTAAGTGTTTGATCTAATTTATATGTTGAGATAAGTGTGTCGGATTAACTACGATAGTAGTAAGGCATAAAACAGATGTTGGGCCGGAGTCAAAGATCGGACAATACGTCGAAGATTCGGACGATGTGCTGGAAGTTTGTCGGAAGTTTACCGAGAGTTTATCGGGAGTTCGCCAAAAGATTGCCGAAAGAACAATCGACATACCAGACAGAGATTGCTGGTTTAAATGTCTCAATTATCATAGTTAGACCTTAAGTTGAGTTAGGATTGGGAGGTAATCCTACTAACTCAGTTAAGGGCCAACTAGGCCCTTTACAGGACTGAACTGGGCCGGTTGAATAGCCCATTCATCACCTGAAGTCATGGCTGGCGGTGGCATCGCTTGGTGACTCAATCTCCTAAGTGGTTTAGGCAGTGGTACCGCTAGAGCTTAGTCTCCGAGCTTTTTCAGGCAGTCGTACAGCTTAGACTTAGCGGTGATACTACCCAGTGTCAGTCTGTAGGTGGCAGTACCACCCAATAATTGTGGTGGTACCATCAGTACACCAAAAATCTAAGATAAGACACTTTTTGGCTCCAATTTTGAAGCCATTGGGGCCTATAATACCTCACCCTTTTCTGCATGAAAGGGCACGAAAGTATGAAAAATATTTTGAAGTCTTGGGTGACAAAAGTGTTATAAAAGTGCTAAAAGTCCTCCTCCTCCCTTTCTAGTGTTGTGATCATTCAAGAGAGGTGTGAACCTTGTAACGGTTATCTCCTAAACCCGTGAAAAGGAGAAAGCACTGTAAAGAGGGTGGTTGGTCTTCGCCTATTGAAGGAAGACCATTAATAGACGCTGGTGACCTTAACAGAGGAGGAATTAGAAGTGGATATATGTCACAATGACCGAACCACTATAAATTCTGGTGTGCTCATTTCTATTTTACTTTTTACTACTGCTATTATTTTCTAAGTTAATTGCTAGTTCATTTACTCTAAAGTCAAATACTTTCCGAAATTTATTTTCAACGAATGAATATCTTACAAAATCGACGATTTTTCCACTACACTAATTCACCCCCCCCCCTCTTAGCACCGCTCTTGATCCTAACAATTGGTATCAGAGCAAGGTCACTCTCATTTGGTTTAAAACCTAAGAGAGATGGCATTTGCTGACAACTAAGAGGGTCATTCAATTACATATCCACCCATGTTTAATGGGATGGATTATATATATTGGAAGACTAGAATGAGGATTTTTCTAATTTCTATAGATTTTGAGTTATGTAACATTGTGGAAAATGGCTTTCAAAAGTCTTCTCTTCCAATGAACAATTGGAATGAGTTGGAGAAGAAGACTTTCACTTTAAATCCCAAGGCTATGAATGCCTTGTTGTTAGAACCCTTGCAGATTCTATACTTGGGGTTGATCTCTTTAGGGGATCGGCCTCCTTGGAACTCTATAGGGGTTCCTCCCTCCAAGTTGCTGCTCAAAGGCTGCAGAAAAGATTCATCTATTGCTTATCAAAAGAGAAGGAATACATGGCTATTTATAGGGCTTATAAACCCTAACTCCTAATAGGATTCCTACTTAAGACTCTTACTTCTAACCAACTCCTAATAGGACTCCTACTCAAGACTCCTATTCCCTTACAACTCCTAATTCTTCTCTAAGAAAAAACCTCCTATATGAATGTCCCTCTCAATTAGGACTCTCCTAGCCAGAGTCATAACAGAATGTCCCTCTCAATTAGGACTCTCTTAGCTAGAGTCCTAACAGACCCGCCCTCTTCAAATCAGCCTTGTCCTCAAGGCTGAGATTCCATGAACTCAGGGAACCGGGTCTTCAGCTCCTTATATGGTTCCCATGTGGCGTCTTCAGGTGGTAGATTATTCCAATGCACTAGTACTTCAGTAGAGGGATGTCGGCGACGCATCACGATCCTACGATCGAGGATGGCTTGTGGTTGGGCTTGAATAACTCCATCCTCAGTTGTGTTGGGCAATTGGATCTGGGGTGACTCGTGTTCTCCCAACTTGGGCTTTAGGCATGATACGTGGAAGACAGGGTGAATTTTAGCATCCTCAAGTAATTTAAGTCTGTACGCCACGGCTCCAATACACTCTGTGATCTGATAGGGCCCATAAAAACGTGGGGACAGCTTCATGGAGGCTCGATTGTTGATAGAGAGTTGCTTGTATGGTTGTAGGCGAAGATAAACCCAATCTCCCACTGAAAATTCTCTTTCACTTCGTCGTGTGTCGGCTTGCGCTTCATTCTGGCTTGAGCGGTAGAGAGATTATCTTTTAACAATTGTAAGAGTTTGTCCCTATCAATCAATTCTTGGTCAACCTGATCTACCTTGGCCGAGCCAATTACATACTTTGGAATCACAAGGGCTGGTCGACCATACAATGCTTCATAAGGGGCACATTTTGTAGATGAATGATATGTAGTATTATACCACCATTCGGCTCAGGGAAGCCATTTTGCCCACTCTTTTAGTTAGTCGCTAGCGAAACACCAGAGGTACGTCTCTAAGCACCTATTTACCACCTCTGTTTGGCCATCAGTTTGTGGATGATACGCTGTGCTCATCTTGATTTTGGTGCCTTGAACTGAAATAACTCGATCCAAAATTTACTAGTGAAGATCCTATCACGATCACTTATGATGGACCTTGGCATCCCATGTAGTTTAACAATATTTTCTATGAAAATCTGGGCAATACTAGCAGTAGTGTAGGGATTTCTCACAGCACAAAAATGAGCATATTTCGTGAGTCGATCAACCACCACGAGAATCGTGCTTTTACCTTTGGAAGATGGCAGCCCTTCAATGAAGTCCATGGAGATGTCCGTCCACACTGAGTCTGGTATGGGTAGTGGTTGTAGCTTCCCTAGATTTGCCACAGTTTCACCCTTGTGCTGTTGACATACATCACATTGTGCCACATATTCAGCAATAATTTTTTTCATCCCTCTCTAATAAAAATTTTTCTTCACACTTTTGTAGGTTCTTAGGATTCCAGAGTGCCCTGCTGAAGGTATGGAGTGCATTTCATGCAAGATGATTGCGATGCAAGGGGAGTTAGGTATAAGCACAATGCGACCTTTGTAGCGTAGATCCCTCGAATCCCAGGTGTAGTGGGCTATTGCACTTGGATCCTCCTCCAATTTTTTTATGATGTTGCTGATCTCTGGATCCTTCTTCCATTCTTCCCTAATGTCCTCGAGGAGACCAGTGGTAGGAAGGGAGATGGCTGAAACCTTAGCTTGTTCAGGTAGCCGTGAGAGTGCATCTGCAACAACGTTTTCTTTCCCTTTTTTGTAAATAATTTCATAATCAAATCCAAGAAGTTTGGTTACCCATTTTTGCTGCTCAGGGGATGATATCTTTTGCTCCAAAAAGTACTTGAGGCTTTTATGGTCAGTTTTAATTTGAAATCGCCGGCCGATCAGGTAGGGTCTCCACCTCGTTACTGCGTGTACAATGGCAAGCATCTCCTTATCATATATTGACATGTTTTAATGGGAGGGAGATAATGTTTTGCTAGTGTATGTGAGTGGTCGACCATTCTGCATGAGAACGACTCCAATTCCGACTCCAGATGCGTCGGTTTCAATGATGAAGGGTCTATTGAAATCTGGTAGCACAAGCACCGGTGTCGTTGTCATGGCTGCTTTAAGTTTGTCGAAGGCAGCAAAGGCTTTGTCCAACCATTGGAAAGCATCTTTTTTCAGTAAAGAAGTGAGTGGTGCACTGATCTTCCCATAGTCCTTAACAAATTTTCGGTAGTAGCCCGTTAGTCCAAGGAACCCCTGCAGTAATTTCACGTTTGTAGGTTTCGGCCAGCTTTGCATTGCCTCAATTTTTGTTGGGTCTATCGCCACTCCTTCTGATATTATATGCCCATGGTACTCTACCTTTTGCTAGAGAAAGCTGCACTTTGGTTGCTTAACAAAAAGAGTATTCTCCCGAAGGATCGTCAAAACAATCCGTAAATGCTGAAAGTGAGTCTCAAGAGAAGGGCTGTAAATGAGAATATCATCGAAAAATACCAGCATAAATTTACGAAGAAATCTTCGAAATATATCATTCATGAGACTTTGAAAGGTTGAAGGAGCATTAGTGAGTCCAAAAGGCATTACCAAAAATTCATAATGGCCATCATGTGTGCGAAATGTAGTTTTTGGAATGTCATCGTCACATACCCGAATTTGGTGGTAACCGGATTACAGGTCCAACTTCGTGAAGACTCGAGCTCCTTTCAATTCATCAAGAAGTTCATCCACCACTGGTATTGGGTATTTGTCCTTTACGGTGATGCCATTTAAAGCTCGGTAGTCGATGCACATCCGCCAAGTTCCGTCCTTCTTGCGTACAAGTAGCATCGGTGAGGAATAGGGGCTGCAACTTTGCCGAATCACCCCTGTTTCAAGCATCTCCTTTATGATCTTTTCAATTTCATCTTTCTGGAGGTGAGGATATCAATATGGTCGAGTGTTCGCTGGTGGCTTGCCTGGAAGGATTGGAATTCGATGGTCATGTTGCCGAGAAGGAGGAAGACCGTGCGGTTCAGCAAATATGTCGGCAAATTTAGTAAGCAATTGGGCAAGATTTTGATCTTCAATTTCTATTTTCTTCTCTTTTGGTTATGGCTGGAGATGCATCAAAAAGCCACCATTTACCTTGTGCAAAACTTTCTCCATTCGTTGGGTCGAAACAATGGTAACGTTGCTTCCGCGCTTCCCGCGTAGGATAATCTGTTTGCCCTTATAGTAGCATTTCATAATAAATTTCGAAAAGTTCCAAGAGACATCACCTAGTGTAGTCAGCCATTCTATACCAAGCACTGCCTCATAGTCATCAATTGGTAGGAGGAAGAAATCGGTGATAATTTCTTGGTCTTGCAGTAATAGTTTCACCTACGGGCATCTTTGGTCGCACTTTAGGATTCTGCCGTCGGCAACCTTTACATCGAACTTGCTGCAACCTTCAATACGCAGTGACATCCGAGCAGCAACCTTACTATTTAGGAAGTTATTAGTGCTACCCGTGTTGATGAGAATAGTGATCGGCTATTGTTTGAGAAGGCCTCCAACTTTCATCGTTTACGGATTTGAGTAGCCGGCTAGTGCATGTACCATAATGTCGGTCGGCTGTGGCTCTTCTTCCATATCTTCTTCTTCATGTTCAAGACTCTCTTCTAGATGTTCAATGACCTCTTCTTCTACTGGTTTAATCATAAGAAGTCTACCTTTTTTACAGCGATGCTCGCGGATCCACGGCTCGTCGCAATGCCAACATAACCCCTTCGCAGATCGCTCCCGAAGTTCTTCTCTTGTTAACCTTTTCGGTGCAGGGACTCGGTTGATAGTAGGGGGGGCTGAGGGCTTTAGTATTGTAGGTTGTGGAGTGATCCTAGTTCTCCAGCTTCATGGTTCAATCGCTCCTCTTGAAGTCGTGCGACAGAGATGGCTGCCATAAGCGTGTATGGTTGTCGCGCCTTAACTTCTCCCCGGATCTCCGGCTTTAAGCCCTCAATAAAAGTCCCTAATAGTTGTTTTTCAAACCAATCATGAGTTTGATTAGATAATCTTTCAAACCTGGTTTGGTACTCCTGAATGGTGGAGGTTTGTCAGATCTTTGCTAGTTGTCCGTCAATGTTCTCGTAATAAGTAGGTTCGAAGAGGATTAGTAGTCCTTCTTTGAATTGTCGCCATGAAAGGACTCCATAAGTGTGTTTAAACCAGTCAAACCATTGTATGGCATCCCCTTCAAGATGTATAGCTGTAATTTCCACCATGGATGTATCCGCAGTTTTATGGTACCGAAAATATCGCTCCGCGCGCGAGATCCAACCAATTGGGTCTCCTTCTTCCCATCTAGGGAAGTCCACTCTCATGCGCGAATAGTTGGGGTCAGTCATAGAGCCTCCCCTCTCTTGGAAGTCATCTCTTTGGGCATGATGTGATTGGTTAGAGCTCTCTCCTTGATGTGATTTCTTCGGGCTTGGTGGTCGGCCCAAACTGAATTCGGTAAGGAGAGTCCGAATCTTATCCTCCATTCGTGTCTCAAAGGCTTCAAATTTAGCATTGATTGCCTCCTCAGATGCCATAGTATATGACTCCAAATCTGTGATGTTAAGATCTCTCTTTTGTTGACGGGTTAAAGGCATGTATAGGTTTGATAGAAATCAGTGAAAGTTTGCTGCAGAATTGTGTTGTCTTGTAAGAGCAGAATTATCATCGAAGAAACAGTGGTTTCTCGACGAAATTTCCATAAACAATTTGAGAGATTTGAGGAGGGAATTGACAGCAATATCTTAGTTTATATGACAACAAGGATGTCCAATTTAATCAAGAAAATTTCGACAGTAACAGCAAGAAAATTGGTGTAAGTTGCAATAGCAGAATTCTCGTCGAAAAATTTCAGCAACTTACGATGAAAATTTGCAGCAATATAGGAATAAATTTTTTTTTTTTTTTGGATTTTCAAATAGGGATAACTAAATTGCAGCAGCAGTAAGGTAGAAACCAGAACATGTTGCAATTCACGGGAGATCAAAGGATGATCTGCGGTGGTGGAGATGACGGTGGAATTTGGCAACGATCTTTTAAGCAATTGTGGGAATTGCTTTGGGCGGTTGTGGAGGGTTGATGGATGGCAGTGGAAGGGCAGCGAGATGCCAAGAACGCTGCTCTAATACCAGGTGTTAGAACCCTTGCAGATTCTAAACTTGGGGTTGATCTCTTTAGGGGATCAGCCTCCTTTGAACTCTATAGGGGTTCCTCCCTCCAAGTTGCTGCTCAAAGGCTGCAGAAAAGATTCATATATTGCTTATCAAAAGAGAAGGAATACATGGCTATTTATAGGGATTATAAACCCTAACTCCTAATAGGACTCCTACTTAAGACTCTTACTTCTAACCAACTCCTAATAGGACTCCTACTCAAGACTCATATTCCCTTACAACTCCTAATTCTTCTCTAAGAAAAAACCTCCTACATGAATGTCCCTCTCAATTAGGACTCTCCTAGCTAGAGTCCTAACAGAATGTCCCTCTCAATTAGGACTCTCCTAGCTAAAGTCCTAACAGAGTCCTTACAGAATATCCCTCTCAATTAGGACTCTCCTAGCTAGAGTCCTAACACTTGTTTTATGCTTTAGATAAAAACGAGTTCAATCGAGTATCTATTTGTGAAATGACTTTTAATATTTGGCACACACTCAAAATCACTCACGAAGGCACTAGTAGAGTAAAGGAGTCAAAGATAAATCTTTTAGTTCGTACTTATGAGTTGTTTCGGATGAAGCCAAGCGAAACTATTATTGACATGTACATCTGTTTTACAGATGTCGTCAATAGATTAAAAGCTCTTGGCAAATGTTTTTTGAATTTTAAACTTGTTAATAAAATCTTGAGATCCCTTCCAAAGAGTTGGGACCCTAAAGTAATGGTCATTCAAAAGGCCAAGGATTTAAATAACTTCCCTCTCGAAGAACTTATCGGGTCATTAATGACCTATGAGATGACTTGCAATGCTCATGAAGAGCTTGAGAACAACCTTTCAAAAAACAGGAAGGATATGACACTAAGACTCATGAAGACCATTTGCAAGAATGTTTAAGTGATGAGGACTATGATGATGACTTGACACTCTTGACAAAAATATTCAAAAAATTAATAAAAAGGAATAAATTTAAAAATGATACAAAAAATAAAATTGAACCCAAGAAAGAACAAGTTATATACTACGAATACAAAAAGCCAGGACATTTCAAAAGTAAATGTCCCTAAGCAAAGAAGAAGCAACCAAAGAAAAAGAAAGTGCTTAAAGCAACTTGGGACAACTCAAGTACATCCGAAGAAGAGGAGCCAACCAACAAAGAGTAAACTGCTCACTACGCACTGATGGCTATCGGAGATGAGGTAAGTAGTTCATTAGATGTAAATTTATCTTTCGATGAACTTTTAAGTGCTTTTCATGAATTATTTGATGAATATAAATTAGTTAGTAAAACGTATAAACTATTAAAAAAGGAGTATATTTCTCTTGTTAATGATTTCGATAGATTAAAAATTGAACATGATGATAGTTTAGCTCCTTACACAAAATGTGATGAATTAGAAATACTTAAAAAGAAAAATTTGCAACTACATGAAACTTTAGAGAAATTTGAAGTTTGTAGTAAGTCTTTGAACATGATCCTTACCAATAAGGGTCATGTTCATAGAAGAGGGGGAATCGGATTTATGAGTAGCTCTCACCAAAATCCAACCACCTTTGTTAAAGGCCCTACCTTGCATGTATCACCATGCACCAAATGTAACTTTTGTTGCAAACTCGGACATATTACTTATAAATATCTGTTTAAGAGATATAGTCCATACAAATTGATTTGGGTTTCTAAAGGAATCATAAAGAACTCCATGCAAAATGATAAGTTAAGTCGATCAATTTTTATGGCACCCAAGGTCAAATGGGAACATAAAAATCACCCTTTTTTGTAGAAATGTTTATTATAATAAGCTAGAAGCAAGAGATGGTAACTTGATAGTGGATGCTCAAGGCACATGACTGGAGATCTATTTAAATTCTTTAAGCTTACTAGCCTAGACGAAGAGTATGTCACATTCGGAGACAATAACAAGTATAAAATCATTGGCAAATGAACCACAGGTAACAAATCCAACTTTTTGATTGAAGATGTGTTGTTGATTGATGGCTTAAAGCATAATCTTTTGAGCATTAGTCAATTGTGTGATAAAGGATACATCATTAGATTTAAATCCAATACTTGCATTGTTGAAAAATCACACAAAAACATATCTATGATTGCCCTAAAACAAAATAATATATACACTATCGACATTGATGATCTTTGTAATGAAATGTGTGTGTCAGTTTTGAATGATGATGCTTGGCTTTGGCATAGGAGATTAGATCATGCTAGCATGAAATTAATCTCTCAAATCTCATCTAAAGAACTTGTAAAAGGTATTCCTAACATTAAGTTCATTAAAAATAATGTGTATGATGTGTTGAATCTCGTATTTTGATGATGAAACCAATTGATAATTATGTTTATGTTTAACTGCATTTTGAGTGATGCAGGTCTACTCGATCAGGATTAGACAATTAAGGCAGGAGGAATTGACGTTGCGTCGGAGGAGATCACGTTAGGATATTAGATGGCAGAAGGCTTCGGACGTCGGGCATCGGGCCAAGAGCGGAATTGCGCCAAGGATATCGGCGTTGCGGAGGTCAACCGCTGATTGGGCAACAAGCCGCAAGAGAGGACGATGCGCCGAAGAATCGGACGAAGCGCCAACTAATGACGTGCCGGGCAACAGAATGTCAATTCGCTTTATAATAATTGTCTAGATCAGAGTAGAGTTTTTGGTTTGTGTGTGCAGGATTAACTACGATAACGATGAAGACATAAAGTGAAACAAAGTGCTGGAGTCAAGCGCGAAGGATTCATTGCGAGTTTGTGAGTTCGACGGAAGTCCGAAGGTTCGTTGGGAATGCTGCCGGAACTAGCCGAGAATGAGTAGGGAGCTTGCCGAAGGGTTTTTCGGAAGCTCGCCGGAAGGTTCGTTGGAAGTTCACGGAGCTCGCCGAGAAAGATCGAAGGTTGCCAAAGAAGCTCGTTGGAACTCGTCAAGATCAAATCGTGAAGTCTAGGAGCTTGCCGGGAGTCCGCAGAATGGTTTCCGAGAGTTTATCGGAAAACCGTCGGAAGTTCGCCGGAAGCTCGCCGGAAGAAGTCTTGACTTACGGACTTTGTAATAGCTTATAAAATGTCTTTAAATTCGTAGTTAGCACGTTAATTAGGGTTAGGATTAGGTGTTAATCCTATAACCAAAGTAGGGGCCAATTGGGCCCGAGTTCGGACTGGTTTGGGCCAAGTTTGGAGCCCAACCAGTGAGCTGATTTGGCCTAGGCGGTGGCACCGCCCAGCACCCGAGAGCTGGGCGGTGACACCTCCTGGGCTGGGCGGTTGCACCGCCTAGCACCCGAGCGCTGGGCGGTGGCACCGCCAGCATCGGGAACATAAGAGAATTCAAAATTTTGGAGCCCAAATTTGAATCCTCTTGAGGCCTATAAATACCCCTCAAGTCTCAGCTGAGAAAACAACTTTTTGAGCAGCAAGTGATTGAGAGAAAAGTCTTAGAAGAGTCTTTGCTAGTCTTGTTATCAATTTGCTAGTGTTCACCTCCTTCTTTCTTGCTGAAGATCTGTAAGAGAGTGAACCGCTTGTAAAAGTTGTAAGAGGGGTATTTACCTTTCCCTTTCAAGAGATTTGCTAGTGGAAGGTGGGAGCCTCATCGAAGAGGGGCCTCGCAAGTGGATGTAGGTCATTTGACCGAACCACTGTAAAATCGGCGTAATCTCTGGTTTGCATTTACTTATTGTCATTTATATTACTGCAAACGATTTGCACTTTAATGCTATACTGCTTTGTCTCCGTCTTACTTATCTCTTCAAGTTAAAACGCAATCGAAACGGTTTTAAACGAAAACGTTGCTTTTATCGTACGAAGTTTTCAAAAAGTGTTTAAATCGTGAAAAGTTTATTGCACTTCACCGCTGCACTAATTCACCCCCCCCCTCTTAGTGCCGCTCCGATCCTAACAATTGGTATCAGAGCCACGTTTTTCTACCTTGGTTTAACACCCAAATAGAATTGACTCTTTACGACTTTCAAGAGGGTCACTCTCTCATTTGTCCTCCCTTTTTCAATGGGACAGACTACACTTATTAGAAAACTCTAATGAGAGTTTTCTTACTTTCTTTGGATTTGAATTTATGGCACATAGTCGAAAATAGATTTGAAATGTCTTCTCTTCCAATGAACCATTGGAATGATTTGGAGAAGAAGATGTTTTCTTTAAACGCAAAGGCTATGAATGCCTTATTTTGCGCTTTGGACAAAAATGAGTTCAATCGGGTTTCTTTGTGCGAAACGGCTTTCGACATATGGCACACTCTTGAAATCACACACGAAGGCACTTCTAGAGTCAAAGATTCAAAAATCAACATTTTAATGCATGATTTCGAGCTTTTTCGAATGAAGCCGAGCGAAACCATTGTTGACATGTACACCCGTTTTACGGATGTCGTCAATGGTTTACAAGCTCTTGGCAAATGTTTCTCGAATTTTGAACTTATTAGTAAAGTTTTACGATCACTTTCTAAAGCTTGGGAATCAAAAGTAACGGCAATACAAGAAACAAAAGATTTAAATATTTTTGCACTTGAAGAACTTATCGGCTCATTGATGATATATGAAATGGTGCGCAATGCACATGATGAATACAATCAACACTTGAACCACCTTCCAAAGAATAAGAAGGATTTGGAACTTCGGACAAATGAATACCACTTGAGCGATGACTCAAGTGATGAGGACAATGATGAACTTGAATTTCGGACACCAAATCTTAATAAGTTCATTAAACAAAAATCTAAAATAAACAATGAACTTGAATGGAGGAAGAGGCCAAAGAAGAGGAAGGCAACCAAGGATGAATCAAAAACTTCCAAAGGTGAAACGGCGAATTGGGCTTTGACGGGCTTCGACTACAAGGTAAGTAACTCAACTCTCTAGAATTATTTTGAAATTACTTGATGTTTTCCATGATGCATTTTCTCTTTTCTTTTGAATAATTATTTTTCTTTAAAATTGTATGTTTTATGTTAATAGAATAAAATGTTAGATTTAAATAATCATATATATGTGCTTGAGAAGCAAGAATGTGTATTTTGATGATTTCCATATTAACCTTCAATGATGATGCATGGTTTTTATATGGAAGGCTTGATGATTTTTTTTTTAAACCTTGTCTTTGGTTTTCAAACATGATGTATGTTTTTGACATAAGAACAAAACTTGAGCATGCTAATATAAAGTCAATCACATAAATTAAAACTAAAGAAGTTTTAGTTATCTATAAGAATCATTCAAAATTATGTTCAATGAAACCATTGCATAATGATGTAATGAAAATATTAAACATTTTGAAACCATGTTTTAGTGTCATGCATAATGATCATGCTTAATAAATTTCGAAATTATGCATATGAATCTTGTGATTTATGGATTATTGATTTTTACCATAATGAAAGTGCCTTATTAATCTTTGTTGTAATAAATCTTACACTTTCGGTTTTAAACATTATACATGTTTTTATTTGGTATAAGTGAAATAAAATCATATGAATTGAAACAACTAAAAAGAGGAAAATATTTTTTCCTTGAAAAATTATTTTTCTCTATCCTATTGATCTTGATGTTTATTATGATAAATCTATGTATACCATTTTGAATCTCTTGAAAGTAATGTTGATATTTTGATGATTTAAATTTGAAATGAGTTTTATCAAAATCATGATATTGATTTCTTGGAATAACATGAGATTACCTTTGATGATCATTTTGATTCATGGAATTTTGGATTCATGTCTTGGTCTTACATTTGTTTATGAGATGGTTGAAATCCTCGTACCTTTGAATTCTTCCCTTCTCCTTTCAATTTTTAAATTTATGCATGTTATATTTTGAAGATTTAAAATCATGTTTTGGTATCATGCATATCTAAGAAATATTGATGTGACAAATTGAATAAGTTGAAAATGAATGATGATTTTTCTCTTGAATATAACTTGTGATATTTTTTATATAAATAATCATTTTGATTTCTCGACATTCGACACATGAGATTTTATTATAAATCAAAATTTCTCATTAATCGATCTTCTACGATTTTACTTGATATTCTCTTGAGAGGAGATTTTCTAAATGAATCATGATTTTTCTTTTAAAACAAGATCTCTTCTTTGTACTCCTATGATTTTTCTTGATATTCTATTTAAAGAAGATATTTACTATATGAATCATGTCTTTTGGTATTCATATGATTTTATCTTTCATGACATGATTTCTTTGTATTTATGGCTTGTATGGCTTGAAATGTTTTGGTATAATGCATGCAATGATGAAATATTCATAAAGTTAAAATGATGTATGCAATACTTATGATAATGATGTACATGATGTATTTATTGCATATAATGTGTATCATGAATGCTTTAAATGATGAATGTTTGGTATCATGATCAACATGTTGATAAATGCTTAAAAATTTTAATGTTTGAGTATCATGTATGATATGCTTATTAATGATGATTGATTTATTTTTCGGTATCGTGCATGAAAAATAAGGTTATTGAAATTGTGTATGTTTTAATTTGAATATATAATGATGCACAAATAAGAATGATACTTACTTTTGTCATAATATGAAAATTGATATAAGGGTCTTCCCTTCTTTTTGACAATGACAAAGGGGGAGCAAGAATTTCTAGTGTGGACATCATGAAAAGAGGCAAACTAACTAGCTTGCACAATTCAAGATGAAAGCAAAAATTGCACTTCTCAAAAGAGAAGATGCAAATGTAACATTTGCCAAATTGTTTGCTTACCTCATGTAAAACATTATCTCTTGCTAGTTTGGAATTTTTGCTAGCTTGTATGTTGCAAAACTTGATCACTTTTTCAAACATTTTGCTAGCTTACACTTTGCAAAGAAAGCAAAAATGGCACTTCTAGAAGAAAGAGCTTGTTATTTTGAACATTACAAGCTTGCCTATCTTAAGAAACAAAAATTGCAAAGGTGCTATCTTGCCTATCTTAAGAAGCAAAACTTGCAACTTGCACGTTGCAATAGGAAGCAAGAATTATGAGCTTACACAAGAAAGCTATCTTGCATTTGCTTTCGAAATTTTTGCTAGCTTGTATATAGTGAAACTTACATATCGTAAAAATTGCTAGCTTGTAGTCTAAAGAGAAGCAAAAAGTTGCTATCTCAAAAGAAGCAAATGTGCTATCTTTCCTATCTTAAGAGGCAAAAATGCTAACTTGCACACCTAGCAAAACTTGACAAATTTGCATATTTCAAGAAGCAAGAGTTGCTTTCTTGAACATCTCAATATTGCTAGCTTGCATGATGTAGAACTTACTATCTTGAACATTACCAAAAGTGCTGTCTTGTATGCTGTAAAACTTGCATATCTAAAACTTGATAGCTTGAATGTCCTAAGCATGATGCATTACTTGCTAAAGTTTCTAGCTTCAAAACTGCATGATGATAAAACTTAATATTATGATTTTCATGCAATGAGTTGAACTTATATCACAAACACAAAGAATAGTTGTACTTCTCCTTTTTGTTGATGACAAAGGGGGAGAAGTATGTTGATGATATGATATGCATAAGTTTATGCATATGTTCATGATGATGTGTTGCAAGTATTCATGATGAATATTGCAATGACTTGAATTCAGTTTGAATTCAAGGTTCTATCAATATGGTATATTGATAGGGGGAGTTTGTTTAAACTCCGGGAGTCAAGTTTAACTCCGTCATCAATTGGTTGTCATCATCAAAAAGGGGGAGATTGTTGAATCTCGTATTTTGATGATGAAACCAATTGATAATTATGTTTATGTTTAACTGCATTTTGAGTGATGCAGGTCTACTCGATCAGGATTAGACAATTAAGGCAGGAGGAATTGATGTTGCGCCGGAGGAGATCACAATAGGATATTAGATGGCAGAAGGCTTCGGACGTCAGGCATCGGGCCAAGAGCGGAATTCCGCCAAGGATATCGACGTTGCGGAGGTCAACCGCTGAATGGGCAACAAGCCGCAAGAGAGGACGATGCGCCGAAGAATCGGACGAAGCGCCAACCAATGACGTGCCGGGCAACAGAATGTCAATTCGCTTTATAATAATTGTCTAGATCAGAGTACAGTTTTTGGTTTGTGTGTGCAGGATTAACTACGATAACGATGAAGACATAAAGCGAAACAAAGTGTTGGAGTCAAGCGCGAAGGATTCATTGCGAGTTCGAGAGTTCGACGGAAGTCCGAAGGTTCGTCGGGAATGCTGCCGGAACTAGCCGAGAATGAGTAGGGAGCTTGCCGAAGGGTTTTTCGGAAGCTCGCCGGAAGGTTCGTTGGAAGTTCACGGAGCTCGCCGAGAAAGATCGAAGGTTGCCGAAGAAGCTCGTTGGAACTCGTCAAGATCAAATCGTGAAGTCTAGGAGCTTGCCGGGAGTCCGCAGAATGGTTTCCGAGAGTTTATCCGAAAATCATTGGAAGTTCGCCGGAAGCTCGCCGGAAGAAGTCTTGACTTACGGACTTTGTAATAGCTTATAAAATGTCTTTAAATTCATAGTTAGCACGTTAATTAGGGTTAGGATTAGGTGTTAATCCTATAACCCAAGTAGGGGCCAATTGGGCCCGAGTTCGGACTTGTTTGGGCCAAGTTTGGAGCCCAACCAGTGAGCTGATTTGGCTTAGGCAGTGGCACCGCCTAGCACCCGAGAGCTGGGCGGTGACACCTCCTGGGCTGGGCAGTTGCACCGCCCAGCACCCGAGCGCTGGGCGGTGGCACCGCTTGGCTGGGCGGTGGCACCGCCAGTATCGGGAACATAAGAGAATTGAAATTTTTGGAGCCCAAATTTGAATCCTCTTGAGGCCTATAAATACCCCTCAAGTCTCAACTGAGAAAACAACTTTTTGAGCAGCAAGTGATTGAGAGAAAAGTCTTAGAAGAGTCTTTGCTAGTCTTGTTATCAATTTGCTAGTGTTCACCTCCTTCTTTCTTGCTGAAAATCTGTAAGAGAGTGAACCGCTTGTAAAAGTTGTAAGAGGGGTATTTACCCTTCCCTTTCAAGAGATTTGCTAGTGGAAGGTGGGAGCCTCATCGAAGAGGGGCCTCGCAAGTGGATGTAGGTCATTTGACCGAACCACTGTAAAATCGGCGTAATCTCTGGTTTGCATTTACTTATTGTCATTTATATTACTGCAAACGATTTGCACTTTAATGCTATACTGCTTTGTCTCCGTCTTACTTATCTCTTCAAGTTAAAATGCAATCGAAACGGTTTTAAACGAAAACGTTGCTTTTATCGTACGAAGTTTCCGAAAAGTTCCGAAAAGTGTTTAAATCGTGAAAAGTTTATCGCACTTCACCGCTGCACTAATTCACCCCCCCCCCTCTTAGTGCCGCTCCGATCCTAACATGATGTATGTCAAGTAGGAAAATAAATAAAAGGTAGTTTCAAACCAAAGATTTAAATAAGCACCTCTAGACCATTGCAATTGATCCATATAGATTTATTTGGACTAATTGATATATCAAGCCTAGGAGGTAGCAAATACGCCATTGTAATTGTGGACGATTATCGTAGATACACTTGGACAAACTTCTTGGCACACAAAAGTGATTGCTTTAGGTAATTTATAAGTTTTGTAAACTTGTTCAGAATGAAAAATGCTTTATGATTTCATCAATTCAGAGTGATCACGTTGGCGAATTTAAAAACCATGATTTCCAAAATTTTTATGAATCTAATGGACATAACCATAATTTCTCTACTCCGAGACATCCTTAACAAAATGAAGTAGTAGAAAGAAAAAAATAGAAATTTACAAGAAATGGCAAGAACCATGTTGAATGAACATAACTTGCCCAAATATTTTTGAGCCAAAGCCATTAATACGATATGATATGTCATGAATAGGGTTTTAGTAAGACTATTACTTTCCAAAACTCCTTATAAATTGTGGAATAACAAAACACCCAACATTTCATATTTTAAAGTTTTCGGTTGTAAATATTTTATCTTGAATGAAAAAGATGCCTTAGGAAAGTTTGATGCAAAATCCAATGAAGGAATTTTTCTTAGCTACTCTTCTATTTCTAAAACCTTTCGTATCTTTAACAAAAGAACTTTAGTTATAGAAGAGTCTATTTATATTGTCTTTAATGAAGTTTTCAAATTTTAGAAAAATGAGTTTGATGATGATCTTAATTTTGATGCTTTGAATTTAAATGAACCCTCTCCTCTAACTAGCAACTTAGATACATCTTCTTCCAAAATATCCTTACCCAAGGAATGAAAGTATGTTGATGCTCATCCTACGGAGCTAATCATAGGAGACACATAAAAAAGGGTTCAAACTCATTCTTCTCTTAAAAATTTTTGCGTTAATGCTGCTTTTTTTCTCAAATTTAACATGTGGAGTACTCATCCTCAATTTCTTGATGTTATCAGATCTGCTTGGAATGTTAACGTGCATGGATCCCCCCCTTACATCTTATGTCAAAAGCTCAAAGCCTGTAAAGCAGCACTAAAGGAGTGGAATACAAATACCTTTGGCAATATTACCACCACAGTTCAATTTTGCAGGAAGGAACTAATGTCATTGCAACATGAGCTGCAACTTCAGCCAAATGATGAGAATATTATCTACAAAGAGACAGAAGCTAGAAATAACTTCATGCAAGCCTTAAAACAGGAGGAAAGTTTTGCAAAGCAGAAGTCTCGACAGCATTGGCTTACACTAGGAGATTCCAATACTAAATTTTTCTATGCTTCAATTGCTACTCGAAGGGCTGTTAACCGTATCAGCAAATGCAGAGACAAAGATGATAATCTTATTGAGAATTTAGATGAGGTTAAAGCACACACAGAGCAATTTTTTTATTCCTTACTCAATCAAGCTGGGAAAACTAATAACATTCATGTGGAGCCGACTAGAAAACTTGATTCGGAAGCTATTTCAATCCTCAATGCCCCAATTACAGACGACGAAATTGTATGTGTTGTCTTTAAGTCACCAAAGCACAAAAGCCCAAGTCCAGATGGATTTCCAGCTGAATTTTACCAAGTTGCTTGGTCTATTATTGGAAATGATGTGATCAAGGCTTGCCAACATTTTTTCTCTTCAGGTCAAATTCTTAGAGAGATGAATTGTACTTTTATTTCTTTAATCCCGAAGAACGCAGGGGCAGATTCACTAGAGAACTATCGACCCATATCATTATGCAACTTTATTTACAAGATCATCTCCAAAGTATTGGCAAATAGAATGCAAAAGGTAATACACAAGATCATTAGCCCAAATCAAGCTGCTTTCATTAAAGGGAGAAGTATACATCATAACATTTTGCTTGCTAATGACTTGGTCAAAGATTTGCATTCAAAAGCAAGAGGGACAAAAATATGTTTTAAAGCTGATTTACGGAAAGCCTTTGATTCAGTTAATAGGAAATTTATCTATAAGATGCTCCTCGATATGAACTTCCCACAGCAATGGGTTAATTGGATTCAATCTTGCCTGGAAACTCCAAAGTTTTCGATACTCTTTAATGGCTCACCTATTGGTTTTTTTGGGAGCACGAATGGCATCCGACAAGGTGATCCACTCTCTCCGTATCTCTTTACTATTGCGATGGAAGGGCTTAGCTGTATGTTGGAACATGCAGTCTTAAATGGCAGCATTAAGGTACCCAATGCTGGCTCTATTCATATATCACATATAACATTTGCAGATGATTTACTTATCTTTCTCCTAAATGATCCAACTTCAGTAAAGAACCAGGCTACTATTATGAATGACTTTGGTATGGTTTCTGGACTTCAGTTAAATTATGCGAAAAGTAAAGTATATATGAGCCCTTACGTTGAGGATAAGGTCTTAATTGCACAAACTTTGGGGGTTAGTGAAGGAAGCCTGCCAGTTCCTTATTTGGGTCTCCCGCTCATATCCACAGGCATTCACAAAACCCACTGTCAGCCTATCCTGCAAAAAATAAAGAATAGAATTTCTTCTTGGAAAAATAGGCTTCTATCAAAAGCAGGACGACTCGAACTCATCCGTTCTGTATTGCACTCCTACTCTATATATTGGTGTAATGCATTTCTTTTGCCTACTGGACTTCTCCAAGATATTGAATGGTTATTAATGAACTTCTTCTGGAATGGCACAAATGATAAGGCAATGCATATGGTAAATTGGGATAGCATTTGCAAACCGAAAGATGAAGGGGGGCTAAACTTGAGAAATACTAGAGATTGGAATCAAGCATGCCTGGTACAACAATTGTGGGATCTTTTACAAAACAAATGTTCCTTATGGTCACAATGGGTTTCTGCTAGGTATCTTTCAAAGGAATCAATCTGGGAAATTTCAACAAGAACATACCACTCTGCAGCTTGGAAAGGAATTTTAAAGGTAAGGAATTGGCTAATCAAACATATTTCGTATGCAATCTCTTCTGGAACTAGTACTAATATGTGGTACGATCCTTGGGTGAATGGGAAGAGTATATTTAAATTATATGACGACAGAATACGAAAAGATCTTGGGGCTCCCAAAGATTGGAAGGTTTCCGAGTTCATTGCTAACGGTACTTGGTGTCTCCCTAATCCTATTTCTCCCGAAATGTTATCACTTTGGCCGACTATCATAGCTATTCCAATCAGGAACAACTCTTCAGAGACACTTATTTGGCCTCATGACAATGACAAATTTAGTGCCACATCCGCATGGAATCAAATTAGGCAAAGAAATAACAAGTGGGTCCCAAGCAGTTGGACATGGGATCGACCGGGATCACAAAGACACTCCTTATGTACATGGCAGGCCCTTCTTAATAAACTACCTACAATAGACAATATGAAAAAAAGAGGTATCTATCATGTTAACCGATGCTCCCTTTGTTTGCAACAAGAAGAAACTGTTGACCACCTCTATTTTGCTTGTGATTATACAAAATGGATATGGAAGGAGATTCTCCAGCGATTTGAACTCAATAGACTGCTGCAACCAAACTTGCACCAAGAACTAGGCGACCTTATGCAATGTTTCTCAAGAAAAGGGCCTCTTACACAACTGGCAAAGGTTACTTTCAGATGCGCTATTTGGTGGATGTGGAAGGAGAGATGTAATAGAATCTTTGAATATCAACACACAAACAATGCTCAGCTCTTGAAAGAGATTATTAGAGACTCAAGATCCTGTATAGAGCATGATCTCAAAACCGAGCACTTCACCCGAAGAGAAAAAGATATTTTTATCAAATTTAATTTTGCTATTAGCTAAAGATCTTGGGAATGATGCCAAATAATGTACCCACAGGTAGTTATAGTCTACAGCATGTGTAGTCATAACTATCGCATTCGCACTCTATGAGTTACTTGGCTTTGTCTATGACTTGTATAGATAAAGCTAGTTGTAGAAACTTTACACATAATCAATTTACTTTTACTTACCAAAAAAAAATATATCGACGAGGCCTTGAAAGATTATTCTGTTAGGATCGAGAACACTAAGAGGGGGGGGGTGAATTAGTGCAGCGGAAAACTTTCTGCGATTAAAATTGAAAGCTGCGTTCGAACGATAAAAACAACTTCTGTATGAAAGTTGATACTAAGCAAGGTTAAAGTCAAACTATGCAGGCAGTTTGCAGCTATGATGAAAACTAGAATATTGGCGCAAACTGAAATCCGGCGTTCGTACGAGGAAACTGATTTACGTCTAAATGCTGATTCGTAAATCACTTAGATAAGATGCAGTTTAAGCAGGAGTATAAAGGCAGTGTGCAGTTATGGTAAAGCTCAAAACGTAAACGTAAACATAAATGTAAACTCAATATGATGATCATACGAAAAAGCAGATTTACGTCTAAACGCAGATTTACGTATAAACGCAGATTTACGTCTAAACGCAGATTTACATCTAAACCTTGAAACTCGTTCGTAAAATCGCAGAGGGTAGTAAGCTATTGAGAAGTTTGCAGTGAAGGTAAAATGCTCAAAGGAAATGCAAACCGAGATTTAGAGTGGTTCGGTCAATCTTGACCTACTCCACTTTGGCTTCCTCCACCGACGAGGTCACCGACGTCAACTAGAGGCCTTCCTTCAATAGGCGAAGGCCAATCACCCTCTTACATATTCACTCCTTTTGACAGGCTTAGGAGACAACCCTTACAGAAGTTTTCTCTCCTCTCTTTACAACTCAAACTTTGAAGAACAGAAAGAGGAGAACTAGCAATTTTGAGCTCTAAGAACCACAGAAAGACAGCAAGATTTCGAGTGTGTGTTCTGTGCTTTCAGTGCTGAATGGGTGGGGTATTTATAGGCCCCAACCCAGTTCAAATTTGGAGTTCAAATCTGTCAATTCCCGAAATTCCGGGATCAGGCGGTTGCACCTCCTGACTGGGGCGGTTGCACCGCCTGGCAGAGCTCGAAGACTGAGCCTCTGGGCGGTGCCACCTCTGTCAGGGGCGGTTGCACCTCTCTGCCAGAGCTCAAAGACTGAGCTCAGGTGGTTGCACCGCCTGACTGGGGAGGTTGCACCGCCTGGCAGAGCTCGAAACTTGAGCTCTAGCGGTGCTACCTCTTGACAGAAGAGGTTGCACCGCCCAGTCTCGCTCGGAGACTGAGCCTGGGGCGGTGCCACCTCTTGGCTAGGGCGGTTGCACCGCCTAGTCTCACTGGGAGACATAGCCTGGGTGGTGCTACCTCCTGGCTTGGGCGGTTGCACCTCCCACAGCAATCAGGGTTCGAATGGGTTAATCCATTCGGCCCCAAGATTAAGCTAATGGGATCACCTCCCATTTCTAACTTAATCAATGTGCTAACTACGATTATTTCCTAAGACATATTCTGCAGCTTGCTCTAGTGCGTCAATCGCTTCTTCCGGCGAACTTCCGTCGATCATCCGACGAACCCTCGGTGATCCTCCTGCGGACTTCCGGCAAACTCCTGGACTTGCGACGATCCACTTGGCAAGTTCCGACGAGCTCCTTTGGCAAGCTTCTGGACTTCTCGGATTTGTTCCCGCAGAACCTCCGACGACTGTTCGAACTTCCGTCGAGCTCTTGAACTCCCAACGTGATCATTGTCATGACTCCGGCGCAACTCCTGCTGCATGTCTTACTTTCATTGTAGTTAATCCTGCACACTTATCTCAACACACAGATTAGATAAACAATTGACAATTGACTTCATCATCAAAATCTGAGATTCAACAATCTCCCCCTTTTTGATGATGACAATCAATTGATAATGGAGTTAACCTTAACTCCCCCTGTCTATATGTCATACTTCTTGAATTTAAAAACTTTATAAATTCAAGAGACATATTCCCATCATGGTTCCTATCATGATGTATCTCTTTGAAGATGATGTCAAGGCTTGACATTCATTTTCAAATATAACAAGTTTGAATGATGGTAATTGTAGCAATTTATCATATTGTAAGATATCGACATATAAAGCTGTGAAGCAAGATTTTGATATCATTACATGATGTACACATTTCGAATATTTTAGCAAGTGTAGCATTGCATCACATGGTAAGATATCAGTTCGTACGATGTAAATTTTTGTTTGATATCTTGATACAGGGCATATAGCAATGATAGCAATCATATATTTCTTGGTGATGCAAGTATGGCCTAATCATAGCATCAGTGATAGCAACCATATCAACATCAGTGATAGTAAACATATCAGCATCAGTGATAGCAACCATATCAACATCAGTGATAGCAAACATATCAATTCATATATTTTGGTATCAGAGCAAAATATATGAATTGGTCCGAACTTGATATGAGGAATTCCTCTTACAAGTTCTTTAGATGATATTTGAGTGATTAGTTTCATGCTAACATGACCTAATCTTCTATGCCATAGCCAAGCATCCTCATTCAAAACCAAAAAACACATTTCATTTCATCAACAATGACAAAGGCGTATTTGCTACCTCCTAGACTCAATGTAGAGATTGGTCCGAACAAGTCCATATGGATCAATTGTAAGGGCCTAGAGGTGCTTATTTGATTCTTAGTCTTGAAACTACCCTTAATTTATTTACCTAATTGGCAAGCATCACATACATTATCTTTGATGAACTTGATATGAGGAATTCCTCTTACAAGTTCTTTAGATGATATTTGAGTGATTAGTTTCATGCTAGCATGACCTAATCTTCTATGCCATAGCCAAGCATCCTCATTCAAAACCGAAAAACACATTTCATTACACAAATCATTTATGTCAATAGTGTATACGTTATTTTGTTTTAATGCAATCATGGACATGTTTTTATATGGTTTTTCAATGATGCAAGCATTAGATTCGAATTTGACAGTGTATCCTTTATCACATAATTGACTAATGCTCAAGAGGTTATGTTTTAAACCATCAACTAACAAAATATCTTCAATAAAGAAGTTGGATTTGTTACCTATGGTTCCTTTGCCAATGATTTTACCCTTGTTGTTGTCTCCGAAGGTGACATAGCCTTCGTCTATGCTAGTGAGCTTAGAGAATTGAGATGGATCTCCGGTCATATGCCTTGAGCATCCACTATCAAGGTACCATCTCTTGCTCCTAGCTTGCGATGGTGTGGGTTTCTACAAGAAAGGATGATTTTTAGGTACCCATTTGCTTTTGGGTGCCTCAAAGATAGATCTACATTGTTTATCATGTTGCATAGAGTTTATCATGGTTCCTTTAGGAACCCAAGTCAGTTTGTTTGGACTTATTTTCTTGAATGGACAATAATGCGTCTTGTGTCCAAATTTGTAACAAAAGTTGCATTTGGTTTGGTGTTGAACATGTAAGATGGGGCCTTTTATGAAGGTGGTTGGATTTAGGTGAGGACTTCTCACAAATCCAATTCCACTCCTTTTTGGAACGTGACCCTTGTTTGCAAGGATCATGTTCAATGACTTGCTACCAACCTCGAATTTCTTCAAGGTGTTCTTAAGTAGCAGGTTTTCTTTTTGGAGAGTTTCTAGATCATGGCATTTGATACATAAATTTAAACTATCATGATATTCAGTTTTTAACTTATCAAAATCACAAGTAAGACTATCATGCTCCTTTTTTAGCAGTTTGTATTTTCTATTGATAATCTTGCATTCATCAAATAAGTCATGGAAGGCATTTAATAATTCATCGAAAGATAAATCAGCATCTAATAAATTCGTTACCTCTTCTCCGATGGCCATTAAGGCGTAATGAGCAACTTGCTTGGTGTTGGACTCCTCTTCTTCGGATGTGCTCGAATCATCCCATGTTGCTTTGAGCGCCTTCTTATTTGTTGTTCTCTTTTTGGCTTGGAGACAATCACTCTGGTAGTGTCCTGGCTTTTTGCACTCATAGCAAATAACTTGGTCCTTCTTGGGTTCAAGTTTATTTTTAGTGTCATTTTTAAACTTGTTTTTTTAATGAATTTTTTAAATTTTCTTGTTAGAAGTGCCAAGTCATCGTCACAGTCCTCATCACTTGAGTTTTCTTTCAAGTGGTCTTCCAAAGTTCTAAGTGCCATATCCTTCCTGTTCTTTGGAAGGATGTCTTCTTGCTCTTCATGAGCTTTGCAAGTCATCTCGTAGGTCATTAATGACCCAATTAGTTCTTCAAGAGGGAAGTTGTTTAGATCTTTTGCCTCTTGAATAACAGTGACTTTAGGATCCCAACTCTTAGGAAGGGATCTTAGAATCTTATTTACGAGCTCAAAATCCGAAAAACTTTTTCCGAGTCCTTTTAGACCGTTGACGACATCCGTGAAACGGGTAAACATGTCGCCAATAGTCTCACTCGGTTTCATTCGGAAAAGTTCGAAAGAGTGTAACAAAAGATTGATTTTTGACTCTTTCACTCTACTTGTGCCTTCATGAGTCACTTCAAGTGTGTGCCAAATATCAAATACAGTTTCACAAATCGAAACATGATTAAACTCGTTTTTATCAAGTGCGCAAAATAAGGCATTCATAGCCTTTGCATTGAGAGCGAAAGCCTTCTTCTCCAAATCATTCCAATCGATCATTGGAAGAGAAGACTTCGAAAAACCATTTTCGACAAGATTCCAAAGTTCAACATCCATAGAGATAAGAAAGATCCTCATTCGGGTCTTCCAATGCGGAACAACGAAATGTACATGTGCCTTTATGAGTCAATACGATGCAAACATAATCCTTCACAAATGTATTCAGATTTGAAAGGAAATGAAAGCAAGAGCGTACAAGGATTCCAAGCAATCACATATAGCTCAATTCAAATAAGAAGGTTAGATGAAATCAATTTCCAAAAGAATGAAACCAGAATATGCGAAATCAACCAAAGCTCGATTTCTGACAAAATTCAAGAGGCACATTGAACAAATGATTCAAACTATCAATCGTGCTCCAATATACTCAAGAAAGCTATTATGGAAAGATATTTCAATCTATTTTTAGATAAAATAAGTCTTGTATGAATCGAAGTTTCCAACAAAGAGTTACAATAGATTTAGTAACCCAAGATCAAAGAACAAATCTCAATTTTACAGAATTCACAGGGTCGGTTTCAACAGAAAACTAGGTAGGCAAACTTACTCCGAATTCATAAAATAAGAAGCTATCAAAAGAAAGGTTTATGAGTCTATATTCTGATCAAATAAGTTTTGTCCAAATCAGGGGTCAATACATGAAGTTATAACCATAACAAAGTAGAAAGGTCAGAATATCAGAATTTGCACAGATTCGAATCGTTACGTCTAAACAGGAGATATATCAAATGCAAGGCTAGAACAATTCAAAGATCCTCAAATTCAAAGCAAATATAGAGATAAAATTATAGTAAGGAAAGATTAGGACATTTGCAATAGGAAAGATTAGAAAGCTTGCAATAGGAAGGATTGGAACACTTGCAAAAGGAAATGCAATAGGAAAGATAAGAACACTTGCACGAGGAAGATCATAATACTTGCAATAAGAAAAATTAAAACAATTACAGGATACACGATCGGGAAATTTGCAATAGAAAGGATCAAAACATTTGTAATAGAAAGGATCGAAACACTTGCAATAGAAAGGATCAAAACACTTGCAATAGGAAAGATTAGAAAGCTTGCAATAGGAAGGATCGGAACACTTGCCTTTCAAAGATTTTGATCCAAAGATCCAAAGAAGGTGTCAGCCCAAATCCTTCTACTTTTCCTCCATGTCCTCTCCCTGTTTCGTTTTCTACATGTCTTCTCTTTTTCCTCCACAACTGCAGCTAATGCAGAACATAGAGGCATAGTCACCTGCTCTCTCTTACTCTCATTCCTTCGTTTTCTTTCCCAAACGCAGCTGCCACAGCCACCGCCACTGCTGCTGCCACAGTCGTAGCCCTTTCCACCGTACTGCCTTCGTCCTCTCCTTTTTTCGCAGACACAGTTGCTGCATACGTAGTCGCTGCCACAGCGGCCGCAACCCCATCCGCAGCCCCTTTTTCCCCCCCTTTCCTTTCTTTTCTTTCCTAGCTGCAACTGTCGTAGTCGCAGTCGCAGCCATGGCCGCGGCCACCACAACCGCAGCCTCTTCTTCCTCCCCTGCTTATCTTCCTCTCCTTCTTCTCTTCCAACTGTAGCTGCCATCGCTACAGCTGCAGCCCCTTCTTCCCCTTCTCTTCTTCCTCTCCTTCCCTTCTTCCTTCCTCTTCCTCTTTCCCTGCCACAGCTGCAGCTGCCACAGCCGCAGCCGCAGCTGCTTCTATCCCTTCTCCTCTTCCTTCCCCTTCCTTTCTTCTTCTTCTCTTCTTCCTCACCTTCTCTTCCTCTCCTTCTCTTCCACCTGCAGCTGCCACCACCGCAGCTGCAGCTCCTCCTTTCCCTTCTCTTCTTCTCCTATTCTTCTTCCCTCCTCCTCCCCGGCGTCACACACACCCTCTCCTCTGTTTCCTCTGCAGGAAATAGAGGTATCACAACCTCTTCTCCTGCTTCCTCTTCTTCTTCTCTTCCTCTTCTTCTTCTTCTCCTCTTCGAACGCCCCACACCTCTCCTCTGTTTCCACCTGCGGAAACAGAGGTGCTGTAGCCCTAGTTGCTGCCACCTCTCGCTCCTCTCCCGCTTCCCTCTCTTTTCCCTCTTCTTCTCCTTCTTCTTTCTCCTTCTTCCTTCTCCTTCCTTTCTTCTTCTTCTCTTCTTCCTCACCTTCTCTTCCTCTCCTTCTCTTCTAGCTGCAGCTACCACCGCCGCAGCCGCATCTCCTCCTTTCCCTTCTCTTCTTCTCCTCTTCTTCTTCCCTCCTCCTCCCTTGCGTCACACACACCCTCTCCTCTATTTCCTCTGTAGGAAACAGAGGTATCACAACCTCTTCTTCTTCTTCTTCTTCTCGTCTTCGAACGCCCCACACCTCTCCTATGTTTCCACCTGCAGGAAACAGAGGTGCTGCAGCCCTAGCTACTGCCACCTCTCGCTCCTCTCCCTCTTCCCTCTCCTTTCCCTCTTCTTCTACTGTTCTTCTCTTCTCCCTCTTCTTCCTCCTCTCTTCTTTTCCCTCTTCTTCTTCTTTTCTTCTTCTCCTCTTCGTTCTTTCTCCTCCCCAACGCCCCATAGCTCCTCGCTGCAGCCCTTGTCGTAGCCACCTCCTCTTTTCTTCTTCTACTTCTCTTCTTCTCCTCTTCTTCCCTTCTCCTCCCTGACGCCCCACACATGAACTCCTCTGTTTCCTCCTACACGAAACAGAGGTGCTGCAGCCCTAGCTGCTGCAGCTATCTCTCTTTCCTCTCCCTCTTCCCTCTCTTCTTCTTCTTCTTTTCTTCTATTCTCGCTCTTCTTCCTCTCTTCTTTTCCCTCTTCTTCTTTTCTTCTCTTCTCCCTCTACTTCTCTTCTTCTTCTCCCCATGCCCCACAGCTCCTCTCTCTGTTCGAGCGTGGGAGGCGATCGGATAAAACCGAAATTTTCGGTTTTCTTTTTTTTTTTCTTTTTGTAATTTAACAGTTTAGTCCTTAAAATTTCTATATTTACATATAGGTCCTCCAATTTACATATAAATCCTTATTAATAAATTTTCAAAAGTGATGGATATTACACTAGGCCCTTAACAGGATTGAATTGGGCTGGTTGATCAGCCCATTCAACACCTGCAGTCACGGTCGACTATGGCACCGCTTGGTGACTAAGTCTCCCAAGTGGTCTGGGCAATGGTACCACTAACAATTAATGTTACCAAACGGTGGTCCCGCCATAGCTCAGTCCCCGAGCTCTGGCAGGTGGTCGTACTACCCAAACTAAGTGGTGGTTCCGCCTAGTATCAGTCTGTAGGCGGTAGTACCACCCAATAATGACGGTGGTACCACCAATATCTCGAAAATCTATGATGAAATACCTTTTGGCTCCAGTTTTGAAGCCATTGGGGCCTATAAATACCCTACCCTTTTATGCATGAAAGGGTATGAAAGTATGAAAAATATCTTGAAATCTTGGGGTGTTAAAAGTGTTGTAATAGTGCGAAAAGTCCTCCTCCTTCCTTTATAGTGTTGTGATCATTCAAGAGAGGTGTGAGCCTTGTAAGAGTTATCTTCTAAACCCGTGAAAAGGAGAAAGCGCTGTAAAGAGGGTGATTAGTCTTTGCCCATTGAAGGAAGACCATTAGTGGACGCTAGTGACCTCAACGGAGGAGGAATCGAAAGTGGATGTATGTCACAATGACCGAACCACTATAAATTCCGATGTGCTCATTTCCATTCTACTTTTTACTACTGCTGTTACTTTCTAAGTTAACTGCTACTTCATTTACTCTAAAGTCAAGCACTTTTCGAAATTATTTTTTAATAAATGAATATCTTACAAAATCAACGATTTTTTCGCTGCGCTAATTCAAACCCCCCTCCTCCCCCCCATCTTAGTGCCGCTCTTGATCCTAACAATTTTAACATGTAATAAATTTATCATATGAGTTTATTATTTTATTGATTAATGTTCAATAATTATTATGGCGGTTATTCTATTATTGAACTGCTTTAGTATAAATCAAGATAAATAAATTTATGAATATTATTTGTAATTTATCTTCATAAGTTTTATCTGACCGTGGCTGCCAAAGTAGCCTGGGATGGTAGACTTATGAGATATGAATTATAATAAAAGTCTTATCATTTATAGGATATTTTAAACTATATTTTATATTTTTATATTGGTCCTACAGCCACCAAAGTGACATGGACCAATAATCTATAAAATATATTATGAAATTAGTCTTTAATGATATTAAATAAAATAATATTCACAATAGCAGAATGAATCAAGATAAAGAAATTTAGTGAATATTATTTATAATTTATCTTCATAAGTTTTGTCTAACCAATACCTACCAAAGTAGCTTAGGATGATAGGCTTATAAGATATTAATTACAATAAAATTTTTATCATTCATGAGATATTTTAGATTGTATTTTATCTTTTTGTATTGGTCCTACAGCCACTAAAGTGACATGGACCAATAATCTATAAAATACATTATGGAATTGATCCTAAATGATATTAAATAAAATAATATTCATGATGATATATATAATTAGGAGATTTAGATAATCCCAAATGAGAATCTATTTCAAATAGTTATGTGATGGGATAGGATAATACTGTCTTGGATATCCTTCTAGTTTAGGATTGTATACCCAAAGGTAACAATACTATTCCACAAGGATGATATCAGTCCTCCACAAGTGATCTTGAGTGAACACTAGATATGTCAATATTTCACCCAAATGTCACGGACTTAGCTGGTTTTGCTTAAGTCGTGCGGCACCCTTGCGTGTCCGTCCGCAAAGGTCAACCTCCCCGAAGCCTCCCATGTCCCTTAGGACCCACAAAAGAGAGAACGGGTTAAAGAAAATGCCTCATTCGGGATCCACAAGCAAACATCTCCGAAAATATTTCATAGACAATACAAATTACAAACAGACTTTACAAGCTCTGAACATTTGCACAATAAAGGGTAAAATGGTCCATTATAGACCAAAAATTTCTCACACGTGTCCACATGACACAACCTTTATTTACAAGCCTAAAGAGGCCACCAACCTAACTAAAATGGGATTATTAAGCCTTCGACCGTCCCTCTACACGCTGTACAAAGCATGAACATACCAAAAGACACAGACATATATAAGCATTACATCAAACATCCTGTTTAGAAGTTTGTCCGTGACATTCTCCCCCACTTATTCCTTCGACGTCCTTGTCGAAGCCTTTGTGAACATTGCAACTCCTCGCCTTTGCTGAGTCTTCAATCTTCCGCTCCAGCTGCAATACGCCTCTTGGCTCCCAGTTGCTTTCCGCTGCTGTATTTGAGTAGTCGAACCTTTGATCCGCCATGCTACTTCAACTCACCAATGGCTTTGACTCTGGTGTGGGGTTGGCTGAGTTGTGTTGATCCTTGTTGATTCCTGCGGATCCTCCAAATGAAGGAAAAGACCATCCTTACTACGCTAGTCTCTCAAATGCCTCATACTGCTTGAACTGGGTGGATGCTTGTTGGAGCTTTAACGAGCATCATCTCGCAAACTTCTGAAGTTTTGGGTCCTTCCTCCACAAAATTTGCTCATTGACTCTTCTTTTACTTATTTGTCACATCCAAGTAGGTTCACATCACTTCCGCTTTCGATTGGCATTTCATTGGGAAATGAAGCGGACAATCTACTCTCAATAGCACTGATTACCGTTAGTGAGGATTTGACAACTATTATCTTCCATTATCTTCGAAGGGTCTTTGAACTTGTGCAGAGCTCCACTACTGGATAGATAAGAGAATTGGGGTACTCGGTTTCGCCCATTCTCTTAAGGGTTGAGAAGGCAAAGGTTACTTGACTTCGCCCGCCTCCTCGAGGTTGTACTCTATGCATCGAGCTGGTTACTAGCCTTCGCCTGCTCTTTGCTCATACTTCTAAAGTACTTGAAGTGTTTGCACTCCTTGCGTTGAGTTAGTTACTATGATTCACCTTCTCAATGCCAGCGAATTTCTGGAATGCAAGAAGTTTTCACTTCAACTTGGAGTAATTCTCTCATAGATTTGGTCACCTCTAGGATTGTATTGTCTTCTCCATCAACCCTACCGCCTATACTCCACTGAGTAGCACAGGTACAACACCATGTACTGCCTGCTTCGTTCCTTGGTTATGCACTCTTGCATGACCTGAAGTCCTTTACTTTCGGCTATCTTGATGAGAAGCTCATTGACACCGATCTTACGAAGTTTCTCGGCCTCTGCCCTTCAGCCTTGTCTCGGTACTTGGAGATTGCCTCTGTATGCTCCACCTCCTCGGCCCCTTTCACGACCAAGCGATCTCCTCCCATGAGAGCAAGGGATCAATGACTTTCACGGAAGTCCCGCCTCTGCGGTACCATGGCACTGCCATGCCCATGGCCCTACTATCCGTCGCCTCGCATCTGCATCCCTTTCCTTCACGATCAGTAGATATGTCTCCGTGGTACTCCTCTGAGTCCACCTCCATTCTAGCTGATGCTTGATTTTGGGTAGCAAAGTCCCTCTGGACTCGTCATCGCTTCCTCGCCCCTTTCGACCCCCTGCTTCAACACCTGTGTGTTCTCCAAGCAGCTTTCTCTGGTCAATGGAAAAACATACTGCAACTCCCATGCACGGCCTCTGCCATCACGTTGTAGGGTTTGCACCGATTCTGTTCTCCTTAGCTTCCTTGGTAGCAACATTCGCTTACTCGACCTTGTCCTCTGACTTTCCGGGCTCCCTTAAGCGAATATGAGCTCTGGAGCAGTCCAACTCTCCAGCTGCTTCGATCATACCTCTACATGATCAAGTCCCTCCCATAGAACTCACTGGTACTTGCATTCGAACTTTTCCCTTGGTGGAACACATCCCCCATATGCTGATGACCAAGGTTTTCATCCGATACAAAATTCTATGCACGCACGGAAGACCCGCCTCTACGGTACCATGGCCTTCACTCCTTGAATCCATAGCCCTTCTTGTCGTTGTTGAATCTCGTATTTTGATGATGAAACTACTTGATATATGTTTATGATTTAATCTGCGTTTTGAGTGACGCAGGATGCTTTGATCAGGATGAGACAATTAAAGCAGGAAAATCATGTTGTGCCGGAGGAACATGTCAGAAGATTGGACGTCGGGCCTGTAGATCGGTCGACGTATCGACAGAAGGCTTCGGGCAGTGGACTCAGGCATCGGGCCAAGAAGAGCGGTTATTGTGCCAAGGATATCGGAGTTGCGGAGTCAACTGGCCGATTGGGCAATAGGCCGCAGGAGAGGACGATGCGCCGAAAAATCAAACGAAGCGTCGAGGGACCAATGACATGCCGGACAACTTGGTTAATTGCTTAGGATTAATTGTCTCGATCGAAGTTTTGCTTTAATTGTGCAGGATTAACATTGATAACGATGAAGACATAAAGCGAAACAAAGTGTTGGAGTCAAGCGTGAAGGATTTGTTGCAAGTTCGAGAGTTCGACGGAAGTCCGAAGGTTCATCGGGAATGCTACCGGAACTAGCCAAGAATGAGTTGGGAGCTTGCCGAAGGATTTTCGGAAGCTCGCCGGAAGGTTCATTGGAAGTTCACGGAGCTCGCCGAGAAAGATCGGAGCTTGCCGAAGAAGCTCGTTGAAACTCGCTAAGATCAAATCGTGAAGTCTAGGAGCTTGCCGGGAGTCCGCAGAATGGTTTCCGAGAGTTCATCGGAAGACTGCCGGAAGTTTGCTGGAAGCTCGCCAGAAGAAGTCTTGACTTGCGGACTTTGTAATAGCTTAGAAAATGTCTTTAAAATCATAGTTAGCACATTAATTAGGGTTCGGATTAGGTGTTAATCCTATAACCCAAGTAGGGGCCAATTAGGCCCAAGTTCGGACTGGTTTGGGCCAAGTTTGGAGCCAAACCAAGTGAGCTGAAATAGTGAAAGAGGTGGCACCGCCCCAGCCAGGAGGTGGCACCGCCTGGGCTAAGCCTCCCAGCGAGACTGGGCGGTGCAACCTCCCCAGCCAGGAGGTGGCACCGCCTGAGCTCAGTCTTCGAGCAAGACTGGGCAGTGCAACCTCCCTGACAGAGAGGTGGCACCGCCTGAGCTCGGTCTTCGAGCTCTGGCAGAGAGGTGCAACCGCCTCAATCAAGAGGTGGCACCGCCTGGGCTCAGTCTTCGAGCTCTGCCAGGCGGTGCAACCTCTCCAGTCAGGAGGTGCAACCGCCTGATCCCGGAATTCCGGGATTTGATCGTTTTGAGCTCCAAATTTGAATTGGGTTGGGGCCTATAAATACCCCACCCATTCAGCACTTAGATAGCAAGAACTTACCCGAAATCTTGATCTTTTCAGTGGTTCTTAGAGCTCAAAACTGCTAGTTTTCCTCCTCCTTCTGTTCTTCAAGTTTGAGTTGTAAAGAGAGGAGAGAAAACATCTGTAAGGGTTGTCTCCTAAGCCCGTCAAAAGGAGTGAATATGTAAGAGGGTAGTTGGCCTTCGCCTATTGAAGGAAGGCCTCTAGTTGACGTCGGTAACCTCATCGGTGGAGGAAGCCAAAAGTGGAGTAGGTCAAGACTGACCGAACCACTCTAAATCTCTGGTTTGCGTTTATTTTGAGCACTTTATCATTACTGCAAACCTCCTACATAGCTACTGCTCTCTGCGCTTTTACGAACGAGTTCTGTGCAGTTTACGTTCACGTCTTAATTCCATTTACAAACTGCAAACTGCTCTCTGCGCTTTTACGAACGAATTCTGTGCAGTTTATGTTTACGTCTTGATTCCATCTACAAACTGCAAACTGTCTCTCTGCACATTTACGAATGAGTTCTGTGCAGTTTACGTTTACGTCTAGATTTCACTTACAACTACAAACTGTCTTCTGCGCTTTTTTACGAACAAGGTTCTGTGCAATTTACGTTTACGTCTTGATTTCATTTACAACTGCAAACTGTCTTCTGTGCTTTTACGAACAAGGTTTTGTGTAGTTTACGTTTACGTTTTGATTTCATTTAGAACTGCAAACTGTCATCTGCGTTTAGACGCAAACTGCGTTTAGACGCAAACTGCGTTTAGACGTAAATTGCGCTTAGACGCAAACTGCGTTTAGACGCAAACTGCGTTTAGACGTAAACTGCGTTTAGACTTAAACTGTGCTTAGACGCAAACTGTGTTTAGACGCAAACTGCGCTTAGACGCAAACTGTGTTTAGATGCAAACTGCGCTTAGACGCAATCTGCACTTAGACGCAAACTGCACTTAGATACAAACTGTGAATCAGCTTTTGCATCATAATAGTTTCTATCGAACGAACGCAGCTTTCGGTTTTAATCGCTGTAAAATTTCCGCTGCACTAATTCACCCCCCCCTCTTAGTGCTCTCGATCCTAATAATTGGTATCAGATTGGGGTATTTCTTATTTTGGATTTACACCCGAGAGAAATGGCTCTTCAAGAGGGCTTTTCGGTCTTTCGTCCACCGTTCTTTAACGGATTGGACTACACTTATTGGAAAACTCGAATGAGAGTTTTCTTGATTTCTCTAAATATGGATTTATGGAATATCGTTGAAAACGGTTTTCAACTTCCCTCTAAACCGATGAACGAATGGTCGGATTTAGAGAAGAAGTATTTTTCTTTAAACGCAAAGGCTATGAATGCCTTATTTTGCGCTTTGGACAAAAATGAGTTCAATCGGGTTTCTTTGTGCGAAACGGCTTTCGATATTTGGCGCACTCTTGAAATCACGCACGAGGGAACTAGTAGAGTCAAAGACTCGAAAGTTAATATTTTACTACATGATTTCGAGCTTTTTCATATGAAACCAAGCGAAACCGTTGTTGACATGTACACCCGTTTTACGAATGTCGTCAATGGTTTAAAATCACTTAATAAAAGCTTTTCGGATTTTGAACTCGTTAACAAAGTTTTGCGCTCACTTTCTAAAACTTGGGATTCAAAAGTAACTGCTATTCAAGAAGCTAAAAACCTAAACAACTTACCACTTGAAGAACTAATTGGTTCATTGATGACATATGAAATGGTGCACAATGCACATGATGAACATGTTGAACACAATCACCTTCCAAAGAACATGAAGGATTTGGAACTCTGGACAAATGAATGCCACTTGAGCGATGACTCAAGTGATGAGGACAATGATGAACAAAACAACCTTCCAAAGAACAGGAAGGATTTGGGACATAGAACATTTGAAGACCACTCGAGCATAAGCTCAAGTGATGGTGAACTTAAACTACAAATGAAATGAAAATTAAAAAGCAAAAAGAATGGAACTACTTGCTTTAAACGCAAGAAGAAGAACAAAAATTGGGATGAATCGAGCTCCTCCGAAGACGAAGAAAAAATCAACAAAAGCGAGGCGGCAAACTACACCTTAACAGCCTACAACGTTGAGGTAATGCCTTTGGTTTATTTTGAAATTACTTGATGCTTTCATGATGTAGTTTTCTTTTTTAGTTTAGAATTAATTTTCTTAAAAATTACATGTTAAAAAAAAAAATTATGATCATGCTTGTAATTTTGAAAATGAAAATGAAAATTGCATGTCTTATGTTAATGCTAGATAGAAATCTAATGATTGTACACCTAGTGAGATTAAATCTTATTTATGTGCTTGAGAAGCAAGAATGTATATTTTGATGATTTTCATATTGCTTTTCAGTGACGATACATGGCTTTTGTCTAGAAGGCTTGATATTTTTCATTGTCTTTGTTTGTTAAATATGATGTATGATTTTGACATGAGAATAAAGATTTGAGCATTCTATTATAAAGTCAATCATATAAATTAAAACTAAAGAAGTTTTAGGCATTTTTAAGAATCATTCAAAATGATGTTCAATGAAACCTTGCTTAATGTTGCAATGAAAATATTAAAGTTTTGATACTATGATTTGACGATTTTATGCATGAGATTTTAAAGTTATACATGATGATTTTTGTGATTGATGGTTTTATGATCCTAAACGTTGATGCATGTTTTCATTTGACATAAATGAAAAGGCATGCTAACATGAAATCGATCACTTAAGATGAAACACTTAAAAAAAAAGGGGGGGGAGAAATATATGAATTGATATGTTTACTATCACTAATGTTGATATGGTTGATGCTGAAATGTTTACTAATGATGATATGGTTGCTATCACTGATTGCTATCACTGATGCTATGATAAGGCTATACTTGCATCACCAAGAAATATATGATTGCTATCATTGCTATATGCCCTGTACCAAGATATCAAACAAAAATTTGCATCATACGAGCTGATATCTTACCATGTGGTGCAATGCTATACTTGCTAAAATATTCGAAATGTGTACATCATGCACTGTATCAAGATATCAAACAAAATCTTGCTTCACAGTTTTATGCATTGATATCTTACCATATGATGAAATGCTACAATTGATGAACACTTGAAATGTAATCCTCTATCCTATTGATTTTTCAATAAATCTATGCTTGTCATACATGAATTCATTGAATGTAATTTTGAGGATGATTTCAGATTTGACAAATGCTTGATTCGTATTTACGACATAAGATACACTTTAAATATGAATCATGCTTCAATCATGTTAAATGCTTCAATCATTTTCTATCTCTAGAGTTCTCGATTTTGATGAAATACAAGTGATAAATTCATTTATGATATCTTGTAAATCACTTGAATTATGAATGAGTTTTTTATGATGTGTTAAAAGAATCACTTAAAAAGAAAATGCTTTTCCCATCTTATCGAGATTAATGATATTGTGTGAATCTCGAAATTGATTTTGATGAAATAGTAATAACGTTATTCATGTTATGAATCTTAAAAATGATAATATACTTCATGTGATAATATGAATACATGAAACACTTATGATATTCCGTGTATTCATAAAATATTTATCTCATCATCCGATAACTCTTCTTGATATTTCTTATGAGATGAAATGAAATAATGCATGAAATACAAATGAGGAATCAATGATCATGCATAATAGGATGTAATGAATTCTGACATTTAGATACCATCATTTGAATATCTATGATCATGTTGCCAAAACGATATATCATGAATGCTTGAATATCATGTTTGATATGCTCATGATAATGATTGATTTTTTCGGTATCGTGCATAAAAAAAAAAAAAAAAAAGAAATATAATGTTAATGAATTTGTGCATTGAAACTATAATGATGCACAAATAACAATGATTACTTACCTTTGTCATGATTTAGAAATTGATGTAAAGAGTTTTTCCCTTCTTTTTGACAATGACAAAGGGGAGATAGATTGCTAGCACAATTCAAAAAAAAAAAAAAACAAAAACAAAAATGACACTTCTTAAAAGAGAAGAAAGAGCTTGTTATCTTGAAAAGCTTGCCAAACAAAAATTGCAAAAGTGCTATCTTGCCTATCTCAAGAAGCAAAACGTGCATATCGTAAAAATTTACTAGCTTGCAACTTGCATATTTCAAGAAGCAAGAGTTGCCTTCTTGAACATCTCTAAATTGCTAGCTTGCAAGTTCTAAAATGTTGCAACATTGCTAGCTTGCATGTTATAAAAGTGCTATCTTGTATGCTGTAAAACTTGCATATCTAAAACTTGATAGATTGAATGTTCTAAGCAAGATGTAACATTTGCTAAATTTTCTGGCTTCAAAACTGCATGATGATAAAACTTGATAATATGTTTTTCATGCAATAAGTTGAACTAATATTACAAACACTTGATTGTGGTACTTCTCCTTTTTGTTAATGACAAAGGGGGAGAAGTATGTTGATGACATGACATGTGATGCATAAGTTTATGCATATGTTCATGTTGACGTGTTGCAAGTATTCATGATGAATATTGCAATGACTTGAATTCAGTTTGAATTCAAGGTTCTATCAATATGGCATATTGATAGGGGGAGTTTGTTTAAACTCCGGGAGTTAGGTTTAACTCCGTCATCAAGTGGTTGTCATCATAAAAAAGGGGGAGATTGTTGAATCTCGTATTTTGATGATGAAACTACTTGATATATGTTTATGATTTAATCTGCGTTTTGAGTGACGCAGGATTCTTTGATCAGGATGAGACAATTAAAGTAGGAAAATCATGTTGTGCCGGAGGAACATGTCAGAAGATTAGATGTCGGGCCGGTAGATCGGTCGACGTATCGACAGAAGGCTTCGGGCAGTGGACTCGGGCATCGGGCCAAGAAGAGCGGTTATTGTGCCAAGGATATCGGAGTTGCGGAGTCAACTGGCCGATTGGGCAATAGGCCGCAGGAGAGGATGATGCGCCGAAAAATCAAACGAAGCGTCGAGGGACCAATGACATGCCGGACAACTTGGTTAATTGCTTAGGATTAATTGTCTCGATCGAAGTTTTGCTTTAATTGTGCAGGATTAACTATGATAACGATGAAAACATAAAGCGAAACAAAGTGTCGGAGTCAAGCGTGAAGGATTTGTTGCAAGTTCGAGAGTTCGACGGAAGTCCGAAGGTTCATCGGGAATGCTACCGGAACAAGCCAAGAATGAGTTGGGAGCTTGCCGAAGGATTTTCGGAAGCTCGCCGGAAGGTTCGTTGGAAGTTCGCGGAGCTCGCCGAGAAAGATCGGAGCTTGCAGAAGAAGCTCGTTGGAACTCGCTAAGATCAAATCGTGAAGTCTAGGAGCTTGCCGGGAGTCCGCAGAATGGTTTCCGAGAGTTCATCGGAAGACCGCCGGAAGTTTGCCGGAAGCTTGCCAGAAGAAGTCTTGACTTGCGGACTTTGTAATAGCTTAGAAAATGTCTTTAAAATCATAGTTAGCACATTAATTAGGGTTAGGATTAGGTGTTAATCCTATAACCCAAGTAGGGGCCAATTAGGCCCAAGTTCGGACTGGTTTGGGCCAAGTTTGGAGCCAAACCAAGTGAGCTGAAATAGTGAAAGAGGTGGCACCGCCCCAGCCAGGAGGTGGCACCGCCTGGGCTAAGCCTCCCAGCGAGACTGGGCGGTGCAACCTCCCCAGCCAGGAGGTGGCACCGCTTGAGCTCAGTCTTCGAGCAAGACTGGGCAGTGCAACCTCCCTGACAGAGAGGTGGCACCGCCTGAGCTCGGTCTTCGAGCTCTGGCAGAGAGGTGCAACCGCCTCAATCAAGAGGTGGCACCGCCTGGGCTCAGTCTTCGAGCTCTGCCAGGCGGTGCAACCTCTCCAGTCAGGAGGTGCAACCGCCTGATCCCGGAATTCCGGGATTTGATCGTTTTGAGCTCCAAATTTGAATTGGGTTGGGGCCTATAAATACCCCACCCATTCAGCACTGAGATAGCAAGAACTTACCCGAAATCTTGATCTTTTCAATGGTTCTTAGAGCTCAAAACTGCTAGTTTTCCTCCTCCTTCTGTTCTTCAAGTTTGAGTTGTAAAGAGAGGAGAGAAAACATCTGTAAGGGTTGTCTCCGAAGCCCGTCAAAAGGAGTGAATCTGTAAGAGGGTAGTTGGCCTTCGCTTATTGAAGGAAGGCCTCTAGTTGACATCGGTAACCTCATCGGTGGAGGAAGCCAAAAGTGGAGTAGGTCAAGACTGACCGAACCACTCTAAATCTCTGGTTTGCGTTTATTTTGAGCACTTTATCATTAGTGCAAACCTCCTATATAGCTACTGCTCTCTGAGCTTTTACAAACGGGTTCTGTGCAGTTTACGTTCACGGCTTAATTCCATTTACAAACTGCAAACTGCTCTCTGCGCTTTTACGAACGAATTCTGTGCAGTTTACGTTTATGTCTTGATTCCATCTACAAACTGCAAACTATCTCTCTGCGCTTTTACGAATGAGTTCTGTGCAGTTTACGTTTACGTCTTGATTTCACTTACAACTGCAAACTGTCTTCTGCGCTTTTTTACGAACAAGGTTCTGTGCAGTTTACGTTTACGTCTTGATTTCATTTACAACTGCAAACTGTCTTCTGCGCTTTTACGAACAAGGTTCTGTGCAGTTTACGTTTATGTCTTGATTTCGTTTAGAACTGCAAACTATCATCTGCGTTTAGATGCAAACTGCGTTTAGACGCAAACTGCGTTTAGACGTAAACTGCGCTTAGACGCAAACTGCGTTTAGACGCAAACTTCGTTTAGATGTAAACTGCGTTTAGACTTAAACTGCGCTTAGACGAAAACTGTGTTTAGACGCAAACTGCGCTTAGACGCAAACTGTGTTTAGACGCAAACTGTGTTTAGACGCAAACTGCGCTTAGACGCAATCTGCGCTTAGATGCAAACTGCACGTAGATACAAACTGTGAATCAGCTTTTGCATCATAATAGTTTCTATCGAACGAACGCAGCTTTCGGTTTTAATCGCTGTAAAATTTCCGCTGCACTAATTCACCCCCCCCTCTTAGTGCTCTCGATCCTAACAGTCGTTGTGTTGTTCATCGAAGTGGAGCTTCCAGTAGCTCCTGATCATACCTCCATATGATCTAATCCCTCACGGGACTAGATCGTGTGTATCGCATTTGCCACGAACTGTTCCACCACGATCCGCTGCACCATGTCGCCTCCTGGTGACATCTCTATTGCATTCTGATCCTTGTGGGATGAACTCGAATTGTGAACCCTCCATGTGTGGCCTCTGGCAATACATCGTAGGGTCTCTTCCACCTTCGATTTTTTTCGCTCCTTTGGCAATAAACCTTCATCCACCCACCACTCTTGGGTCACACCTAGATGAAGCACCACTCTAGGACAGTCCGTCACCTAGTAGCTACCCAAGTCCACCGACTTCACTGTAATTTATGCACCATTGTCTGGATCCTGGGCCTCTGCCCCGACCAGCATAATCTCCGCTGCGCACCGCTTCCTTCATGGCAACTTGAATGGCAACACTGTGGCATATTCTTCAATAGTACCCACCTCTGAGTCCTCTTGCCCCGTGCTAAGGCCTTCTGAACCCAATTTCGCCTCCGCAAATTGAGTCGCCTTAGTTCCTCCATCAAATGCTTCTCTGAGATAAGGTGCATGTGCCCTGAAGCTCCTTTCGTCTTTGGCACCATGCAAGATGAGTCCGCTCCGTCAGAATGAAGGGCCCATGGAACAACATGATTCTACTCTTGCCTCTGTAAGAGTTCATGTCCTTGACCTCTGTCTAAGGAAAGCACTGTGCCTCTACTCTATGTTCCAGCTTCTATGCTGGCTCCCTTTATGTGGCTTGGGTACTTCGCCAAGTTACACCCAAGTTGCTCCGCTCCTCGTTTTTGCATTGAGTCGATGGTGGCCCTCGCGCCCACCATTCCACGGGTCAGCCCTCCCTTGAGTCCGATCTCCATATCGACTCCAAGTGTGCCTTCATTTGGGTTGCTTTGGGTCGCTCCCCCACTTGATCTCGCAATGCATCCACCAATGCATTCTCTCGAGCGAGATCATGCAACGACTCCTCGCCGCCGGCTCAGTCCATTGAGCTTCGTGGAGTTGTTGTTTGTTAAGGTACTCCTCCTCAACATGTAAGGTCCGTCCCATATGATTCTCCCTCTAGATAGCCGGGACTTATCCCTCCTGGATAACTATCCCGTTGGAGCAACATCTCTCTTCGTTTCAGAGACCACCATCCCCTTGGACTACTCCGATCTGCTGAACAAACTATGCATTGTTCTGCCTCCTGCAAACGCACTGGCTAGATTGTGACTCCACTCCATGATGACCAGATCTAGGGTGATGGTACTGTAGCAGCGACGACACTGTAGCGGCGACCAGATCTCCCTAGGGCGATCTGACTCTTGTAGCGTCGGCTTTCTCCCATGGGCGACGGGCGACGACACTATAGCGGCGATCAGATCTCCCAAGGGCGATGTTACTATAGCGGCGGCGACGACACTGTAGCAGCGATCAGATCTAGGGCAACGGTACTGTAGCGGCGACAACACTGTAGTGGTGACGAGATCTCCCAAGGGCGATCTGACTCCTACAGCGCTGGCTTTCTTCCACGGGTGACGGTACTATAGCAGTGATCTGATCTCTATTACTGTAGTGGTGATCGGATCTCCTGTAGCGTCAGCTTCTCCCCAAGGGCGACGATACTGTAGCGGGCACCAGATCTACCTAGGGCGACGGTACTGTAGCGGCGATATGATATACTGCGGCGATGGCTTTTCCCTATGGCGACGATTCTGTAGCGGCAACCAGAAGAGGGATCAAACATGGCAGCGACGGCCCCTAGGGCTGGCAATGGTGGCGGGAGGGGTGATACGATGGCAAGACTCCCTACCGTTACCCCTCAATCTGCTCCTCCACCATATCCTCTCCAGAGAGAAACTCCTTCGACGAAGCAGCATCGAAATTGGTCGCGCTCTAGATCGTGGCAACCTGCTCTCATTTCCATTGACCCTCGGCCTTGGACTAGCCTCTTTAAGGCTCCAGTTGGAAGTCTGGATCTAAGCTTGGAATTCTTTGCTATAGAAGTTCAGGCTGATAAGAAGATTGTTATATATGAGACTACTGATTCAGCAGAGCTTATTGAGACATGGTCTATGGCGATTGTTGGCTATGTGGTAGGTCTCAAAACATCTTATTTCCCACTATCCTCATTTATCAAAACTCGATGGGGAATATCGTCATTTGATCTTCATATGCTGGAGAACGGATTCTTTGTTTGCAAGCTATACTCTGAAGAAGATTTGCAATGGGTCCTTGAAGGATTATGGACTATTCACGGCCATCCAATGATTCTACGATGCTGGTCTCCTGATGTCCGTTTGGAGTTAGATAGCCTATAGTCTATTCCATTATGGGTATCCTTTCAAGGTCTTCCTCTACATCTTTGGAGTTGACGTTTTATTGCAAAGTTATGCAGCACTCTGGGACAGCCACTCTACATCGACAAAGCAACAGCAGCTCAGACGAGATTAGAATTTGCACGAGCATGTGTACTGGTTTCTTCCGACGAAGATCTTCCAAATGAGGTTTTCTATCATGATCTTGACGGGAACACTCGGAAGGTACATATCTCATATTCCTAGAAACCGCAACGATGTCAGCATTGCTTATCTTTTGGTCATGCAAATGGAGCTTGTCAGCAAACTCTAAAACTGATCACAAAGGTCTATCGACCATGTCAAGCGCCTCAGCAACAAAGCGAGTCTTCTCTAATGGTAGTAGCACCGATGGTGCCGAAGACTATTGAGCATTCCGACTTGCAAGGACAGCACCGCGGATAGAAAGATAAATCCAAAACTTTACCTCTTCCTATAATGTCTGAGCCTTCCACAACAGAAGTTTCCCATGGTACTAGTGGACAAGAGAAGCATAAGTTAGGAACTTCATCTCTTCCAATATCTTCGGATCCGTCCACAATAGCTCAATGAACTCAGGCCCAAACAAATCTCGCCAGCTAGGATATTCTTCCTCAACAAACTCAAGTCGCAACAAACATCGCCAACAAGGATATTTTGTCTCAACAAACTCATGCCCCAACAAACCTCTCTAGCCAGGCTACTCCAACAAATACTAACCAGGATATTGTGCCACAACAATCTTATCATGCTTCAACAAACCCTGCCAATCAAGACCACATGATTCAAGGTATTTTGAAGTTTAAACATCTGCAAGCTGTAGATAAAGTGGATAAATATAGGAATAAAGCTATAAAAGGTAAGGATATTGTGCGGGAGGAAAATACAAAACCAAAGGATAAGAAAAAGGATGGTATAGTCCATCTAAAGTCGTAGGATGAATACCTTATCACCTTTTTCATTTGTTTATTACTAATGAAGATAACATGCTGAAATATTCGTGGACCTAATAAGACTGAGAAATGTTGGGAGCTCAATAGAAAAATCAAGTCTGCCGCATGTGATATTGTTATTCTAGTGGAAACGAAAATTAAACAATCGCGCATTCAAGCTCAAAAGAATTTAATATGGCCGGACGTAGAACTGTTTACCAATGACTCAAATGAAACTTTTGGTAGAATATGAGTCTTATGGCTTCCTAACTCTATTAATGCTTGGTTTATTTCTGCTACTGATCAATTCATCCATCTTAAGGTAGAGGACAAAAAGAATGGCTGTCAATTTAATTTCACTGGTATATATGCTTCAAACAATATGCAAGAAAGAAATACACTGTGGTCTGATCTAACTAACATTGCAGATGGCTGTCTTAATGTACCTTGGATTGTTCTTGGTGACTTTAATACTGTTCGGTACATAAATGAAAAAGTAGGGGGTAGACAGCTTTCAGAAAGTCAGCTTCAGAGTTTTAATGATTACATAGATACTGCTGCATTGACTGATATGAAATCAATGGGTAATTGGCTCTCCTAGAGTAATCAAGGTGCTGCTAACAGAAAAATAATGGCTCGACTCGATAGATGTCTGATTAATCAGGAATGGTTAATAGTTTATCCTGATTCACTTCTTGAGTTTGATGCTCCATTGTTTTCTAATCATTCTTTAATGTACATACACGCAGATAAAGCAACACCAAAAGGCAAGAAACCGTTTAGATTCTTCAACATGTGGAGTTCTCATCCTCAGTTCCTTGATGTTATCATATCAGCTTGGAATATTAATGTGCATGGATCCCCCCCTTACATCTTATGTCAAAAACTCAAAGCCTGCAAAGCAGCACTTAAGGAGTGGAATATAAATACCTTTGGCAATATTACCACCCGAGTTCAATTTTGCAGAAAGGAACTAATAGCAATGCAACATGAGCTGCAACTTCAGCCCCATGATGAGAATCTTATCGAAAAAGAGACAGAAGCTAGAAATAACTTAATGCAAGCCTTAAAGCAGGAGGAAAGTTTTGCAAAACAGAAGTCTCGACAACATTGGCTTACTTTAGGGGATTCCAATACTAAGTTTTTTTATTCTTCCATTGCTACTCGAAGAGCCGTTAACCGCATCAGGAAATGTAGAGACAAAGATAACAATCTTATTGAGAATTTAGATGAGGTTAAAGCATACACTAAGCAATTTTTTTATTCCTTACTCAACCAAGCGGGGCAACCTAATAATATTCATGTGGAGCCAACTAGAAAGCTTGATTCGAGTGCCATTTCTATCCTCAATGCCCCAATTACAGATGACGAAATAGTAAGCGTTGTCTTTAAGTCACCAAAGCACAAAAGCCCTGGTCCAAACAGATTTCCTGCTGAATTTTACCAAATTACATGGTCTATTATTGGTAATGATGTGATTAAAGCTTGCCAACATTTTTTCTCTTCAGGTCATATTCTTAGAGAGATGAATTGCACTTTTATTTCTTTAATTCCCAAGAATGCAGAGGCTGATTCACTAGAGAACTATCGACCCATATCTTTATACAACTTTATTTACAAGATCATCTCCAAATTGTTAGCAGATAGATTGCAAAAGGTAATACACAAGATAATTAGTCTAAATCAGGCTGCTTTCATCAAAGGGAGAAGTATACATCATAATATTCTGCTTGCTAATGACTTGGTCAAGGATCTGCACTCAAAAGCAAAAGGGACAAAAATCTGTTTTAAAGCTGATCTACGAAAAGCCTTTGGCTCAGTTAATAGGAACTTTATCTATAAGATGCTCCACGGTATGAACTTCCCTCAGCAATGGGTTAATTGGATTCAATGTTGCTTAGAAACTCTAAAGTTTTTAATACTCTTCAACGGCTCACCTATTGTTTTTTTGGGAGCAAGAATGGCATCCGACAAGGCGATCCACTCTCTCCATATCTCTTTGCAATTGCAATAGAAGGACTTAGCTATATGTTGGAATATGTGGTCTCTGATAGCAGTATTAAGGTAACCCATGCTGGCCCTATTCATATATCACATATAATCTTTACAGATGATCTTATTATCTTTCTTCAAAATGATTTAACTTCAGTAAGAAACCTGGCTACTATTCTGAATGATTTTGGTATAGTTTCTGGCCTTTAGTTAAATCATGCGAAAAGTAAAGTCTACATGAGCCCTTGCATTGAGGACAAAAATGTTATTGCACATACCCAAGGGGTTAGTGAGGGAAATCTGCCAGTTACATATCTTGGTCTCCCACTCATATCCACTGGCATTCACAAAACCCACTATCAGCCTATCCTGCAAAAAATAAAGAATAGAATTTCCTCCTGGAAAAATAGGCTTCTTTCAAAAGCAGGACGACTTGAACTCATCCGTTCGGTGTTGTACTCTTACTCTATATATTAGTCTAATGCATTTCTTCTGCCTATTGGACTTCTCCAAGATATTGAACGGTTATTAATAAACTTCTTCTGGAATGACACAAATGATAAGACAATGCATATGGTAAATTGGGACAGCATCTGCAAACCGAAAGATGAAGGGGGGCTGAACTTGAGAAATACTAGAGATTGGAATAAAGCATGTTTGGTAAAGTAATTGTGGGACCTTTTGCAAAACAAATGTTCCTTATGGTCACAATGAGTTTCTGCTAGGTCTCTTTCAAAGGAATCGATTTGGGAAATTTCAATAAGAACATACCACTCTGCAGCCTGGAAAGGAATTTTAAAGGCAAGGAATTGGCTAATTAAACACATTTCTTATGCAATCTCTATTGGAACTAATACTAATATGTGGTATGATCCTTGAGTGAATGGGAAAAGTATATTTCAATTATATAGTGACAGAATACGAAAAGACCTTGGGGCTCCCAAAGATTGGAAGGTTTCCGAGTTCATTGCTAATGGTACCTGGTGTCTCCCTACTCCTATTTCTCCTAAAATGTTATCACTTTGGCCGACTATTATAGCTATTCCAATCAGGAACAACCCTTCAGATGTACTTATTTAGCTTCATGACAATGGTAAATTTAGTGCCACATCTGCATGGAATCACATTAGGCAAAGAAATAACAAGTGGCTCCCAAGCAGTTGGACATGGGATCGACCGGGATCACAAAGACATTCCTTATGTACATGGCAGGCCCTTCTGAATAAACTACCTACAATAGACAATATGAAAAGAAGAGGTATCCATCATGTTAACCGATGCTCCCTTTGCATGCAACAAGAAGAAACTGTTGACCATCTCTATTTTGCTTGTGACTATACTAAATGGATATGGAAGGAGATTCTCCAGTGATTCGAACTCAATAGAATGCCGCAACCAAACTTGCATCAAGAATTAGCTGACCTCATGCAATGTTTTTCAAGAAAAGGGCCTCTTACATAATTGACAAAGGTTATATTCAGATGCGCTATTTAGTGGATGTGGAAGGAAAGATGTAGCAGAATCTTTGAGTGTCAAAACACAAACAATGCTCAGCTCTTGACAGAGATTATTAGAGACTCAAAATCATGTATGGAGAACAATCTCAAAATGGAGCACCTTACATAAAGAGAAAAAGATATTTTTATCAAATTCAATTTTGCTATTAGCTAAAGATCTTAGGCATGATGTCAAAAGCTATACCCATAGGAAATCTTGGCATATTTGGACTTTAAATTTTATTTGTTGGCCATAGTTAAGAGTTATAGTCTACAGCATGTGTAGTCATAACTACCGCATGAGTACTCTATGAGTTACCTAGCTTCGTCTATAACTTGTATAGACAAAGCTATTTGTAGAAACTTTACACAAAATCAATTTACTTTTACTTATAAAAAAAAAAGATTGCGACTCCACGTCAATACAGCCCCCGCTATACCACTCAAGGCCTAGCAATATGCTGAACTCATTGCACACTTCAGCCTCCTACGGACGTATCCTTCACATGCCGATAAGAAAGTTTCAATGCTCCATAGCGCCGAGTTTCGGTCGCCTTGGGATGGCCGCGAACATTCCATCGTCCGCATACAAGCCCATACATGTGTACCGAATTCTTTGAGTTAGCAATTCCCCTCACCTTTGTGAGCTTTGCACAACTCTTTCGATCGCTGAGCAACTCATTCCACTTTGGATGGTCTCATCCTTTACCAAGCGCCTCGCTTGCCTTGAGCACCATCAAGTATAGTTGTTAACGTTGAGCCGTAGCTCAAACTCAACCATCCCAACCTTTATGCGCTCCGCATTCTTCTAGGCTTGCCTGTTCTCGTAGTGCCTCTTGCGCGAAGGGTTGGCCATTCCTCTAAATGCCAATCTTAGATGCCCGCTCCTCCGAGTGACTCCTTTTCCCTACATCTCCATGCCCGTTTTCTCCCAAACGATCGCATGTGTGCTGACTGCCCTCAATGCAGCCCCGCTAGGTTCCCCACGTTTGCATGCTAAGTATTTCTATGAGTGCTTGTCCCGCTCTAATACCATCTGTCACGGACTTAGCTGGTTTTGCCTAAGTCGTGCGGCACCCTTGCATGTCTATCTGTAAAGGTCAGCCTCTGTTAGAACCCTTGTAGATTCTAAACTTGGGGTTGATCTCTTTAGGGGATCGACCTCCTTGGAACTCTATAGGGGTTCCTCCCTCTAAGTTGCTACTCAAAGGCTGCAAAAAAGATTCATCTATTACTTATCAAAAGAGAAGGAATACATGGCTATTTATAGGGCTTCTAAACCCTAACTCCTAATAAGACTCCTACTCAAGACTCCTATTCCCTTACAACTCCTAATTCTTCTCTAAGAATAAACCTCCTACATGAATGTCCCTCTCAATTAGGACTCTCCTAGCTAGAGTCCTAACAGAATGTCCCTCTCAATTAGGACTCTCCCTCTCAATTAGGACTCTCCTAGCTAGAGTCCTAACAGAATGTCCCTCTCAATTAGGACTCTCCTAGCTAGAGTCATAATAAAATGTCCCTCTCAATTAGGACTCTCCTAGCTAGAGTCCTAACAAAATGTCCCTCTCAATTAGGACTCTCCTAGCTAAAGTCCTAATAGACCCGCCCTCTTCAAATCAGCCTTGTCCTAAAGGCTGAGATTCCATAAACCCAGGGAACCGGGTCTTCATCTCCTCATATGGTTCCCATGTGGCGTCTTCAAGTGGTAGATTATTCCAATGCACTAGTACTTCAGTAGAGGGATGTCGGCGACGCATCACGATCCTGCGATCGAGGATGGCTTGTGGTTGGGCTTGAATAACTCCATCCTCAGTTGTGTTGGGCAGTTGGATCTGGGGTGACTCGTATTCTCCCAACTTGGGCTTTAGGCATGATACGTGGAAGACTGGGTGAATTTTGGCATCCTAAGGTAATTTAAGTCTATACACCACGGCTCCAATACGCTCTGTGATCTGATAGGGCCCATAAAAACGTGGGGATAGCTTCATGGAGGCTCGAGTGTTGATAGAGAGTTGCTTGTATGGTTGTAGGCGAAGATAAACCCAATCTCCTAATGAAAATTCTCTTTCACTTCGTCGTGTGTCGGCTTGCTGCTTCATTCTGGCTTGAGCAGTAGAGAGATTATCTTTTAACAGTTGTAAAAGTTTGTCCCTATCAACAAATTCTTGGTCAACCTGATCTATCTTGGCCGAGCCAATTACATACTTTGGAATCACAGGGGCTGGTCGACCATACAATGCTTCATAAGGGGCACATTTTGTAGATGAATGATATGTAGTATTTGTTGAATCTAGGATTTTGATGATGAAGTCAATTGTCATTTATTGTCTAACCTATATGTTAAGATAAGTATGCAGGATTAACTACGATGAAAGAAAGACATGCAGTAGGAGTTGCGCCGAAGTCATGACAATGATCACGTTGGGAGTTCGAGAGCTCGACAGAAGTTAAGACAGTCGTCGGAGGTTCTGCGGGAACAAATCCGAGAAGTCCATAAGCTTGCCAAAGAAGCTCGTCGGAACTCGCCAAGTGGATCGTCGCAAGTCCAGGAGTTTGCCGGAAGTCCGTAGGAGAATCACCGAGGGTTCATCGGATGATCGACGGAAGTTCATCGGAAACTCGCCAGAAGAAGCGATTGACGCACCGGAGCAAGCTGCAGAAATTGCCTTAGGATTTATTATAGTTAGCACAATGATTAAGTTGGTAATGGGAGGTGATCCCATTAGCTTAATCTTGGGGCAATTGGGCCCTTGAAAGACCCAATTTGGGCCGAATGGATCTACCCATTCGGACCATGATTACTGTGGGAGGTGCAACCGCCCAAGCCAGGAGGTAGCACCGCCTGGGCAAAGTCTCCCAGGGAGACTGGGCGGTGCAACCGCCCCAGCCAGGAGGTGCAACCGCTTGGGCTCAGTCTCCAAGCGAGACTGGGCGGTGCGACCTCTATTGATAGGAGGTAGCACCGCTTGAGCTCGGTCTTCGAGCTCTGGCAGGCAGTGCAACCGCCCCAGTCAGGAGGTGCAACCGCCTGAGCTCGGTCTTCGAGCTCTGGCAGAGAGGTGCAACCGCCCCTGACAGAGGTGGCACCGCCCAAAGGCTCAGTCTTCGAGCTCTGCCAGGCGGTGCAACCGCCCAGTCAGGAGGTGCAACCGCCTAATCCCGAAATTCCGGGAATTGACAGTTTTGAGCTCCAAATTTGAACTGGGTTCGGGCCTATAAATACCCCACCCATTCAGCACTGAAAGGTAGCAACTAACAGTCGAAATCTTGACATCTTTCTGTGATTCTTAGAGCTCAAAATTGTTGTAAAGGCCAAAAGTTCTCCTCCCTCTGTTCTTCAAGTTTTGAGTTGTAAAAAGAGGAGAGAAAATTTCTGTAAGGGTTGTCTCCTAAGCCCGTCAAAAGGAGTGAAACTGTAAAAGGGTGGTTGGCCTTCGCCTATTGAAGGAAGGCCTCTAGTTGACGTCGGTGACCTCGTCGGTGGAGGAAGCCAAAAGTGGAGTAGGTCAAGATTGACCGAACCACTCTAAATCTCGGTTTGCATTTACTTTGAGCATATTATCTTTACTGCAAACCTCCTCTGAAGCTTACTGCCTTTTGCGCTTTTACGATCGGGTTTCAAGCCTTTTTCTTTCCGAATTAGCGTTTAGACGTAAATCTGCCTTTTTCGTACGATCATCATATTTCAGATTGCGTTTATGTTTTGAGCTTTACCATAACTACAAATTGCCTTCATACTCTTGCTTAAACTGCATCTTGCCTAATCAAATGATTTACAAATCAGCATTTAGACGTAAATCAGTTTCTTCGTACGAATGTCGGATTTCAGTTTACGCCTATATTCTGGTTCTCATCATAGCTGCAAACTGCCTAGATTAACTTTAATATCATCTTGCTTAGAATTGGATTTTACACAGAAATCGTTTTTATCATTCGAACGTTGTTTCGTTTTAATCGCAGAAAGTTTATCGCGGCACTAATTCACCCCCCCCTCTTAGTGCTCTCGATCCTAACAATTGGTATCAAAGCGGGGTTAACTCTCAAATGGATTAAAACCCTAGAGAGATGGCTTACGCCGGAAACCAAGAGGGTCATTCTATTACACGTCCACCCATGTTCAATGGGACGGACTACACCTATTGGAAGACCCGAATGAGGATCTTTCTTATTTCTATGGATTTTGAACTTTGGAATCTTGTCGAAAACGGTTTTTCGAAGTCTTCTCTTCTAATAATCGATTGGAATGATTTGGAGAAGAAGGCTTTCGCTCTTAATGCAAAGGCTATGAATGCCTTATTTTGTGCACTTGATAAAAATGAGTTTAATCGTGTTTCGATTTGTGAAACCGCATTTGATATTTGGCACACACTCGAAGTGACTCATGAAGGCACAAGTAGAGTGAAAGAGTCAAAAATCAATCTTTTGTTACACTCTTTTGAACTTTTCCGGATGAAATCGAGTGAGACTATTGGCGACATGTTTACCCGTTTCACGGATGTCGTCAATGGTCTAAAAGGACTCGGAAAAAGTTTTTCGGATTTTGAGCTCGTAAATAAGATTCTAAGATCCATTCCTAAGAGTTGGGATCCTAAAGTCACTGCTATTCAAGAGGCGAAAGATCTAAACAACTTCCCTCTTGAAGAACTAATTGGGTCATTAATGACCTACGAGATGACTTGCAAAGCTCATGAAGAGCAAAAAGACATCCTTCCAAAGAACAGGAAGGATATGGCACTTAGAACTTTGGAAGACCATTTGAATGAAAACTCAAGTGATGAGGACTGTGACGATGACTTGGCACTTCTAACAAGAAAATTTAAAAAATTCATTAAAAGAAACAAGTTTAAGAATGACACTAAAAATAAACTTGAACCCAAGAAGGACCAAGTTATTTGCTATGAGTGCAAAAAGCCGGGACACTACAAGAGTGATTGTCCCCAAGTCAAAAATAGAACAACAAAGAAGAAGGTGCTCAAAGCAACATGGGATGATTCGAGTGCGTCCGAAGAAGAGGAGTTCAACACCGAGCAAGTTGCTCATTACGCCTTAATGGCCATCGGAGAAGAGGTAACGAATTTAATAGATACAGATATATCTTTCGATGAACTATTAAATGCCTTCAATGACTTATTTGATGAATGCAAAATTATTGATAGAAAATACAAATTGCTAAAAAAGGAGCATGATAGTCTTACTTGTGATTTTGATAAGTTAAAAACTGAATATCATGATAGTTTAAATTCATGCATCAAATGCCATGATCTAGAAACTTTCCAAATGGAAAACTTGCTACTTAAGGACACCTTAAAGAAATTTGAGGTTGGTAGCAAGTCACTGAACATGATCCTTGCAAACAAGGGTCACGTTCCCAAAAGAAGTGGAATTGGATTTGTGAGAAGTCCTCACCAAAATCCAACCACCTTCATAAAAGGCCCCATCCTACATGTTCGACACCAAAACAAATGCAACTTTTGTTGCAAATTTGGACACAAGACGCATTATTGTCCATTCAAGAAAATTAGTCCAAACAAATTGATTTGGGTTCCTAAAGGAACCATGATAAACTCTATGCAACATGATAAACAATGTAAATCTATCTTTGAGGCACCCAAAAGCAAATGGGTACCTAAAAATCATCCTTTCTTGTAGAAACCTATACCATCGCAAGCTAGGAGCAAAAGATGGTACCTTGATAGTGGATGCTCAAGGCATATGACCGGAGATCCATCTCAATTCTCTAAGCTCACTAGCATAGACGAAGGCTATGTCACATTCGGAGACAACAACAAGGGTAAAATCGTTGGCAAAGGAACCATAGGTAACAAATCCAACTTCTTTATTGAAGATGTTTTGTTAGTTGATGGCTTAAAACATAACCTCTTGAGCATTAGTCAATTATGTGATAAAGGATACATTGTCAGATTCGAATCTAATACTTGCATCATTGAAAAACCACATAAAAACATGTCTATGATTGCATTAAAATAAAATAACGTATACACTATTGACATCAATGATTTGTGTAATGAAATATGTTTTTCGGTTTTGAATGAGGATGCTTGGCTTTGGCATAGAAGATTAGGTCATGCTAGCATGAAACTAATCACTCAAATATCATCTAAAGAACTTGTAAGAGGAATTCCTCATATCAAGTTCATCAAAGATAATGTATGTGATGCTTGCCAATTAGGTAAACAAATTAAGGGTAGCTTCAAATCTAAGAATCAAATAAGCACTTCTAGACCCTTACAATTAATCTATATGGACTTGTTCGGACCAATCTCTACATCAAGTCTAGGAGGTAGCAAATACGCCTTCGTCATTGTGGATGACTATAGTAGATATACATGGACCTACTTCTTAAAACAGAAAAATGAATGCTTTAGATATTTTACCAAGTTTTGTAAACTTGTTCAAAATGAAAAGGGTTCCATGATTTCGTCAATTAGAAGTGATCACGGTGGAGAATTTCAAAACCATGATTTCCAAGAATTTTGTGAACTCAACGGATACAACCATAATTTCTCTACTCCAAGAAATCCTCAACAAAATGGAGTAGTAGAAAGAAAAAATCGAAATTTACAAGAAATGGCAAGAACCATGTTGAATGAACATAGCCTACCCAAATATTTTTGGGCCGAAGCCGTAAACACCGCATGCTATATTTTGAATAGAGTTCTAGTAAGACCCTTACTCACCAAAACTCCTTATGAGTTATGGAACAACAAAAAACCTAATGTTTCATATTTTAAAGTCTTTGGGTGTAAGTGTTTTTATCTTGAATGAAAAGGATAACTTAGAAAATTTTGATGCTATATCCGATGAAGGAATCTTTCTTGGTTATTCTTCAGTTTCTAAAGCTTTTCGTATCTTCAATAAAAGAACTTTAATTATTGAAGAATCTATTCATGTTGTTTTCAATGAGATTTCCGAAATCAGGAAAAACGATTTTGATGATGATGTTAATTTTGATTCCTTGAATTTAAATAAAACCCCGTCTCCAACTAGTAACTTGGATGCATCTACTTCCGAAACATCCTTACCCAAGGATTGGAAGTATGTAGATGCTCATCCTAAGGAGCTAATTTTAGGAGACACATCAAAATGGGTTGAAACACGATCTTCTCTTAAAAATTTTTGTGCCAACGCCGCTTTTCTCTCCCAAATTGAACCCAAATGTGTTGACGAAGCCATGAAAGATTATTCATGGATTATCGCAATGCAAGATGAATTAAATCAATTTGAGAGAAATGAGGTGTGTACGCTTGTTCCTAGGCCTAATGACCATTTAGTTATTGGTACTAAATGGGTCTTTAGAAACAAGCAAGATGAAAATGGTATCATGGTAAGAAACAAGGCTAGATTAGTGGCCAAAGGTTTCAATCAAGAAGAACGTATCGATTACGAAGAAACCTTCGCTCCTGTGGCTCGATTAGAAGCCATAAGAATGCTCCTTGCCTACGCTAGTAGTAATAATTTTAAGTTATTTCAAATGGATGTTAAAAGCGCTTTTCTTAATGGCTTTATTTCCGAAGAAGTCTATGTTGAACAACCTCTTGGATTTGAAAATAATAGTCTCCCTAATCATGTGTTTAGATTAACTAAAGCTCTCTATGGTTTAAAACAAGCTCCGAGGGCTTGGTATGAGAGACTTAGTTCTTTTCTTATTGAAAATAATTTCATGAAAGGCATGGTTGATACTACATTATTCATCAAGAATTTTGAAAATAATTTTCTCATTGTTTAGATTCATGTTGATGATATTATCTTTGGTTCTACGAATGAATCTCTTTGTGAATCTTTTGCTAAAACTATGAGTCTTGAATTTGAAATGAGTTTAATGGGAGAGTTAACATTCTTCTTAGGGTTACAAATCAAACAACTAAGCAATGACATCTTTATTAGTCAAACTAAATATGCTATGAATTTACTAAAAAAGTTTAATATGAATAACTCAAAAGCTATTAACACTCCTGTGAGCACCTCCACTAAGTTAGAAATTGATGAAAGTGGAGAAAGCTTCGATCAAAAAACTTATAGGGGTATGATAGGAAGTTTACTTTACCTCACTACAACTAGACTAGACATCATGTTCAGTGTAGGACTTTGTGCTAGATTTCAATCAAACCCTAAGATATCTCATCTCAAAGCTGTTAAAAGAATACTCAGATATCTTAATGGTACCATAAATCTAGGATTATGGTATCCAAAATCAGAGAATCTTGAGTTAATTGCTTATGCTGATGCAGACTTTGCTGGCTATAGACTAGATAGAAAAAGCACATCAGGAACATGTCAATTTTTAGGACATGCCCTTGTTTCCTGGTCATCTAAGAAACAAAACTCAGTTACACTATCAACAACCGAAGCTGAATATATTGCAGCAAGTGCATGTTGTGCACAAGTTGTATGGATGAAAAACACATTAGAAGATTATAAAGTTCATCTTAAAAATATTCCCATTAAATGTGATAACACAAGTGCAATATGCTTAACAAAAAATCCTATACAACACTCAAGAACAAAACATATTGATATTAGACATCATTTTATACAAGTTCATGTTACTAATCATGATGTAATTATAGAGTTCATTGATACTAAACATCAACTAGTCGATATTTTTACAAAACCTCTAAGTGAAGAACAATTTGATTTTATAAGAAGATAATTAGGAATTTTGATGTGTCCAAATACTTAAACTAGTTAAAATTATTTTTCGGACTTCATTGAATGATCAAATCACTTGATTGCCATGTGTTGAAATGTTTCGATTTTTTTAAAAAATGTAGCATAATCTTGTCCGAATCCATGAAAGAATTCATCCCATTTTCGGACTCGCTTAACAGTTGGAATGACAAAAATCAAATACACTCTTATGAAAAATATTTTGAAATGGATTTGATAAAATGACTTTCCTCCTTCATGCACAAAGGATTATAACAAAAAAAGGGAGAAGAAGTATTCAAAGCATTATACGTATCATGCCTTACTTTATATGCTTGATAACTTGCTTATATTGTTCTCCTGGTATCACATCTATCATGCTTTTTGTTGATGACAAAGGGGGAGAAATATATAAATTGATTTGATGCTATAAACAACGATGCTATGATTATGCCATGCCTGCATCATCAAGAGATATATGAATAGATGCCATATATAGAATATGCTATAAACACTGATGCTAATGATATCAAAATCTTACTTCACAGCTTTACATGTTGATATCTTACAATATGATGAATTGCTTCGATTATCATCATTCAAAATTATTATGTAAGAATGAATGTTAAGGTTAACTCCATTATCAATTGATTGTCATCATCAAAAAGGGGGAGATTGTTGAATCTCGGATTTTGATGATGAAGTCAATTGTCAATTGTTTGTCTAATCTGTGTGTTGAGATAAGTGTGCAGGATTAACTACGATGAAAGTAAGACATGCAGCAGGAGTTACGCCGGAGTCATGACAATGATCACGTTGGGAGTTCGAGAGCTCGACGGAAGTTAGGACAGTCGTCGAAGGTTCTGCGGGAACAAATCCGAGAAGTCCATAAGCTTGCCAAAGAAGCTCGTCGGAACTTGCTAAGTGGATCGTCGCAAGTCCAGGAGTTTGCCGGAAGTCCGCAGGAGAATCACCGAGGGTTCATCGGATGATCGACGAAAGTTCACCGGAAACTCGCCGGAAGAAGCGATTGACGCACCGGAGCAAGCTGCAGAAATTGTCTTAGGATTTATCGTAGTTAGCACAATGATTAAGTTGGTAATGGGAGGTGATCCCATTAGCTTAATCTTGGGGCAATTGGGCCCCTGAAAGACCCAATTTGGGCCGAATGGATCTACCTATTCGGACCCTGATTACTATGGGAGGTGCAACCGCCCAAGCCAGGAGGTAGCACCGCCTGGGCTAAGTCTCCCAGGGAGACTTGTCACGCCCCTCAAATAATAACGATGATATTATTATTTTTCATCACAAACCAATCCAGGATCCAAACTAACATTTGAGGACACTGAAAAACATTCTATCAAATTCACATCTATAAAAACCTGTGCAGTTTATAATCATATATCACATCACTCGATAATTCACATTTAAGGCAACCCAAGCCAACTTGATAAACATGAAGAACATTTATAAATCCACAAACTAAATAAATTATACAATCAGAACTCCAACTATTCACCACAAGTTTATATCATCATAAATTAGACTTAACATTCCGAAATTCCAAATAAGAGAGATCTTCTAACACTTTTACACAGTATATCCATTTTGATTCATCAACAACATTTCATTACATACAAAATATGCTTATACAACAATAACATAACAACCAACAAGACTTGCCCATAATTCTATATAGCTATCCACTGCCTCAGCCCAAATCAAACATCTCAAAGGGTGACAAGCTGACTTGAAAGATTTATATAACAACGGAGTGAGCTAAAAACAGCTCAGCAAGTGACAAAGCATATTCAGAACAAAAGGAATGATTTCAAACAAGTAAGGTATCATAATGCAAGGCAGAATACAAGAATTCTCAAGGATACCATCTCATTAGATACAAAATCATATGTATCATGTCATACAAAACATATTTGATTCATAACAAATGGAGCACAGAGTAATTGGAGCATATCAATAGCATATGAGATGTTCCGGAGCATATCAATGGCAAATGGTACATTTCGAAGCATATCAATAACAAATGAAACATATCGAAGCTTATCAATGGCGTATGAAATGTTCCGGAACATATCAACGGCATATGGAACATTTCGAAGCATATCAACAGTGAATGAAACTTTTCAGAGCATATCAATAACAAATACCATACAGAAGCTCAAACGTCGTCTTTGACGTTGCAATCATATCATTCTTATCCAAAGCATGTACCGAAACACATAACCAAAGCTCTGGATATCATATTAAACATACAGAAGGTGTAGTGGGATCTCGAACAGAATGTGATTCATCCATGTCTGAATGACCACCAGATAGAAGTCTTCCACATCTAGGAGCTCCATCCACCCACGTCTAGGTGAAGCCAGAGGGGGCCGGCAAAGCATCGTAGGCTCTAAGCACATACCCTTTACCATTTCTGGCAAAGGTCCACATAATACCCTTTACCATTTCTGGCAAAGGTCCACACAATCCCACAAACACCAGAGTACAAAGGGCAGTATGAACAATAAATAGCACATATCGGAAGCACACGCGGAACAACAAAACGTACATGTGCCTTTACGAGTCAATACAAAGCAAGCAATAATCTTTCACAAATGTTATCAGATTTGAAAGGAAATGAAAGCAAGAGTACACACGGATTCCAAGCAATCATATATAGCTCAATTCAAATAAGAAGGTTAGATGAATTTAATATCCAAAAGAATGAAACTGGAATAGACACATATCGAAAGCAAATGCGGAACAATGGGATATACATGTGCCTATATGAGTCAATATGATATAGCATAAACGTTACATAACAGTTTTCAAGAATGCAATAATTTTAAGGACAAGAGCATACAAGAATTCAAAGCAGTAATATGAAGCTCAATTGAATAAGAAAGCTAAAGGATATCAATTTCCAAAGGAATGAAACCAGAATATGAGAAATCGACCAAAGCTCGATTTCTGGCAGAATACAAGAGGCACATTAAACAAATGATTCAAACTATTAATCGTACTCCAATTTACTCAGAAATATATCATTGGATTATAATTTCAGATAAGATAGGCTTCATATTAATTGAACTGTCCAATAGAGAGAGTTACAAATAATTTGATAAACAAGGGTCGTAGAACAAAATCTCTGTTTGGCAGAATTCATAATGTCAGATTCAACAGATAACTGGGCAGGTGTTTGGATTCCAAATCTTTCAATCCATATATCAAAAGAAAGATCTAAGAGTCTAGTTTCCAATGAAATAAGCTTTGAATAAATCAACATTTGCAACAGGGACGTATAAGCAGTTCAGTATCAAAAGGTCAGAAACTACGATCCCTATCTTGCAGAATCTGTAGGCTCATTTGAAATAGAAGTTTGGGCAGGCAACCTTACTCCGAATTCTTAAAATAAGCTATCAAAACAAAGGTTTATGAGTCTATATTCTGATCAAATAAGTTTTGTCCAAATCAGAGGTCAATATATGAAGTTATAGCCATAACAAAGTAGAAGGGTCAGAATATCGGAAGTTGCATAGATTCGAATCGTTACGTCTAAACAGGAGATATATCAAATGAAAGGCTAGAACAATTCAAAGTTCCTCATATTCAAAACAAATGTAGCGGTAAAATTGCGGTATGGAAAGATCAGGGCACTTGCAATAGGAATGATTAGAAAGCTTGCAATAGGAAGGATAGGAACACTTGCAAGAGAAAAGATTAGAAAGCTTGCAATAGAAAGGATCAGAACACTTGCACAAGGAAGATTATAATACTTGCAATAAGAAAAGATTAGAACAATAACAGGAGAAACGATCGGGAAACTTGCCTTTCAAATATTTTGATCCGAAGATCCAAAGAAGGTGTCAGCCCAAATCCTTCTACTTTTCCTCAACAACTGTAGCTCATGCAGAACATAAAGGCATAGTCACCTACTCTCTCTTACTCTCATTCCTTCGTTTTCCTTTTTTTTTCAAACGCAGTTGCCACAGCCGCCGCCGCTGCCGCTGTCACAATCGCAGCCCCTTCCACCGCACTACCTTCTCCTCCTCTTCTTTCGCAGACACAGCTGTAGCATACGCAGTCTCTGCCGCTGCAGCCGCAATCCCGTCCGCAGCCCCTTTTCCCCCCTTTCCTTTCCTTTCTTTCCCAGCTGCAACTACCGCAGTCGCAGTCGCAGCCATGGCCACAGCCACCACAACCGCAGCCTCTTCTTCCTCCCCTGCTCTATTTCCTCCTTCTCTTCCAGCTGCAGCTGCCACTACCGCAGCTGCCTCCCCTTCTCCTCTTCCTCTCTTCTTCCCTTTTCCTTTCTCTTCTTCTTCCTTTCCTTCTCTTCTTTCCCAGCTGCACTGCTGCAGTCGCAGCCTCAGCCACGGCCACAGCCTCTTCTTCCTCCCCTGCTCATCTTTCTCTCCTTCTTCTCTTCCAACTGCAGCTGCCATCGCCGCAGCCGCAGCCCCTTCTTCCCCTTCTCCTCTTCCTCTCCTCTTCCCCTCCTTCCCTTTCTCTTCTTCTTCCTTTCCTTCTCTTCTTTCCCAGCTGCACTGCTGCAGTCGCAGCCTCAGCCACGACCGAAGCCTCTTCTTCCTCCCCTGCTCATCTTCCTCTCCTTCTTCTCTTCGAACTGCAGCTGCCATCGCCGCAGCTGCAGCCCCTTCTTCCCCTTCTCTTCTTCCTCTCCTTCCTTTCTTCCTTCCTCTTCCTCTTTCCCTGCCACAACTGCAGCTGCCACAGCCGCAGCCGCAACCACTTCTTTCCCTTCTCCTCTTCCTTCTCCTTCCTTTCTTCTTCTTCTCTTCTTCTCCTTCCTCCCCTTCTTCTCCCCGACGAACAGCACCTCCTTTCCTCTGTTTCCTGCTGTAGGAAACAGAGGTGCCGCCTCTTCACCCGCTTCTACTTCTTCTCTTCTTCCTCACCATCTCTTCCCCTCCTTCTCTTCCAGCTGTAGCTCCCATCGCCGCAGCCGCACCTCCTCCTTTCCCTTCTCTTCTTCTTCTCCTCTTCTTCTTCCCTCCTCCTCCCCGGCGTCACACACACTCTCTCCGCTGTTTCCTCTGCAGGAAACAGAGGTATCACAACCTCTTCTCCTGCTTCCTCTTCCTCTTCTCTTCCTCTTCTTCTTCTTCTCCTCTTCGAACGCCCCACACCTCTCCTCTGTTTCCACCTGCAGGAAACAGAGGTGCTGCAGCCCTAGCTGCTGCCACCTCTTGCTCCTCTCCCTCTTCCCTCTCTTTTCCCTCTTCTTCTCCTTCTTTTCTTCTCCTCTTCCCTTTTCCTCCCCAACGCCACACACCTCCTTGCTGCAGCCTTGCCGCAGCTATCCTCCTCTCTTCTTCTTCTTCTTCTTCTTCTTCTTCTTCTTCTTCTTCTTCTTCTTCTTCTTCTCTTCTCCCTCTTCTTCCTCTCTTCTTCTCCCCACGCCCCACAGCTCCTCGCTGTAGCCCTCGCTGCAGCCACCTCCTCTTCTTCTTCTTCTTCTTCTTATTCTCTTCTCCCTCTTCTTCCTCTCTTCTTCCTCCTCTCTTCTTTTCCCTCTTCTTCTTCTTTTCTTTACTCCTCACGCCCCACTGATCCTCTCTGTTTCTCGGTGGGAAGCGGTGGGATAAAACCGAAATTTTTGGTTTTCTTTATTTTCTTTTCATTTTATAACTTAGCAGTTTAGTCCTTGAAATTTTTATATTTACATATAGGTCCTTAAATTTACATATAAATCCTTATTAATAATTTTCAAAAGTGAGGGATATTACAAGACTGGGCGGTGCAACCGCCCCAGCCAGGAGGTGCAACCGCTTGGGCTCAGTCTCCAAGCGAAATTGGGCGGTGCAACCTCTCCTGACAGGAGGTAGCACCGCCTGAGCTCGGTCTTCGAGCTCTGGCAGGCGGTGCAACCGCCCCAGTCAGGAGGTGCAACCGCCCAGAGGCTCAGTCTTCGATCTCTACCAGGTAGTGCAACCGCCCCAGTTAGGAGGTGCAACCGCCTGATCCCGGAATTCTGGGAATTGACAGTTTTGAGCTCCAAATTTGAACTGGGTTGGGGCCTATAAATACCCCACCCATTCAGCACTGAAAGGTAGCAACTAACACTCGAAATCTTGACATCTTTCTGTGATTCTTAGAGCTCAAAATTGTTGTAAAGGCCAAAAGTTCTTCTCCCTCTATTCTTCAAGTTTTGAGTTGTAAAGAGAGGTCTCCTAAGCCCGTCAAAAGGAGTTGCATTTACTTTGAGCATATTATCTTTACTGCAAACCTCCTCTGAAGCTTACTGCCTTCTGCGCTTTTACGATCGGGTTTTAAGCCTTTTTCTTTCCGAATCAGCGTTTAGACATAAATCTGCCTTTTTCATATGATCATCATATTTCAAATTGCGTTTATGTTTTGAGCTTTACCATAACTACAAACTGCCTTCATACTCTTGCTTAAACTACATCTTGCCTAATCAAGTGATTTACGAATCAACATTTAGACATAAATCAGTTTCTTCGTACGAACGTCGGATTTCAGTTTACGCCTATATTCTGGTTTTCATCATAGCTGCAAACTGCTAGATTAACTTTAATATCATCTTGCTTAGAATTGGATTTTACACAGAAATCATTTTTATCATTCGAACGCTGTTTCGTTTTAATCGCAGAAAGTTTACCACTGCACTAATTCACCCCCCTCTTAGTGCTCTCGATCCTAACAGTATTATACCACCATTCGGCCAGGAAGACATTTCGCCCACTCTTTTGGTCGGTCGCTAGCGAAACACCGGAGGTACATTTCTAAGCACCTATTTACCACCTCTGTTTGGCCATCAGTTTGTGGATGATACGCTGTGCTCATCTTGAGTTTGGTGCTTTGTAATTGAAATAACTCGGTCCAAAATTTACTAGTGAAGATCCTATCACGATCACTTACGATGGACCTTGGCATCCCATGTAGTTTAACAATATTTTCTATGAAAATCTGGGCAATACTAGCAGTAGTGTAGGGATTTCTCACAACACAAAAATGAGCATATTTCGTAAGTCAATCAACCACTACGAGAATCGTGCTTTTGTTAGGATCGAGAGCACTAAGAGGGGGGGGGGTGAATTAGTGCAGCGAAAATCTTTCAGCGATTAAAAACGAAAGCTGCGTTCGTTCGATAAAAACTATTTTGATGCAAAAGCCGATTCTAAGATTACTTATGATTAAGTGCAGTTTACATCTAAACACAGTTTGCGTCTAAGCGCAGTTTACGCAGTTTGCGTCTAAATGCAGTTTGCGTCTAAATGCAGTTTGCGTCTAAATGCAGATTGCGTCTAAGCGCAGTTTGCATCTGAGCGCAATTAGCGTCTAAGCTCAGATTGCGTCTAAGCGCAATTTGCGTCTAAGCGCAGTTTACGCAGTTTGCGTATAAATGCAGTTTGCGTCTAAATGCAGTTTGCGTCTAAATGCAGATTGCATCTAAGCGCAGTTTGCATCTAAGTGCAGTTTACAGTTATACACTCGTTCGTAAAAGCACAGAAGACAGTTTGCAGTTATAAATAGAATCAAAACGTAAATGTAAACTGCAATGTAAAGATCGTACGAAAACACCGATTTACGTCTAAATGCAGATTCGGAAAGATCAGAACTTAGAAACTTGTTCGTAAAAGCGCAGAGAGCAGTAGCTATGTAGGAGGTTTGCAGTAATGATAAATTGCTCAAAATAAAAGCAAACCAGAGATTTAGAGTAGTTCGGTCAGTCTTGACCTACTCCACTTTTGGCTTCCTCCACCGACGAGGTCACCGACGTCAACTAGAGGCCTTCCTTCAATAGGCGAAGGTCAACTGCCCTTTTACAGTTTCACTCCTTTTGACGGGCTCAGGAGACAACCCTTACATAACCTTTCTCTCCTCTCTTTACAACTCAAGACTTGAAGAACAGAAAGAGGAGAACTTTTGGACTTTACACAAATTTGAGCTCTTAGAATCACAGAAAAGATCAAGAATTCGGTGTAGGTATATGTCTTTTTAGTGCTGAATGGGTGGGGTATTTATAGGCCCCAACCCAGTTCAAATTTGGAGCTCAAAACGATCAAATCCTGGAATTCCGGGATCAGGCGGTTGCACCTCCTGACTGGGGCGGTTGCATCGCCTGGCAGAGCTCGAAGACTGAGCCTCTAGGCGGTGCTACCTCTGTCAGGGGCGATTGCACCTCTCTGCCAGAGCTCGAAGACCGAGCTCAGGCGGTTGCACTGCCTGACTGGAGAGGTTGCACCGCCTGGCAGAGCTCGAAACTTGAGCTCTGGCGGTGCTACCTCCTGACAGAGGAGTTTGCACCGCCCAGTCTCGCTTGGAGACTGAGCCCTAGGCGGTTGCACCTCTTGGCTGCGGCGGTTGCACCGCCCAGTCTCGCTGGGAGACATAGCTTGGGCGGTGCTACCTCCCTGCTTGGGCGGTTGCACCTCCCACAGCAACCTAGGTCCGAATGGGTTGAACCATTCGACCCAATTTGAGTTCTTCAGGGGCCCAATGGCCCCATGATTAAGCTAATGGGATCACCTCCCATTTCTAACTTAATCAAAGTGCTAACTACGATTATTTCCTAAGACATATTCTGCAGCTTGCTTCGGTGCGTCACTCGCTTCTTCCGGCGAGTTTTCGGCGAACTTCCGTCGATCATCCGATGAACCCTCGGTGATGCTCCTGCGGACTTCCGGCAAACTCCTGGACTATGACGATCCACTTGGCAAGTTCCGACGAGCTCCTTTGGCAAGCTTCTGGACTTCTCGGATTTGTTCCCGTAGAACCTCCAACGACTGTCCGAACTTCCGTCGAGCTATCGAACTCCCAACGTGATCATTGTCATGACTCCGGCGCAACTCCTGCTGCATGTCTTACTTTCATCGTAGTTAATCCTGCACATATAAACAAAACTTCGATCGAGACAATTAATCCTAAGTGATTAACCAAGTTGTCCAGCATGTCATTGGTCCCTCGACACTTCGTCCGATTCTTCGGCGCATCGTCCTTTCCTGCGGCCTATTGCCCAATCGGCCAGTTGGCTCCGCAACTCCGATATCCTTGGTGCAATACCCGCTCTTCTTGGCCTGATGCCCGAGTCCACGGCCCGAAGCCTTCTGTCGATACATCGACCGATCCACCGACCCGACGTCCAATCTTCTAACATGTTCCTCCGACACAACATGATTTTCCTGCTTTAATTGTCTCATCCTGATCGAGGCATCCTGCGTCACTCAAAACGTAAATTAAATCATAAACATATATCAAGTAGTTTCATCATCAAAATACGAGATTCAACAGCTTTTACCTTTGGAAGATGGTAGCCCTTCAATGAAGTCCGTGGAGATGTCAGTCCACACTGAGTCTGGTATGGGCAGTGGTTGTAGCTTCCCTGGATTTGCCACAGTTTCACCCTTGTGCTGTTGACATACATCACATTGTGCCACATATTCAGCAATAATTTTTTTCATCCCTCTCCAATAAAAATTTTACTTCACTCTTTTGTAGGTTCTTAGGAATCCAGAGTGCCCTGCTGAAGGTATGGAGTGCATTTCATGCAAAATGATTGTGATGCAAGGGGAGTCAGGTATAAGCACAATGCGACCTTTGTAGCGTAGATCCCTCGAATCCCAAGTGTAGTGGGCTATTGCACTTGGATCCTCTTCCAATTTTTTTATTATGTTGCTAATCTTTGGATCCTTCTTCCATTCTTCCCTAATATCCTCGAGGAGACCGGTGGTAGGACGGGAGATGGTTGAAACCGTAGCTTGTTCAGGTAGCCGTGAGAGTGCATCTGCAATAACGTTTTCTTTCCCCTTTTTGTAAATAATTTCATAATCAAATCCAAGAAGTTTGGTTACCCATTTTTGCTGCTCAGGGGATGATATCTTTTGCTCCAAAAAGTACTTGAGGCTTTTATGATCAGTTTTAATTTGAAATCGCCAGCCGATCAGGTAGGGTCTCCACCTCGTTACTGCGTGTACAATGGCAAGCATCTCCTTATCATATACTGACATGTTTTGATGGGAGGGAGATAATGCCTTGCTAGTGTATGCGAGTGGTCGACCATTTTGCATGAGAACGGCTCAAATTCCGACTCCAGATGTGTCGGCCTCAATGATGAAGGGTCTATTGAAATCTGGTAGCGCAAGCACCGGCGTCGTTGTCATGGCTACTTTAAGTTTGTCGAAGGCAGCAGAGGCTTTGTCTGACCATTGAAAAGCATCTTTTTTCAGTAAAGAAGTGAGTGGTGCACTAATCTTCCCATAGTCCTTAACAAATTTTCGGTAGTAGCCCGTTAGTCCAAGGAACCCCCTAGTAATTTCACGTTTGTAGGTTTCGGCCAGCCTTGCATTGCCTCAATTTTTGTTGGGTCTACTGCCACTCCTTCTAATATTATATGCCCAAGGTACTCTGCTTTTTGCTGGAGAAAGCTGCACTTTGGTTGCTTTACAAAAAGAGTATTCTCTCGAAGGATCGTCAAAATAATCCGTAAATGCTGAAAGTGAGTCTCAAGAGAAGGGCCGTAAACGAGAATATCATCGAAAAATACCAGCACAAATTTACGAAGAAAGGTTTGAAAAATATCGTTCATGAGAATTTGAAAGGTTGAAGGAGCATTAGTGAGTCCAAAAGGCATTACCAAGAATGTATAATGGCCATTATGTGTGCGAAATGCAATTTTTGGAATGTCATCGTCACAAACCCGAATTTGGTGGTAACCGGATCGGAGGTCCAACTTCGTGAAGACTCGAGCTCCTTTTAATTCATCAAGAACTTCATCCACCACTAGTATTGGGTACTTGTCCTTGACGGTGATGCCATTTAAAGCTCGGTAGTCAATGCACATCCGCCAAGTTCAGTACTTCTTACGTACAAGTAGCACCGGTGAGGAATAGGGGCTGCAACTTGGCCGAATCACCCCTGTTTCAAGCATCTCCTTTACGAACTTTTCAATTTCATCTTTCTGGAGGTGAGGATATCGGTATGGTCGAGTGTTCATGGGTGGCTTGCCCGGAAGGATTGGAATTCGATGGTCATGTTGCCGAGAAGGAGGAAGACCGCGCGGTTCAGCAAATATGTCGGCAAATTTAGTAAGCAATTGGGCAAGATTTTGATCTTCAATTTCTATTTTCTTCTCTTCTTGTTGTGGCTGGCGATGCATTAAAAAGCCACTATTTACCTTGTGCAAAACTTTCTCCATTCGTTGGGTCGAAACAGTGGTAACGTTGCTTCCGCGCTTCCCGCGTAGGATGATCTGTTTGCCCTTACAATAGAATTTCATAATTAATTTAGAAAAGTTCCAAGAGACATCACCTAGTGTAGTCAGTCATTCTATACCAAGCACTGCCTCATAGTCATCGATTGGTAGGAGGAAGAAATCGGTGATAATTTCTTGGTCTTGCAGTAATAGTTTCACCCGTGGGCATCTTTGGTCGCACTTTAGGATTCTGCCGTCGGCAACCTTTACATCGAACTTGCTGCAACCTTCAATATGCAGTGTCATCTGAGCAGCAACCTTACTATTTAGGAAGTTATTAGTGCTACCCGTGTCGATGAGAACAGTGATCGGTTGTTGTTTGAGAAGGCCTCCAACTTTCATCGTTTGCGGATTTGAGTAGCCAGCTAGTGCATGTACCGTAAAGTCAGTCGGCTATGGCTCTTCTTCCATATCTTCTTCTTCATGTTCATGGCTCTCTTCTAGATGTTCAATGACCTCTTCTTCTACTGGTTCAATCATAAGAAGTCTACCTTTTTTACAGCGATGCTCGCGGCTCCACGGCTCGTCGCAATGCCAACATAACCCCTTCGCAGATCGCTCCCAAAGTTCTTCTCTTGTTAACCTTTTTGGTGCAGGGACTCGGTTGATAGTAGGGGGGGCTGAGGACTTTAGTATTGTAGGTCATGGAGTGATCCTAGTCCTCCGGGCTTCATGGTTCAATCGCTCCTCTTGTAGTCGTGCGAAAGAGATGGCTGCCATAAGCGTGTAAGGTTGTCGCACCTTAACTTCTCCCCGGATCTCCAGCTTTAAGCCCTCAATAAAGGTCCCCAATAACTATTTTTCAGACCAATCATGAGTTTGATTAGATAACCTTTCAAACATGGTCTGGTACTCCTAAATGGTGGAGGTTTGTCGGATCTTTGCTAGTTGTCCGTCAATGTTCTCGTAATAAGTTGGTCCAAAGCGGATCAGTAGTCCTTCTTTGAATTCTCGCCATGAAAGGACTCCATAAGTGTGTTCAAACCAGTCAAACCATTGTATAGCATCCCCTTCAAGATGTATAGCTGCAATTTCTACCATGGATGCATCCGCAGTTTTATGGTACCGAAAATATCGCTCCGCGCGCGAGATCCAACCAATTGGGTCTCCTTCTTCCCATCTAGGGAAGTCCACTCTCATGCATGAATAGTTGGGGTCGGTCATAGAGCCTCCCCTCTCTTGGAATTCATCTCTTTGGGCATGATGTGATTGGTTAGAGCTCTCTCCTTGATGTGATTTCTTCGGGCTTGGTGGTCGGCCCAAACTGAATTCGGTAAGGATAGTCCGAATCTTATCCTCCATTCATGCCTCAAAGGCTTCAAATTTTGCATTGATTGCCTCCTCAGATGCCATTGTATATGACTCCAAATCTGTGATATTAAGATCTCTCTTTTGTTGACGGGTTAAAGACATGTATAGGTTTGATAGAAATCCGTGAAAGTTTGCTGCAGAATTGTGTTGTCTTGTAAGAGCAGAATTATTGTCGAAGAAACAGCGGTTTCTCGACGAAATCTCCACAAAAATTTGAGGAGGGAATTGACAGCAATATCTCAGTTTATATAACAGCAAGGATGTCCAATTTAATCAAGAAAATTTCGACAGTAACAACAATAAAATTGGTGTAAGTTGCGATAGCAGAATTCTCGTCAAAAAATTTCAGCAACTTACGATGAAAATTTGCAGCAATATAGGAACGAAATTTTTTTTTTTTTGGATTTTCGAATAGGGATAACTAAATTGCAGCAGTAGTAAGGTAGGAAACTAGAACCTGTTGCAATTCATGGGATGATCCGCGATGGTGGAGATGATGGCGGAAATTTGGCAACGATCTCTTAAGCAATTGTTGGAATTACTTTGGGCGGTTGTGGAGGGTTGATGGATGGCAGTGGAAGGGTAGCGAGATGCCAAGAACAATGCTCTGATACCAGGTGTTAGAACCCTTGCAGATTCTAAACTTGGGGTTGATCTCTTTAGGGGATCGACCTCCTTGGAACTCTATAGGGGTTCCTCCCTCCAAGTTGCTGCTCAAAGGCTGCAGAAAAGATTCATCTATTGCTTATCAAAAGAGAAGGAATACATGGCTATTTATAGGGCTTCTAAACCCTAACTCCTAATAGGACTCCTACTCAAGATTCCTATTCCCTTACAACTCCTAATTCTTCTCTAAGAATAAACCTCCTACATGAATGTCCCTCTCAATTAGGACTCTCCTAGCTAGAGTCCTAACAGAATATCCCTCTCAATTAGGACTCTCCTAGCTAGAGTCCTAATAGAATGTCCCTCTCAATTAGGACTCTCCTAGCTAGAGTCCTAACAGCCTCCCCGAAGCCTCCCATATCTTTGGTGTTCTGCTTTGATTTGCTGACAAGTCAAACACTTTGAAACATATATATATCGCAATCTCCTTCTTCATGCATTCCCACCAATAATGACTTTGGAGATCTCTATACATCTTAGTGCTTCCAGGATGCATGGTGTACTTTAAATTATGACCATCCCTCAGGATTTGATTTTTGATATATGAGTCATTTGGAACACATATTCTATCCCTAAATCTCAATAGGCCATTCTCTGAAACTCGAAAATTCACTTTCAATCCCTTTTCTAATTCATTCCTTAAGCAGATCAAGCGTCGATCTCGTAGTTGTCCTCCTTTACTTTGTTGAATGAGATCAGATTGCACTTGGATGGAGGCCATTAATATCATTGAGTCTTGCCCTTTTCTCATAACATTCAAATCATAATTCTCTTCTAATAACTTCCATTGCTTCACAACCAAAATCGCCATAAAACTTGTAGATTTTCTACCGAGGGCATATGCTACAACATTAGCTTTACCCGGGTGATAACGAATGGTACAATCATAATCCTTTAGAAGTTCTATCCATCTCCGCTGTCTCATGTTTTTTTTTTTCGTAAGTAAAAGTAAATTAATTATGTGTAAAGTTTCTACAACTAGCTTTATCTATACAAGTCATAGACAAAGCCAAGTAACTCATAGAGTGCGAATGCGATAGTTATGACTACACATGCTGTAGACTATAACTACCTGTGGGTACATTATTTGGCATCATTCCCAAGATCTTTAGCTAATAGCAAAATTAAATTTGATAAAAATATCTTTTTCTCTTCGGGTGAAGTGCTCGGTTTTGAGATCATGCTCCATACAGGATCTTGAGTCTCTAATAATCTCTTTCAAGAGCTGAGCATTGTTTGTGTGTTGATATTCAAAGATTCTATTACATCTCTCCTTCCACATCCACCAAATAGCGCATCTGAAAGTAACCTTTGCCAGTTGTGTAAGAGGCCCTTTTCTTTAGAAACATTGCATAAGGTCGCCTAGTTCTTGGTGCAAGTTTGGTTGCGGCAGTCTATTGAGTTCAAATCGCTGGAGAATCTCCTTCCATATCCATTTTGTATAATCACAAGCAAAATAGAGGTGGTCAACAGTTTCTTATTGTTGCAAACAAAGGGAGCATCAGTTAACATGATAGATACCTCTTCTTTTCATATTGTCTATTGTAGGTAGTTTATTGAGAAGGGCCTGCCATGTACATAAGGAGTGTCTTTGTGATCCCGGTCGATCCAATGTCCAACTGCTTGGGACCCACTTGTTATTTCTTTGCCTAATTTGATTCCATGCGGATGTGGCACTAAATTTGCCATTGTCATGAGGCTAAATAAGTGTATCTGAAGAGTTGTTCCTGATTGGAATAGCTATGATAGTCGGCCAAAGTGATAACATTTCAGGAGAAATAGGATTAGGGAGACACCAAGTACCGTTAGCAATGAACTCGAAAACCTTCCAATCTTTGGGAGCCCCAAGATCTTTTCGTATTCTGTCGCCATATAATTGAAATATACTCTTCCCATTCACCCAAGGATCGTACCACATATTAGTACTAGTTCCAGAAGAGATTGCATACGAAATATGTTTGATTAGCCAATTCCTTGCCTTTAAAATTCCTTTCCAAGCTGCAGAGTGGTATGTTCTTGTTGAAATTTCCCAGATTGATTCCTTTGAAAGATACCTAGCAGAAACCCATTGTGACCATAAGGAACATTTGTTTTGCAAAAGATCCCACAATTGTTGTACCAGGCATGCTTGATTCCAATCTCTAGTATTTCTCAAGTTTAGCCCCCCTTCATCTTTCGGTTTGCAAATGCTATCCCAATTTACCATATGCATTGCCTTATCATTTGTGTCATTCCAGAAGAAGTTCATTAATAACCGTTCAATATCTTGGAGAAGTCCAGTAGGCAAAAGAAATGCATTACACCAATATATAGAGTAGGAGTGCAATACAGAACGGATGAGTTCGAGTCGTCCTGCTTTTGATAGAAGCCTATTTTTCCAAGAAGAAATTCTATTCTTTATTTTTTGCAGGATAGGCTGACAGTGGGTTTTGTGAATGCCTGTGGATATGAGCGGGAGACCCAAATAAGGAACTGGTAGGCTTCCTTCACTAACCCCCAAAGTTTGTGCAATAAAGACCTTATCCTCAACGTAAGGGCTCATATATACTTTACTTTTCGCATGATTTAACTGAAGTCCAGAAACCATACCAAATTTATTCATAATAGTAGCCAGGTTCTTTACTGAAGTTGGATCATTTAGGAGAAAGATAAGTAAATCATCTGCAAATGTTATATGTGATATATGAATAGAGCCAGCATTGGGTACCTTAATGCTGCCATTTAAGACTGCATGTTCCAACATACAGCTAAGTCCTTCCATCGCAATAGTCAAGAGATATGGAGAGAGTGGATCACCTTGTCGGATGCCATTCGTGCTCCCAAAAAAACCAATAGGTGAGCCATTAAAGAGTATCGAAAACTTTGGAGTTTCCAGGCAAGATTGAATCCAATTAACCCATTGCTGTGGGAAGTTCATATCAAGGAGCATCTTATAGATAAATTTCCTATTAACTGAATTAAAGGCTTTCCGTAAATCAGCTTTAAAACATATTTTTGTCCCTCTTGCTTTTGAATGCAAATCTTTGACCAAGTCATTAGCAAGCAAAATGTTATGATTTTAACTCTTTTTGAGTAAAAATATACTTTAAACTCTTATTATCAGTAAAGATTTTAAATGTTCATCCATACAAGTAATGCCTCCAAATCTTTAGAGCAAAAACAATTGCTGTCAATTCCAAATCATGAGTTGGATAATTCAGTTCATAACTCTTTAGTTGTCTAGAAGTATAAGCAATCACTTTCCCTTCTTACATTAAAACACATCCAAGGCCCTTTCTTGAGGTATCATTGTAAACCATAAATCCCTCATCACCACTTGGAATAGTGAGAATAGGGGTACTAGTCAATCTCCTTTTTAACTCTTGAAAACTTTGCTCACAATCATCACCCCATACAAATTTCACATTCTTTTGAGTGAGTTTGGTGATAGGTTGAGCGATTCAAGAAAATCCCTCCACAAATCTCCTATAATAACCTGTCATGCCCAAGAAGCTTCTAACTTCTGTCACGTTTGTTGGTTCTTCCCACTGAACAACAACTTCCAGTTTCTTTGGATCAACAAATATACCCTTCCCTGAAATCACATGGGCAAAGAAAGCAATTTCATTCAACCAAAATTCACATTTGTTGAACTTTGCATACAACTTCTTTTCTCTTAGTATGGATAATATATTTCTTAAGTGTTCCTCATGCTCGAGTGGTGCCATTCTGTAAGGAGGCTTAGATATTGGGGTTATCCCAGGAACCAAATCAATAGTAAATCCACCATCTCTATCTGAAGGTAAACCAGGCAAGTCATTTGGAAATACATCAGGCAAGGAGGTAAATCATGCCAATACTCTCAAAATAAAAGATGGGATGATTTAGTATACAAAAAGTGTTCATTTTGTATAACAATCTATACTGGTATGATTGGAAGAGAGTCAATCCATACTTAGTATAATTTCAAAACTTTAAATATCTAGGAGAACCAAATCAGCAAAAAGTTTATGTTCTCCAATAGAAATCAAACAAGATGACCAGATCGAGTTTATTATCAAACAATCCCCAATAGCCATATTTACATATAGCATATAATCCAGTGGTTTAGGTTGAATGCCCATGTGATGAGCAAAATATTACGAATCAAATCATAGATGAGACACATGGTCAAACAAATATTTACATTCTTTCATAAACATGAATAGTACCTTTGACCACTAATTCAGTAGTTTTAGAATTATATTATGTGATAACATATACTCTGGCATGGGCTGATGATTTATGAGGCAGTGATTATTTCTTCTTGTTCAAAAGGCAGTCTTTTATTTTATGATCGAAATTTACACAAGCAAAATAGGCTCCAGTCACCTACAAATGCAAACTTATTACATAATCTAACTCACATCATACATAGGACTGAATCTTTTGTGGTGACTTCCCTTTTCAAATCGATGATATCTTGACCCTCTTATTATAACATTCTGATTCATTTCTAACCTTTTTTTTTTTTGTAAACTTGTCCTTGCTATTCCTATCCTTGTTCTCAAGAAATTCTTTTGATTATTAGAACAATTTCGTACATCAAATATCTTCTCCAATCGCATCATCTATTTTTCTGCTACTAATGTATTAGGTTCACCACACTTCTACTGCGCTACTCTGATTTAATATCCCCGATCAACCCTTTTATCGTACTTAATTAATCAAAAGTATATGAAGTAGGAGGACTAAATATCCTTGTTATCTTAGATTCCTAAAATGCATCAAAGAAATTTTTCACCAATCACTATAGTTTACCAGACCTCAATATATTTTACACGTCAACATATCAAATATTTCAGTGATCCTCAAACTCTGCTCTGATACCACTCTGTCACGCCCCTCCCGAATTTAATTCTCATTTAGGAGATGTGAACCTAATTCAAGATTGATAATATTTAATTCAACAAGCAATCTAGGATCCAATCACACATTTGAGGTCACTAAGAAAAACATTCAAGCCATTTATCTCTACAATCCACAATGCACAAAACCTGTGTAGTTTATAATCATACATCATGTCACTAGTTGATTCTTAAAATCCAAAAGCAACTTAACTAAACCATAACTATATCATAAATCCATAAGTGCGGCAATTAATGCAATCACAAAACCAACATGTACTACATGTTTATATCAGTACATAGTTTAGACTTAACATTTCCAAAATCCTGACGTAAGAGGTACTTTTCAAATATTTGGAAGATACATCAATCAAGATTTGTCATTGATATTTCATTACACCCAAAAAGATCTTATACAACATTAACCTATCAAATACAAAATATTTGCCCCAAAATCTTCTAGTCTTCCACTGCCTCAACCCAATTTACACATTTTAGTGAGCGATAAGCTATCCTGAAAAATTTATATAGCAACGGGGTGGGCATATAAAGCTCAGCAAATGACTAACATATCCATAGCAAAGAGGACAGTTTTCAAACAAATGAGGTATCAAAATACAAAGCAGAGATATAGGATGAAACAGTAGCATGTTTTGTTTGAATGCAGAATTACAATATCATATCGTTCGAAGCACGTTTTATTCATACAATCGAGGAAAGGAAATTGGAGCATATCATTGGCATAAAGAGCATATCGATGACATAGGTAATTTCAAGGCATAACAAAGACGTAAGGAGCATTTTGGATATCATGAATGCAGAATTACGATGTCATTTCGTTCGAAGCACGTTTTGTTCATACAATCGAGGAAAGGTAATTGGAGCATATCATTGGCATAAGGAGCATATCGATGACATATGGTAATTTCAAGACATAACAAAGACATAAGGAGCATTTTGGATATCATGAATGCAGAATTACGATGTCATTTCATTCGATGCACGTTTTGTTCATACAAACGAGGAAAGGTAATTGGAGCATATCATTGGCATAAGGAGCATATCGATGACATATGGTAATTTCAAGACATAACAAAGATATAAGGAGCATTTTGGATATCATGAATGCAGAATTACGATGTCATTTCGTTCGAAGCACGTTTTGTTCATAAAATCGAGGAAAGGTAATTGGAGCATATCATTGGCATAAGGAGCATATTGATGACGTATGGTAATTTCAAGGCATAACAAAGACATATGGAGCATTTTGGATATTATGAATGCAGAATTACGATGTCATTTCGTTCGAAGCACGTTTTGTTCATACAATCGAGGAAAGGTAATTGGAGCATATCATTGGCATAAGAAACAGATCGAAACATATCAATGGTGAATGAAATGCTTCAGAACGTATCAATGACATATGTAAATATTTCGGAAGCATAAGAAGCATTTCAGAACATATCAAAGAACAAATACGAAATAGAAGCTCAAACGTCATACTCTAGCATAGTGCATGTGAGGTTTAACTCAGTAGTGGCTCCACGCCGTGATGAGTTCTCGACTCCATCCATGGGTAGCCCTTTCCTACTCGAGCCCTCTCACCCTGCCCAAGTGCTAAGTCGGCTCTGAATTTCATATCAAAGAGATAGAAGGTGAAGTGCGATTCCAAACATAATAAGGTCCATCCATTTCTAAATGACCACCAAACATAATCTAGAGCATCGCGGGCTCTAAGCACATACCCATTACCATTTCTTGCAAAGGTTCAAATAATCCCACAAACACCAGAGTACAAAAGGATATTGTGAATAATGAATTAGGACATATCGGAAGCACATGCGGAACAACGACATGTACATATGCCTTTCTAGTCAATACGATACAAACATAATCTTTCACAATGTATTCAGATTTGAAAGGAAACAAAAGCAAGTGCATACAAGGATTTCAAGAAACCATATATAGCTCAATTGAAATAAGAAAGTTAGATAAGTTCAATGTCCAAAGAAATTAAACTGGAAGAGGCACATATCGAAAGCAAATGCGGAACAATGGGATGCATGTGCCGAATCATTACGATGCAAACATGATCTTTAGATGATAGCTTCAGATGTACAAGTAAATAAAGGACAAAAGTATACAGGAATTTAAGGTAATAATGTAAAGCTTAACTGAAGTAAGAGTTTTAGCCGAAATCGATTTCCAAAGAGAAGAAAGAAGGAAAGCCGAAATCGGCCAAAGCTCGATTCTGGCAGAATTTGATTGGAACATTGTATGAACTATTTGGATAACTAATTATGCTCCAATTTATACAAAATAGGTGTTATTAGAAAGCTTTATTAATCTAGTTTTAGGCAAATTAAGTTTAACAAGAATTGGTATTTACAACAGGGAGTTACAAATAATTTCGTAGCGAAAGGTCTGAAAATATTAGCTCTGTTTTACTGAATCCATAGGGTCGATGAAAGCAGATGTTTCAGTTAGTAATTGTACTCAAAAAATTTCAAATCAGGTATATAGGGAAAGAATTTTGAGTCTTGCTTTGAATAAATCATACGTTGTATGAATCTGAGATCATAGCAGAAAGTTATAAGTACTTAAGCGACAAGAGGTCAGAAATTTCAGTCCCAGTTTTGCAGAATCTATAGGGATAATTTAAACAGAAGTCTTAGTAGGCATTTAAAATCCAAATCATTTGATCTTAGTATCAAAATAAAGATGTTTTTGTCTGCTTTCAAATGGAATAGGTCTTGTCTAAATCAGAGTTTATTACAAAATGTTATGACCGAAACATTACATAGAGGTCAGATTACCGAAAAATTACAGATTCATAGCTTTATATCAAAACGAAAGAAGGTCTGGTTCCCAGTTGAAATCTTTCAATGTTTGCAGAATAAAAATAGAAACAGAGATTAAGGTTACTGTGGGATTGGGTTAGAACACTTGCCTTAAAATTATTTGAATCCCAAATATGGAAAAATTGATGAAAAACCTCAAGCTCTTCTTCTTCTTTTTCTTCTTCTTCTTCTTCTTATTCTTCTTTTCTCAAACTCACGTTGGCTTTAACTTTTCAGATTTGTTTTCTTTAACCTTTCATCTAATTATTTTGGTTTTGGCTAATGCAAAAGTTGCAATGTGTCATGCATGCATGAAAGGGTCTAGGTGTCATCTTTAGAGCAAAGATAAGTGGCACCAACCTTAGGTTAGTTAGTGACACATGTCCACTATATTTTGTTTTTGTTTTTATTTTTTTAACTTAAATCTAAATCTTTCATAAATTATATCAAACATCTAATATTTACTCTTAGGTCCCTAGTCATAAACTTTTAATATAATATCATTTAATATAAAATAATTATTCAATAATATTTATTTTTACAAATAAACATTTTACTAAATTTTCATAAATGGGGGATGTTACACTCTCCCCTCCTTAAAGAAAAATTTAGTCCTCTAAATTTATCAGACCTCATTCGACGAAAATATGAGGATAAGCTTTTATCATTTCTTCCTCAAGCTCCCAAGTTGTTTCCTCTCTAGAATGATATCTCCAAATCACTTTAACTAGAGGGATAACCCGATTCCTCAAGATCTTTTCTTTTTTTTATCAACAATCTGAGTGGGCTCTTCCACATAAGACAAGTCTTTTTTAATCACCATCGGCTCATACTTAATGATATGAGAGGGATCATGTATATACTTTCTAATCATTGAAACATGAAATATATCATGGATATGGCACAATGATGGTGGCAAGGCAATCCTATAAGCGACAGAACCAACCCTCTCAAGAATCTCAAAATGTCCAATAAATCTTGGGCTTAACTTTCCTTTCTTCCCAAATCTTATAATGCCTTTAGAAGGGGAGACCTTTCGGAATACAAAATCCCCGATTTGAAACTCAATATTTCGTCTTCTGTTATTAGCATAACTCTTTTGACGACTCTGAGTAGTCTTTAACCTTTTTCTTATAAGTTGAATTTTCTCTGTAGTCTCTTGTACTTTTTCTAGTGCTAATAACTTTCTGTCGTCAATTTCTTCCCAACATATAGGCGTCCTGCACTTTCGCCCATATAAAGCTTCATAAGGAGCTATTTAAAAACTATTATTGTAAGTGAACTCAATAAGAGTGATATTTTTATCTCATTCACCTTTCCAATCCATAAAATAGGCTCGAAGCAAATCCTCAAGTGTTTGAATGGTTCTTTCTGATTAACCATCAGTTTGAAGGTGATAAGCACTACTAAACTTAATTTAGTGCTAAAAGATTCCTATAACCTTCTCCAAAATCTAGATAGAAATCTGGAGTCTCTGTTAGAGATTATCTCCTTTGGAACACCATGAAGTCTTACTATTTCATTTATATATAAATCTGCAAGCCTATAAAGAGAATAAGTCAAATTGATCGGTAGAAAATATGCAGATTTCGTTAACCTATCAATGATAACACAAATAGCATCATGCTTTCTAGAAGTTCGGGGTAGTCCTGAAATAAAGTCTATGGTAATACATTCTCATTTCCATTTTGGAATATCTAAAGGGTGCAACAAACCTCCAGGTCTTTGGTGTTCTGCTTTGATTTGCTGCCTAGTCAAACACTTTGAAACATATATTGCAATCTCCTTCTTAATGCCTTCCCACCAATAATGACTTTGGAGATCTCTATACATCTTAGTGCTTCCAAGATGCATGGTGTACTTTGAATTATGACCATCCCTCAAGATTTGATTTTTGATATCTGAGTCATTTGGAACACATATTCTATCCGTAAATCTCAATAGGCCATTCTCTGAAACTCGAAAATTCACTTTCAATCCCTTTTCTACTTCATTCCTTAAGCAGATCAAGCGTCGATCTCGTAGTTGTCCTCCTTTAATTTGTTGAATGAGATCAAATTGCACTTGGATGGAGGCCATTAATATCATTGAGTCTTGCCCTTTTCTTATAACATTCAAATCATAATTCTCTTCTAATAACTTCCATTGCTTCACAACCAAAATCGCCATAAAACTTGTAGATTTTCTACTAAGGGCATATGCTACAACATTAGCTTTACCTGGGTGATAATGAATGGTACAATCATAATCCTTTAGAAGTTCTATCCATCTCCGCTGTCTCATGTTTAACTCTTTTTGAGTAAAAATATACTTTAAACTCTTATGATCAGTAAAGATTTTAAATGTTCATCCATATAAGTAATGCCTCCAAATCTTTAGAGCAAAAACAATTGCTGCCAATTCCAAATCATGAGTTGGATAATTCAGTTCATAACTCTTTAGTTGTCTAGAAGTATAAGCAATCACTTTCCCTTCTTACATTAAAACACATCCAAGACCCTTTCTTGAGGCATCATTGTAAACCATAAATCCCTCATCACCACTTGGAATAGTGAGAATAGGGGCACTAGTCAATCTCCTTTTTAACTCTTGAAAACTTTGCTCACAATCATCACCCCATACAAATTTCACATTCTTTTGAGTGAGTTTGGTGACAGGTTGAGCGATTCAAGAAAATCCCTCCACAAATCTCCTATAATAACTTGTCATGCCCAAGAAGCTTCTAACTTCTGTCACGTTTGTTGGTACTTCCCACTTAATAACAACTTCCACTTTCTTTGGATCAACAGATATTCCCTTCCCTGAAATCACATGGCCTAAGAAAGCAATTTCATTCAACCAAAATTCACATTTGTTGAACTTTGCATACAACTTCTTTTCTCTTAGTATGGATAATATATTTCTTAAGTGTTCCTCATGCTCGAGTGGTGCCATTCTGTAAGGAGGCTTAGATATTGGGGTTATCGCAGGAACCAAATCAATACTAAATCCACCATCTCTATCTGAAGGTAAACCAGGCAAGTCATTTGGAAATACATCAGGCAAGGAGGTAAATCATGCCAATACTCTCATAATAAAAGATGGGATGATTTAGTATACAAAAAGTGTTCATTTTGTATAACAATCTATACTGGTATGATTGGAAGAGAGTCAATCCATACTTAGTATAATATCAAAACTTTAAATATCTAGGAGAACCAAATCAGCAAAAAGTTCATGTTCTCCAATAGAAATCAAACAAGATGACCAGATCGAGTTTGTTATCAAACAATCCCCAATAGCCATATTTACATATAGCATATAATCCAGTGGTTTAGGTTGAATGCCCATGTGATGAGCAAAATATTACGAATCAAATCATAGATGAGACACATGGACAAACAAATATTTACATTCTTTCAGAAACATGAATAGTACCTTCGACCACTAATTCAGAAGTTTTAGAATCATATTCCATGATAACATACACTCTGGCATGGGCTGATGATTTATGAGGCAGTGATTCTTTCTTCTTGTGCAAAAGGTAGTCTTTTATTTTATGATCCAAATTTATATAAGCAAAATAGGCTCTAGTCACCTACAAATGCAAACTTATTTCATAATCTAACTCGCATCGTACATAGGACTGAATCTTTTGTGGTGACTTCCCTTTTCAAATCGATGATGTCTTGACCCTCTTATTATAACATTCTAATTCATTTCTAATCTTTTTTTTTTTTTTTTAAACTTGTCCTTGCTATTCCTATCCTTGTTCTCAAAAAATTCTTTTGATCATTAGAACAATTTAGTACATCAAATATCTTCTCCAATCGCATCATCTATTTTTCTGCTACTAATGTATTAGGTTCACCACACTTCTACTACGCTACTCTGATTTAATATCCCTAATCAACCCTTTTATCGTACTTAATTAATGAAAAGTAGATGAAGAAGGAGGACTAAATATCCTCGTCATCCTAGATTCCTAAAATGCATCAAAGAAATTTTTCACCAATCACTATAGTTCACCATACCTCAATATATTTTACACGTCAACATATCAAATATTTCAGTGATCCTCAAACTATGCTCGGATACCACTCTGTCACGCCCCTTCGGAATTTAATTCTCATTTAGGAGGTGTGATCCTAATTCAAGATTGATAATATTTAATTCAACAAACAATCCAGGATCCAATCACACATTTGAGGTCACTAAGAAAAACATTCAAGTCATTTACCTCTACAATCCACAATTCACAAAACCTGTGTAATTTATAATCATACATCATGTCACTAGTTGATTCTTAAAATCCAAAAGCAACTTAACTAAACCATGACTATATCATAAATCTATAAGCGCGGCAATTAATGCAATCACAAAACCAACATGTACTACATGTTTATATCAGTACATAGTTTAGACTTAACATTTCCAAAATCCTGACGTAAGAGGTACTTTTCAAATATTTGCAAGATACATCAATCTAGATTTGTCATTGATATTTCATTACACCCAAAAAGAACTTATACAACATCAACCAATCAAGTACAAAATATTTGCCCCAAAATCTTCTAGTCTTCCACTGCCTCAACCCAATTTACACATTTTAGTGAGCGATAAGCTATCCTGAAAAATTTATACAGCAACGGGGTGGGCATATACAGCTCAGCAAATGACTAACATATCCATAGCAAAGAGGACAGTTTTCAAACAAATGAGGTATCAAAATACAAAGCAGAGATATAGGATGAAACAGTAGCCTGTTTTGTTTGAATGCAGAATTACAATATCATATCGTTCGAAGCACGTTTTATTCATACAATCGAGGAAAGGAAATTGGAGCATATCATTGGCTTAAAGAGCATATCGATGACATATGGTAATTTCAAGGCATAACAAAGACGTAAGGAGCATTTTGGATATCATGATTGTAGAATTACGATGTCATTTCGTTCGAAGCACGTTTTGTTCATACAATCGAGGAAAGGTAATTGGAGCATATCATTGGCATAAGGAGCATATCGATGACATATGGTAATTTCAAGACATAACAAAGACATAAGGAGCATTTTGGATATCATGAATGCAGAATTATGATGTCATTTCATTCGAAGCACGTTTTGTTCATACAATCGAGGAAAGGTAATTGGAGCATATCATTGGCATAAGGAGCATATCGATGACATATGGTAATTCCAAGGCATAACAAAGACATAAGGAGCATTTTGGATATCATGAATGCAAAATTACGATGTCATTTCGTTCGAAGCACGTTTTGTTCATACAATCGAGGAAAGGTAATTGGAGCATATCATTGGCATTAGAAACAGATCGGAACATATTAATGGTGAATGAAATGCTTCAGAACGTATCAATAACATATGTAAATATTTCGGAAGCATAAGAAGCATTTCAGAACATATCAAAGAACAAATACGAAATAGAAGCTCAAACGTCGTACTCTAGCATAGTGCATGTGAGGTTTAACTCAGTGGTGGCTCGACGCCGTGATGAGTTCTCCATCCATGGGTAGCCCTTTCCTACTCGAGCCCTCTCACCCTGCCCAAGTGCTAAGTCGGCTCTGAATCTCATATCAAAGAGATAGAAGGTGAAGTGGGATTCCAAACATAATAAGGTCCATCCATTTCTGAATGACCACCAAACATAATCTAGAGCATCGCGGGCTCTAAGCACATACCCTTTACCATTTCTGGCAAAGGTTCAAATAATCCCACAAATACCAGAGTACAAAAGGATATTGTGAATAATGAATTAGGACATATCGGAAGCACATGCGGAACAACGAAATGTACATATGCCTTTCTAGTCAATACGATACAAACATAATCTTTCACAATGTATTCAGATTTGAAAGGAAACAAAAGCAAGAGCATACAAGGATTTCAAGAAACCATATATAGCTCAATTGAAATAAGAAAGTTAGATAAGTTCAATGTCCAAAGAAATGAAACTGGAAGAGGCACATATCGAAAGCAAATGCGGAACAATGGGATGCCTGTGCCGAATCATTACGATGCAAACATGATCTTTAGATGATAGCTACAGATGTACAAGTAAATAAAGGACAAAAGTATACAGGAATTTAAGGTAATAATGTAAAGCTTAACTGAAGTAAGAGTTTTTGCCGAAATCGATTTCCAAAGAGAAGAAAGGAGGAAAGCCGAAATCGACCAAAGCTCGATTCTGGCAGAATTTGATTGGAACATTGTATGAACTATTTGGATAACCAATTATACTCCAATTTGTACAAATTAGGTGTCATTAGAAAGCTTTATCAATCTAGTTTTAGGCAAATCAAGTTTAACAGAATTGGAATTTACAACAGGGAGTTACAGATAATTTCGTAGTGAAAGGTCTGAAAATATTAGCTCTATTTTACTGAATCCATAGGGTCGATGAAAGCAGATGTTTCAGTTAGCAATTGTACTCCAAAAATTTCAAATCAGGATATACAGAAATAATTTTGTGTCTTGCTTCGAATAAATCATATTTTGTATGAATCTGAGATCATAGCAGAAAGTTATAAGTACTTAAGCGACAAGAGGTCCGAAATTTTAGTCCCTATTTTGCAGAATCTGTAGGGTTAATTTAAACAGAAGTCTTACTATGCATTTAAAATCCAAATTATTCGATCTTAGTATCAAAATAAATATTTTTTTGTCTACTTTCAAATGGAATAGGTCTTGTCTAAATCAGAGTTTATTACAAAATGTTATGACCAAAACATTGCATAGAGGTCAGATTTCCGAAAAATTACTGATTCATAGCTTTATATCAAAACGAAAGAAGGTATGGTTCCCAGTTGAAATCTTTCAAATTTTGCAGAATAAAAATAGAAACAGAGATTAAGGTTACTGTTGGATTGGGTTAGAACACTTGCCTTAAAATTATTTGAATCTCAAATATGGGAAAATTGATGAAAAACCTCAAGCTCTTCTTCTTCTTCTTCTTCTTCTTCTTTTCTCAAACTCACGTTGGCTGCAACTCTTCAGGTTTGTTTTGTTTAGCCTTTCATCTAATTATTTGGGTTTTGGCTATTGCAAAAGTTGCAATGTGTCATGCATGCATGAAAGGGGCTAGGTGTCATCTTTAGTGCAAAGATAAGTGGCACCAACCATAGGTTAGTTAGTGACACATGTCCACTATATTTTGTTTTGTTTTTTTTTAACTTAAATATGAATCTTTCATAAATTATATCGAACTTCTAATATTTACTCTTAGGTCCCTAGCCATAAACTTTTAATATAATATTATTTAATATAAAATAATTATTCAATAATCTTTATTTTTATAAATAAACATTTTACTAAATTTTCATAAATGGGGGATGTTACAACAGATAGACAACTAAGACTATGGAATCGCTATCTGATAATAAGGCATCATCAACCATCCAGCATTCCGTAAGCGGATCAATTAGTGAACTTATTCTCCAATGAGCACCTGTATTGTATCCCCAGTGTCCCTACACGAGCAGCTTTGAGACCAGCTGTATCTATCATATAGACGGGTATATAGCACACTTATCTGTCCGGTTGTCACAATGTCCCTCTTGAGTAACTGTTAGAACCCTTGCAGATTCTAAACTTGGGGTTGATCTCTTTAGGGGATCGGCCTCCTTGGAACTCTATAGGGGTTCCTCCCTCCAAGTTGCTGCTCAAAGGCTGTAGAAAAGATTCATCTATTGCCTTTTGAAAAGAGAAGGAATACATGGCTATTTATAGGGCTTCTAAACCCTAACTCCTAATAGGACTCCTACTTAAGACTCTTAATTCTAACCAACTCCTAATAGGACTCCTAGTCAAGACTCCTATTCCCTTACAACTCCTAATTCTTTTCTAAGAAAACACCTCCTACATGAATGCCCCTCTCAATTTGGACTCTCATAGCTAGAGTCCTAACAGAATGTCCCTCTCAATTAGGACTCTCCTAGCTAGAGTCCTAACAGTTTTACATGGATGTCCCTATCAATTAGGACTCTCCTAGCTAGAGTCCTAACAGTTTTACATGAATGTCCCTCTCAACTAGGACTCTCCAAGCTAGAGTCCTAACAGACCCGCCCTCTTCAAATCAGCCTTGTCCTCGAGGCTTATGATTCATGAATTCTGGGAATTTGATCTTCAAGTCGTCATAGTTCTCCCAAGTGGCATCTTCTATTGGTAGGTTTGCCCACTGTATTAGAACTTCATTAGTGGGTCGTCGTCGTCGAGTCACGATCCATCGATCAATAATAGCACTTCGCTAGGTCTGGAGTTCTCTTTGGGTAGTCATATTTGGTGGGTGGCTTTGGGCTGTCTCCAAGCACCTATTTACAACTATCTCGCCGTCGATTTGTGGGTGATATGTCATACTCCTTTTCAATTTAGTACCCTACATATAGAATAACTTGGTCCAAAATCTACTCGTGAAGATGCAAGTAGAATTTATCATAAGCACAATGCGTCCCTTATAGTGTAATTCTTTTGAGTCCCAATTGTAATGAGCCACGGAGCTTGGTGCTTCCTCCAATTTTTTTATAATCTTACTAGTCTCTGAATCTTCCTGTCATTCCATCTTAACATCCTCAAGGAAGTCGCTGGTTGGAAGTAAAACGATCGAAAATTCAGCTTGCTCGGGTAGCCATTTTTACTACTCAGGGGATGGTATCTTTCGCTCCAAAAAGTACTTGAGGCTTTTATGGTCGGTTTTATTTTGAAATTGTTGACCTATCAAGTAGGGTCTCCACCTCGTTGCTGTGCGCACAATGGCGAGCATCTCCGTATCATATGTTGACTTATTTTGATGGGAGGGAGATAATGCCTTGCTAGTGTATGCGAGTGGTCGACCATCTTGCATGAGAATGGCTCCAATTCTGACTCCAGATGTGTCGGCCTCCATAATGAAGGGTTGGTTGAAATCTGGTAGTGTTAGCACCGGCGTTGTCGTCATGGCTGCCTTAAGTTTGTCGAAGGCCGTGAAGGCTCTGTCCAACCATTGGAGGACATCTTTTTTCAGTAAGGAAGTAAGTGGTGCACTGATCTTTCCATAGTTTTTCACGAACTTGCGGTAGTAGCCTGTTAAACCCAGTAAGCCATATAGCAATTTTATTTTTCTCGGGGTCAGCCAGTTTTGCATTGCTCCAATTTTGAAGGGGTCCACCGTTACACCTTCCTCTGATATGATATGCCCAAGATATCCCAACTTTTGTTGAAGAAAGTAAAAATTTCTAGTGGCCGTTGTGTGTTCAAAAGGCGGTTTTCGGTATGACTTCTTCATACACTCGTATTTGATAATACCCGGATCAAAGGTCCATCTTTGTGAAGATTTGTGCTCCCTTTCATATAGCAATTCATCTAGTACTGGAATAGGGTATTTATCCTTGATGGTTATGTCATTGAGAGCTCGGTAATCAACGCATATTCGCCATGTTCCGTCCTTCTTGTGTACAAGTAGCACCGGTGAAGAGTAGAGGTTGCAACTCGGCCGAATAAATCCTGTTTCGAGCATCTCTTTTATAATCCTTTCTATTTCATCCTTCTGGAGATGTAGATACTGATATGGCCAAATATTTACTGAAGATTTGCTTAGAAGAACCGTTATACAATGATCATGCCGACGGGTAAGAGGAAGGTTGCACGGTTCGTCAAATATATTTGAAAATTCAGCAAGCAAAGGAAGTAGATTTAGATCTTCAAATTCTATTGGCTCTCCCTTAGTTTGCTGCTCAAGTTGTACCAAAAAACCACTGCATGCTTTATGCAAAACATTCTCCATTTGTTGTGTGCAAATCGTTGTTATGTCGCCCCCACGTTTCCCGTGCAATGTCACCTATTTCTCCTTATTGTAAAATTTCATAATTAGTTTCATAAAATTCCAGAAAATATCACCTAATGTCGTCAACCATTTAATTCTGAGCATGGCCTCATGATTGTTAAGAGGGAGAAGGAAGAAATCTGCAATTATCTCTTGGTCCTTCAGCAATAGTTTCTCCTGCGGGCGCCTACGATCATAATTCAAAATCCGTCTGTTGATGACCTTAACATCAAACCTGCAGCGATTCTCGATAGGTAATGCTATCCGAACAACAAGCTTACTATATAGGAAGTTAGTAGTACTGCTCGTGTCGATGAGAATAGTGATCGGTTGTTGTTTGAGAAGGCCTCCAACTTTCATCGTTTGCGGGTCTGAGTAGCTGGCTAGTGCATGTACTGTAACGTCAGTCGGTTGTGGCTCTTCTTCTGCATCTTCTTCTTCATGTTCAAAGCTCTCTTTTGGATGTTCAATGACCTCTTCTTCTATCGATTCAATCATAAGAAGTCCTCCTTTACTACAGCGATGCTCACGGCTCCACGGCTCGTCACAATGCCAACATAACCCCTTCGCATATCGCTCCCGAAGCTCTTCTCCTGTTAACCTCATTGGTGCAGGGACTTGGTCAACAGTAGGGGGGGCTGAGGGCTTCAATATTACTGGTTGAGGAGCGACCCTAGTCCTCCGAGCTTCATGGTTCAATTGCTCCTCTTGATGTCGTGCGAAAGAGATGGCTGCCATAAGCGTATACGGTTGTCGCGCTTTAACTTCTCCTCGGATCTCCGGCTTCAAGCCCTCAATGAAGGTCCTCAATAGCTGTTTTTGAGACCAATCATGAGTTTGATTAGATAACCTTTCAAACCTGGTTTGGTACTCCTGAATGGTGGAGGTTTGTTGGATCTTTGCTAGTTGTTCGTCAATATTCTCATAATCGGTTGGTCTGAAGCAAATCAGCAGTTCTTCTTTAAATTGATGCCATGAAAGGACTCCATAAGTATGTTTAAACTAGTCAAACCACTGTATAGCATCCCCTTCAAGATGTATAGCTGCAATTTTCACCATAGATACATCGGCGGTTTTGTGGTACCGAAAATATCGCTCCGCGCGCGAGATCCAACTAATCGGGTCTCCTTCTTCCCATCTAGGGAAGTCCACTCTCATGCATGGATAGTTGGGGTTGGTCATAGAGCCTACCCTCCCTTGGAAGTCATCTCTTCGGGCTTGGTGTGATTGGGCAAAGCTCTCTCCTTGATATGATTTCTTCGGGCTTAGTGGTCGGCCCAATCTGAGTTCGGTAAAGAGCGTCCGAATCTTATCCTCCATTTGCGCCTCCAAGGCTTTGAATTTAGCATTGATTGCCTCCTTAGATGCCATAGTATATGGCCCTAAATCAATGATGTTAAGATCTCTCTTTTGCTGTTGGGTTAAAGGCATGTATAGGTTGAGAGAAGTGATGATCGAAAGTGTTGGTGGATTGGTGGATGTAGGCTGCGGTTTAGGCTTGTTTTGTGGCTGTTTTGGGTGCAGTTTGAGGGTGTGGTTTGGTAGAGTTTTAGGGCTATGGATGAAAGTTTTGGATCTGTGGTAGATGATAGCAAAGGTTTGACAGAAATCCGTGGAGGTTGCTGATACCGGGGAGGGTAAAAATGCAGAATGGATTTCCAAATAACACCGATGGAAAATTTGTTCAGATAGAAAATGTCATAGTAGACAAGGAAGAACTGATACCAGAAGCACTAACGAAGCAGCTTAGATAAAAACGAAAAGTAGCTCACCACCAAGTTTAAAATCGCAATGGGATACAGAAAGTTCACCACCCAACGGAAATTAAACGAGGATACAGAACTAGAAAATAAAAGACTCACCACTCAAGGACGCATCCAAGAGATACAGAGTTTAAGGGGTTCTCTAAGAGCTTCTGCCCAGATATCATCAGTTTCTAAAAAAAATCCTTTCTAAGTCCTAAACACCAAAATAAATACTAGTGCATGAAACAACCCTTCATGCATAGGGAATTTCGAAATTAAGTGTTTACAGCTACTAACCAACTATTTTAATGCACTCATTGGTAATGAAGAAATGTTCACAGCTGCCAACCAACTCCTTTAATGCATTCCTTTGTCTTGAAGAAAAGCACCTTGAAACAGCTTTAACTTTGTGCAGAGAATATGCTGATGAGCTGTCATATTTGAGTGTGCTGAGATAAAGATTATGAGGCATCATTATTGACTGAAAAAGATACTAGATCATAATCAAGGCTCATATAATCAGATTGTAGTAAATTAGACACTCCCGTGTCAATTTCCCCCGGTTGAATGAGACTTGTCCTCAAGTCTTCGTTTGATTCATCAACATGATTATAAAAAGGACTCAAATCAGCCACATTAAATGTTGGGGATACTCCGTAATCTTCAGGTAGCTCTATCTCATAAGCATTTCTGCCAATTCTCTTAAGCACCTTGAATGGACCATCAGCCTTTGGTTTCAATTTTCTAAATTTGCCCGGTGGAAACCTCTCCTTCCTTAGATGAATCCAGACCAAATCACTTGCATTAAACTCCACATGTTTTCTGTGTTTGTTGGCAGCATGCATGTACCTCTCATTTTGCTTCTCAATGGTTGCTTTCACACCCTCATGCAGCTTCTTTATCTGCTTAGCTCTTTCATCAGCATCTCCACTAAATTGCTTTGTTATAGAGTGAGGGATTAAGTCCAAAGGACCAGCAGGATTAGCACCATAAACTACCTCAAAAGAACTCTTACCAATACTATGATGCATAGAACGATTGTAAGCAAACTCAATTTATGGAAGAATGACATCCCATTGCTTAATATTCTTGCCAACATAGCTTCTAAGTAAATTTCCCAAGCTTCGGTTTGTTACCTCAGTTTGCCCATCGGTTTGTGGATGATGCGAGCTACTGAAATTCAAAGAAGTACCCAGCTTCCTCCAAAGAGTTCTCCAAAAATGACTAACAAATTTTGAATCTCGATCAGACACCATAGTTCTTGGAATACCATGCAATTTAACAATCTCCTTAAAATATAAATCAGCAATATGAGATGCATCATTTGATTTATTGCATGGAACAAAGTGAGACATTTTTTAAAATCTATCAACAACAACCATGATAGAATCCTTGTTCCTTTGAGTTCTTGGCAGTCCCAAAACGAAATCAAGACTCACATCCTCCCATGGAGCATTTGGCACTGGCAATGGAGTGTACAACCCAGAATTTTGACTTCTTGTTTTTGCCAAATGACATAATCGGCATTGCTTCACATGTCTATCCACATCTCCGAACATTTTAGGCCAATAGAAATTTGATTGAACAAGAGCTAGAGTCTTGTCCCTACCGAAATGTCCTCCCAAAACACCACCATGAGCTTCAGCTAGAATTACTTGTCTCAAAGAACAAGTTGGAACACATAAAGCATTAGCTCGAAAAAGAAAACCGTCAAAGATCGAAAATTGTTGAAAGGAACCTGATTTGCAATTCTGCCATATCGAGCCAAAATCCACATCATTCTCATATAGATCTTTGAATGTTTCAAATCCAACCACTTTGACTTCCATTGCTGATAATAAAGAATGCTTTCTGCTCAATGCGTCAGCAACTACATTTTGAACACCAGATTTGTGCTTGATTGTAAAGTTGTAAGATTGTAAGAACTCCACCCAAGCTGCATGCCTCTTGTTTAGCTTGTGCTGATGATTAATGAACTTTAATGCCTCGTGATCAGAATATAGAACAAATAGCTTGGCGAGAAGATATTGACTCCAATGAGACAAAGCTCGATAAATCGCATAAAACTCCTTATCATAAGTTGAGTATTTCTTTCTTGTATCATTCAGCTTTTCACTAAAAAATGCAATGGGCCTTCCGTCTTGACTCAAAACAGCACCAATTCCCACATTAGATGCATCACATTCAACTTCAAACATATTATCAAAATTTGGTAGAACTAAGATAGGAGCCTCAGTAACCTTTCTTTTCAAAAGCTCAAAAGCATCGTTAGCCTCACTAGTCCATTTGAATTTGTCACATTTCATACATTCGGTGATTGGAGCGACAATAGAGCTGAAACTCTTGATGAATCTTCTATAAAAAGATGTTAAGCCATGGAAACTCCTCACATCATGTAATGAAGCAGGTGTTGGCCAATTGAGAATAGCTTCAACCTTACTTTGATCCATCATGATTCCATCTTTTGAAACAACATACCCCAAAAACACCACACTAGAAGTAAAGAAATCACATTTCTTTAGATTAGCATAAAGTTTTTGCTGCCTCAAAATAAGAAAGATTTCTTTCAGATGACTTATATGCTCCTCTTCACTCTTGTTGTACACCAATATATCGTCAAAATAAACTACAACAAATATTCCAATGCATGACTTAAGTATGTGATTCATAAATCTCATGAATGTGCTAGGAGCATTAGATAGTCCAAATGGCATAACCAACCATTCATATAAGCCTTCTCTAGTTTTAAACGCTGTTTTCCACTCATCTCCGGGCCTCATTCTTATTTGGTGATAGCCACTCCTCAAATCAATTTTTGAGAAAATACAAGCACCAAACAATTGATCAAGTAAGTCATCTAACCTTGGAATAGGAAAGCGATAGTCCACTGTGATTTTGTTGATGGTGCGACTGTCCACGCACATTCTCCAAGAACCATCTTTCTTAGGCACTAACAAAGCAGGAACCGCACAAGGACTCATGCTCTCCCGGATTAACCCTTTTTTAACCAATTCATCAACTTGCCTTTGAAGTTCTTCATGTTCTTTAGGACTCATTCTGTACGCAGCCTTATTAGGTAGAACAGCCCCTGGAGTAAGATCAATGTGATGTTGAATATCTCTCAAAGGTGGAAGGCCATGTGGAATCTCTTCCGGTATAACATCTTGAAATTTTTCTAGAATTGGTTGCATGATTTTCGGTGTCTCCTTATGTTGTTCGTTCTCCTCTACTACCATTAGGGCCAAAACATGACCGCCCTTGTCCAATTCATATCTGCATTCTCTATAAGAAATAAAAGCACTAACTTCCTTCTTTGGCGCACTGATTTCGGAAGGTTGTAATGGAGCTAAGATAATCTTCTTTTCATTCACTTTAAAAGAATAAGTATGTTTATAACCATCATACAACACTCTTCTATCATAATGCCAAGGTCTTCCCAATAGTAAATGACAAGCATCCATAGGGGCAACATCACACCACACTTTATCTTTATAATACTTGCCAATAGAAAATGAAACTAAACATTTTTTAGTTACCTTGATGTCATTTCCTTTTTGCAACCAACATAATTGGTATGGATGTGGATGAGGGATCGTATCCAACTTCAGCTTCTGCACCATCTCCAAAGAAACCACGTTCTCAAAACTGCCACTATCGATGATCACCAAGCACACCTTGCCAAGAGAAGTGCATTTAGTGTGAAACACATTTTTTCTCACCCAACTTTCATCGTCGGCCGTATATGACACTTGTAAACTACGTTGCAATACAATAGAAAAACCATGATCAACATAAGTAATCTCTTCCTCATCATCATCGTATTTTGGTTCGTCGTTAGCTTCATCTTCGCCTCCATCACTATGATCTTCAACCAAAGTTACAATCCTCCTATTTGGACAACCCGAAGCAATATGCCCAAAACCATGACATTTGAAGCATTTTCGACCACTTGGGGTAGAAGAATTAGGTGTTTTTTTGTTGCCAGCAGACTCTTCACCCTTTTCTTGCACCTTCGATATCACCTTGCTTTGGACAGTAGGCTTGGAACTTCCTCCTTTTGTGTAGCCTTCTTTTGAGCCATACCGAAAACTCTTTTCAAACTTCTGTTGCTTTTCAACTTTTAATGCCAGCTTGCTCACATCATTTAAAGACCAATATGGCTGTAGCTGAACAACTTTAGCAATCTCATACTTCAGACCTCCTAAGTATCTTGCAATTGTTTGCTCTTCCGGTTCTACAAGCTCTCCTTTTAACATCAAATTATCAAATTCTGCAGTGTACTCCTCCACACTAAGATCTTTTTGCTTGAAATCATGTATTTTGAGAAAGATCTCTTGTCTATAATTATCAGGTAAATATTTTCTCTTTAGCTCCTTTTTCATTTTCTCCCATGTAACGATCTTACTCTTCCCCTCACGTTCTCTTTGTTTCTTCAGATTTTCCCACCAAAAAGATGCATTCCGCCTGAGTTTGAGTGCCACAAGTTTGACCTTCTTTTGTTCTGATGGTTCATGAAAATCGAAGATTCTTTCTACTGTATTAAGCCAATCGATAAAGTCATCAACATTTATTTTCCCTTCAAATTCTGGAATATCAAATCTGGGATTATATTTATTCTGCCACTCGTCTTAGACTTCATTTCTTCTCCGACATCTTCTTGACTCCCTTGGAAGATGAGGTGTTTCATCATCAGAAGTAAACTGTCGAGCGTCATTTTCATGCTGGTTGTGTCTACTTTGAAGTTCGTCGATTATTTCATTTTTTTCTTGTAGGCTACGCAACAATTTTTGTAGCTGCAGCCTCAACGACTCAACGTCATCTCCATGGTCGCTACCTTCACCAACTACATCTTTTCCATTCCGCCTTGCCATGACCACTAGCCTTTAGCTCTGATACCAAACTGATACCGGGGAGGGTAAAAATACAGAATGGATTTCCAAATAACACCGATGGAAAATTTGTTCAGATAGAAAATGTCACAGTAGATAAGGAAGAACTGATACCAGAAGCACTAACGAAGCAGCTTAGATAAAAACGAAAAGTAGCTCACCACCAAGTTTAAAATCGCAATGGGATACAGAAAGTTCACCACCCAACGGAAATTAAACGAGGATACAGAACTAGAAAATAAAAGACTCACCACTCAAGGACGCATCCAAGAGATACAGAGTTTAAGGGGTTCTCTAAGAGCTTCTGCCCAGATATCATCAGTTTCTAAAAAAAATCCTTTCTACGTCCTAAACACCAAAATAAATACTAGTGCATGAAACAACCCTTCATGCATAGGGAATTTCGAAATTAAGTGTTTACAGCTACTAACCAACTATTTTAATGCACTCATTGGTAATGAAGAAATGTTCACAGCTGCCAACCAACTCCTTTAATGCATTCCTTTGTCTTGAAGAAAAGCACCTTGAAACAGCTTTAACTTTGTGCAGAGAATATGCTGATGAGCTGTCATATTTTAGTGTGCTGAGATAAAGATTATGAGGCATCATTATTGACTGAAAAAGATACTAGATCATAATCAAGGCTCATATAATCAGATTGTAGTAAATTAGACACTCCCGTGTCAGTTGCAGCAAGTATGTGCTGTCTTGTAAGAGTAAAATTGTCGTCGAAGAATCAACGGTTTCTCGATGTAATTTCCACCAACAACTTGAGAGAATTGAGGAGGGAATTGATAGCAAAATCACAGTTTATATGACAGCAAGGATATCTAATTTAATCAAGAAAATTTTGGTTGTATAACAACAAAGAAATTGGTGCAAGTTGCAATTGCAGAATTATCATCGAAAAATTTCAGCGGGTTACGATGAAAATTTGCAGCAATATAAAATCGTTTTTAGAGATAAATTTCTTAATAGATCAATCTTAGATGGAAGCCAAGATGATATATGAAGTCTATAAGAAATTTCATTTAATAAAGATTGTAAATAGATGGGTTAAGGCAACGATATGCAGCTGAAATTTTTTGCAGCATAGATTTTCAAGTGCAGCAGATTGGACATAAAAGATCAGTAGTTTATATTGAGAATTTTTCGATGAAACAAAAGGGAAATATACTGTTAGGAAGTGTCAAAGATGTCATAAAAATTTCAGAGAAATTTGGATAGAAAAAGCACAGTAGCAAGATCAAACAGATGGTGCTATGCGGCTTGAATTATGCAATTCAAGTGTAGCAGATTGGACATAAAAGATCAGTAGTTTATATTGAGAATTTTTTTATGAAACCAAAGGGATATCCACTGGTAGGAAGTGTCAAAGATGTCATAAAAATTTTGTAGAAATTTGGATAGAAAAAGCACAGTAGCAAGATCAAACAGATGGTGCTATGCGGCTGGAATTCTGTAATGTATCTTTCGTCGTAGAGATGAAAACTTTGTGACGAAAAGTTTATGCAGCAATATAAGAACGATTTTTTTTTTTTTTGGATTTTCGAATAAGGATAACTAAATTGCAGCAGCAGTAAGGTAGGAAACCAGAACCTGTTGCAATTCACGGGGAGATCAAAGGATGATCCGCGGTGGTGGAGATGATGGCGGAATTCGGTGACGATCTTTTAAGCAATTGTGGGAATTACTTTGGATGGTTGTAGAGGGTTGATGGATGGCTGTGGAAGGGCAGCAAGATGCCAAGAACGCTACTCTGATACCAGGTGTTAGAACCCTTGCAGATTCTAAACTTGGGGTTGATCTCTTTAGGGGATCGGCCTCCTTGGAACTCTATAGGGGTTCCTCCCTCCAAGTTGCTGCTCAAAGGCTACAGAAAAGATTCATCTATTGCCTTTTGAAAAGAGAAGGAATACATGGCTATTTATAGGGCTTCTAAACCTTAACTCCTAATAGGACTCCTACTTAAGACTCTTACTTCTAACCAACTCCTAATAGGACTCCTAGTCAAGACTCCTATTCCCTTACCACTCCTAATTCTTTTCTGAGAAAACACCTCCTACATGAATGCCCCTCTCAATTAGGACTCTCCTAGCTAGAGTCCTAACAGAATGTCCCTCTCAATTAGGACTCTCCTAACTAGAGTCCTAACAGTTTTACATGGATGTCCCTATCAATTAGGACTCTCCTAGCTAGAGTCCTAACAGTTTTACATGAATGTCCCTCTCAACTAGGACTCTCCAAGCTAGAGTCCTAACAGTAACCTATGACCGGGAATATTTAGGATATGTGTTTAAAGGTGAATCGATCTCATTATCGTGATTTCATCACGATCCGATTCCCATTGCACAGATCTAAGGACATCACAATATATACATGCATATATGCAACAGTCAATATAAAGTGATAAATGCCAAAATATAATAAGCAAAAAGAATCCGTGTCACACGTGCAATCACTCACGTGATTGCATTGCTGGGCACTTATGTCTAGCATGGTCATCGTGACCTACATTCACTCTCAATTCCTCTTCCGTTGAGGCCATCGACATCCATTAATGATCTTCTTTCTATGGATGAATATCAACTACCCTTTTACACTCTTTCTCCTTTTTATAGGTTTAAGAGACAACCCTTACAAGCCTCTCTTTCTTAGACCTCACTTCTTCTTTTAGATGAACTTCTAAATACTAGAAAGAAGTGATCCTAAATCCTAAGAGAGTTTCCCAATTTTTCTTAAGTATTCTTTCCCCCTTTTTTTCAACTCAATTTTATGCTCAATTATTGCTGCTCCATGTAGGAATAGCTGGGATATTTATAGACCCCAAATGACTTCAAAATTAGAGCAAAAAAAGGTCTCATCCTAGGTTTCCTGAGTACTAGCGGTAGTACCGCATCGCTTGTGTTGGACGGTACCACCGCCTGCAATACTGACACTAGGTGGTACCATTGCTTAGTCTTGCGGTACTATCGCCTGATATAGTCTGGGAGATTGTGTCTGGGTAGTACCACCGCCCAGTCTAGCGGTACCACCGCCTGACACAATCTTGAAGACTATATCTAGGCGGTACCACTGCTAGACCCTACTGTAGGACCCTAAATGGGCCAAACAATAGGCCCACTTCAGACCTGATTCAGGCCCAATTGGCCCCTTGTTGAGTTGGCATTGTTTCACTTCAATACTGACTTAATTAGACCTATACTAACTCGATCTAGATAAATTATTACAAACATGAATCCTATGTTGTTCGACATGTCATTGGTTCATTCGGTGTTTCGTTTGATCCTTCGGTGCATTGTCCTCTCCTTCAGTATATTGCCCAATCGGCATGTTGTCTTCTCGTAGCATCCGATCTTCGTGGCGCAATGTTCGATCTTCTTGCCCCGATGCTCAAACTTATGGCATGAAACCTTCTGCCGATACGTCGACCAATCCTCTGGCCTGACGTCCAATCTTCCGACATGTTCACTCCGGCCCAACGTTCGATTCTTCTTGCTTTAATCAATTTGCCTCTCCTTGGTCAAAGCTAGTCCTGTGTCATTTAAATGTATATTAGATAACTAACACATCAATTGATTTCATCATTAAAATCCGAGATTCAACAATCTCCCCCTTTTTGATAATGACAACTAATTGATGACGTAGTTTAAACTAAACTCGCCCTATTAATATGGCATATGTGAGATGAATCTTGAATTCAAAATGAATTCAAGTCAAGGCAATTTTAATTATTAATCCAAGCAACATGTCATCATAAAATCATGCATAATCAAAATTTTAATACATCATTCTATACATGATCAATATCATAACTTCTCCCCTTTTGTCATCAACGAAAAAGAGAAGTGCATCTAGCAAGTTTTTGATATATAATTTCAAATCATTGTATTATAAACATAATATCAAGTTTTATCATAATGCAAGCTAGTAATTTTCTTTCTTCTCTTTTGAGAAGTATAATTTTTTGCTTCCTTGGCAAAGCGCAAGCCAGCAAAATTTTCCATCATTTAACAACATATAAGCTAGCAATAATTTTGAGTTTTACAAGTCTGTAAATTTTGCTAGATGTGCAAGTTAGCATGTTTTGCTTTTTGAGATAGGCAAGATAGCACTTTTGCTTCTCTTGAGATTACAAGCTAGCAATTCTTTGTGATGTTTAAGATAGCAAATTCTTTCTTCTCTTTTGAGAAGTGCAAACTAGCAAGTTCTTTGCTTCCCTTTGAAACGTGCAAGCTAGCAATTTTTCTCCCTCTTTGTCATTATCAAAGGGAAGGGAATGATATAATAGTATAAAATATTTCAATCATTACAAGGCATACAAGCTATAAATACAAAGAAATCATGTCATGAAGGGATTAAGTCATGAATACTAAAGGACATGATTTATTTTGACAAATCTCCTTTTTCGTAAATAACAAAAAGAAATATGGGAGCTCAGAAACAAGATATTGATTTATAGAAAAATCTCATGTATCAAATATCGAGAAATCAAGATCATGATTTGGATAAAAAATAAATCTTAACCCTTGAAGTTTTCTTGTATGAAATCATAGTCATCATCATTATCACATTGGGCATGATACTAAATCAATAAATTTTTAAATCAACATTACTTGGGTATGCATGATACCAAAACATGGTTTCATGTCTTCAACATATAACATGCATAATTTCAAACCATTATAGACCATTATCAAGATCATAGTTTATTTGAATAAGTCTCTTCTTTAGTAAATGCTAAGAAGAAATCATTAAAGATAGAAAATATCTTGATTCTCATAAAAGATAGCTCAAGTAGAGAAATCAAAAGAAAGTTTATGATTTGGTTGAAAATTTTTCATTCAAATTCAAATCATCAAAATCACTTTACGAAAAATTCAATGAAGGCATCATAAATAGATTCACACGAGAACTTGATTCATGCATTATGTCTCAATTCATCATGAATCATAAAAATAATTTAGAGTATCAAGTGAAGGAATCATGATTCATGTGCGAAAAAGATTGTTGATTCGTGCATTAAAACCATTATTACTTCAACTCATCATGTATAGTTTCAAATGTAAAATCGTCAAATATGATATAAACATTTATTTTTAAAATGTATTCCCTTTTTGTTGTTTCAATTTAAGCGATTTGATATCATACCAGCGTACCCAAATTTTTGTTTTTTTTTATGTCAAAACCATGCATTATGTTTAAAACTGAAAGACAAAGACAAGATTCATCACAAAAAGTGCTAAGACTTCAAATCATCATGCATAATTAAATTATTAAGCATGGTACGAAGACTTTTAACAATTTTATTACATCTTATATGATTATGCATCATTTTGAAATATAAACTCATTAAGCATGGCTTCAAATCAACATTATATTATTTCATCAAGCATGACTTCTTTAAACAAAAAACATTTTTAATCAAAATCGAAAAGCAATAGAAATTCATCAAGACACACATTATTGCTTCTTAAAAATATACATAGGATTAATCTTATTAGGTGTACAAGCATTAGATTTAAATCTAATATTTTGTTCCTTTATCATAAAGCATGCAGTTTTCATGATAAATTTTTTTTTTTACTAACTAATTTAAAAACAACTCATGAAAAAGTATCAAGTAATTTTAAAATAAAGTAAAGGAGTTTCATTTGAGTTGTTTACCTTATTGTGGATAGTCACCAAAGCGAAGTTCTCCACTTCGTTTTTATCGATTTGTTCCTCATCTTTGGATGCACTCGTTTTGTCGTAATTCACCTTGAGTGATTTCTTGTTCTTTGGCAATTTTTTCTTTTTAAGTTCATTTTTATTCTTAGTTTTATGTTTTATAAATTTTATAAACTTACTTGTGAGGAGTTTTTGTCATCATCACTTGAGCTTTCGCTCGAGTGGTTTTCTTGAGTTCTAAGTGTCAAATCCTTCCTGTTCTTTGGAAGGTTGTTCTTATATTCATTGAGTTCATCATGTGCCTTACACGCCATTTGATATGTCATTAATGACCCGATTAGTTCTTCAAGAGCAAGGTTATTCAGGTCTTTTACTTCTTGTATTGCCGTCACTTTTGGATCCCAACTTTTTGGAAGGGATCTTAGTATTTTGTTAACAAGTTAAAATTTAGAAAAACTTTTACTAAGACTTTTTAAACTATTGATGACATCCATAAGATGGGTGTACATGTCAATGATAGTTTCTCTTAGCTTCATTCGAAACAACTCAAAATCATGCATCAAAATATTAATTTTAGAGTCTTTAACTCTACTAGTGCCTTCGTGTGTGATTTCAAGTGTGTGCTAAATATCATGTGTAGTTTTGCAAATAGAAACAAGATTAAATTCATTTTTGTTCAATGCACAAAACAAAGCATTCATAGCTTTGGCATTTAAAGAGAAAGTCTTCTTCTCTAAATCATTTTAATCGTTCATTGGAAGAGAAGACTTTTGAAATCCATTTTCAATAATATTATATAAATTTAAATCAGTAGAAAGCAAGAAAACTCTCATTCGAGTTTTCCAATATGTATAGTCCATCCCATTGAACATAGGAGAACGAATGATAGAAAGTCCCTCTTGAAATCCGAAAAGAGCCATTTCTTTTGGTTGTTAAACCAAATGAGAAAGAACCTAGCTTCGGTACCAAATGTTGCAGCGGATAAAAACGACATCGGTTTGAAAATCTTGTTCGATAAAAAACATTTCGACAAAGCCCATATAGGAAATACTTAACTTTGAAAGCATACAGAAGGTAGAGTGAGAAAGTAAAGCAAGTAAAGCAGTTTATAATAAAGATAAATTGCATAAATAGAAATGCAAACCAAGTTTTATATTGGTTCAATCGTCGTGACCTACATCGACTCACGATTCCTCTTCCGTCGAGGCCACCGACATCCACTAACTGTTAGGTTCAAGAGTCAGCACTAAGAGGGGGGGGTAAATTAGTGCAGCGGTAAAATCACATATTCAAAAACATTTCGTTTCGATAAAACTAGTTTCATAAAGATAGCTTGAAAGCATACGGAAAAAAATTGAAAGCAGTAAGCACTTAAAGAGGTTTGCAGTAAGGTAATAGCAAGAATAAAATACAAACCAAAGAACACGACAATTTTAGAGTGGTTCGATCAACGTGACCTACATCCACTTTTAGCTTCCTCCTCCGACGAGGTCACCATCATCCACTAGAGGCCTTCCTTCAATAGGTGATGACCAATCACCTTTTACACCCCTCTTCACCTTTTATCGGGTTTAGGAGATAACACTTACAAGCACTCACTCTCCTCTCTTAAACAGAATTCTAACACTTAGACTTGGAGGAGGGAATTTCTAAAGAGATTGCAGTAGCGTTTCTTTGCTTTTAGACTCTCTATGCTTGTGTGCTTTAACCAGGGATGAGAGGGGTATTTATAAGCTTCAAGTTGATTCAAACTTGGAGCCTAAAACTTTCCCATCCTGGGTTCCCCAGGCACGGGCGATACTACCGCCTGTGCTGGGCGGTACCATCGCCTAGTGTCAGTCGACACTAACACTATCCTAGGCGGTACCACCACCCAGGTCTGGCGGTATCACTGCTTGGGAGGCAATGCTGGGTGGTACCACCACCCAAACTAGTCGTACCACTGCCTGGCACCTTGATAGGGGCGGTACAACCATCCAAACTAGCGGTACCACCGCCTGACATAGTCTTAAAGACTGTGCCACGATTGTGAGACTTCTTGGGGCACTGTTTGAGCCTCTTATTGGGTCCAACACAGTTCTTACATAGGCCTAGCTGGCTCCTAATTGGGTTGGCCCAAATTCAAGCCCAATTACATGCTAACTACGAAATCCTAAGACATTTGCTAAGCTAAACAAGTCCCTATGTTTATTCTTCCGGAGAGCTTCCGGCGATCTTCCGACAAACTTCCGACGATCTCTCGGCAATGTTTCAGCAGACTCCTAGTAAGCTCCTGGACTTCGAGATGATCTTCTTGGAGAGTTTCGATGAGCTTCTCTGGCAAGCTCTGAGACTTCTCGGCTGGTTCCACCAGAACTTCCGATGAACATCCGAACTTCCAACGAACTCTCGAACTCCCAATGAAGTCGCATCCTTGACTCTGGGACTTCATTTTGCTTCATGCCTTGCTATCGTAGTTAATCCTGCATATGTAAAACACACTTCAATCTAGACAATTAATACTAAGCATTAATCATGTTGTTCGGCATGTCATTCGTCCCTCGACGCTTCGTTCGATTCTTCAGCGCATCGTCCTCTCTTGCGGCCTATTGCCCAATCGGCCAATTGACTCCGCAACTCCGATATCCTTGGCACAATATCCACTCTTCTTGGCCCGATGCCTGAATCCACGGCCCGAAGCCTTCTGTTAATATGTCGACCGATCCTTCGGCCCGACGTCCAATCTTCTGACATGTTTTCCTTTGGCCCAACATGATTCTTCTCGCTTTAATTGTCTCATCCTGATCGAAGCATCCTATGTCACTAAAAATACAGATCAAATCATAAATAATTATCAATTGGTTTCATCATCAAAATACGAGATTCAACACTAACGATCTTCCTTCAGTGGGCAAATATCAATACCCTTTTAAACTCTTTCTCCTTTTCACGAGTCTAGGAGACAACCCTTACAATCCTCTCTTTCTTATACCTCACTTCTCCCTTTAGATGAACTTATAAATACTAGGAAGAAGTGACCCTAAATCCTAAGAGAATTTTTTAATTTTTTTCAAGTATTCTTTCCCCCTTTTTTCAACTCAATTTTATGCTCAATTCTTGTTACTCCATGCAGGAATAGCTAGGGTATTTATAGACCCCAAATGACTTCAAAATTAGAGCAAAAGAATGTCTCATTTTGGGTTTCCTGGGTATTAGCGGTACCACCGCCTATGTTGGACGGTACCACCGTCTACAGCATTGACACTGGGCGGTACCATCGCTTAGTCTAGCGGTACTATCGCCTGACATAGTCTAGGAGACTATATCTGGGCGGTACCATCGCTTGACACAGTCTTGAAGGCTGTGTCTGGGTGGTACCACCACCCAATCTAACAATACCACCACTTGACACAATCTTAAAGATTATGTCTGGGCGGTACCACTGTCGGACCCTGCTATAAGACCCTGAATGAGCCAAACAATTGGCCCAATTCAGCCCTAATTCAGGCCCAATTGGCCCCTAGTTGAGTTGGCATTATTTCACCCCAATACCGACTCAATTAGATATAAACTAACTCGATCTAGACAAATTATTACAAGCATGAATCTTATGTTATCCGGTATGTCATTGGTTTATTCGGCACTTCGTCTGATCCTTCGGTGCATCGTCCTCTCCTTCGGTATATTGCCCAATCGGCATGTTGTCTTCCCATAACATCTGATCTCCTTGGCGTAATGTTCGATCTTCTTGGCTCGATGCCCGAACTCATGGCACAAAGCCTTCTACCGATACGTCGACCGATCCTTCGGCCCAACGTCCGATTCCTCCTACTTTAATCAATTTGCCTCTCCTTGATCGAAGCTAGTCCTACGTCACTTAAACGCATATTAGATGACTAACACATCAATTGATTTCATCATCAAAATCTGAGATTCAACAAATAATACTCATAAGTTTCCTTGGGGTATCCCACGAACTTGCATCACTCCGTCCTGGATTCCAATTTATCGGGGTTGTCTTTTAACATGGGTAAGGCAACCCCAAATCTTAATAACCTTAAGATCAAACTTCTTTCCTTTTCATATCTCATATGGTGTAGACATTACCAACTTTGTTAGAACTCAGTTCAGAAGGTAAGCTGCGGTCTCTAGGGCAAATCCCCAGAATGAGATGGGTAGGTCGACGAAGCTCATCATGGACTACACTATATCTAACAATGTACGATTCCTCCTTTCAGATACACCATTGAGCTGAGATGTATAAGGAGTTGTCTATTGGGATAGAATCACATAGTCCTTGAGGAATAGGGTGAACTCTATACTCAAGTACTCACCTTCTCGATCTGATTAAAGTGTCTTGATACTCTTTCCAGTCTGGTTCTCCACTTCATTCTTATACTCTCTGAATTTTTCAAATGCCTCCAACTTGTACTTCATCAAGTACACATGTCCATATCTTGAGAAATCATCAGTAAAAATAATAAAGTATGAGTTGTTAGGAATAGAGTCGGCACTAAGAGGGGGTGAATTAGTGCAGCGGTAAAATTATGTCGGTTCAAAAAACCTTCATATGATAAAAATCGATTTTGACGAAAATCGTTTCGGAGAGAGGTTAACTTGAAAGCGTTTTCGTAAAGATAGCTTGAAAGCATACGAAAGATGCATAGTGGATGTAAAGCAAGTTAAGAGGTTTGAAGTAAAGTAAATTATTCAAATATAGAAATGCAAACCAGAGAAGAACACACCGATTTTATAGTGGTTCGGTCATCGTGACCTACATCCACTCCACTGATTCCTCTTCCATCGAGGCCACCGGCATCCACTATCGATCTTCCTTGAATTGGCGAAGATCAACCTCCTTCTTACACCCCTCTTCTCCTTTTCAGAGATTTAGGAGTTAACCTTTACAAGCACATACTACTCCTAAATAGAATTCTAAACTTAGACTATAGGAGGGGATTTCTCTAGTGATTGCAACAGCGTTTTCTCACTTTTAAAAACTTTGTGCTTACCTAGTTTAACCAGGGATGAGAGGGACATTTATAAGCCTTAAGTTGATTCAAACTTGGAACCTAAAAACATCTCATCTTGGGTTTCCTAGGTTTGGGCGGTACCATCGCCTACGCTAGGCGGTACCACCGCTAGTGTTAATCTGACACTAACACTACGCTGGGCGGTACCACTGCCTAGCATTGGGCCACTAGGTGGTACCACCGCCTAGCACTCTGCTAGGGGCGGTACCACTGCCCAGACTAGTGGTACCATTGCTTGACATAATCTCGGAGATTGTGCCACGACGGTGCTACCTCTTGGGTCACTGTTTGGGCCTTTCATTGGGCCCAACATAGTCCATACATGGGCCCAACTGGCCCCTAATTGGGTTGGCCCAATTCCAATCCCAATTATGTGGTAACTACGAATTCTAAGACATTTCCTAAGCTAAACAAGTATGTAAGTCTAGTTTCTTCCGGCGAGCTTCCGGCGAACTTCCGACGATCTCTTGGCAATGTTCCAGTAGACTCCTTGCAAGCTCTTGGACTTCACGATGATCTTCTTAGTGAGTTCCGACGAGCTTCTCTAGCAAACTCCTAGACTTCTCGGTTAGTTCTTGTAGAACTTTAAACGAACATCCAAACTTCCAATGAACTCTTGAACTCCCAATGAAATCGCATTCTTGAATCTGGGACTTCAATTTACTTTATGCCTTGCTATCTAGTTAATCCTGCACATGCAAAAACACTATTCGATTTAGACAATTATTACTAAGCTTAAATTATATTGATCGACATGTCATTGGACCATCGACGCTTCGTCCAATTCTTCGACGCATCGTCCTCTCTTGCATTCTATTGCCCAATCGGCCAATTGACTCCGTAACTCCGATATCCTTAGCACAATATCCACTCTTCTTAGCCCGATGCCAGAATCCATGGCCTAAAGCCTTCTATCGATACGTCGATCGATCCTCCAACTCGACGTCCAATCTTCTAAAATGGTCCACCGGCCCAACATGATTCTTCCTACTTTAATTGTCTCATCCTGATCGAAGCATCCTATGTCACTAAAAATGCAGATCAAATTATAAACACTTATCAATTTGTTTCATCATCAAAATTCATGATTCAACAATCTCTCCCTTTTTGAAAATGATAACCAATTGATGATGGAGTTAACTAAACTCCCCCTATCAATATGCCATATTGATAGAAACTCTTGGATTCAAAAATCCAAGTAACATGTTGTCATAAACTTATGCATAACATCATACTTCTCCCCCTTTGTCATCAACAAAAAGGAGAAGTACAACTATCAAGTGTTTAAACATACAAGTTCAAATTGTTGCATAATAAACATCAAGTTTTATCATCATGCAAGCTAGCAAATGTTGGAAAAAACTTTGGGGGCAACATCATATGTGTAGCGGAAGAATTAGAAAAACAAAATCCCCGATTCCCAAAGAGATGTTCGTCATCGTGCGAAGATTGGTGCGTAAAATCCGCGAAACTGAAAAACGACATGTAGAATAGATTGTGTTACCTAGGAAGCTCGTATATCCCTATTTCCTTGTAGATCCTTAGGAGAGGGTGAAGGAGGTCAAGCGTTCTCCTCTCTAGCATTGATCCACACAGTAGGGCTACGACGACTCTCCTCAAAACTTCAGGCCTGCTCTGTGGTGGAGAGGGGAAGGAGAATAGGAGGGGCAAGCAAAAGCTCTAGGCTATGAGGCTCTGAATCCCTCCTATTTATAGAGGTCCCCTATCAAACCATAATGGATCCTCACCTAGTGGGTATTGGATCTGCATCCAATAACCCAAGCCTTTTTGGATTAGTGGATCTCTATCCAATAATCTCTCATGGGCTCTTATTGGATCTTGTCCATGGGATCCAATAATTCAGGAGCTTATTGGATGTTCAATAAGACAAGGGCTCCGTCGGATATCTCATATCCAAACCTCTACTCATCGTAATACCTACCATATGTGTGTGACCCTCTAGGCCCAATATCGAGCTGGCCGTGAGTCATACCCGTCAGAACTCCTTCTAACTCAGTGAATTATTATCTCTTTTATAATTCACTTGACTCATCGACTACGGACGTACTAGGCCACTACGCCGTAGTCCCCAGACGATACAGGGGAATCCAATCCATTAGACCTATCTATCCTCAATTACTATATACCTATAGTCCCTCATCCATCTAATATCCCAGAGATCATATATCGAGCATGGTGCTGTCAGACCCATACGGTTTCTACTCGAGTCTCGCTCTAATCGGATTCTCTCAGAGAACTCTTTCTCTCTCAACCCGAATGACCCTGGCCAGGGAATTGTCTGAGTAAGAACATATGGGATATTCTTCTCATGACGCCGAGAGTGGATGATCCTCTATTGACACTCAATAGCCCTCATAAGATCGACTACCACTCCCAATGACCAGCTGTACTAGATTTGGGAGAGCCAAACCTACAAGTCTAGTATCAAAGAGTGGAGCACTCATACAGGACATCCTTGGTGTCTCAAGTCTAAGGACCAGATATACCACTAGGACTACGGAATCACTATCTGACAATAAGGCATCATCAACCATCTTGCATTTCGTAAGCGGATCAATCAGTGAACTCATTCTCCAATGAGCACTTATATTATATCCCTAGTGTCCCTACACGAGCAGCTATGAGACTCGCTACATCCATCATATGGACGGGTATACAGCACACTAGTCTGTCCGGTTATCACGATGTCCCTCTCGAGTAACCTATGACTGGGATTATTTAGGATATGCATTTAAAAGTGAATCGATCTCATTTTTATTATCTCATCACGATTCGATTCCCATTGTACAAATCCAAGGACATCACAATATATATATGCATATATATAATAGTTATAAAGAGATATATGCCAAAATATAATTAGCAAAAAGATTCTATATTAAGTCACACGTGCCATCACTCACGTGATTAACTTGCTGGGCACCTATGATTGGCAATCTCCCACTTGACCTAAAGCCAATCACCTATGTGTCTGATCCCCATCGGACCCCTGTGATGCTCAGAGACAATATGAGACAACGGCTTTGTTAGTGGATCTGCAATGTTATCTTCGGATGGAACTCTTTCCACTGCTACATCTCCTCGGGTTACGATCTCTCTGATAAGGTGGAATCTCCTCAGAACATGCTTAGATTTTTTATGAGACCTAGGTTCCTTCGCTTGAGCATTCACCCCGTTGTTGTCGCAATATAAGGAGATCGGCTTCTCGCTACCCGGCATGACTCTCAAATATGTGATTAACTTCTTTAACCAGACTCCCTCCTTTGCTGCATCTGATGCAGCAATGTACTCCGCCTCTGTGGTCGAGTCAGTAGTAGTATCTTGCTTGGAACTCTTCCAGCACACCGCTCCTCCATTCAAGGTGTACACGTACCCTGAATTCGACTTGCTATCATCGACATCATACTGAAAACTTGAGTCTATGTAGCCTTTAACCTTAAGGCTATTACCTCCATATACTAGTAAAAGATCCTTTGTCCTTCTCAAGTACTTAAGGATACACTTTGCTGCTTTCCAATGCTTCAAGCCTGGATCCGCCTGATACTTGCTCGTGACACTCAGAGCATGCGCTATATTAGGCCTAGTACATAGCATGGCATACATGATAGACCCTATTGCTGAGGCATAAGGTATTATATCCATGTTCGCCCTTTCTTCTGGAGTCTTTGGAGACATACTCGTAGAAAGTGATATCCCATGTCTCATTGGTATGAGATCTCTCTTGGAATTTTCCATGCCAAACCTTTTGATAATGGTTTCTACGTACCTGGATTGGGACAAGCCAAGCATCTTCTTGGATCTATCTCTATAAATTCTAATCCCCAAGATATAGGATGCTTCCCCTAAGTTCTTCATGGAGAAGTGTCTAGATAACCAAGCCTTTACTGTGGATAGCATTCCTACATCATTCCCAATGATCAGGATGTCATCCACATATAACACCAAAAAGGTGATAGCGCTCCCACTTACCTTCTTGTATACAAGGCTCATCTTTGTTCTTAACGAAGTCATAAGATTTGATTGCCTCATCAAATCTTATGTTCCAACTTCGAGAAGCTTGCTTTAGTCCATAAATGAATCTAAGCAACCTACACACCTTACCTGGGCAGTTCTTGGACACGAATCTCTCAGGTTGCATCATATACATCTCCTCCTCGAGGTTCCCATTGAGGAATGCAGTTTTCACATCCATCTGCCAGATCTCATAATCATAGTGTGCTGCAATAGCCAATAGAATTCTGATGGATTTTAGCATTGCTACGGGTGAGAAGGTTTCATCGTAGTCAACACCTTGCCTTTGACGATACCCCTTAGCCACTAGCCTTGCTTTATAGGTCTCTACCTTTCCATCTACTCCGATCTTTTTCTTAAAGATCCACTTGCAACCGATGGGTACAATACCTTCAAGCGCATCAACTAGGTTCCAAACCTTATTGGAGTACATAGATTCCATCTCAAAATTCATGGCTTCTTGCCACTTCCCGGAGACTATACTCATAATAGCCTCCTCGTAGGTCTGAAGATCAATATCCTCAACATCCTCTTCTCTAATATGTCCGACATATCTCTCAGGAGGATGGGATACTCTATCAGACCTACGTAAAGTTGAAACTTGTGTATTAAGTACCTGAACAGACTCGGGCTGTAGAGTGGTGCTTGAGCTTGGTTCTCCAACCTCGCTCAACTCTATCATTCTCCCACTATCTCCGCCAAGAAAGTGTTCCTTCTCAAGGAACACTGTTCTCTTAGCTACAAAGACCTTTTAGTCCTCGAGATGATAGAAATAATACCCACATGTTTCCTTGGGGTATCCCATATATTTGCATCGCTTTGTCCTTGATTCTAACTTATCGGGGATGTGTCTTTTAATGTGGGCAGGGCAGTCTCAAATCTTAACAACCTTAAGATCAGGCTTCTTCCCTTTCCATATCTCATATGGTGTAGACACTACCGACTTAGTTGAAACTCTATTCAAAAGGTAAGCTGCGGTTTCTAGGGTATATCCCCAGAATGAGATGGGTAGGTCAGCAAAACTCATCATGGACCGTACCATGTCTAATAGTGTATAATTTTTCCTTTCAGAGACACCATTGAGTTGAGGTGTATAAGGAGGTGTCCATTGGGATAATATCCCATAGTCCTTGAAGAACTGAGTAAACTTTGTACTTAAGTACTCACCTCCTCGATCTGATTGAAGAGTTTTGATACTCTTTCCAGTCTGGTTCTCTACCTCATTCTTATACTCTCTGAATTTCTCAAAGGCCTCGGACTTGTACTTCATTAAGTGCATATATCCATACCTTGAGAAATCATCAGTAAAAGTAATGAAGTAGGAGTAACCACCAATGGCATGAGTTGAGATGGATCCACATACATCATTATGTATAAGTTCCAACAGCTTAGTGACTCTCTCTCTAGTTCCACTAAATGGAGAGTTGGTCAGTTTTCCACGAAGGCAAGGCTCGTAAGTTGCATATGACACATAGTCAAATGGATCTAGATATCCATCGTTTAGCAACTTTTGAATCCTTCTTTCATGGATGTGACCTAGCCTACAATGCCACAGGTATGCACTGTTCATCTCGTTTCCTCTTGGACACATTTACATTCATGATATGTACCTGAAGCTTCATCAAGCTTTTGTTTTGCCCTTTCTGCAAGGTACTCTTTGTAGTTCCTCTTCCAATGCCCATCTTTACCATAGTGGAAGCACTGACCTTTGTCCTTTACTGGGTCTTTCTTAGCAACCTTTGCTTTACCTAGTCTGCCCTTGCCCTTTCCCTTCTTAAGGGATCTTTTTGCTTTCCTTTTCTTTCTTTTCTCACCAGTGTAGAGAACTGGCTTCTCTTTCTTAATAGTACTCTCTACCTCCCTCAACATATTGAGGAGCTCTGGGAGAGTCACCTCAAGCTTGGTCATATTAAAATTCATTATGAACTGTGAAAAGGAATCTGGTAGGGATTGAAGCACAATGTCCACATACAAGTTATCCTCTAGGACCATTCCTATACCTATGAGTTTCTCTATCCACTCAATCATCTTTAGGACATGGTTCTGAACCGGTGTCCCCTTAGTCATCCTAGCGTGGAAGAGGCTCTTGGATATCTCATATCACTGAGTCCTTCCCTGTTCCTCAAACAATTTACGGACATGTAGGAGAATGGATCTGGCATCCATTTTTTAATGTTGTCTTTGTAACTCAGGAGTCATAGAGCCCAACATATAGCACTGAGCAAGAGTGGAGTCATCAATATACTTCACGTAGCGAGCGATCTCATCCTTGCTTACCCCTTCTTCGGGCGTAGACATCACTGTATCAAGGACGTACACGATTTTCTCCGCGGTGAGAATAATTCTTAAGTTACAAAGCCAATCCATATAATTTGGACCAGTGAGGCGGTTGACATCAAGTATGCCACGTAAGGGATTTGAAAGCGACATTTTCTGAAAAGATGCAGCAGAAATGAATAACATGCAGATTTTGCAAGAAATAAACTATCAAGATATGGACTTCTGTCTTAAAATGCTCCCACTATTTTACTAACGAGTCATGCGTCACCCTCAACATATGAAACGGAAGTCTCCGGTAGACTTCTAGTGGGGATCAGGATCCAATCAGCGTCTTAGTGTAATCTCAAGGGACTCGATCAATCACACTAAGCCTAAAAGGTATGTAACTTTTGTCGATCACAACTCCTTATGATTCTCGTCCTGTTCGGCCTCCAAATCACCGTGGTCTCGAGGGACTCAACCAACCATGATGCTCGGTTAAGTCAACACCTTCGTTACAAGGTAAGTCTGATTTGATGATATACCCTAAGGGACTCGACCAAGCATACCATGTCCTCAAGTCACCGGTGACATCTCTATGTTGTAAGCAAGATAGCGAATCGTGATATAGGTGAGTCTCGAGGGACTCGACCAACTCAACCTACACCGAGAATCGGTTCCTACTTATAACGATGGAAGGCCACGTGGGTCAATCTAATTGCCTCACGTTTACCGACTTAATATTATCGAGAGAGATGTTTCTATGATTTGGTCTCCTAATATGACATGTCACACATATACATATTTAATATATATCTACATCGCATGCAAATATATATACATATCTAGTATGTGTATAAGCAATCATACCAGATGATCATGGACCACAGCCTAATATGATCAAGGCCGAGCCAGTAGGCCTAATCACTCACATCAAGATCTATGTGTACAACGGTGCATCTCCATGCCTTGTGATCGTCCATCTTTGTTAGGATCAAGAGCACTAAGAGGGGGGGGGGGGTGAATTAGTGCTGCGGAAAACTTTTGAAGTTTAAAACTGTGTTCGTACGATGAAATTGTTTCCGACGTAAAACCATTTTCGGAAACTTAACTTGAAAGCCAGTTCGTAAAGGAGTGCGACAAAAGTAAAGAGGAAGTAAAGTACATATGGAGGTTTGTAGTAAGGTAAGCAGCAAGAATAAATGCAAACCAGAGAGCATCGTAATTTTAAAGTAGTTCGGTCAATCTTGACCTACATCCACGTTTGGCTTCGTCCTCCAATGAGGTCACCGACGTCCACTAGAGGCCTTCCTTCAATAGGCGAAGGCCAACCACCCTTTTATAGTTTCACTCATTTTGACGGGCTTAGGAGACAACCTTTACAGAATTTCACTCCTCTCTTGAAAGCTTAAAACTTGGAAGAAAAGAGGGAGGAGAACTTCTAGCCTTTATAACACTTTTGAGCTCTAAAAATCACATAGTAAGATTGGATTTTCGGTGCCCTTTCATGTAGGAAAGGGTGGGGTATATATATGCCCCAAACTGGTTTGAATTTGGAGCTAAAAAATATCATTTCCTGGATTTCCGAGGTCCTGGCGGTACTACCTCTTGACTGGGGAGGTACAACCGCCTGGCAGCTCAGCGACTGAGCCTCTAGGTGGTGCCACCGCCTAACAGGGGTGGTTCCACCGCCCAGTGTCTCTCGGAGACTGAGCCCAAGCGGTGCCCCCACCTGACTAGGGTGATTGCACCGCTTGGCAGAGCTCGGAGATCGAGTTTAGGTGGTTCCACCGCTTGTCAGGGGCGGTTGCACCGCCCTGCCTAGCTCGGAGACTGAGCCTTGGGTGGTGCCATCGCTGGCCAAGAAATCTGGGTCCGAATGGGCTGATCCATTCAGCCCAATTTGGGTCTATCAAGGGCCCAATTGCCCAAGATTAAGTTAATGGGATCATCTCCCATTTCTAACTTAATCATCGTGCTAACTACGATATTTCTTAAGACATTTACTACAACTTGCTCCGGTGCGTCAATCGCTTCTTCTGGCGAACTTCCGTCGATCATCCGATGAACCCTCGGTGATGCTCTTGCGGACTTCTGGCAAACTCCTGGACTTACGACGATCCACTTGGCGAGTTCCGATGCACTTCTTTTGGCAAGCTCCTGGACTTCTCGGATTTGTTCCCGCAGAACCTCCGACGACCGTCCGGACTTCCGTCGAACTCTCGAACTCCAAACGTGATCATAGTCTTGACTCCGGTGCAATTCCAACTGCATGTCTTACTTTCATCGTAGTTAATCCTGCACACTTATCTCAACATATAGATTAGATAACAAATGATAATTGACTTCGTCATCAAAATCCGAGATTCAACAATCTCCCCCTTTTTTATTATGACAATCAATTGATAACGGAATTAACCTTAACTCCCCCTATCTATATGCCATACTTGAGATAAGTCATTTTTTAATTCAAAGCTTTTGAATTCAAGAGACATATTGATAAGTTAAGATCGTTTAACCTTATCAATACTGTTGAATCTCGGATTTTGATGATAAAATCAATTGATGGGTTAATTGATCTAATCCATATTATTGAGTTAAGTGTGCAGGAGTAACTACGATAAACAGAAAACATAAAGCAAGAATACCGGAGTCAAGTTCGATGGACATTTAAGAGTCCGAAGAATCGTCGGAGATGCTACCAGAACCAACCGAGAAGAAATCGGGAACCTGTCGGAATTTTTGGAAGTTCGCCGAAGAGATCGTCGGAGGTTCACGGAGATCACCGAGAAGGCTCGGCTACTTGTTAAAGTCATCACAAGTTCGGGAGCTTGCTGGGAGTCCGTCGGAAGAAGTTCGTCGGAAAGCTCGCCGGAACAAGACTCGACGTTCGCGGTTGAAAACTTGCTTAGGATGTGTTTTTTTATGTAGTTCACTTATAATTAGGATTAGAATTAAAAGATAATCTTATATCCTGGTTAGGGGCCAACTGGGCCCAAAATTAGACTTGGTTTGGGCTAAATTTGAAGCCCAACAAGTGAACCGAAGTGTCTGGCAGTGGCACCGCCCAGCACTGTCAGTGTTTGACACTGACAGGCGGTGGCACCGCCACTGACAGGCGATGGCACCGCCAGCATCGGGAACCCAACGAGAATTCAAATTTGGAGCCCAAATTTGAATCCTCTTGAGGCCTATAAACACCCCTCAAATCTCAACTGAGATTATAACTTTTTGAGCAGCAAGTGATTGAGAGAAAAGTCTTAGAAGATTCTTTGCTAGTCTTGTTTTCAATTTGCTAGTGTTCACCTCCTTCTTTCTTGCTGAAAATCTGTAAGAGAGTGAACCGCTTGTAAAAGTTGTAAGAGGGGTATTTACTGTCACACCCCTAAAAATATCCATGATATTTAAAATTTTTTTTTTTGTCTCAACTAACCCAGGATCCAAACACACGTTTGAGGTCACTAAGAAAACATTCAGATCAAATTTCACCTCTATAATCTATCAATTCATAACCCTGTGCAATTCATAAACATAGCATACATCACTCGATAATTCATGCAATCTGAACTCAACTCACCAAATAAAAATCACAATATAAATCCACAAGTGGGGAAATCTATGCAGTCACCAGAATCATCGATTTACCATAAGTTCATGTCATTACACAAATTTAATTTAACATTCCAAAATCCTATACACAAGGGATCCTTTATCTTACACAAAATCCACAGGTCCAGATTCATCGTCACATTTCATAATATGCAGAGTAACTTATACACAACTACATATATGCTAACAAAAGTTCTGCCCAACGTCTTCTAAACTCTCCACTGTCTCAGCCCATTCTTAACATTTAAGCAAGCGATACGCTATCCTGAAAAATTTATCAACAAATGGGGTGAGCATAAAGAGCTCAGCAAGTGACTAACATATCCATATCAAAATAGTACAATTTCCAAAGAGATGCAGTTTTCAAACACAAAGCAGAATATACGATTTCGTATACTTAATATCATTAGGAGCAGAAATCATAGTTGTCCTTTTTAATCATACATATTTGGTTCCTGACAGATGGGGCATAGAGTAATTGGAGCATATCAGAAACAAAGGAAACATATCGGAGCTTATCAATGGCATTTAAAATGTTCCAAATCACATCAACGACATATGGAACATTACGAAGCAAAATCAACAGTGAATGAAGCATTTCAGAGCATATCAAACTCATATGTCGTACAGAAGCTCAAACGTCGTCCTTGACGTTGCAATCATATCATAACTATCCAGAGCACGAACAGAAATAACTCACCAAAAACTCTGGATGTCATATCAAACATATAGAGGGTGTAGTGGGATCTCAGTCAGAATGTGATTCATCCATTTATGAATGACCACCTGACAAAAGTCTCCCACGTCTGGGAGCTCCATCCACCCACGTCTAGGTGAAGTCAAAGGGGCCGGCAGAGCATCGCAGGCTCTAAGCAATATCCCACAAAGCGGGACCCCACAAAGCGGGCAAATAAGCGCATACCAGAATATCCCTCAAAGCGGGACCCCACAAAGCGGGCAAATCAGCGCATACCCTTTACCATTTCTAGCAAAGGTCCAGACAATCCCACACACCAGAGTACAAGAAGGCAGTTTCAACAAAAAGTAGCATATAACGGAAGCACACGCGGAACAACCAAACGTACATGTGCCTTTTCAAAAGCAGTGTGATGCAAGGAACAAATCTCTCACAAAAGTATTCATTTTAGGAAAGAAATGAAAGCAAGAGTGTACAGGGATTCCAAGCAATTATAATCAGCTCAATTGCAATAAGAAGATTAGGCGAACTCAAGTATCCAAAGGAAATGGAACAGAATATGCGAAATCGACCAAAGCTCGATTTCGGACAGAATTCCAGTGGCACATCAAACAAATATTTCAGAATAACAATTATGCTCCAATACCCATAAGAAGGCTATGGTCGAATCATATATCAATCTATATTCGGATGGAACAGATTTCATATGAAACAGGGCTCCCAACACAGAGTTACCTCTGATTTGGTAACACAAGGTCAAAATCACAATCACTGTTTTACAGAATTTATAGGGTCGGATTCAACAGACGGTAGGGTGGGCAATTGAACTCCAAAATTTTCAAACTGTATGTCCAAAGAAATATTTTCAAATCTAGTTTCAAATAAAATCAGTTTGGTACAAATCAGAATTCTCAACAGGGAGTTATAGATAACTTAGTATCGATAGGTCAGAAATCTTGAAGTCTGTTTTACAGCATCTATAGTCTCATTTGAAAGAAAAGTTTGGGTAAGTATTCGGTGTCCAAATTCTACAAAATCGGTGTCAAAAGAAAGACATAAGAGTCTAATTACAAACAAAATAGTTCCTGCCTGAATTCACATTTTGTGCTAAAACTTATAGCCGAAACAGTGTATAGGGGTCAATATACCGAAAATATTTCAGAATCCATGGTTTTAAGTCCAAAGAGAGACATATCAGTTTCTAAATAGAAATCTTCCAATTTATTTTGAATCAACATAAAAACAGAGTCTAATACTTCTGTAGGATGGGGTTAGAACACTTGCCTTTGGAAATTTTGACCCGAAATGACAAGATTAAAGCAAGAACCCTAAAAGCCCCAATTTTCTTCCTCTTCTTCTTCTTCTTCTTCTTCTTCTTCTTTCTTTCTTTCTTTCTTTCCCTGATCACCCACGAGCTGCCTCCTCTGCTTCCTTAACAACGAAGGCAGAGAAGCTTAAGCGGTGGAATTTGTCATTTGGTGCATTTTGCAGTTTAGTCCTTGTTTTTATCATATTCACGATTAGGTCCTTAGGGTTTACATATAGGTCCTCAGATTCTTTCTTTTTTTTTTTTTTTTTTTAACAGATCTCCCAAATCTTAAAAATAAGTTACCTCTAATTCATACTCTATTTCTTTTGTCAATTAAAATAGATGCTTACATTATCACCAAAAATTATACGAACACTCGGAAATGAGGGGTGTTACACTCTCCCCCCCTTAAAAGAAAAATTTAGTCCTCTAAATTTATCGTACCTCTATTCGATGAAAAGACGAGGATACACCTTTTTCATTTCCTCTTCTAGCTCCCAAGTTGTCTCTTCTCCAGAATGATGTCTCCAATTTACTTGAACTAGTGGGACGACCCGATTCCTTAGGACTTTTTCTTTCTTATCAATAATCTGAATAGGCTCTTCCACATAGGATAGATCTTTATCGAACTCCACCAGCTCATACTTAATGATGTGAGAAGGGTCATACATATACTTTCTAATCATCGAGACATGAAATATATCATGGACATGGCTCAATGCTGGTGGTAAGGCAATCCTGTAAGCGACAGAACCAACCCTCTCAAGAACCTCAAAAGGTCCAATAAATCTTGGGCTTAACTTTCCTTTCTTCCCAAACCTTATAATGCCTTTGGAAGGGGAGACTTTTAAGAATACAAAATCTCCGATTTCAAACTCAATATCTCGTCTCCTATTATCGGCATAACTCTTTTGACGACTCTGAGCAGCTTTTAACCTTTTCCTTATAACTTGAATTTTCTCGGTAGTTTCTTGTACCTTGTCCGGTGCTAACAACTTTCTGTCCCCAACTTCCTCCCAACATATAGGTGTTATGCACTTTCGCCCATATAAAGCTTCATACGGAGCCATCTGAATACTTGAATGATAACTATTGTTATACGTGAACTCGACAAGTGAAATATCCTTATCCCATTCACCTTTCCAATCCATAACATAGGCTCTAAGCAAATCCTCAAGTGTTTGAATTGTTCTTTCTGACTGACCATCAGTCTGAGGATGATATGCAGTACTAAACTTAACTTTAGTGCCCATAGATTCCTGTAACCTTCTCCAGAATCTAGAGAGAAATCTGGAGTCTCTATCAGAGATGATCTCCTTTGGAATACCATGAAGTCTGACTATTTCATTAACATATAAATCTGCAAGTCTATCAAGCGAATAAGTCATATTAATCGGAAGGAAATGTGCAGATTTTGTTAACCTATCAATGATAACCCAAATAGCATCATGCTTCCTCGAGGTTCTGGGTAGTCCTGAAACAAAATCCATAGTAATACATTCCCATTTCCATTCCGGTATAACTAAAGGTTGCAGCAACCCTCCAGGTCTTTGGTGTTCTACTTTGATTTGCTGACACGTCAAACATTTTGAAACATACATTGCAATTTCCTTCTTCATGCCTTCCCACCAATAATAACTTTGAAGATCTCTATACATCTTAGTGCTCCCAGGGTGTAGGGCGTACTTTGAAGTATGACTTTCATTTAGGATTTGATTCTTGATATCTAGTTCATTTGGTACACATACTCTCTCCCCAAATCTCAATAGGCCATCCTTTGAAACTTGAAATTGTGGCTTCAATTCCTTTTCTACTTCACTCCTCAAGTAGATTAAGTGTGGATCTCGTAATTGTCCCTCCTTAATTTGTTGCATAAGATCAGACTGCATTTGAATGGAGGCCATCAAAATCATCGAGTCTTGCTCTTTCCTCAAAGCTTTCAAATCAAAATTTTCTTCTATTAGCTTCCATTGCTTCACGACCAGACTAGCCATAAAACTTGTAGATTTTCTACTAAGTGCATCAGCTACAACATTGGCCTTGCCCGGGTGATAACGGATGGCACAATCATAATCCTTCAGAAGTTCTATCCATCTTCGCTGCCTCATGTTCAACTCCTTCTGAGTGAAAATGTATTTTAAACTCTTGTGATCAGTGAAGATTTCAAACTGTCGACCATACAAATAATGTCTCCAAATCTTTAGAGCAAAAATGATTGCTGCTAATTCCAAATCATGAGTTGGATAATTCAATTCATAACCTTTAAGTTGCCTAGAAGCATAAGCAATTACTCTCCCTTCCTGCATCAAAACACATCCTAGCCCCTTTCTTGAAGCATCAGTATAAACTACAAATCCCTCACTACCACTTGGAATAGTGAGAATAGGGGCACTAGTCAATCTTCTTTTTAACTCTTGAAAGCTTTGCTCACAATCATCGCCCCATACAAATTTCATATTCTTCTTAGTGAGTTTGGTGAGAGGTTGAGCAATTCGAGAAAATCCCTCCACAAATCTCCTGTAATAACCTGCCATGCCCAAGAAACTTCTAACCTCTGTTACATTTGTTGGTACTTCCCATTCAACTACAGCTTCTATTTTCCTTGGATCAACAGATATACCCTTCCCTGAAATCACATGACCTAAGAAAGCAACTTCATTCAACCAAAATTCACATTTGCTGAACTTCGCATACAACTTCTTTTCTCTCAGTATGGACAACACATCTCTCAAGTGTTCCTCATGCTCCTGGTTACTCTTTGAATACACCAATATGTCATCAATAAATACAATTACACAGATATCCAAGAGCGGTTGAAATATCCTATTCATTAGTTCCATAAAAGCTGCAGGGGCATTTGTCAAACCAAACGGCATCACCAAGAATTCATAATGACCATATCGAGTTCTGAAAGCTGTTTTTGAAATATCCTCCTCCTTGATCTTTAACTGATAGTAACCTGACCTCAGGTCAATCTTAGAGAATACTTGTGCACCCTGCAGTTGATCAAACAAATCATCAATTCTAGGTATGGGGTATTTGTTTTTGATGGTCACCTGATTCAACTGTCTATAATCAATACAAAGCCTCAATGTTCCATCCTTCTTCTTCACTAATAGTACCGGAGCACCCCATGGGGACACACTGGGTCGTATGAAACCCTTATCTAATAATTCTTGTATTTGCTTCTTTAATTCTTCAAGCTCAAGTGGTGCCATTCTGTAGGGAGGCTTAGATATTGGGGCGGTACTGGGGACTAGATCAATAGCAAATTCACCCTCTCTATCTAGAGGTAAACCAGGCAAGTCGTCTGGAAATACATCAGGGAATTCTTTGACCACTGAAATTTCATCAAGGTGGGTTTCCTGATTTGAATGCTCCTTTACACACACCACATAACAAAAACAACCTTTCTGCATAAGATGATAAGCTTGAAGTGCGGATATTAAGCAAGGAGGCAAATCATGCTTAATGCCCTCAAAGAAAAATATAGGCTGATCTGGTATGCAGAAAGTAATTATTTTTTTGTAACAATCAATACTAGCGTGATGAGAAGATAACCAATCCATGCCGAGTATAATATCAAAGCCCTGGATCTCTAGGAGAATCAAATCAGCAAGGAATTCGTGGTCTCCAATAGAGATCAAACAAGATGGGTAGACCAAGTTTGTTGCCAATGAATCTCCAACAGCAATTGTTACATATAACATATAATCCAGGGATTTAGGTGGAATATCCAAGTGACAAGCAAAGTATTTTGAAACAAACGATAAGTTGGAGCCGGGATCAAACAAAACTTTTGCATTTCTTTTAGAAACATGAAGAATACCTTCCACCACTGATTTAGAAGCTCTAGAATCTTGTTCAGTGATAGCGTATACTCTAGCATGGGCTGAGGGTCTAGGAGACAGTGGCTCTCTTTTCCTGTTCAGTGGGCAATCTTTTATTTGATGACCTAGCTTTCCACAATTAAAACATGCTCCAGTCACCCGAAAACACCGACTTGTCTCATGATTTAATCCGCATTTTTCACATAACTGAGTCCTCCCCCATGGTTTCCTTTTCTCAAATCCAGATGTCTTAAACCTCTTGTTACTATCTTCGTATTCATTTTCTCTCCTGCTTTTGCTAGTAAATTTGTTCCTTTGGTTCTTGCCAATGATTTCTTGAATTTCCTCCATGTCTCTTTCAATTTTCAAAGCTCTTTCTACCGTATCAGCATATGTTTGTAATTTTAAAGCTGACATTCGGCTTCTTATTGCCGGCCGTAATCCCCTTTCAAACCTTCTTGCCTTTCTAGATTCATCATCAGTCATATGTGTGGCAAACCTGGAGAGCTCAGTAAATTTAGATTCATACTTTGTAACCGTCATGCTTCCCTGGATAAGATTCAAGAACTCCAATTCTTTTTGCTCTCTCATGCAATCTGGAAAATATTTGTCGTAAAACTTTTCTTGGAATAACTTCCATGTCATTGGCTCATGTTTGATTTCAGACATCCTCTTAATCATTCTCCACCAGTGTTCAGCTTCTCCTTCCAGCATAAAGGTGGCAAGAAAAACCTTTCGTTCATCAGAGTAACTTAAGGCATCAAATATTTTCTCTATCTGCATCATCCATCGTTCCGCCACAATTGGATCAGACTCACCACTGAAACTGGGAGGACTAAGCTTCTTAAACTGTCCAATTCCCAACCCCGTCTGGTTTGATGTCTCTGTCCCATCACTATTTCCTTGTTGGACAGGTTGTTGTTGTTGTTGCATCACTTGTGCCATAGTCTCCAAAGTCCGCATAATACCACTCAATTGATCAGCAGTAGATGCAATAGGAGAACCAGATGATCTCGTCATCCTCGCTTCCTAAAACATCAAAAGAACATTTTCTTTGATCAATCTCTAATGACAGTCAATAAACCTCAAATAAAGATAATATTCTTAGTGATTCTCAAATCAGGCTCTGATACCACCTCTGTCACACCCCTAAAAATATCCATGATATTTAAAATTTTTTTTTTTGTCTCAACTAACCCAGGATCCAAACACACGTTTGAGGTCACTAAGAAAACATTCAGATCAAATTTCACCTCTATAATCTATCAATTCATAACCCTGTGCAATTCATAAACATAGCATACATCACTCGATAATTCATGCAATCTGAACTCAACTCACCAAATAAAAATCACAATATAAATCCACAAGTGGGGAAATCTATGCAGTCACCAGAATCATCGATTTACCATAAGTTCATGTCATTACACAAATTTAATTTAACATTCCAAAATCCTATACACAAGGGATCCTTTATCTTACACAAAATCCACAGGTCCAGATTCATCGTCACATTTCATAATATGCAGAGTAACTTATACACAACTACATATATGCTAACAAAAGTTCTGCCCAACGTCTTCTAAACTCTCCACTGTCTCAGCCCATTCTTAACATTTAAGCAAGCGATACGCTATCCTGAAAAATTTATCAACAAATGGGGTGAGCATAAAGAGCTCAGCAAGTGACTAACATATCCATATCAAAATAGTACAATTTCCAAAGAGATGCAGTTTTCAAACACAAAGCAGAATATACGATTTCGTATACTTAATATCATTAGGAGCAGAAATCATAGTTGTCCTTTTTAATCATACATATTTGGTTCCTGACAGATGGGGCATAGAGTAATTGGAGCATATCAGAAACAAAGGAAACATATCGGAGCTTATCAATGGCATTTAAAATGTTCCAAATCACATCAACGACATATGGAACATTACGAAGCAAAATCAACAGTGAATGAAGCATTTCAGAGCATATCAAACTCATATGTCGTACAGAAGCTCAAACGTCGTCCTTGACGTTGCAATCATATCATAACTATCCAGAGCACGAACAGAAATAACTCACCAAAAACTCTGGATGTCATATCAAACATATAGAGGGTGTAGTGGGATCTCAGTCAGAATGTGATTCATCCATTTCTGAATGACCACCTGACAAAAGTCTCCCACGTCTGGGAGCTCCATCCACCCACGTCTAGGTGAAGTCAAAGGGGCCGGCAGAGCATCGCAGGCTCTAAGCAATATCCCACAAAGCGGGACCCCACAAAGCGGGCAAATAAGCGCATACCAGAATATCCCTCAAAGCGGGACCCCACAAAGCGGGCAAATCAGCGCATACCCTTTACCATTTCTGGCAAAGGTCCAGACAATCCCACACACCAGAGTACAAGAAGGCAGTTTCAACAAAAAGTAGCATATAACGGAAGCACACGCGGAACAACCAAACGTACATGTGCCTTTTCAAAAGCAGTGTGATGCAAGGAACAAATCTCTCACAAAAGTATTCATTTTAGGAAAGAAATGAAAGCAAGAGTGTACAGGGATTCCAAGCAATTATAATCAGCTCAATTGCAATAAGAAGATTAGGCGAACTCAAGTATCCAAAGGAAATGGAACAGAATATGCGAAATCGACCAAAGCTCGATTTCGGACAGAATTCCAGTGGCACATCAAACAAATATTTCAGAATAACAATTATGCTCCAATACCCATAAGAAGGCTATGGTCGAATCATATATCAATCTATATTCGGATGGAACAGATTTCATATGAAACAGGGCTCCCAACACAGAGTTACCTCTGATTTGGTAACACAAGGTCAAAATCACAATCACTGTTTTACAGAATTTATAGGGTCGGATTCAACAGACGGTAGGGTGGGCAATTGAACTCCAAAATTTTCAAACTGTATGTCCAAAGAAATATTTTCAAATCTAGTTTCAAATAAAATCAGTTTGGTACAAATCAGAATTCTCAACAGGGAGTTATAGATAACTTAGTATCGATAGGTCAGAAATCTTGAAGTCTGTTTTACAGCATCTATAGTCTCATTTGAAAGAAAAGTTTGGGTAAGTATTCGGTGTCCAAATTCTACAAAATCGGTGTCAAAAGAAAGACATAAGAGTCTAATTACAAACAAAATAGTTCCTGCCTGAATTCACATTTTGTGCTAAAACTTATAGCCGAAACAGTGTATAGGGGTCAATATACCGAAAATATTTCAGAATCCATGGTTTTAAGTCCAAAGAGAGACATATCAGTTTCTAAATAGAAATCTTCCAATTTATTTTGAATCAACATAAAAACAGAGTCTAATACTTCTGTAGGATGGGGTTAGAACACTTGCCTTTGGAAATTTTGACCCGAAATGACAAGATTAAAGCAAGAACCCTAAAAGCCCCAATTTTCTTCCTCTTCTTCTTCTTCTTCTTCTTCTTCTTCTTTCTTTCTTTCTTTCTTTCCCTGATCACCCACGAGCTGCCTCCTCTGCTTCCTTAACAACGAAGGCAGAGAAGCTTAAGCGGTGGAATTTGTCATTTGGTGCATTTTGCAGTTTAGTCCTTGTTTTTATCATATTCACGATTAGGTCCTTAGGGTTTACATATAGGTCCTCAGATTCTTTCTTTTTTTTTTTTTTTTTTTAACAGATCTCCCAAATCTTAAAAATAAGTTACCTCTAATTCATACTCTATTTCTTTTGTCAATTAAAATAGATGCTTACATTATCACCAAAAATTATACGAACACTCGGAAATGAGGGGTGTTACATTTACCCTTCCCTTTCAAGAGATTTGCTAGTGGAAAGTGGGAGCCTCATCGAAGAGGGGCCTCGTAAGTGGATGTCGGTCATTTGACGAAACCACTATAAAATCGGCATGATCTCTGGTTTGTATTTACTTATTGTCATTTATATTACTGCAAACCATTTGCACTTTAATGCTATACTGCTTTGTCTCCGTCTTACTTATCTCTTCAAGTTAAAACACAATCGAAACGGTTTTAAATGAAAACGTTGCTTTTATCGTACGAAGTTTCCGAAAAGTGTTTAAATCGTGAAAAGTTTATCGCACTTCACCGCTGCACTAATTCACCCTCCGCCTCTTAGTGCCACTCCGATCCTAACAATTGGTATCAGAGCAAGGCTCACTCTCATATTTGGTTTAATACCCAAGAGAGATGGCTTACTCCTGTAACACCCCTCATTTCCGAGTGTTCGTATAATTTTTGGTGATAATGTAAGCATCTATTTTAATTGACAAAAGAAATAGAGTATGAATTAGAGGTAACTTATTTTTAAGATTTGGGAGATCTGTTAAAAAAAAAAAAAAAAAAAAAAGAAAGAATCTGAGGACCTATATGTAAACCCTAAGGACCTAATCGTGAATATGATAAAAACAAGGACTAAACTGCAAAATGCACCAAATGACAAATTCCACCGCTTAAGCTTCTCTGCCTTCGTTGTTAAGGAAGCAGAGGAGGCAGCTCGTGGGTGATCAGGGAAAGAAAGAAAGAAAGAAAGAAGAAGAAGAAGAAGAAGAAGAAGAAGAAAATTGGGGCTTTTAGGGTTCTTGCTTTAATCTTGTCATTTCGGGTCAAAATTTCCAAAGGCAAGTGTTCTAACCCCATCCTACAGAAGTATTAGACTCTGTTTTTATGTTGATTCAAAATAAATTGGAAGATTTCTATTTAGAAACTGATATGTCTCTCTTTGGACTTAAAACCATGGATTCTGAAATATTTTCGGTATATTGACCCCTATACACTGTTTCGGCTATAAGTTTTAGCACAAAATGTGAATTCAGGCAGGAACTATTTTGTTTGTAATTAGACTCTTATGTCTTTCTTTTGACACTGATTTTGTAGAATTTGGACACCGAATACTTACCCAAACTTTTCTTTCAAATGAGACTATAGATGCTGTAAAACAGACTTCAAGATTTCTGACCTATCGATACTAAGTTATCTATAACTCCCTGTTGAGAATTCTGATTTGTACCAAACTGATTTTATTTGAAACTAGATTTGAAAATATTTCTTTGGACATACAGTTTGAAAATTTTGGAGTTCAATTGCCCACCCTACCGTCTGTTGAATCCGACCCTATAAATTCTATAAAACAGTGATTGTGATTTTGACCTTGTGTTACCAAATCAGAGGTAACTCTGTGTTGGGAGCCCTGTTTCATATGAAATCTGTTCCATCCGAATATAGATTGATATATGATTCGACCATAGCCTTCTTATGGGTATTGGAGCATAATTGTTATTCTGAAATATTTGTTTGATGTGCCACTGGAATTCTGTCCGAAATCGAGCTTTGGTCGATTTCGCATATTCTGTTCCATTTCCTTTGGATACTTGAGTTCGCCTAATCTTCTTATTGCAATTGAGCTGATTATAATTGCTTGGAATCCCTGTACACTCTTGCTTTCATTTCTTTCCTAAAATGAATACTTTTGTGAGAGATTTGTTCCTTGCATCACACTGCTTTTGAAAAGGCACATGTACGTTTGGTTGTTCCGCGTGTGCTTCCGTTATATGCTACTTTTTGTTGAAACTGCCTTCTTGTACTCTGGTGTGTGGGATTGTCTGGACCTTTGCCAGAAATGGTAAAGGGTATGCGCTGATTTGCCCGCTTTGTGGGGTCCCGCTTTGAGGGATATTCTGGTATGCGCTTATTTGCCCGCTTTGTGGGGTCCCGCTTTGTGGGATATTGCTTAGAGCCTGCGATGCTCTGCCGGCCCCTTTGACTTCACCTAGACGTGGGTGGATGGAGCTCCCAGACGTGGGAGACTTTTGTCAGGTGGTCATTCAGAAATGGATGAATCACATTCTGACTGAGATCCCACTACACCCTCTATATGTTTGATATGACATCCAGAGTTTTTGTGAGTTATTTCTGTTCGTGCTCTGGATAGTTATGATATGATTGCAACGTCAAGGACGACGTTTGAGCTTCTGTACGACATATGAGTTTGATATGCTCTGAAATGCTTCATTCACTGTTGATTTTGCTTCGTAATGTTCCATATGTCGTTGATGTGATTTGGAACATTTTAAATGCCATTGATAAGCTCCGATATGTTTCCTTTGTTTCTGATATGCTCCAATTACTCTATGCCCCATCTGTCAGGAACCAAATATGTATGATTAAAAAGGACAACTATGATTTCTGCTCCTAATGATATTAAGTATACGAAATCGTATATTCTGCTTTGTGTTTGAAAACTGCATCTCTTTGGAAATTGTACTATTTTGATATGGATATGTTAGTCACTTGCTGAGCTCTTTATGCTCACCCCATTTGTTGATAAATTTTTCAGGATAGCGTATCGCTTGCTTAAATGTTAAGAATGGGCTGAGACAGTGGAGAGTTTAGAAGACGTTGGGCAGAACTTTTGTTAGCATATATGTAGTTGTGTATAAGTTACTCTGCATATTATGAAATGTGACGATGAATCTGGACCTGTGGATTTTGTGTAAGATAAAGGATCCCTTGTGTATAGGATTTTGGAATGTTAAATTAAATTTGTGTAATGATATGAACTTATGGTAAATCGATGATTCTGGTGACTGCATAGATTTCCCCACTTGTGGATTTATATTGTGATTTTTATTTGGTGAGTTGAGTTCAGATTGCATGAATTATCGAGTGATGTATGCTATGTTTATGAATTGCACAGGGTTATGAATTGATAGATTATAGAGGTGAAATTTGATCTGAATGTTTTCTTAGTGACCTCAAACGTGTGTTTGGATCCTGGGTTAGTTGAGACAAAAAAAAAACTTTAAATATCATGGATATTTTTAGGGGTGTGACAGAGGTGGTATCAGAGCATGATTTGAGAATCACTAAGAATATTTTTTTGAGGTTTATTGACTATTCATTTAGAGATTGATCAAAGAAAATATTCTTTTGATGTTTTAGGAAGCAAGGTATGAATCTAAATTTACTGAGCTCTCTAGGTTTGCCATACGTATGACTGATGATGAATCTAGAAAAGCAAGAAGGTTTGAAAGGGGATTACGACCAGCAATAAGAAGCGGAATGTCAGCTTTAAAATTATAAACATATGCTGATACGGTAGAAAGAGCTTTGAAAAATTGAAAGAAACATGGAGGAAATTCAAGAAATCATTGGCAAGAACAAAAGGGACAAATTTACTAGCAAAAGCAGGAGAGAAAATGAATATGAAGATAGTAACAAGAGGTTTAAGACATCTGGATTTGAGAAAAGGAAACCATTGGGGAGGACTCAGTTATGTGCAAAATGCGGATTAAATCATGAAACAAGTCGGTGTTTTCGGGTGACTGGAGCATGTTTTGGTTGTGGAAAGCTGGGTCATCAAATAAGAGATTGCCCACCGAACAAGAAGAAAGAGTCACTGCCTCCTAGACCCTCAGTCCATGCTAGAGTGTACGCTATCACTGAACAAGATTCTAAAGCTTCTAAGTCAGTGGTGGAAGGTATTCTTCATGTTTCTAAAAGAAATGCAAAAGTTTTGTTTGATCCCGGCTCCAACTTATCGTTTGTTTCAAAATACTTTGCTTGTCACTTGGATATTCCACCTAAATCCCTGGATTATATGTTATATGTAACAACTGCTGTTGGAGATTCATTGGCAACAAACTTGGTCTACCCATCTTGTTTGATCTCTATTGGAGACCACGAATTCCTTGCTGATTTGATTCTCCTAGAGATCCAGGGCTTTGATATTATACTCGGCATGGATTGGTTATCTTCTCATCACGCTAGTATTGATTGTTACAAAAAAATAATTACTTTCTGCATACCAGATCAGCCTATATTTTTCTTTGAGGGCATTAAGCATGATTTGCCTCCTTGCTTAATATCCGCACTTCAAGCTTATCATCTTATGCAGAAAGGTTGTTTTTGTTATGTGGTGTGTGTAAAGGAGCATTCAAATCAGGAAACCCACATTGATGAAATTTCAGTGGTCAAAGAATTCCCTGATGTATTTCCAGACGACTTGCCTGGTTTACCTCTAGATAGAGAGGGTGAATTTGCTATTGATCTAGTCCCCAGTACCGCCCCAATATCTAAGCCTCCCTACAGAATGGCACCACTTGAGCTTGAAGAATTAAAGAAGCAAATACAAGAATTATTAGATAAGGGTTTCATACGACCCAGTGTGTCCCCATGGGGTGCTCCGGTACTATTAGTGAAGAAGAAGGATGGAACATTGAGGCTTTGTATTGATTATAGACAGTTGAATCAGGTGACCATCAAAAACAAATACCCCATACCTAGAATTGATGATTTGTTTGATCAACTGCAGGGTGCACAAGTATTCTCTAAGATTGACCTGAGGTCAGGTTACTATCAGTTAAAGATCAAGGAGGAGGATATTTCAAAAACAGCTTTCAGAACTCGATATGGTCATTATGAATTCTTGGTGATGCCGTTTGGTTTGACAAATGCCCCTGCAGCTTTTATGGAACTAATGAATAGGATATTTCAACCGCTCTTGGATATCTGTGTAATTGTATTTATTGATGACATATTGGTGTATTCAAAGAGTAACCAGGAGCATGAGGAACACTTGAGAGATGTGTTGTCCATACTGAGAGAAAAGAAGTTGTATGCGAAGTTCAGCAAATGTGAATTTTGGTTGAATGAAGTTGCTTTCTTAGGTCATGTGATTTCAGGGAAGGGTATATCTGTTGATCCAAGGAAAATAGAAGCTGTAGTTGAATGGGAAGTACCAACAAATGTAACAGAGGTTAGAAGTTTCTTGGGCATGGCAGGTTATTACAGGAGATTTGTGGAGGGATTTTCTCGAATTGCTCAACCTCTCACCAAACTCACTAAGAAGAATATGAAATTTGTATGGGGCGATGATTGTGAGCAAAGCTTTCAAGAGTTAAAAAGAAGATTGACTAGTGCCCCTATTCTCACTATTCCAAGTGGTAGTGAGGGATTTGTAGTTTATACTGATGCTTCAAGAAAGGGGCTAGGATGTGTTTTGATGCAGGAAGGGAGAGTAATTGCTTATGCTTCTAGGCAACTTAAAGGTTATGAATTGAATTATCCAACTCATGATTTGGAATTAGCAGCAATCATTTTTGCTCTAAAGATTTGGAGACATTATTTGTATGGTCGACAGTTTGAAATCTTCACTGATCACAAGAGTTTAAAATACATTTTCACTCAGAAGGAGTTGAACATGAGGCAGCGAAGATGGATAGAACTTCTGAAGGATTATGATTGTGCCATCCGTTATCACCCGGGCAAGGCCAATGTTGTAGCTGATGCACTTAGTAGAAAATCTACAAGTTTTATGGCTAGTCTGGTCGTGAAGCAATGGAAGCTAATAGAAGAAAATTTTGATTTGAAAGCTTTGAGGAAAGAGCAAGACTCGATGATTTTGATGGCCTCCATTCAAATGCAGTATGATCTTATGCAACAAATTAAGGAGGGACAATTACGAGATCCACACTTAATCTACTTGAGGAGTGAAGTAGAAAAGGAATTGAAGCCACAATTTCAAGTTTCAAAGGATGGCCTATTGAGATTTGGGGAGAGAGTATGTGTACCAAATGAACTAGATATCAAGAATCAAATCCTAAATGAAAGTCATACTTCAAAGTACGCCCTACACCCTGGGAGCACTAAGATGTATAGAGATCTTCAAAGTTATTATTGGTGGGAAGGCATGAAGAAGGAAATTGCAATGTATGTTTCAAAATGTTTGACGTGTCAGCAAATCAAAGTAGAACACCAAAGACCTGGAGGGTTGCTGCAACCTTTAGTTATACCGGAATGGAAATGGGAATGTATTACTATGGATTTTGTTTCAGGACTACCCAGAACCTCGAGGAAGCATGATGCTATTTGGGTTATCATTGATAGGTTAACAAAATCTGCACATTTCCTTCCGATTAATATGACTTATTCGCTTGATAGACTTGCAGATTTATATGTTAATGAAATAGTCAGACTTCATGGTATTCCAAAGGAGATCATCTCTGATAGAGACTCCAGATTTCTCTCTAGATTCTGGAGAAGGTTACAGGAATCTATGGGCACTAAAGTTAAGTTTAGTACTGCATATCATCCTCAGACTGATGGTCAGTCAGAAAGAACAATTCAAACACTTGAGGATTTGCTTAGAGCCTATGTTATGGATTGGAAAGGTGAATGGGATAAGGATATTTCACTTGTCGAGTTCACGTATAACAATAGTTATCATTCAAGTATTCAGATGGCTCCGTATGAAGCTTTATATGGGCGAAAGTGCATAACACCTATATGTTGGGAGGAAGTTGGGGACAGAAAGTTGTTAGCACCGGACAAGGTACAAGAAACTACCGAGAAAATTCAAGTTATAAGGAAAAGGTTAAAAGCTGCTCAGAGTCGTCAAAAGAGTTATGCCGATAATAGGAGACGAGATATTGAGTTTGAAATCGGAGATTTTGTATTCTTAAAAGTCTCCCCTTCCAAAGGCATTATAAGGTTTGGGAAGAAAGGAAAGTTAAACCCAAGATTTATTGGACCTTTTGAGGTTCTTGAGAGGGTTGGTTCTGTCGCTTACAGGATTGCCTTACCACCAGCATTGAGCCATGTCCATGATATATTTCATGTCTCGATGATTAGAAAGTATATGTATGACCCTTCTCACATCATTAAGTATGAGCTGGTGGAGTTCGATAAAGATCTATCCTATGTGGAAGAGCCTATTCAGATTATTGATAAGAAAGAAAAAGTCCTAAGGAATAGGGTCGTCCCACTAGTTCAAGTAAATTGGAGACATCATTCTGGAGAAGAGACAACTTGGGAGCTAGAAGAGGAAATGAAAAAGGTGTATCCTCGTCTTTTCATCGAATAGAGGTACGATAAATTTAGAGGACTAAATTTTTCTTTTAAGGGGGGGAGAGTGTAACACCCCTCATTTCCGAGTGTTCGTATAATTTTTGGTGATAATGTAAGCATCTATTTTAATTGACAAAAGAAATAGAGTATGAATTAGAGGTAACTTATTTTTAAGATTTGGGAGATCTGTTAAAAAAAAAAAAAAAAAAAGAAAGAATCTGAGGACCTATATGTAAACCCTAAGGACCTAATCGTGAATATGATAAAAACAAGGACTAAACTGCAAAATGCACCAAATGACAAATTCCACCGCTTAAGCTTCTCTGCCTTCGTTGTTAAGGAAGCAGAGGAGGCAGCTCGTGGGTGATCAGGGAAAGAAAGAAAGAAAGAAAGAAGAAGAAGAAGAAGAAGAAGAAGAAGAAAATTGGGGCTTTTAGGGTTCTTGCTTTAATCTTGTCATTTCGGGTCAAAATTTCCAAAGGCAAGTGTTCTAACCCCATCCTACAGAAGTATTAGACTCTGTTTTTATGTTGATTCAAAATAAATTGGAAGATTTCTATTTAGAAACTGATATGTCTCTCTTTGGACTTAAAACCATGGATTCTGAAATATTTTCGGTATATTGACCCCTATACACTGTTTCGGCTATAAGTTTTAGCACAAAATGTGAATTCAGGCAGGAACTATTTTGTTTGTAATTAGACTCTTATGTCTTTCTTTTGACACCGATTTTGTAGAATTTGGACACCGAATACTTACCCAAACTTTTCTTTCAAATGAGACTATAGATGCTGTAAAACAGACTTCAAGATTTCTGACCTATCGATACTAAGTTATCTATAACTCCCTGTTGAGAATTCTGATTTGTACCAAACTGATTTTATTTGAAACTAGATTTGAAAATATTTCTTTGGACATACAGTTTGAAAATTTTGGAGTTCAATTGCCCACCCTACCGTCTGTTGAATCCGACCCTATAAATTCTGTAAAACAGTGATTGTGATTTTGACCTTGTGTTACCAAATCAGAGGTAACTCTGTGTTGGGAGCCCTGTTTCATATGAAATCTGTTCCATCCGAATATAGATTGATATATGATTCGACCATAGCCTTCTTATGGGTATTGGAGCATAATTGTTATTCTGAAATATTTGTTTGATGTGCCACTGGAATTCTGTCCGAAATCGAGCTTTGGTCGATTTCGCATATTCTGTTCCATTTCCTTTGGATACTTGAGTTCGCCTAATCTTCTTATTGCAATTGAGCTGATTATAATTGCTTGGAATCCCTGTACACTCTTGCTTTCATTTCTTTCCTAAAATGAATACTTTTGTGAGAGATTTGTTCCTTGCATCACACTGCTTTTGAAAAGGCACATGTACGTTTGGTTGTTCCGCGTGTGCTTCCGTTATATGCTACTTTTTGTTGAAACTGCCTTCTTGTACTCTGGTGTGTGGGATTGTCTGGACCTTTGCCAGAAATGGTAAAGGGTATGCGCTGATTTGCCCGCTTTGTGGGGTCCCGCTTTGAGGGATATTCTGGTATGCGCTTATTTGCCCGCTTTGTGGGGTCCCGCTTTGTGGGATATTGCTTAGAGCCTGCGATGCTCTGCCGGCCCCTTTGACTTCACCTAGACGTGGGTGGATGGAGCTCCCAGACGTGGGAGACTTTTGTCAGGTGGTCATTCAGAAATGGATGAATCACATTCTGACTGAGATCCCACTACACCCTCTATATGTTTGATATGACATCCAGAGTTTTTGTGAGTTATTTCTGTTCGTGCTCTGGATAGTTATGATATGATTGCAACGTCAAGGACGACGTTTGAGCTTCTGTACGACATATGAGTTTGATATGCTCTGAAATGCTTCATTCACTGTTGATTTTGCTTCGTAATGTTCCATATGTCGTTGATGTGATTTGGAACATTTTAAATGCCATTGATAAGCTCCGATATGTTTCCTTTGTTTCTGATATGCTCCAATTACTCTATGCCCCATCTGTCAGGAACCAAATATGTATGATTAAAAAGGACAACTATGATTTCTGCTCCTAATGATATTAAGTATACGAAATCGTATATTCTGCTTTGTGTTTGAAAACTGCATCTCTTTGGAAATTGTACTATTTTGATATGGATATGTTAGTCACTTGCTGAGCTCTTTATGCTCACCCCATTTGTTGATAAATTTTTCAGGATAGCGTATCGCTTGCTTAAATGTTAAGAATGGGCTGAGACAGTGGAGAGTTTAGAAGACGTTGGGCAGAACTTTTGTTAGCATATATGTAGTTGTGTATAAGTTACTCTGCATATTATGAAATGTGACGATGAATCTGGACCTGTGGATTTTGTGTAAGATAAAGGATCCCTTGTGTATAGGATTTTGGAATGTTAAATTAAATTTGTGTAATGATATGAACTTATGGTAAATCGATGATTCTGGTGACTGCATAGATTTCCCCACTTGTGGATTTATATTGTGATTTTTATTTGGTGAGTTGAGTTCAGATTGCATGAATTATCGAGTGATGTATGCTATGTTTATGAATTGCACAGGGTTATGAATTGATAGATTATAGAGGTGAAATTTGATCTGAATGTTTTCTTAGTGACCTCAAACGTGTGTTTGGATCCTGGGTTAGTTGAGACAAAAAAAAAACTTTAAATATCATGGATATTTTTAGGGGTGTGACAGAGGTGGTATCAGAGCATGATTTGAGAATCACTAAGAATATTTTTTTGAGGTTTATTGACTATTCATTTAGAGATTGATCAAAGAAAATATTCTTTTGATGTTTTAGGAAGCAAGGTATGAATCTAAATTTACTGAGCTCTCTAGGTTTGCCATACGTATGACTGATGATGAATCTAGAAAAGCAAGAAGGTTTGAAAGGGGATTACGACCAGCAATAAGAAGCGGAATGTCAGCTTTAAAATTATAAACATATGCTGATACGGTAGAAAGAGCTTTGAAAAATTGAAAGAAACATGGAGGAAATTCAAGAAATCATTGGCAAGAACAAAAGGGACAAATTTACTAGCAAAAGCAGGAGAGAAAATGAATATGAAGATAGTAACAAGAGGTTTAAGACATCTGGATTTGAGAAAAGGAAACCATTGGGGAGGACTCAGTTATGTGCAAAATGCGGATTAAATCATGAAACAAGTCGGTGTTTTCGGGTGACTGGAGCATGTTTTGGTTGTGGAAAGCTGGGTCATCAAATAAGAGATTGCCCACCGAACAAGAAGAAAGAGTCACTGCCTCCTAGACCCTCAGTCCATGCTAGAGTGTACGCTATCACTGAACAAGATTCTAAAGCTTCTAAGTCAGTGGTGGAAGGTATTCTTCATGTTTCTAAAAGAAATGCAAAAGTTTTGTTTGATCCCGGCTCCAACTTATCGTTTGTTTCAAAATACTTTGCTTGTCACTTGGATATTCCACCTAAATCCCTGGATTATATGTTATATGTAACAACTGCTGTTGGAGATTCATTGGCAACAAACTTGGTCTACCCATCTTGTTTGATCTCTATTGGAGACCACGAATTCCTTGCTGATTTGATTCTCCTAGAGATCCAGGGCTTTGATATTATACTCGGCATGGATTGGTTATCTTCTCATCACGCTAGTATTGATTGTTACAAAAAAATAATTACTTTCTGCATACCAGATCAGCCTATATTTTTCTTTGAGGGCATTAAGCATGATTTGCCTCCTTGCTTAATATCCGCACTTCAAGCTTATCATCTTATGCAGAAAGGTTGTTTTTGTTATGTGGTGTGTGTAAAGGAGCATTCAAATCAGGAAACCCACATTGATGAAATTTCAGTGGTCAAAGAATTCCCTGATGTATTTCCAGACGACTTGCCTGGTTTACCTCTAGATAGAGAGGGTGAATTTGCTATTGATCTAGTCCCCAGTACCGCCCCAATATCTAAGCCTCCCTACAGAATGGCACCACTTGAGCTTGAAGAATTAAAGAAGCAAATACAAGAATTATTAGATAAGGGTTTCATACGACCCAGTGTGTCCCCATGGGGTGCTCCGGTACTATTAGTGAAGAAGAAGGATGGAACATTGAGGCTTTGTATTGATTATAGACAGTTGAATCAGGTGACCATCAAAAACAAATACCCCATACCTAGAATTGATGATTTGTTTGATCAACTGCAGGGTGCACAAGTATTCTCTAAGATTGACCTGAGGTCAGGTTACTATCAGTTAAAGATCAAGGAGGAGGATATTTCAAAAACAGCTTTCAGAACTCGATATGGTCATTATGAATTCTTGGTGATGCCGTTTGGTTTGACAAATGCCCCTGCAGCTTTTATGGAACTAATGAATAGGATATTTCAACCGCTCTTGGATATCTGTGTAATTGTATTTATTGATGACATATTGGTGTATTCAAAGAGTAACCAGGAGCATGAGGAACACTTGAGAGATGTGTTGTCCATACTGAGAGAAAAGAAGTTGTATGCGAAGTTCAGCAAATGTGAATTTTGGTTGAATGAAGTTGCTTTCTTAGGTCATGTGATTTCAGGGAAGGGTATATCTGTTGATCCAAGGAAAATAGAAGCTGTAGTTGAATGGGAAGTACCAACAAATGTAACAGAGGTTAGAAGTTTCTTGGGCATGGCAGGTTATTACAGGAGATTTGTGGAGGGATTTTCTCGAATTGCTCAACCTCTCACCAAACTCACTAAGAAGAATATGAAATTTGTATGGGGCGATGATTGTGAGCAAAGCTTTCAAGAGTTAAAAAGAAGATTGACTAGTGCCCCTATTCTCACTATTCCAAGTGGTAGTGAGGGATTTGTAGTTTATACTGATGCTTCAAGAAAGGGGCTAGGATGTGTTTTGATGCAGGAAGGGAGAGTAATTGCTTATGCTTCTAGGCAACTTAAAGGTTATGAATTGAATTATCCAACTCATGATTTGGAATTAGCAGCAATCATTTTTGCTCTAAAGATTTGGAGACATTATTTGTATGGTCGACAGTTTGAAATCTTCACTGATCACAAGAGTTTAAAATACATTTTCACTCAGAAGGAGTTGAACATGAGGCAGCGAAGATGGATAGAACTTCTGAAGGATTATGATTGTGCCATCCGTTATCACCCGGGCAAGGCCAATGTTGTAGCTGATGCACTTAGTAGAAAATCTACAAGTTTTATGGCTAGTCTGGTCGTGAAGCAATGGAAGCTAATAGAAGAAAATTTTGATTTGAAAGCTTTGAGGAAAGAGCAAGACTCGATGATTTTGATGGCCTCCATTCAAATGCAGTATGATCTTATGCAACAAATTAAGGAGGGACAATTACGAGATCCACACTTAATCTACTTGAGGAGTGAAGTAGAAAAGGAATTGAAGCCACAATTTCAAGTTTCAAAGGATGGCCTATTGAGATTTGGGGAGAGAGTATGTGTACCAAATGAACTAGATATCAAGAATCAAATCCTAAATGAAAGTCATACTTCAAAGTACGCCCTACACCCTGGGAGCACTAAGATGTATAGAGATCTTCAAAGTTATTATTGGTGGGAAGGCATGAAGAAGGAAATTGCAATGTATGTTTCAAAATGTTTGACGTGTCAGCAAATCAAAGTAGAACACCAAAGACCTGGAGGGTTGCTGCAACCTTTAGTTATACCGGAATGGAAATGGGAATGTATTACTATGGATTTTGTTTCAGGACTACCCAGAACCTCGAGGAAGCATGATGCTATTTGGGTTATCATTGATAGGTTAACAAAATCTGCACATTTCCTTCCGATTAATATGACTTATTCGCTTGATAGACTTGCAGATTTATATGTTAATGAAATAGTCAGACTTCATGGTATTCCAAAGGAGATCATCTCTGATAGAGACTCCAGATTTCTCTCTAGATTCTGGAGAAGGTTACAGGAATCTATGGGCACTAAAGTTAAGTTTAGTACTGCATATCATCCTCAGACTGATGGTCAGTCAGAAAGAACAATTCAAACACTTGAGGATTTGCTTAGAGCCTATGTTATGGATTGGAAAGGTGAATGGGATAAGGATATTTCACTTGTCGAGTTCACGTATAACAATAGTTATCATTCAAGTATTCAGATGGCTCCGTATGAAGCTTTATATGGGCGAAAGTGCATAACACCTATATGTTGGGAGGAAGTTGGGGACAGAAAGTTGTTAGCACCGGACAAGGTACAAGAAACTACCGAGAAAATTCAAGTTATAAGGAAAAGGTTAAAAGCTGCTCAGAGTCGTCAAAAGAGTTATGCCGATAATAGGAGACGAGATATTGAGTTTGAAATCGGAGATTTTGTATTCTTAAAAGTCTCCCCTTCCAAAGGCATTATAAGGTTTGGGAAGAAAGGAAAGTTAAACCCAAGATTTATTGGACCTTTTGAGGTTCTTGAGAGGGTTGGTTCTGTCGCTTACAGGATTGCCTTACCACCAGCATTGAGCCATGTCCATGATATATTTCATGTCTCGATGATTAGAAAGTATATGTATGACCCTTCTCACATCATTAAGTATGAGCTGGTGGAGTTCGATAAAGATCTATCCTATGTGGAAGAGCCTATTCAGATTATTGATAAGAAAGAAAAAGTCCTAAGGAATCGGGTCGTCCCACTAGTTCAAGTAAATTGGAGACATCATTCTGGAGAAGAGACAACTTGGGAGCTAGAAGAGGAAATGAAAAAGGTGTATCCTCGTCTTTTCATCGAATAGAGGTACGATAAATTTAGAGGACTAAATTTTTCTTTTAAGGGGGGGAGAGTGTAACACCCCTCATTTCCGAGTGTTCGTATAATTTTTGGTGATAATGTAAGCATCTATTTTAATTGACAAAAGAAATAGAGTATGAATTAGAGGTAACTTATTTTTAAGATTTGGGAGATCTGTTAAAAAAAAAAAAAAAAAAAGAAAGAATCTGAGGACCTATATGTAAACCCTAAGGACCTAATCGTGAATATGATAAAAACAAGGACTAAACTGCAAAATGCACCAAATGACAAATTCCACCGCTTAAGCTTCTCTGCCTTCGTTGTTAAGGAAGCAGAGGAGGCAGCTCGTGGGTGATCAGGGAAAGAAAGAAAGAAAGAAAGAAGAAGAAGAAGAAGAAGAAGAAGAAGAAAATTGGGGCTTTTAGGGTTCTTGCTTTAATCTTGTCATTTCGGGTCAAAATTTCCAAAGGCAAGTGTTCTAACCCCATCCTACAGAAGTATTAGACTCTGTTTTTATGTTGATTCAAAATAAATTGGAAGATTTCTATTTAGAAACTGATATGTCTCTCTTTGGACTTAAAACCATGGATTCTGAAATATTTTCGGTATATTGACCCCTATACACTGTTTCGGCTATAAGTTTTAGCACAAAATGTGAATTCAGGCAGGAACTATTTTGTTTGTAATTAGACTCTTATGTCTTTCTTTTGACACCGATTTTGTAGAATTTGGACACCGAATACTTACCCAAACTTTTCTTTCAAATGAGACTATAGATGCTGTAAAACAGACTTCAAGATTTCTGACCTATCGATACTAAGTTATCTATAACTCCCTGTTGAGAATTCTGATTTGTACCAAACTGATTTTATTTGAAACTAGATTTGAAAATATTTCTTTGGACATACAGTTTGAAAATTTTGGAGTTCAATTGCCCACCCTACCGTCTGTTGAATCCGACCCTATAAATTCTGTAAAACAGTGATTGTGATTTTGACCTTGTGTTACCAAATCAGAGGTAACTCTGTGTTGGGAGCCCTGTTTCATATGAAATCTGTTCCATCCGAATATAGATTGATATATGATTCGACCATAGCCTTCTTATGGGTATTGGAGCATAATTGTTATTCTGAAATATTTGTTTGATGTGCCACTGGAATTCTGTCCGAAATCGAGCTTTGGTCGATTTCGCATATTCTGTTCCATTTCCTTTGGATACTTGAGTTCGCCTAATCTTCTTATTGCAATTGAGCTGATTATAATTGCTTGGAATCCCTGTACACTCTTGCTTTCATTTCTTTCCTAAAATGAATACTTTTGTGAGAGATTTGTTCCTTGCATCACACTGCTTTTGAAAAGGCACATGTACGTTTGGTTGTTCCGCGTGTGCTTCCGTTATATGCTACTTTTTGTTGAAACTGCCTTCTTGTACTCTGGTGTGTGGGATTGTCTGGACCTTTGCCAGAAATGGTAAAGGGTATGCGCTGATTTGCCCGCTTTGTGGGGTCCCGCTTTGAGGGATATTCTGGTATGCGCTTATTTGCCCGCTTTGTGGGGTCCCGCTTTGTGGGATATTGCTTAGAGCCTGCGATGCTCTGCCGGCCCCTTTGACTTCACCTAGACGTGGGTGGATGGAGCTCCCAGACGTGGGAGACTTTTGTCAGGTGGTCATTCAGAAATGGATGAATCACATTCTGACTGAGATCCCACTACACCCTCTATATGTTTGATATGACATCCAGAGTTTTTGTGAGTTATTTCTGTTCGTGCTCTGGATAGTTATGATATGATTGCAACGTCAAGGACGACGTTTGAGCTTCTGTACGACATATGAGTTTGATATGCTCTGAAATGCTTCATTCACTGTTGATTTTGCTTCGTAATGTTCCATATGTCGTTGATGTGATTTGGAACATTTTAAATGCCATTGATAAGCTCCGATATGTTTCCTTTGTTTCTGATATGCTCCAATTACTCTATGCCCCATCTGTCAGGAACCAAATATGTATGATTAAAAAGGACAACTATGATTTCTGCTCCTAATGATATTAAGTATACGAAATCGTATATTCTGCTTTGTGTTTGAAAACTGCATCTCTTTGGAAATTGTACTATTTTGATATGGATATGTTAGTCACTTGCTGAGCTCTTTATGCTCACCCCATTTGTTGATAAATTTTTCAGGATAGCGTATCGCTTGCTTAAATGTTAAGAATGGGCTGAGACAGTGGAGAGTTTAGAAGACGTTGGGCAGAACTTTTGTTAGCATATATGTAGTTGTGTATAAGTTACTCTGCATATTATGAAATGTGACGATGAATCTGGACCTGTGGATTTTGTGTAAGATAAAGGATCCCTTGTGTATAGGATTTTGGAATGTTAAATTAAATTTGTGTAATGATATGAACTTATGGTAAATCGATGATTCTGGTGACTGCATAGATTTCCCCACTTGTGGATTTATATTGTGATTTTTATTTGGTGAGTTGAGTTCAGATTGCATGAATTATCGAGTGATGTATGCTATGTTTATGAATTGCACAGGGTTATGAATTGATAGATTATAGAGGTGAAATTTGATCTGAATGTTTTCTTAGTGACCTCAAACGTGTGTTTGGATCCTGGGTTAGTTGAGACAAAAAAAAAACTTTAAATATCATGGATATTTTTAGGGGTGTGACAACTCCGGCATGCATGAGGGACACTCTATCACACGTCCACCTATGTTTAATGGGTCGGATTACATGTATTGGAAGACCCGTATGAGGATCTTCCTTATTTCCATGGATTTCGAGCTTTGGACTATTGTCGAAAACGGATTTCAAAAATCTTCTCTTCCGATGAGCGAATGGAATGAATCGGAGAAGAAGGTTTTTGCTTTAAACGCAAAGGCTATGAATGCCTTGTTTTGTGCACTAGATAAAAATGAGTTTAATCGTGTTTCAATTTGTGATTCGGCTTTTGATATTTGGAGAACTCTTGAGGTCACTCATGAAGGCACTGGCCGAGTGAAAGAGTCCAAAATCAACATCCTTGTGCACTCTTATGAACTTTTCCGAATGAAGCCAAGTGAGTCCATCGGAGACATGTACACCCGTTTCACGGATGTCATCAATGGACTCAAAGCTCTTGGTAAAGGTTTTTCTAACTTTGAACTAGTAAACAAAATCTTAAGATCTCTTCCTAAAAGTTTGGATCCAAAAGTTACGGTCATTCAAGAGGCCAAGGACCTCAAAACATTCCCTCTTGAAGAACTTATTGGGTCTCTAATGACCTACGAAATGACATGTCAAGCTCATGATGAGCTCGAGAACCCCCTTCCAAAGAACAGGAAGGATATGGCACTTACATCACAAGAAGATCATTTGAAAGGAACATCAAGTGATGAGGTTAGTGACAATGACATTACACTTTTGACTCAAAAATTTAAAAATTATTTAAGAAAAAATAAATTTAAAAATAATACAAACAATAAAGTTGAACAAAAGAATGACCAAGTGATTTGCTATGAGTGTAAAAAATCGGGACACTATAAGAACGATTTTCCTCAAGCCAAAAAGAGAACATCAAAGAAGAAGGCGCTCAAGGCAACGTGGGATGATTCAAGCACGTCCGAAGAAGAGGAGTCCAACACCGAGCAAGTTGCTCATTACGCGCTAATGGCTTTAGGAGAAGAGGTATGTGATTTATTTAATGAAGATTTATCTTTTGAAGAACTCTCTATCGCTTTTCATGAATTATTTGATGAATGTAGAACTATTAGCAAGAAGTTAAGTATCTTAAAGAAAGAGCATGCTTTGCTACAAGATAAGTTTGATAGTCTTCAAACTCCTCCATGCTCTAAGTGTGAGCATTTAGAAGCAATAAAAAATGAAAATTTGCTTCTTAAAGAAACTTAAAGTTTGGTAGCAAAGGATTAGATATGATCCTTGCACACAAGGGTCACGTCGCAAATAGAAATGGAATTGGATTTGTAAAAGGATTACATCAAAATCCTACCATTTTCATAAAATGACCTACATTACATGTTTCCTCTTATATGAAATGCAACTTCTGTTGCAAATCCGGACATATTGCCTACAAATGTCCATTTAGAAAAATTAGTTCACAAAAATTAATATGGGTTCCTAAAGGAACTATAAAGGATTCAATAATAAATAACAAAGTTAGTGGATCAATTTTTGAGGCACCCAAAATCAAATGGGTACCTAAAAGTCATCCTCTTTTGTAGACAAACCCACAAGCTAGGAGCAAGAGATGGTATCTCGATAGTGGATGCTCAAGATATATGACTGGAGATCCATCTCATTTCTCTATGCTCACTAGCAAAGAAGAAGGGTACGTCACCTTCGGAGACAACAACAAAGGCAAAATCATTGGCAAGGGAACTATTGGTAACAAATTTAGTTTTTCCATTGATGATGTTTTACTAGTTGATGGATTGAAACATAATCTCTTGAGTATTAGTCAACTATGCGATAAAGGTTATATCGTTAGATTCGAATCAAATATGTGTATTATCGAAAAACCAAACAATAACTTGACTATGATTGCATTAAAACAAAATAATGTTTACACCATCAACCTTGATGAACTAAGTAATGAAATGTGCTTCTCCGCTCTAAATGATGATGCTTGGCTTTGGCATAGGAGATTAGGCCATGCAAGCATGAAACTAGAGAATTAGTACGAGGGATTCCAAATATGAAGTTTACTAAGGACAAAGTATGTGATGCATGTCAACTAGATAAACAAATAAAAACTAGTTTCAAACCAAAAAATCAAATTAGCACCACTAGACCACTACAATTGATCCATTTGGACTTATTCGGACCAATTGACATAATAAGTCTAGGAGGAAGCAAATATACGTTTGTAATTATGGATGACTATACTAGGTACACTTGGACCTATTTCTTAGTCCACAAAAGTGATTGCTTCAAGTGCTTCTTAAAATTTTGTAAACTCACTCAAAACGAAAAGAGCTTCATGATTTCATCAATTCGGAGTGATCATGGTGGCGAATTTCAAAACCGTGATTTCCAAAATCTTTGTGAAGTTAATGGATACAATCACAACTTCTCCACTCCAAGAAATCCCCAACAAAATGGAGTAGTTGAAAGAAAAAATAGAAACATACAAAAAATGGCAAGAACTATGTTAAATGAACATAGTTAACCTAAGTATTTTTGGGCCGAAGCCGTAAATACGGCTTGCTACATCATGAATAGGGTCCTAATAAGACCATCCCTATCAAAAACTCCCTATGAATTATGCAATAACAAAAAACCAAATATTTCCTATTTTAAAGTTTTCGGTTGTAAATGCTTTATTTTGAATGAAAAGGATGTCTTAGGAAAATTTGATGCTAAATCCGATGAAGGCATCTTTCTTGGTTACTCTTCCGTTTCTAAGGCTTTTCGAGTTTTTAACAAAAGAACCTTAGTAATAGAAGAGTCTATTAATGTAGTTTTTAATAAAATTTCTAATTTAAAGAAAAATGATTTTGATGATGATCTTGGTTTTGATAATTTGAATTTAAATGAACCCCCTCCTCAAAATAGCAACTTGGATGCACCTTCTTCCGAAATTTCCTTACCCAAGGAATGGAAGTATATAGATGCTCATCTAAAGGAGCTAATTATAGGAGATACATCAAAAGGAGTTCAAACTCGTTCCTCTTTCAAGAATTTTTGTGCCAACGCCGCCTTCCTTTCTCAAATCGAACCTAAATGCATTGACGAGGCCATAAAAAATGATTTTTGGGTTATCGCAATGCAAGAGGAATTGAATCAATTTGAGAGGAAGCTTATTCCTAGACCTAGTGACCATTTATTCATTGGTACTAAATGGGTCTTTAGAAACAAGCAAGACGAAAATGGTATCGTGGTTAGAAACAAGGCTAGATTAGTGGCCAAAGGTTTCAACCAAGAAGAATGTATCGATTATGAAGAAACCTTCGCTCCCGTGGCTCGATTAGAAGCCATAAGGATGCTCCTTGCCTATGCTAGTAGTAATAATTTTAAACTATTTCAAATGGATGTCAAAAGTGCTTTCTTGAATGGTTTTATTTCCGAAGAAGTATATATCGAACAACATCCCGGATTTGAAAATTCTCTTCTTCCTAGCCATGTATTCAAATTGACTAAGGCTCTCTGTGGCTTGAAACAAGCTCCTAGAGCTTGGTATGAAAGGCTTAGTTCCTTATTTTAAATAATTTTAACAAAGGCAAGGTTGATACTACATTGTTTATCAAACATTTTAAAAATAATTTTCTTATTGTGCAAATTTATGTTGACGATATTATTTTTGGCTCTTTGGATGAATCACTATGTGAATCATTTGCCAAATGTATGAGTCATGAATTTGAAATGAGTTTAATGGGTGAATTAACTTTCTTTTTAGGATTACAAATCAAACAACTTAGTGATGGTATATTTCTTAACCAATCTAAATATACATTAGAATTGTTAAAACGATTTAACATGGATAATTCAAAAGCAATAAACACCCCTATGAGCACTTCGACTAAGTTAGATATTGATGAAAATAGTGAAAATTTCGATCAAAAAACATATAGGGGAATGATAGGTAGTCTACTCTACCTCACCGCGACTAGACCGGATATTATGTTTAGTGTAGGACTTTACGTTAGGTTACAATCTAACCCTAAATTATCTCATCTTAAGAGTGTTAAAAGAATATTGAGGTATCTTAAAGGAACTCCAAATTTAGGATTGTGGTATCCAAAATCTGAAAATTTTGATTTAATAGCTTATGCAGATGTCGATTTTGGTGGATGCAGGATAGATAGAAAAAGTACATCCGGTATATGCCAATTTTTAGGACATGCACTTGTTTCTTGGACTTCCAAGAAACAAAATTCAGTTGCACTATCTACGGCAGAAGCCGAATACATTGCTGCAAGTGCATGCTGTGCACAAGTTGTTTGGATGAAAATTGCATTAGAAGACTATGGAATTCACTTTAAAAATATTCCCATAAAATGTGATAATACTAGTGCCATATGTCTTACTAAAAATCTAATTCAGCACTCTAGAACTAAGCACATCGACGTTAGGCATCATTTCATACGTGATCATGTTCTTAACAATGATGTTGTTCTAGAATTCATTGACGCAAAGCATCAATTAGCAGATATATTTAAAAAGCCTTGAATGAAGACCAATTTGAATTCATAAGAAGGGAATTAGGTATGTTAAATTGTCCCTAAACAATAAACTTGTTTGAATGGATTTTTCGTAAAGTTTTTTATTCTCGCTCCGTTCCTTGGTGAATCTGATCCTTCTCTTTCGATTCTAAATGACTTGTTAAATTATCTTATCCTATCTTGAGTCAAACACCGCTCCCATCTGATCAAGACTAATGTTGTTATGATATTTTGAATCTCGAAATTGATTTTGATGGCTTGATTATGAGTTTCAAGTTGACGAATTGAATTTGAATGGATTTGTATTCGAATTATGATCTTGACTTATTGGAGTTACTACTTGAAACTTTTTTCTTATCCCAATCTCTTCTTTGTACATCTACAATTTTTGTTATTTATAGAAAGAAGAGATTTGATAATATGGATGAATGCTGAATTTTCCTTTAAGATGAACTCTATGTAACGATTTCAGCATACTTAATTTTGAATGATAAAATCATTGTCTGATCAATGATAATATAGATGAATAATGCATGATCAATGATAAAATCTTTGTATGACAAATTATGTGCTTCAAGTCTCATTCCCTTTTTGTTGATGACAAAGGGGGAGAAAAGTGATGACTTGTATCATTTTTAATAGCATGGCTTACATGAATTGCAAAAGCTCTTGTGATATGAATGTCTTATATGCCTTGCAAAATCTTTTGAGAATATCGCAAGATCGATTGATCATATTGAAAGCATGCCTTACATTTATATCATGAAATTCATGTTGAAAATCTTTATCTCCTGCCGTAGTAAAAATTGTCTCTTATCATTCGACTTGAAAATGATTTTCATCGAAGTTTTGTATTTACTATTGCTTAATGGGAATAACGATAAGTTCTACGGTTGGAACTTATCGGTTTATGCTTGAATTCAATGGGATGGAATTCAAGTGTTTTTTTTTTTTTTTTATCTTCTCATAATATGGCATATAGAAAGGGGGAGTTATGTTTAACTCCGTCATCAACTAATTGTCATCATCAAAAAGGGGGAGATTGTTGAGTCTCGAATTTTGATGATAAAATCAATTGATGGGTTAATTGATCTAATCCATATTATTGAGTTAAGTGTGCAGGAGTAACTACGATAACCAGAAAACACAAAGCAAGAATACCGGAGTCAAGTTCGATGGACGTTTAAGAGTCCGAAGAATCGTCAGAGATGCTGCTGGAACCAACCGAGAAGAAATCGGGAACTTGTCGGAATTTTTGGAAGTTCGCCGAAGAGATTGTCAGAGGTTCACGGAGATCACCGAGAAGGCTCGGCTACTTGTTAAAGTCATCACAAGTTCGGGAGCTTGTTGGGAGTCCGTCGGAAGAAGTTCGTCGGAAAGCTCGCCGGAACAAGACTCGACATTTGCGGTTGAAAACTTGCTTAGGATGTGTTTTGTTATGTAGTTCACTTGTAATTAGGATTAGGATTAAGAGATAATACTATATCTTGGTTAGGGGCCAATTGGGCCCAAAATTAGACTTGGTTTGGGCTAAATTTGAAGCCCAACAAGTGAACCGAAGTGTCTGGCGGTGGGACCGCCAGACTGGGCGGTTGCACCGCCCAGCACCCGAGAGCTGGGCGATGACACCACCCAGCACTGTCAGTGTCTGACATTGACAGGCGGTGGCACCGCCAGCATCGGGAACCCAATGAGAATTCAAATTTGGAGCCCAAATTTGAATCCTCTTGAGGCCTATAAATACCCCTCAAATCTCAGCTGAGATTACAACTTTTTGAGCAGCAAGTGATTGAGAGAAAAGTCTTAGAAGAGTCTTTGCTAGTCTTATTTTCAATTTGCTAATGTTCACCTCCTTCTTTCTTGCAGAAAATCTGTAAGAGAGTGAACCGCTTGTAAAAGTTGTAAGAGGGGTATTTACCCTTCCATTTCAAGAGATTTGCTAGTGGAAGGTGGGAGCCTCATCGAAGAGGGGCCTCGCAAGTGGATGTAGGTCATTTGACCGAACCACTGTAAAATCGACGTGATCTCTGGTTTGTATTTACTTATTGTCATTTATATTACTGCAAACCATTTGTACTTTAATGCTATACTGCTTTGTCTCCGTCTTACTTATCTCTTCAAGTTAAAACGCAATCGAAACGGTTTTAAACGAAAACGTTGCTTTTATCGTACGAAGTTTCCGAAAAGTGTTTAAATTGTGAAAAGTTTATCGCACTTCACCGCTGCACTAATTCACCCCCCCTCTTAGTGCCGCTCCGATCCTAACAAATACTCCCATCATGATTCCTATAATGATGTATTTCTCTGAAAATGATGTCAAGGCTTGACACCCATTTTCAGGTTTTACATTTCAGATGTGAGAGATAGCAATCGTAGCAATTCATCATATGGTAAGATATCAATATGCAAGACTGCGATGTAAGTTCTTGAAATCTTAACATAATACAAACGTTTCAAGTGTTTAGCAATCGTAGCATCACATGGCAAGATATCAATAAGTAAAGTTGCTATGCAAGTTCTTGATATCTTATCATGATATGACAATAACATAGTGCAAATATGGCAATAACATAGTGCAAATATGGCACTTATAGCATCAATTCATATATTTCTCATTCAAATATGGCACTCATTGTATCAATTCATATATTTCTCATTCAAATATGGCACTCTTAGTATCAATTTATATATTTCTCCCCCTTTGTCATCAACAAAAAGGAGAATGATATAAGCAAATTTTAAGCATCAGTGCAGTAATTATGCCATAACTAGGTTCATGTCATTTTCCAACAGTGAGTGATAGGATACCAATTATGCAAACATCTCAAAGAAAACATGATATGGAGATAGCTTTGAATACTTCTTCCTTTTTATTTGTTATTATCTTTTTGCATGAAGGAGGAAGACTATTTGTGATACCAGCCATTTGTGAGTTTACTTTGAATGAAGTTAAAATCGATGAGAGATTAAATCATACTTCATTTTTATAAGGATCAAGTTATGTATGTGAAACAAATCCTTGTAAGTAAAAACACTATCATCCATATAAGAAGGAATTTTCAAGTAGGAATCATTTCATCAAATCCATTTCTCAAAAAATATTTTTCACATGATAAGTGTATGAGAGATGTATTTGCTAGTTGATTCCATATATCAAAAATCAATAATGAGAATCAAACTCGATATGATGTATGCTTATTAAGTTCGGAAGAGGATAATGTATCGAGAAAATCCGATTGTTAGGATCAAGAAGATCCGAAAATGAAATTTAACACTTTCATGCATTCGGACGAGGTTTTGCTATAGACTTTCAAATTCAATCATGATGATAAAACATGCTTATTATCATGAAAATTTATGTATCCAAAACATAATTTCCAACATATAATTAAGGCATGTAATTTATAAAATCATCATGGTAATTAAGTGATTTGAAAAAAAATCTAAAAAATAATCTTAACAAGTTCATGCATTCAGATGAGGTTTTGCTATAGATTTTCAAATTCAATTATGAAGATAAAATATGCTTATTATCATGAAAATTTTTCATATCCAAAACACATAATTTCCAACATGTAATTAAGGCATGTAATTGTGTAAAATCATCATGGTAATTAAGTGATTTGAAAAAAAAAATTTGAAAAATAATCTTAACAAGTTCATGCATTCAGACACATCAACATTCCTAATTCTCTTCTTACGAAATCAAATTATTCTTCACTTAGAGGTTTTGTAAAGATATCAGCTAGTTGATGTTTAGTATTATGGTAATATAATGACACATTAACATCATGGCAATACATCAACATCATAGTAATATCATGACATATTAACATCATGGTAATGACACATCAATTTCATGGCTATATTACTTTCTCAAATCATATTTATCATGGAAACCAAGACACAAGGTTTCCAAAGTAGGCATTATAGAAACATTTAATTTTAATGTGAAATCCGACAATGAGTAACAAGATTAAACAATGTAACCCTGCATATGCTCACCAATTAATACATCAAGTAACCATATCAGAGATTAGTAGTCATCAAGGCACTATGATCAAGGTGGGTAACATAAAGAGTTTACAACAACGTAATTGTTACAACAAGAGGTGATTGTGTCCACATATACATATACAAGCTTATTCAGGAGGTGAAAAATTAAAATTCCTAAATAAGGAGTCAAATTGTCGATGAATTTGCTGCAGCTCAGATAGGATTTGATCTTGTCGATGTTCAAGCCGATCTTGTCTTTGTTCAAATCGGTCCATCCGAATCCCAATGTCTTCGATAGATGATGTAGGAGCTTGCTCAAATGGATGTGTTTCCTCAAAGGGGCAGATCGGAGGAGATTGAGTACCCCTAAAGACTAGTATTTCAGGTTCTAGTTCAGGTTGAGGGGGATCGGTTCTTCTAGGCATTCTAACCCAATTACCGTTTCTATAAAAACATCTCAATCGATGAAGTGGATTTTTATTTATTATGCTAAACCTATCTACTTTCATCACTTCTTCGTCGGGTGGTATTGGAATATCGTAGGCTTTAAGTATTCTAGTGATTATACCACCATATGGAAGCATCTTGTGTTTCTTAAATAGTTCTATCATGTTTTATTGGATAAGGTAACCAAAACAGATGTTATGTCCTTTCATAATCTAATACATGGTTCCTAATTCCATTTGACTTACTTCATCATGATGGTATTGTTTAGGGAGAATAATGCTAGTTAGGATATGATAAAGTACCTTAGTGTTTAGTGGTAGTAGATGTTCACAGCTTTTAGGAACTATCATTAAGTTGGGATTACCGAAAATTGTTCCTAAGGCTTTAACATATGTTGTCCCAACTGTTTCATTATCCCACGAACCTCTAAAATAAAGACCTCTATTTTTTACGAGAATGCCTATCATGTCGCAAATGAATCTATCCATAATGGAGATGTGTTGTCCTAAGAGATAGGTAGACACTCTTTCTTCTTCATCTACTTGTAGATTGTTGTAAAACAATCTAACAAGTCTTGGATAGATGGGTTCACTTATTTGTAAAATTGGGAGTAGATCTAAGTTTGTAAACCATTGGATTGTCTCTAGGTCTCTTAGTTCATCTAGATCTACATGTTTTCCCTTATTGACACTTCTAAATTCGAAGGAAGAAAAATTTTCAGCATGATATTTTGAATCGAAAAGGGTAAGATCAAAGTCTTCTTCTAATCCCCTCTTCCCTTTGTCCCTAGAGGATCTTCTAGAGCCCATAACTACTGTTATTTAAGAAGATAGTAATGAGCAAGAGTAAATGACTCAAAAACAGAATTTAAAGGCCTCTTAGAGAATACCTTAAGTGAGATCTTCAAGAGAAGGAGAGATTATTGATCTTTTCTTTGAAATGGGCAGTATTTGGGCAGCTAAAGGGAAGAAATGGAGGTGGAGAAGTGTTAGAGCTGCTAGAAGGAGAGGGGAGTGAGTTGGGGTCGGTTCCACCACCGGCCCTAGCTCGGTTTAAAAGGGGGCAAAGTTACGGGCGGTGGCACCACTGGCTGGGCGGTGCAACCGCTTGCAACCCGTGATAGCCGGCGGTACTACCGCCAGCTGGGTGGTGCCACCGCCTGCAGGCGGTGAGCACTTGTTTTGACAACTGTGTGGTCTGATTTGAATGTTTTTGACTTGAGAAGAGTTTTCATTTGTGGAGCAATCAACTTTGCTTACGTAATTACGTAAGAATTTTCATTTTAAGATGCGAAATTTTGTAGGATCAAGATAGATCTTGTGACGTGCATACTCTACTTCAAATGTCGTACATATGTTTATGACTGATTATCCAAGTTGGTAAGCTTTGCAAGTTCATGACAAACTTTGATTACAAGATGTAAGTTCATGATATAGTTGGATTCAAAAGTAACGAACAAATCAATTTGATGGGTTCGGAAATCCAGAGGATATGTGAAGGGAGAATCATGGGTTTCCAATTCTGAGGGATCAAATAAGATTGTATCTGTATTACTCTTATAATTTTAATTTTCTAATCCTCTTTTTGTTATTTAGGCTAGGGAGCATCGCGTGTTCTTTTTGGATCTCGGGTCATGAATATCGAGTATCCAAAGAGCAGGATATTATTTCTTGCTCGCAGCTTGTGATGGTTTACGTCTCTATGAGACAGGATAATTTTTAGGTGCCCATTTGCTTTTGGGTGCCTAAAAAATTGATCTACATTGTTTATCATGTTAAATAGAGTTTATCATGGTTTCTTTAGGAACCCAAATTAATTTGTTCGGACTAATTTTCTTGAATGGACACTGATGCAGTTTATGTCCATGTTTGTAACAAAAGTTACATTTACTTTGGTGTCGAACATGTAAGATGGGGCCTTTTATGAAGGTGGTTGGATTTTGGTGAGGACTTCTTACAAATCCGATTCCACTTCTTTTGGGAATATGACCCTTATTTGCAAGGATCATGTTCAAAGACTTGCTACCAACCTCGAATTTCTTCAAGGTGTCCTTAAGTAGTAAGTTTTTCTTTTGGAGAGTTTCTAGAACATGGCATTTTTCACATTGAGCTAAACTATCATGATATTCAGTTTTTAATTTATCCAAATTGCTAACAAGACTTTTATGCTTATTTTTCAGCAATTTATATTTTCTACTAATTATTTTGCATTCATCAAATAAGTCATGGAAGGCATTTAATAATTTATCAAATGATAAATCTGCATCAATTAAATTTGTTACCTCTTCTCCGATGGCCATTAATGCGTAATGAGAAACTTACTCGGTGTTGGACTCCTCTTCTTCGGATGCGCTCAAGTCATCCCACGTTGCTTTGAGCGCCTTCTTCTTTGATGTTCTCTTCTTAGCTTGGGGACAATCACTTTTGTAGTGTCCCGGCTTTTTACACTCGTAGCAAATAACTTGGTCTTTTTTGGGTTCAAGTTTATTTTTTGTGTCATTTTTAAACTTAATTCTTTTAATGAATTTTTTAAATTTCCTTGTTAGAAGTGCCAAGTCATCGTCACAGTCCTCATCACTTGAGTTTTCTCTCAAGTGGTCATCTAAAATTCTAAGTGCCATATCCTTCCTGTTCTTTGGAAGGATGTTTTCTTGCTCTTCATGAGCCTTGCAAGTCATTTCATAGGTCATTAATGATCCGATTAGTTCTTCAAGAGGGAAGTTGTTTAAATATTTAGCCTCTTGAATAGCAGTGACTTTAGGGTCCCAACTCTTAGGAAGGGATCTTAGAATCTTATTTACGAGCTCAAAATCCAAAAAACTTTTGCCGAGTCCTTTTCGACCATTAACGACCTTCGTGAAACGGGTGTACATGTCGCCAATAGTCTCACTCGGTTTCATTCGAAAAAGTTCAAAAGAATGTATTAAAAGATTGATTTTTGACTCTTTCACTCTACTTGTGACTTCGTGAGTCACTTCGAATGTACGCCAAATATCAAACATGGTTTCACAAACCGAAATACGATTGAATTCAATTTTATCAAGCACATAAAATAAGGCATTCATAGCCTTTGCATTAAGAGCGAAAGTCTTCTTCTCCAATTCATTCCAATCGATCATTAGAAGAGAAGAGTTCGAAAATCCATTTTCGACAAGATTCCAAAGTTCAAAATCCATTGAAATAAGGAAGATCCTCATTCGGTCTATCCTATTGAACATGGGTGGACGTGTAATAGAGTGGCCCTCTTGGTTTTCGGCGTATGCCATCTCTCTTGGGTTTTAATCCATTTGAGAGTTAACCCTACTCTGATACCAATTGTTAGGATCAAGAGCACTAAGAGAGGGGGGGGGTGAATGAGTGTAGCAGAAAACTTTCGACGTTTAAAACTGCGTTCGTACGATGAAATCGTTTCCGACGTAAAACCATTTTTGGAAACTTAACTTGAAAGCGAGTTCGTAAAGGAGTGCAGCAAAAGTAAAGAGGAAGTAAAGCACATATGGAGGTTTACAGTAATGTAAGCAGCAAGAATAAATGCAAACCAAAGAGCACCGCAATTTTAGAGTGGTTCGGTCAATCTTGACCTACATCCACTTTTGGCTTCCTCCTCCGACGAGGTCACCGACGTCCACTAGATGCCTTCCTTCAATAGGCGAAGGCCAACTACTCTTTTACAGTTTCACTCCTTTTAACGGGCTTAGGAGACAACCCTTACAGAATTTCTCTCCTCTCTTGAAAGCTCAAAACTTAGAAGAAAAGAGGGAGGAGAACTTCTAGCCTTTACAACACTTTTGAGCTATAAAAATCATAATGCAAGATTGGATTTTCGGTGCCCTTTCATGCAGGAAAGGGTGGGGTATATATATGCCCCAAACTAGTTTGAATTTGGAGCTCAAAAATGTCATTTCCCGAATTTCCGGGGTCTTGGCGGTACTACCTCCTGACTAAGGCGGTACAACCGCCTGGTAGCTCGGAGACTGAGCCTCTGGGCAATGCCACCGCCTGATAGGGACAGTTACACTACCTAGTCTCGCTCGGAGAATGAGCCCAAGCGGTGCCACCACCTAACTAGGGCGGTTGCACCGCTTGTCAAAGCTCGGAGACCGAGCTCAAGCGGTTCCATCGCCTGTCAAGGGCGGTTGCACCGCCCAGCCAAGCTCGGAGACTGAGCCCTGAGCGGTGCCACCGCCAACCTAGGCAGTGCCACCACTGGCCAAGAAAGCTAGGTCCGAATGGGCTGATCCATTCGGCCCAATTTGGGTCTGTCAAGGGCCCAATTACCCCAAGATTAAGTTAATAGGATCACCTCTCATTTCTAACTTAATCATCGTGCTAACTATGATATTTCTTAAGATATTTACTGCAACTTGCTCCGGTAAGTCAATCGCTTCTTCCAGCGAGCTTCCGTCGATCATCCGATGAACCCTCGGTGATGCTCTTGTGGACTTTTGGCAAACTCCTGGACTTGTGACGATCCACTTGGTGAGTTCTGACGAGCTTCTTTTGGCAAGCTCTTTGACTTCTCAGATTTGTTCCCACAGAACCTCCGACGACCGTCCGGACTTCCGTCGAACTCTCGAACTCCCAACGTGATCATAGTCTTGACTCCGGCACAACTCCATCTACATGTCTTACGTTTATCGTAGTTAATCCTGCACACTTATCTCAACATATGGATTAGATAACAAATGACAATTGACTTCATCAACAAAATCCGATATTCAATAATCTCGTCGTCGTCGGTTCCGTCGACGTCTCGATGCATCTTCATGAATAACGATCGTCCATCTCGTAGGTCCCGCTATCGCATCCACGCTCCTGCCGCGCCTCCTCATGTGATTTCAACTTAATCATAGGCACGCAGGCTCGACAATAAATAAGAAATATAGTGGAGTCTCGCAGACCCCAATAATAATAATCATAAGTACACACATCACACAGTCCATGATCATCCGTCCACACATAATACATCACATGTATAAATAATCATCATCATGTAGGACTACTACATAATAATAAAAATAATAATCAACTAAACTTTTTAATTAATTAGTATTTTATGAAATCAGGGACATATAGGGAATTTCTTAATTCTTAGGGGTATTTTCATAATTTAGATAAAAGACAGAAACTGGAATTTCTCAAATTCCAAAGGGCAAAACTATCTTTTGCCCAGAAAACCGTAATGCCCTCATCCTCCCCTACTGTTGCTGCTGTCGCCGCCTCCGCCACCCTCCCGACGACAGGCTATGTGGCGGAGGGCAGGGTCGCTGCCCTCGCCTGCAGGTGGCACGCCCGCTGGCGGTGTTGCCCCTGCAGTTGGGCACCTCCGCGGGCGTCGCCACCTTCGCGGGCGGGCGCCCTATGGGCGTCGTCACCTCCGCTGGCGGTTCTGCCCGCGAGGCAGTGCCCGCAGACGGTGCTGCCTCGCCGGGCGGCCGCCCCTGCTGGCTTTTTGCTCGTGGGAGCAGCGGCCACAAGCGTCGCGTCCCTGCGACACATCACCACGCGAGAGCAGTGACCGTAGGCGCCGCTGCCCTTGCGGCTGCTACTGCAGGCTACCTGCCAGCACGCAGTGCTGCCATCTGCGACGGTAGCGAGGGCAGCAACAGTTGCTGCCCTTTTCCGGTTTTGCTTCAATGATTTTGACATCAAAAGCTTCTCTAAAACATAACACACGTAGTTTAAAACCAATCTATCACACGAACAACTTGGCTCTGATACCACTGTTGGGAAAATCTTTGGGGGTGACATCATATGCGCAGCGGAAGAACAAGAAAAACAAAATCCCCGATTCCCAAAGAGATGTTCATCGTCGTGCGAAGATTTGTGCACAAAATCCCAAAACTGAAAAACTGCGTGTAGAATAGATTGTGTTACCTAGGGAGATCATATATCCTTGTTTCCTTGCAGATTCTTAGGAGAGGGTCAAGCGTCCTTCTCTTTAGCGGTGATCCACACAACAGGGCTGCGACGACGCTCCTCAAAACTCCTGGCATACTCTGAGGTGGAGAGGGGAAGGAGAATAGGAGAGGCAAAAAAAGGCTCTAGCCTATGAGGCTCGGAATCCATCCTATTTATAGAGGTCCCCTGTCAAACCCTAATGGATCCTCGCCTAATGGGTATTGGATCTGCATTTAATAACCCAAGCCTTTTTGGATTAGTGGATCTCTATCCAATAATCTCTCATGGGCTCTTATTGGATCTTGTCCATGGGATCCAATAATTCAGGGGCTTATTGGATATCCAATAAGACAAGGGCTCCGTCGGATATCTCATATCTGAACCTCTACTCATCGCAATGCCTACCATATGTGTGTGACCCTCTAGGCCCAATATCGAGCTAGCCGTGAGTCATAACTTTCAGAATTCCTTCTAACTCAGTGAATTATTATCTCTGTAATAATTCACTTGACTCATCGACTACGGACGTACTAGGCCACTACGCCATAGTCCCTAGACGATACAGGGGAATCCAATTCATTGGACCTGTCTGTCCTCAGTTACCATGTACCTATAGTTTCTCATTCATCTAATATCCCAGAGACCGTATATCGAGCATGGTGCTGTCAGACCCGTACGGTTTCTACTCGAGTCTCGCTCTAATCGGATTCTCCCGGAGAACTCTTTCTCTCTCAACCCGAATGACCCTAGCTAGGGATTTGTCTGAGCAAGAACACATGGGATATTCATCTAATGATGTCGAGAGTGGATGATCCTCTATTGATACTCAATAGCCCTCGTAAGGTCGACTACCACTCCCAATGACCAACTGTACTAGATCTAGGACAGCCAAACCTATAAGTCTGGTATCAAAGAGTGGAGAACTCATACAAGACATCCTTGGTATCTAAAGTCTAAGGACCAGATATACCACTAGGACTATGAAATTGTTGTTTGACAATAAGGCATCATCAACCATCCAGCATTCCGTAAGCGGATCAATCAGTGAACTCATTCTCCAATGAGCACTTGTACTGTATCCCTAGTGTCCCTGCACTTGCAGCTATAAGACCCGCTGCATCCATCATATGGATGGGTATACAGCACACCAGTCTGTCCGATTATCATGATGTCCCCCTCGAGTAACCTATAACCGGGATTATTTAGGATATGTGTTTAAAGGTGAATCGATCTCATTTTCATGATCTCATCACGATCCGATTCCCATTGCACAAATCCAAGGACATCACAATATATATATGCATATATGCAATAGTTATAAAGTGATATATGTCAAAATATAATAAGCAAAAAGATTCTGTATCAAGTCACACGTGCCATCACTCACGTGATTGGCTTACTGGGCACCTATGATTAGCATCAAAATATTGAATTTTGCAAGTTTATAAATTTTGCTAGATGTGTAAGTTTAGTATTTTTGCTTCTTGAGATAGGTAAGATAGCATTTTTGTTTCTTTTGAGATAGCAACTCTTTGCTTCTCTTTAGATTACAAGCTGGTAATTCTAGCAAGTTTTACATTATACAAGCTAACAATTTTTACGATATGCAAGTTAAAAATTTGTTTTTCTTTGCGATGTGCAAGATAGCATATTTTTGCATCTTCTTGAAATATACAAGCTAGCAAACTTAGTAATGTTCAAGATAGTATGTTCTTTCTTTTCTTTTGAGAAGTGCATACTAGCAATTCTTTCTCCCCCTTTGTCATTGTCGAAAAGAAGGGAAGAACAATACAATAGTGCAATTCATTTCCTTTTACTTCAATCTTCAAATCATGACAAAGGATAAATAACAAAGATGAAAAATCAAGTTATGAATGTCAAAACAATTTTTCATCATGAATAGTTCATCATTGCCTGCATCATTATCATAATTTGAAGTATAGCATGCATAATACCAATTCATCATGTATATTTCCAAAATATAAAATCATCATTATTAATATTCCAATCATTATTTCAATCATAAAAAATGAAAGATATCAAATCATGAATGCCACAAGACATGATTTATTTCATCAAATCTCTTCTTTTTATAAATAACAAAAAGAAACATAGGAGATCAAATAATAAGATCTTGATTCATAGAGAAATTTTATATATCAAATATCAAAAAATCAAGATGATGATTCATATATAAAAAAAGTATCATAAGTTATAATCAAGAGAAAAATCATCATTTATCTTCAAATCATTCAACTTGTTAAATCAACAAAGTCATTTTTGAGAGATTCATAAAAATGATACACATAGATTCATCAAAATCCTTAAGATGAAGATGTTTCATTTTAAGTTGTTGGTTTCATATAAGTATTCTGATAAGACCCTAAAGTCTTATCATAAAAAAAAATGAAGAGAAAGGGGATGATCACTTCGAGGGGATCAGCCTCCTTGATCGCTTCGAGGGGATCGGCCCTCCTTGATCGCTTCGAGGGGATCGGCCTCCTAGGGTTTGTCAAAAAGACAGAATAGTATTTTTCATAGATTACTGAAAAGAAGTAGTTACATCCTTATTTATAGAGTTCCACCCAGAGTCCATCAGGACTTGAACTCTAATAATAAATAAATATTAAATAAACCTCTACTTGACTCTTACTGAACCAAACCGACTCAATAAATAACTAACTAAACAGACTCAATAAACATTATTCAAAAGCTTAGAAAAAGGGTCTTAACAGTTCCTCCCTCTTCAAATCAACCTTGTCCTCAAGGCTGAGCAGCATCAATCTCGGGGAGCTTCTCTTTCAGCACTTTAGCCATAGACTATCTGTAACGCATCACAACCCATTGATCAAGTAAGTATGATCTCCACTTTTTGATAGTGTAAGCAACAAGTCGGTCTTTCATTGTAGCAATCGTTGCATGAAACTTCTGGCCCTGTATAATCAATTTTATCTTTGAACTTTTGCTATCACAAGTGAAAATTCATCCATCAACGATCATTACTTCGAATCTGTCATAGTCTTCAATGTGGTGAACCAATCGGTCAATAGTCTCACTGTCCATAAAATTGTTAGTGCTACCAGAATCAATCAAAACTATAACAGGCTGATGTTCTAGAGTTTCGCCAACTTCCATAGTTTGCGGGTTAGAGTAGTCAGCTAATGCATGCATTGTATATATGGTAGGTCCAACATCTTCATTAGAATTTATACCTTCATGATCGAAGTCCACATTCTTAGCTTTCGATTCCTCTCCAATTGGTTCAATCATCAGAAGTTGCCCTTGTTTACATCGATGCTCCATACTCCATTTTTCATCATAATACAAACCCTTTGCTGATCTTTCCTTGCTAATTTTTTTCTCATATAGATTTACAAATGAGATCGCAGCTATCATAGTACGGGGTTGACGAGCCTTAACTTCACACCGGATCTCTAGAATATGTCCTTCAATAAATGTATCCAGAAGTTGTCGGTCTAACCAATCTCTAGCTTGATTTGACAATCTTTCAAACCTACTCTGATATTCTAACACTGTAGAAGTATGACGAATTTTGGCGAGTTGGCAATCAACATTCTCATATTCGAATGGGCCAAAGCGAACAAGAAGCCCTCTTTTGAACTACTCCCATGAAGGAACTCCGTGGAAAGTTTCATACCAATCGTACCACCGGAGTGCATCTCCCTCAAGCTGGATCGAGGCCACTTCTACCTTGGATTCTTCTGGGGTTCTGTGAAAATGAAAAAAAATTTCTGCCTTAGAGATCCAATTGGTCGGATCTCCATCTTTCCATCTCGGAAATTCCATCTTCATGTGTGAGTAATTTGTGTCACAATCTTGGGGCCCTTTTCCTGTATTTTCATATCTATGCAATGTAGAACTTGAGCCCCCATTTTGTTGAAATTTGCTGAGGCTCTCTAGTAGGCTCTTTTTGAAATCATTAAGTGTTTCTTGTAGTCAGTTCTCAATTCTGATTTCCAATGCTCCCATTTGTGCTTTCACCGAGTTATCAATAGCCATTGTGTAAGACTGCAAATCTGTAATCTCAACTCTTGTTTTTGGTGTTGGTTAAGGGCATCAACATTGTTGATGCGAAGTTGCCGAGGAGGTGGACACCAAGGGCAGTGCTGTAGTCGCTGCGTTGGAGGAAGAGCAGCTGCCCTGTTTCTATCGCTGCGTCAGGTGAGAGCGCCGGGGTTGGAAGGCGACTGCGTTGATGTGGCTGCAGCTGCTGTGATCCAAGGGACGATCACTGAGCAACGGGATTGAGGCTGCGGTGATGGCAACCTGTGGTGATGGCAACTTGTGGTTGTGGCAGAATATGCTAAGGGGGAGGCGGCGTTGATGCGGCCGAGGTTGAGAAGAAGAATCGGTGTTGCGTGCATTGCTAGGGTTGAGGCAAGGCAGTGTACTTACTGCGATTGCTGCGTTCGCTATTGGAGTGCGGCTGCTGCAGAACGAGGGGTTGGTTGTTAGCCGGGAGTGATGACGGTGGTTACAATCGGCGGCTGCGGTAGTATAGGGTGCCATTGTTTTTGTTGCTGCGTGGTGGTTGCTGTGTACTCTGTTTTTGTCGCACCACCGAAGGAGTTGGCTGGAAGGATCATGAGCGGTTGAGGAGAAGGCTGCGATGGCTGGTAGTAGCGGTGGTCGCTGGCCGGAGCACAGCGTTGGTGGTGGAGAAGGAGGTAGCGAGGGTCGCGGCCGGGATCGACGGGGGCTACAGCAACAGAGGAAGCTCTGTTTCTACAACCGTTGCAAGGAGGGCTGCGGCAACTGGCGGCTGCGGCTGCGATCGTGCAGCTGAGAAGCAATGGCAGCGGTGGAGAAGGAGGAGTCGGCGGTGTCACGGTTGGGAACAAGGGCAACTGGTGAGTTGCCCTGTTTCTGGCACTACGGATGCAGAGCAAGGAGGATCGGCTGTTGGGAGGCGTGCGGCGGTCGTCGCACGATGGCCCACAGCCGTGATGGGTCGGTTGCGCGGCGACGATGTTGGAGGGGAAGAGGAGTGCTGGAGGCGGCCCGGCTGGTGGAGGCATAGCTGCGATTGATGAGGGGCTGCGGCAATAGAGGAACTCTGTTTCTGCAACCGTTGCAATGAGGGGCTACGGCAACCGGCGGCTGCAACTGCGACCCAAGGGGGGGGCACGGCTAGGGTTGCGGCTGGGAGGCGGGTGGCGGTGATCGATCGACCAGGAAGCAGCGGCGGCGGTAGAGAAGGAGTTGCCCTACAGCGGCGATAGAGAAGAGGAGCAGGGCTGCGGCGGAGTGGGACGCTGGCAGCGTCGTCCCCTGGCAACGGTGTGGCTCGGGTGGGAGGAGGCGGTGGACTTTGGCCGGAAGTGGGGCAGAGTCAGTTGCTGGCCGGAGAGCAACGACGGGCGGTAGGTGGGCTGGCCGGAGGTAGGGGAAGCAGGGGTGCGTGGTCGTCGAGTAACAACCCTTTTCTCCTTTTTTTTGTTTTATTTTGTTTTTTTATTGTTACGTTGTAGCGAGAATGCCAAGGATCGCCGCTCTGATACCAAAAGATAAGACCCTAAAGTCTTATCATAAAAAAAAAAGAAGAGAAAGGGGATGATCACTTCGAGGGGATCGGCCTCCTTGATCGCTTCGAGGGGATCAGCCCTCCTTGATCACTTCGAGGGGATCGACCTCCTAGGGTTTGTCAAAAAGACAGAATAGTATTTTTCATAGATTACTGAAAAGATGTAGTTACATCCCTATTTATAGAGTTCCACCCAGAGTCCATCAGGACTTGAACTCTAATAATAAATAAATATTAAATAAACCTTTACTGACTCTAACTGAACCAAACCGACTCAATAAATAACTAGACTAAACAGACTCAATAAACATTATTCAAAAGCTCAGAAAAAGGGTCCTAACATATTCCTTTATCTTTTTATGCCAAATAAAAACATGCATCAATCGTTTAGGATCAAAAAATAAATTTCGTCATAAAAACCATCAAGATTACTAAACCATAAATTATCATGTATAACTTTAAAATCCCATACATCAAATCGTCAATCATGGTATCAAAACATTTAATATTTTCATTACATCAACATGTCATGCAAGATACTCAATCATTTATAATACAAGAAGTCATTCGAGAATAAAAGTGAGGGATCTTGATTTATATAAAGAAATTATCAAGTTTTGATTCCAAGAATTCAAGATCAATGATATAGATAAAGATTTTCCTATAGCAAATAAAGTCATGAGAGAACACATAAAGGATTTCGATTCATGCATTCAAACCATTATTATTTCAACTTATCATGCATAGTTTCAAAAGATAAATTCATTAAGCACTATCATTATACATCATTACATTATTTCATCAACCATGATTTCATAAAGTGTTTTCAGTCAAAAGTAATACGGAAATCATTAAGATACACATTATCATTAAAACATCTAGCATGATTTAAGTCTAACATTTTGTTCCTTTATCATAACACACGCAATTTTCATGATTATTTTCAAAATTACTAGATAAGCATGATTCCTAATTTTTTACATTTTCATTTATTAAACATACAATTTTCAAGAAAAATAATAATTTTTTAAATTAAATTAAAATTAACTCATGAAAAATATCATGTAATTTTGAAATAAATTAAAGGAGATTCATTTGAGTTGTTTGTCTTGTTGGCGAAAGTCGTTAAGGCATAGTTTGCCACCTCGTCTTCATCGGTTTGCTCCTCGTCTTCGGATGTACTTGTTTTGTCTCATTTTTTGTTCTTCTTAAATTTGTTTTTATTTTTTGATTGATGTTTCATGAACTTTTTAAATTTAATGTGCAGTTCAAGTTCTCCATCACTTGAGCTTATGCTCAAGTGGTCTTTAATTGTTCTAAGTCCAAAATCCTTCCTGTTCTTTGGAATGTTGATCTTGAGTTCTTTGTGTGTATTGCACATCATTTCATAGGTCATCAAAGACCCTATTAGTTCTTCGAGAGGGAAATAGTTTAAGTTTTTTTATTCTTGAATAGCGGTTACTTTTGAATCCCAAGTTTTAGAAAGTGTGCGCAAAACTTTATTCACAAGTTCAAGATTCGAAAAACTTTTACCAAGAGGTTTTAAACTATTGATGACATTCATAAAATGGGTGTACATGTCTCTAATGGTTTCACTTAGTTTCATATGAAAAAGTTTAAAATCATGCATCAAAAAGTTGATTTTTGAATCTTTAACTTTGCTAGTGCCTTTATGTGTGATTTCAAGAGTATATCAAATGTCAAAAGCCTTTTCGCAAGAAGAAACCTGATTAAATTCGGTTTTATCTAAGGCACAAAATAGAGCATTCATAGCTCTAGCATTTAAAGAAAAAGTCTTCTTCTCCAAATCATTCCAATGGTTCATTGGAAGAGAAGACCTTCAAAAATTGTTTTCCATAATACTCCATAAATTTAAATCCAAAGAAAGTAAGAAAACTCTCATTCGAGTTTTCTAATATGTGTAGTCCGTTCCATTGAACAAGGGAGGACGAATAAGAGAAATCCCTCTTGATAGTCGAAAAGAGTCATTTCTCTTGGGTGTTAAACCAAATGAGAAATAACGAGGCTCTGATACCAATTGTTAGGAATAGAGTTGCACTAAGATGGGGGGAGGGGGGTGAATTAGTGCAGCAGTAAAATTACGTCGATTTAAAAAACCTTCGTATGATAAAAATTGATTTCGACGAAAACTATTTCGGAGAGACGTTAAGTTGAAAACATTTTCGTAAAGATAGCTTGAAAGCATACGGAAGATGCGTAGTGGATTAAAACAAGTTAAGAGGTTTGCAGTAAAGTAAATTGCTTAAATATAGAAATGCAAACCAGAGAAGAACACGCTGATTTTATAGTAGTTCGGTCGTCGTGACCTACATCCACTCCACTGATTCCTCTTCCATCGAGGCCATCGGCATCCACTATCGATTTTCCTTTAATAGGCAAAGATCAACCTCCTTCTTACACCCCTCTTCTCCTTTTCACAGGTTTAGGAGTCAACCTTTACAAGCACACACTCCTCCTAAACAGAATTCTAATCTTAGACTATAGGAAGTGATTTCTCTAGTGATTACAATAGCGTTTTCTTACTTTTAAATACTCTGTGCTTGTGTAGTTTAACCAGGGATGAGAGGGGTATTTATAGGTCTCAAGTTGATTTAAATATAGAGCCTAAAAACATCTCATCCCGGGTTTTCGAGGTTCGGGCAATACCACCGCCTGCGTTGGGTGGTACCACCGCCAGTGTCAGTTTGACACTGACATTACACTGGGTGGTACCACTGCCCAATCTGGTAGTACCACCATTTGGCACCCTGCCAGGGGTGATACCACCACTCAGACTAGCGGTACCACTGTTAGGACCGGAGCGGCAATAAGAGGGGGGGTGAATTAGTGCAGCGGTAAAGTACGATAAACTTTCGACGATTTAAACACTTACGAGAACTTCATACGATAAAATCAACGTTTTGTTTGAAACCGTTTCGATTGCGTTTTAACTTGAAGGCATATGTAAGAAGGAGACTAAGCAGTATAGCATTAAAGTGCAAATGGTTTGCGGTAATATAAATGACAATAAGTAAATGCAAACCAGAGATTACGCTGATTTTACAGTGGTTCGGTCAAATGACCTACATCCACTTGTGAGGCCCCTCTTCGATGAGGCTCCCACCTTCCACTAGCAAATCTCTTGAAATGGAAGGGCAAATACCCCTCTTACAACCTTTTACAAGCAGTTCAACCTCTTACAAATTTTTAGCAAGAAAGGAGGAGAACTCTCTAGCAAATTGAAAACAAGAAAGGCAAAGACTCTTCTAAGACTTTTCTCTCAATCACTTGCTGCTCAAAAAGTTGTATTCTCAGCTGAGACTTGAGGGGTATTTATGGGCCTCAAGAGGATTCAAATTTGGGCTCCAAAAATTTAAATTCTCTTATGTTCCCGATGCTGGCGGTGCCACCGCCTAGCGCTCGGGTGCTGGGCGGTGCAACCGCCCAGCCCAGGAGGTGTCACCGCCCAGCTCTCGGGTGCTGGGCGGTGCCACCGCCTAGGCTAATTCAGCTCACTGGTTGGGCTCCAAACTTGGCCCAAACCAGTCCGAACTCGGGCCCAATTGGCCCCTACTTGGGTTATAAGATTAACACCTAATCCTAACCCTAATTAATGTGCTAACTACGAATTTAAAGATATTTTCTAAGCTATTACAAAGTCCGTAAGTCAAGACTTTTTCCGGTGAGCTTTCGGCGAACTTCCGACGCTTTTCCGATAAACTCTCGGAAACCATTCTGCGGACTCCCGGCAAGCTCCTAGACTTCACGATTTGATCTTGGCGAGTTCTAACGAGCTTCTTCGGCAAGCTCCGATCTTTCTCGGTGAGCTCCGCGAACTTCCAACGAACCTTCCGGCGAGCTTCCGAAAAACCCTTCGGCAAGCTCCCTACTCATTCTCGGCTAGTTCCGGCAACATTCCCGACGAACCTTCGGACTTCCGTCGAACTCTCGAACTCCCAACGAATCCTTCGGCTTGACTCCGACACTTTGTTTTGCTCTATGTCTTCGTCGTTATCGTAGTTAATCCTACACACAAAAGCTAAAACTCTACTCCGATCTAGACAATTATTACAACCCGAATTGACATTCTGTTGCCCGGCACGTCATTGGTTGGCGCTTCGTCCGATTCTTTGATGCATCGTCCTCTCTTGCGGCTTGTTGCCCAATCGGCGGTTGACCTCCGCAACCCCGATATCCTTGGCGCAATTTCGCTCTCCTTGGCCCGATGCCTGACGTTCGAAGCATTCAGCCATCCAATATCCTGACGTGATCTCTTCCGGCGCAACGTCAATTCCTCCTACGTCAACCGTCTAAACCTGATCGAGTAGACCTGCATCGCTCAAAATACAGTTTAAATCATAAACACATATCAAGTGGTTTCATCATCAAAATACGAGATTCAACAATCTCCCCCTTTTTGATGATGACAACCACTTGATGACGGAGTTAACCTTAACTCCGGGAGTTTAAACAAACTCCCCCTATCAATATGCCATATTGATAGAACCTTGAATTCAAACTGAATTCAAGTCATTGCAATATTCATCATGAATACATGCAACACATCATCATGAACATATGCATAAACTTATGCATATCATGTCATGAACATACTTCTCCCCCTTTGTCATCAACAAAAAGGAGAAGTACAACTATTCTTTGTGTTTTTAATATAAGTTCAACTCATTGAATGAAAAACATAATATCAAGTTTTATCATCATGCAGTTTTGAAGCTAGAAAATTTAGCAAGTATTGCATCATGCTTAGGACATTCAAGCTATCAAGTTTTAGATATGCAAGTTTTATAGCATACAAGATAGCACTTTTGGTAATGTTCAAGATAGCAAGTTCTACATCATGCAAGCTAGCAAAATGTTTGAAAAAGTGATCAAGTTTTGCAACATACAAGCTAGCAAAAATGTCAAACTAGCAAGAGATAATGTTTTACATGAGGCAAGCAAACAATTTGGCAAATGTTACATTTGCATCTTCTCTTTTGAGAAGTGTAATTTTTGCTTTCATCTTGAATTGTGCAAGCTAGTTAGTTTGCCTCTTTTCATGATGTCCATGCTGGAAATTCTTGCTCCCCTTTGTCATTGTCAAAAAGAAGGGAAGACCCTTATATCAATTTTCATATTATGACAAAGGTAAGTATCATTCTTATTTGTGCATCATTATATATTCAAATTAAAACATACACAATTTCAATAACCTTATTTTTCATGCACGATACCGAAAAATAAATCAATCATCATTAATAAGCATATCATATATGATACTCAAACATTAAAATTTTCAAGCATTTATTAACATGTTGATCATGATACCAAACATTCATCATTTAAAGCATTCATGATACACATCATATGCAATACATCACATAAAAAGCATAAGTGTTGCATGCATCATTTTAGCAACAATTCGTAGCATTTCATCGTATGATAAGATATCAGCAAGTAAAATTACAATGCTAGTTCTTGATATCTTAATATGATGCAAACATGGCATATGGCAATCATAGCATTTTGATTATCAATTTTCCATATATTTCGATGCAATCTTCTTTTGATATCTCAACATAATTCAAATTTAAATATGGCACTTATTAATTCATATATTTATCATTCAAATATGGCACTCATAGTATCAATTCATATATTTCTCCCCCTTTGTCATTACCGAAAAGAAGCGAGAAATCGATAGCCAAAAGATTTTAATCATTATACAATCCAACTTACAAAATCATGTCATGATATCAAGAAAATTCAAGAAGGACATGATTCATTCAATAAATCCTTTTAATAGAGCAAAAGAATTATATAACCAAGGATCATGATTAAAATATATCAATATCATAGATCAAGTCATGATTCGTGATTCATCATAAATCAAATTAATTTTCAATCATCTCATAAGGTTTTTAAAGAATTTTTGAAACATAGGAGAATGATTAATTTAAGCATGCAATGTTTCAATCAAATTCAAGTCATGAATACCAATACTTTCATATTGTGAGTATCAATTCATAAATACCATAAAATATTATTTGTGATTCCAATTTTACAAGATCAAGATTATAATTTAAATAAAACTTATTCAAATCAAATCGGTAACTTGAAACTCATAATCAAGTCATCAAAATCAATTTTGAGATTCACAAAATATCATGAATTCATTAATCTCGATCCGATGGGAAAAGTATTTTTTAAGTGATTCTTTTTCATCTAAGCATGCCTTAGTCATTATATGCCAAATCAAGATAAGCATGAAAGTTCAAGACATAAAGGCAAAATCTTATAAAACAACTAATCAAGCAAGATTTTAAACATCTATTTTCAAGCTAGAATAAGTCAAGGATTCAATTATCTCATGTCATGAATTCCAATAGGCATCTCAAATTATCAACATCACATTAAAAAGATATTTCAAAAAGACATATCGATAAGTGATTCATTTGTATCATTTTATTTTTGGAAGATTCTCCTCTTTGGTAAATAAATCTAGGAGAACAAAATGAATTAAGGGAGATATAATATGATTGAAGCATTGAACATGATTCATATTTAAAATGTGTCTCATGTCATAAGTATGAATCAAGCATTTGTGAAATCCGAAATCATCCTCAAAATCACATTCAATAAATTCATACATGACAAGCATAGATTTATTGAAAAGTCGATAAGATAGAGGATCATATTTTGTTTTTATAAATTTCTATTTATGTGATTTGCTTCTTATAAGCATTCCTTTACCTTTAATAAAACAAGTGTCGACATTTAAGACGGAAAGGTAAATTTCGTAAAACAAATCATCAAGTATGATTCCATGATAACATCCTTTTAATATCTTGATATTCATCATCAAGTATGATTTCAAAAAAATATGTTTAAGAGAAATCATTAAGACCAAATACATGATACACTCATTTATTTTTAAAATATTCATCATGTTTATTTTCATGAAATTCACAAGATTGGTAAAATAAATTCATTAATTTCAATAGGGTAGAAAATTCATTTCCATTTCATACAATGGATTTCATGTGAGGGTATTCAAGTCTTTCGTGAAAACATATATCATTTTAAAATCAAAATAAAAGTTTCGTCATGAAGCCGTCAAGACCGAACACATCATAATATCACATCTATCATCAAAAGACTATCAAGAAATTCATATATAGATGTACATGCACTATGTCATCTTAATATATCGTCAGAATGTCATCTTAATTTATCATAAAAATGATTAGACCAAAAACATGTTAATCCAAAATGAGAGTATCAAATCAACATTTACTTCAAAAACTCATGCATGACATAAAATCATCAAAATACACATGCATGGATTAATCCTAAGCATTAACACATATCATATAACTATCATCCATAATGTTGCATACATCATTCAACATTTCAAAAACATAACATGCATGAAACCTTAGCAATATACTTTTCATGATCAAATTTTTTTAATTTTTCAAAGATTCTAAAAAGAAAAACATGATATAATTTTTGAAAAATAATTTTTTTATTTCCTATTCTAAACTAAGCACTCATGAAAGACTTCAAGTAATTTCAAAATAATTCAAGAGAGTTGAGTTACTTACCTTGTAGTCGAAGCTCGTCAAAGCCCAATTCGCCGTTTCATCTTTGGAAGTTTTTGATTCATCCTTGGTTGCCTTCCTCTTCTTTGGCCTCTTCCTCCGTTCAAGTTCATTGTTTATTTTAGAATTTTGTTTAATAAACTTATTAATATTTAGTGTTCGAAGTTCAAATTCATCATTGTCCTCATCACTTGAGTCATCGCTCAAGTGGTATTCATTTGTCCGGAGTTCCAAATCCTTCCTTTTCTTTGGAAGGTGGTTCAAGTGTTCATTGTGTTCATCATGTGCATTGCGCACAATTTCATATGTCATCAATGAGCCGATAAGTTCTTCAAGTGGAAAAATATTTAAATCTTTTGTTTCTTGTATTGCCGTTACTTTTGATTCCCAAGCTTTAGAAAGTGATCGTAAAACTTTACTAACAAGTTCAAAATTTGAGAAACATTTGCCAAGAGCTTGTAAAACATTGACGACATCCGTAAAATGGGTGTATATGTCAACAATGGTTTCGCTCGGCTTCATTCGAAAAAGCTCGAAATCATGTATTAAAATGTTAACTTTCGAGTCTTTGACTCTACTAGTTCCCTCGTGTGTGATTTCAAGTGTTCGCCAAATATCAAAAGCCGTTTCGCACGTTGAAATCCGATTGAACTCATTTTTGTCCAAAGCACAAAATAAGACATTCATAGCCTTTGCATTTAAAGAAAACATCTTCTTCTCCAAATCATTCCAATGGTTCATTGGAAGAGAAGACATTTCAAATCCATTTTCAACTATGTGCCATAAATTCAAATCCAAAGAAAGTAAGAAAACTCTCATTCGAGTTTTCTAATAAGTGTAGTCCGTCCCATTGAAAAAGGGAGGACAAATGAGAGAGTGACCCTCTTGAAAGCCGTAAAGAGCCATTTCTATTTGGGTGTTAAACCAAGGTAGAAAAACGTGGCTCTGATACCAATTGTTAGGACCGAAGTGGCACTAAGAGGGGGGGGTGAATTAGTGCAGCGGTAAAGTACGATAAACTTTCGACGATTTAAACACTTACGAGAACTTCATATGATAAAAGCAACGTTTTGTTTGAAACCGTTTCGATTGCGTTTTAACTTGAAGGCATATGTAAGAAGGAGACTAAGCAGTATATCATTAAAGTGCAAATGGTTTGCAGTAATATAAATGACAATAAGTAAATGCAAACCAGAGATTACGCTGATTTTACAGTGGTTCGGTCAAATGACCTACATCCACTTGCGAGGCCCCTCTTCGATGAGGCTCCCACCTTCCACTAGCAAATCTCTTGAAATGGAAGGGCAAATACCCCTCTTACAACCTTTTACAAGCAGTTCAACCTCTTACAAATTTTTAGCAAGAAAGAAGGAGGAGAACTCTCTAGCAAATTGAAAACAAGAAAGGCAAAGACTCTTCTAAGACTTTTCTCTCAATCACTTGCTGCTCAAAAAGTTGTATTCTCAGCTGAGACTTGAGGGGTATTTATAGGCCTCAAGAGGATTCAAATTTGGGCTCCAAAAATTTGAATTCTCTTATGTTCCCGATGCTGGAGGTGCCACCGCCCAGCGCTCGGGTGCTGGGCGGTGCAACCGCCCAGCCCAGGCGGTGTCACCGCCCAGCTCTCGGGTGCTGGGTGGTGCCACCGCCTAGGCTAATTCAGCTCACTGGTTGGGCTCCAAACTTGGCCCAAACCAGTCCGAACTCGGGCCCAATTGGCCCCTACTTGGGTTATAAGATTAACACCTAATCCTAACCCTAATTAATGTGCTAACTACGAATTTAAAGACATTTTCTAAGCTATTACAAAGTCCGTAAGTCAAGACTTTTTCCGGTGAGCTTCCGGCGAACTTCCGACGCTTTTCCGATAAACTCTCGGAAACCATTCTGCGGACTCCCGGCAAGCTCCTAGACTTCACGATTTGATCTTGGCGAGTTCCAACGAGCTTCTTTGGCAAGCTCCGATCTTTCTCGGTGAGCTCCGCGAACTTCCAACGAACCTTCCGGCGAGCTTCCGAAAAACCCTTCGGCAAGCTCCCTACTCATTCTCGGCTAGTTCCGGCAACATTCCCGACGAACCTTCGGACTTCCGTCGAACTCTCGAACTCCCAACGAATCCTTCATGCTTGACTCCGACACTTTCTTTTGCTTTATGTCTTCGTCGTTGTCGTAGTTAATCCTGCACACACAAGCTAAAACTCTACGCCGATCTAGACAATTATTACAACGCAAATTGACATTCTGTTGCCCGGCACGTCATTGGTTAGCGCTTCGTCCGATTCTTCGGTGCATCGTCCTCTCTTGCGGCTTGTTGCCCAATCGGCGGTTGACTTCCGCAACCCCGATATCCTTGGCGCAATTTCGCTCTCCTTGGCCCGATGCCCGACGTTCGAAGCATTCAGCCATCCAATATCCTAACGTGATCTCTTCCGGCGCAACGTCAATTCCTCCTGCGTCAACTGTCTAAACCTGATCGAGTAGACCTGCATCGCTCAAAATGTAGTTTAAATCATAAACACATATCAAGTGGTTTCATCATCAAAATACGAGATTCAACAACCACCACCCGACATAGTCTCGGAGACTATGCCATGACGGTGCCATCTCTTGGGTCATAGTTTGGGCCTTTCATTGGGCCCAACACAATCCTTACATGGGCCTAACTGGCCTCTAATTGGGTTAGCCCAAATCCAATCCCAATTACGTGCTAACTATGAATTCTAAGACATTTCTTAAGTTAAACAAGTCCGTAAGTCTAGTTTCTTCCGGCGAGCTTCCAACAATATTCTGGCAAACTTCCGACGATCTCTCGACAATGTCCCAGCGGAGTCTCGGCAAGCTCCTGGACTTCATGATGACCTTCTTGGCAAGTTCGGATGAGCTTCTCTAGCAAGCTCTAAGACGTCTCGACTAGTTCCTACAAAACTTCCGACAAATGTCCGGACTTCTAACGAACTCTCGAACTCACAACAAAATCACGTTCTTGATTCCGAGACTTCATTTTGCTTTATGCCTTGCTATCATAGCTAATCTTGCATATGTAAAAACATATTTTGATCTAGACAATTATTACTAAGCTTGAATCATGTTGTCCGGCATGTCATTGGTCCATCGACGCTTCGTCTGATTCTTCGGCGCATCGTCCTCTCTTCCGGCATATTGCCCAATTGGCCAATTGACTCCACAAGTCCAATATCCTTGGCGCAATATCCACTTTTCTTGGCTCGAAACCTTCTGTTGATACGTCGACTGATCCTCCATCTCGATATCCAATCTTATGATATGTTCCACCGGCCCAACATGATTCTTCCTATTTTAATTGTCTCATCCTAATCGAAGCATCCTGCGTCACTAAAAATGCAGATCAAATCATAAACACTTATCAATTGGTTTCATCATCAAAATTCGAGATTTAACAGGAGTAACCACCTATGACATGAGTTGACATGGGTCTATATACATCACTATGTATAAGTTCCAACATCTCAATGGCTCTCTCTCTAGTTCTACTAAATGAAGAATTGGTCAGCTTTCCATGAAGGCAAGGCTCGCAAGTTACATATGACTCATAGTCGAATGGATCTATATATCCATCCTTTAGCAACTTTTGAATCCTTCCCTCATGGATGTGACCTAGCCAATAATGCCACGAGTATATACTGCTCGCCTCATCTCGTTTTCTCTTGGACACACTTATATTAATGATATGTGGAACTATGTCTAGAATAAACAAACCATTATGCAATGTTCTTCTCATGATTATCTTATCATCTATAAATATTGAACAATCATTGTTCTCAAAAACTAATTTATATCCACTAACTGTTAAACATAAAATTGAAATAATATTTTTGATAATAGAAGGAACAAAATAGTATGCATCTAGTGCAATAATAGCTCCTCCAAGCAGATGTAGCATGACCTCACCAATAGCTGTTGTAGCAACTTTTGCTCTATTGCCCATCTTGAGGTCCGTCTCACCTCTCGCCAATCTCTTAGGTCTTGCTAGAACCTGCAACAAATCATAAATATGTTAAGCACTATCGGTATCCAATACCCATGTGTTATCATAAGAGTCTAACAAATGAAGACTGATCATTAATGTACTTGAAGCTTTTTCAAGCTTTTGTTTCACCCTCTCTATAATGTAATCTTTGTGATTCCTATTTTAATGCTTATCTTTGCTGTAGTGGAAGCACCGGCCTTTATCCTTTGTCGGTTCTTTCTTCGCAACCTTTGCTTTACCCCGTCTGCCTTTGCCCTTGCTTTTCTTAAGGGAGTTTTCTGCCTTTCTTTTCTTTTTGGTCTCACTAGTATAGAAAACTGGTTTCACTTTCTTAATAGTGCTCTTTGCCTCCCTCAACATATTGAGGAGCTCAAGGAGAGTCACCTCAAACTTGTTCATATTAAAATTAATTATGAACTGTGAAAAGGAATCTATTAGGGATCCACACACAGGTTATCCTCTAGGACCATTCCTAGACCTATGAGTTTCTCTATTCACTCAATCATCTATAGGACATAGTTCTGAACCGATGCCCTCTCAGTCATCCTAGCATAGAAGAGACTCTTGGATATCTCATATCGTTGAGTCCTTTCTTGTTCCTCAAACAGTTTGTAAACATATAGGACAATAGATTTGACATCCATATTTTCATGATGTCTCTGTAACTCAGGAATCATAGAGCCCAATATGTAACAAGCAAGAGTGGAGTCATCTATGTACTTCACGTAGCGAGTGATCTCATCCTCACTTGCCCCTTCCTTAAGCGTAGGCATCACTGTATCAAGGATGTACGTGATTTTCTTTATCGTGGGAACAATTCTCAGGTTGCAGAGCCAATCCATATAATTCGGACCAGTGAGGTGGTAGACATTAAGTATGTCACGTAAGGGATTTGAAAGCGATATTTTTTTGAAAATAAATATGCAGTAGAAATAAATAACATGTAGATTTTGAGAAAAATAAACAATCAAGATATGAACTTCTATCTTAATTTGTTTACACTATTTTTCTAGCGAGTCATGTGACACCCTTAGCATGTGAAACGGAAGTCTCCGGTAGACTTCTAGTGGGGATCGAGATCCAATCAGCATCTTAACATAACGTCAAGGGACTCGACCAAGCACGCTAAGCCCATAGAGATAGGTAACTCTTGCCAATCATAACTCCTTGTGATTCTCATCCTATTCAGCCTCCAAACCAATATGGTCTTGAGGGACTCGACCAATCGTGATGTTCGGTTAAGTCAATACTATTGTTACAAGAGGAGTCTGATTTGATAATATACCCTTAAGGGACTCGACCAAGCATACCATGTTTTTAGGTCACTAGTGGCATCTTTATGTCATAAACAAGATAGCAAATTGCGATATAGGTGAGCTTTGAGGGACTCAACCAACTTAACCTACATCAGGAATTGGTCCCTACCTATAACGATGGAAGGCAATGTGGGTGAATCTAATTGCTGATAGGGATATAAACAGGAATAACCTTTGTATATGAACAAATACTAGAAGACCATAATACACAGTGGAATTAAATTGAACCACAATCAAATAGAACACCAAGATATACGCGGAAAACCCCTTCAATATGAAGGGTAAAAATCACGGGGCAAACTAGAGATAATCCACTATGAGAATAATGAATATACAAATCTCAATCTTTTGCCCTAAACCCTAGCAACAATCACAAGAGAATATTTGGGATACAAGGATCACGTCACTGCCTACAATATCTAAAACCTCCCCAAGTAATCACAGCAAGAGTCTACTATAGATTTGATCTAACCTGAGATGAGAACACTACTAGATGATTGAGAACAGCCTCTCTGCGTTGTCCTTGCCTTCTTCCCTTTCTTTCTCTTCCTTTTTTGCCTTGTTTTCCTCCTTTTCTTTGGAATCCCGTGGTTGTTTTCTTCTCCCATGTTGCTGCCCTATTTATGTCTTTTTCTGCCTCCAAAACGTAGCCACCACACCCCCCTTAATGTTAATTAGGGTTAGGTTAAGAGGGGGTGAGCTGTGGGCTGCCCAAGCCCACTATGGGCTGAATTTGTGGGCCGCCAGCCCAACAATTGCCTCATGTTTACGACTTAATATTATCGAGAAAGAGGATTTTGATTTGATCTCCTAATATGACATGTCACACACATACATATTTAATATATATCTGTTGAATATCAGATTTTGACGCTGGTCTCCTGATGTCCGTTTGGAGTTAGATAGCCTACAGTCTATTCCATTATGGGTATCCTTTCAAGGTCTTCCTCTACATCTTTGGAGTCGACGTTTTATTGCAAAGTTATGCAGCACTCTGGGACAGCCACTCTACATCGACAAAGCAACAGCTGCTCAGACGAGATTAGCATTTGCACGAGCATGTGTACTGGTTTCTTTCGACGAAGATCTTCCAAATGAGGTTTTCTATCGTGATCTTGATGGGAACACTCGGAAGGTACATGTCTCATATTCTTGGAAGCCACAACGATGTCAGCACTGCTTATCTTTTGGTCATGCAAATGGAGCTTGTCAGCAAACTCCAAAACGAATCACAAAGGTCTATCGACCACGTCAAGCACCTCAGCAACAAAGCGAGTCTTCTCTAATGGCAGTAGCACCGATGGTGGCGAAGACTATTGAGCATTCCGACTCGCAAGGACAGCACCGCGGACAGAAAGACAAATCCAAAACTATATCTCTTCCTATAATATCGGAGCCTTCCACAACAGAGGTTTCCCTTGGTACTAGTGGACAGGAGAAACATAAGTCAGGAACTTCATCTCTTCCAATATCATTGGATCCGTCCACAATAACTCAACAAACTCAGGCCCAAACAAATCTCGCCAGCAAGGATATTCTTCCTCAACAAACTCAGGCCACAACAAACATCGTCAACAAGGATATTCTGTCTCAACAAACTCATGCCCCAACAAACCTCTCTAGCCAGGCTACTCCAACAAGTATTATCCAGGATATTGTGCTGCAACAATCTTATCGTGCTTCAACAAACCCTGCCAATCAAGACCACATGATTCAAGGTATTTTAAAGTTTAAAAATCTGCAAGCTGTAGATGAAGTGGATAAATATAGGAATAAAGCCATAAAAGGTAAGGATATTGTGCGGGAGGAAAATACAAAACCGAAGGATAAGAAAAAGGATGGTACAGCCCATCCAAAGTCGTAAGATGAATACCTTACCACCTTTTCATTTCTTTATTACTGATGAAGATAACATGTTGGAATGTTCGCGGACTTAATAAGCCGGAAAAATGTCGGGAGCTCAACAGAATAATCAAGTCTGCCGCATGTGATACTGTTATTCTAGTAGAAACGAAAATTAAACAATCGCGCGTTCAAGCTCAAAAGAATTTAATATGGCCGGACGCAAAACTGTTTACCAATGACTCAAATAAAACTTTTGGTAGAATATGGGTCTTATGGCATCCTAACTATATTAATGCTTGGTTTATTTCTGCTACTGATCAATTCATTCATCTTAAGGTAGAGGACAAAAAGAATGGCTGTCAATTCAATTTCACTGGTATATATGCTTCAAATAGTATGCAAGAAAGAAATACTCTTTGGTTTGACTTGACTAATATTGTAAATGGCTGTCTCAATGTACCTTGGATTGTTCTTGGAGACTTTAATACTGTTCGGTACACAAATGAAAAAGAGGGGGGTAGACAACTTTCAGAAAGCCAGCTTCAAAGTTTTAATGATTACATTGATACTGCAGCTTTGTTTGATATGAAATCTGTGGGTAATTGGCTCTCCTGGAGTAATCAAGGTGCAGCTAACAGAAAAATAATGGCTCGACTTGATAGGTGTTTGATTAATCATGAATGGTTAACAGTTTACCCAGATTCACTTCTTGAGTATGGTGCTCCTTTGTTTTCTGACCATTCTTTAATGTATATACACGCAGACAAAGCGACACCAAGAGGCAAGAAACCGTTTAGATTCTTTAACATGTGGAGTACTCATCCTTAATTTCTTGATGTTATCAGATCTGCTTGGAATGTTAACGTGCATGGATCCCCCCCTTACATCTTATGTCAAAAGCTCAAAGCCTGTAAAGCAGTACTAAAGGAGTGGAATACAAATACCTTTGGCAATATTACCACCATAGTTCAATTTTGCAGGAAGGAACTAATGTCATTGCAACATGAGCTGCAACTTCAGCCAAATGATGAGAATATTATCTACAAAGAGACAGAAGCTAGAAATAACTTCATGCAAGCCTTAAAACAGGAGGAAAGTTTTGCAAAGCAGAAGTCTCGACAGCATTGGCTTACACTAGGAGATTCCAATACTAAATTTTTCTATGCTTCAATTGCTACTCGAAGGGTTGTTAACCGTATCAGCAAATGCAGAGACAAAGACGATAATCTTATTGAGAATTTAGATGAGGTTAAAGCACACACAGAGCAATTTTTTTATTCCTTACTCAATCAAGCTGGGAAAACTAATAACATTCATGTGGAGCCGACTAGAAAACTTGATTCGGAAGCTATTTCAATCCTCAATGCCCCAATTACAGACGACGAAATTGTATGTGTTGTCTTTAAGTCACCAAAGCACAAAAGCCCAGGTCCAGATGGATTTCCAGCTGAATTTTACCAAACTGCTTGGTCTATTATTAGAAATGATGTGATCAAGGCTTGCCAACATTTTTTCTCTTCAGGTCAAATTCTTAGAGAGATGAATTGTACTTTTATTTCTTTAATCCCGAAGAATGCAGGGGCAGATTCACTAGAGAACTATCGACCCATATCATTATGCAACTTTATTTACAAGATCATCTCCAAAGTATTGGCAAATAGAATGCAAAAGGTAATACACAAGATCATTAGCCCAAATCAAGCTGCTTTCATTAAAGGGAGAAGTATACATCATAACATTTTGCTTGCTAATGACTTGGTCAAAGATTTGCATTCAAAAGCAAGAGGGACAAAAATATGTTTTAAAGCTGATTTACGGAAAGCCTTTGATTCAGTTAATAGGAAATTTATCTATAAGATGCTCCTCGATATGAACTTCCCACAGCAATGGGTTAATTGGATTCAATCTTGCCTGGAAACTCCAAAGTTTTCGATACTCTTTAATGGCTCACCTATTGGTTTTTTTGGGAGCACGAATGGAATCCGACAAGGTGATCCACTCTCTCCGTATCTCTTTACTATTGCGATGGAAGGACTTAGCTGTATGTTGGAACATGCAGTCTTAAATGGCAGCATTAAGGTACCCAATGCTGGCTCTATTCATATATCACATATAACATTTGCAGATGATTTACTTATCTTTCTCCTAAATGATCCAACTTCAGTAAAGAACCTGGCTACTATTATGAATGACTTTGGTATGGTTTCTGGACTTCAGTTAAATCATGCGAAAAGTAAAGTATATATGAGCCCTTACGTTGAGGATAAGGTCTTTATTGCACAAACTTTGGGGGTTAGTGAAGGAAGCCTGCCAGTTCCTTATTTGGGTCTCCCGCTCATATCCACAGGCATTCACAAAACCCATTGTCAGCCTATCCTGCAAAAAATAAAGAATATAATTTCTTCTTGGAAAAATAGGCTTCTATCAAAAGCAGGACGACTCGAACTCATCCGTTCTGTATTGCACTCCTACTCTATATATTGGTGTAATGCATTTCTTTTGCCTATTGGACTTCTCCAAGATATTGAACGGTTATTAATGAACTTCTTCTGGAATGGCACAAATGATAAGGCAATGCATATGGTAAATTGGGATAGCATTTGCAAACCGAAAGATGAAGGGGGGCTAAACTTGAGAAATACTAGAGATTGGAATCAAGCATGCCTGGTACAACAATTGTGGGATCTTTTGCAAAACAAATGTTCCTTATGGTCACAATGGGTTTCTGCTAGGTATCTTTCAAAGGAATCAATCTGGGAAATTTCAACAAGAACATACCACTCTGCAGCATGGAAAGGAATTTTAAAGGCAAGGAATTGGCTAATCAAACATATTTCGTATGCAATCTCTTCTGGAACTAGTACTAATATGTGGTACGATCCTTGGGTGAATGGGAAGAGTATATTTCAATTATATGGCGACAGAATACGAAAAGATCTTGGGGCTCCCAAAGATTGGAAGGTTTCCGAGTTCATTGCTAACGGTACTTGGTGTCTCCCTAATCCTATTTCTCCCGAAATGTTATCACTTTGGCCGACTATCATAGCTATTCCAATCAGGAACAACTCTTCAGATACACTTATTTGGCCTCATGACAATGACAAATTTAGTGCCACATCCGCATGGAATCAAATTAGGCAAAGAAATAACAAGTGGGTCCCAAGCAGTTGGACATGGGATCGACCGGGATCACAAAGACACTCCTTATGTACATGGCAGGCCCTTCTCAATAAACTACCTACAATAGACAATATGAAAAGAAGAGGTATCTATCATGTTAACCGATGCTCCCTTTGTTTGCAACAAGAAGAAACTGTTGACCACCTCTATTTTGCTTGTGATTATACAAAATGGATATGGAAGGAGATTCTCCAGCGATTTGAACTCAATAGACTGCCGCAACCAAACTTGCACCAAGAACTAGGCGACCTTATGCAATGTTTCTCAAGAAAAGGGCCTCTTACACAATTGGCAAAGGTTACTTTCAGATGCGCTATTTGGTGGATGTGGAAGGAGAGATGTAATAGAATCTTTGAATATCAACACACAAACAATGCTCAGCTCTTGAAAGAGATTATTAGAGACTCAAGATCCTGTATGGAGCATGATCTCAAAACCGAGCACTTCACCCGAAGAGAAAAAGATATTTTTATCAAATTTAATTTTGCTATTAGCTAAAGATCTTGGGAATGATGCCAAATAATGTACCCACAGGTAGTTATAGTCTACAGCATGTGTAGTCATAACTATCGCATTCGCACTCTATGAGTTACTTGGCTTTGTCTATGACTTGTATAGATAAAGCTAGTTGTAGAAACTTTACACATAATCAATTTACTTTTACTTACCAAAAAAAAATATCAGATTTTGATGATGAAGTCAATTGTCATTTGTTTATCTAATCTATATGTTGAGAAAAGTGTGCAGGATTAACTACGATGGCAGTAAGACATGCAGCAGGTGTTATGCCGGAGTCGAGATCAAGATAACGTTGGGAGTCCGAGAGTTCGTCGGAAGTCCGGACGTTCGTCGGAAGTTCTACGGGAACCACCCGAGAAGTCCAGGAGCTTGCCATAGAAGCTCATCGAAACTCACCAAGAAGATCATTGCGAAGTCTAGGAGATTGCCGGGAGTCCGCCAAAGCATAGCCGAGGGTTTGTCAGATGTTCGCCGGAAGCTCGCCGAAAGAAGCGATTGACGCACCGAAACACAGAATTGCAGTAATCTTGTCGTAATTATCGTAGTTAGAGTATAGATTAAGTTAGGGTTGGGAGGTAATCCCACTGACTTAATTAGGGGCCAATTGGGCCCTTAACAGACCCAAAATGGGCCGAAGGGAACAGCCCATTCAGACCCAGAATTCCTGGCCGGTGGTGGCACCACCCAAGAGACTTAGTCTCCCAAGGATTCTGGGCGGTACTACCACTCCTGTCAGGCGATGGTATCGTGTTAGGACTCTAGCTAGGAGAGTCCTAATTGAGAGGGATATTTATGTAAAACCTACCTAAGCCGACCCCTATGATAAGACCCTAAAGTCTTATCGTCGCTCTGATACCAAATGATAAGACCAGGGGAGAAATGGGGATGATAATGATCGCTTTGAGGGGATCGGCCTCCTTGATCGCTTCGAGGGGATTGGCCCTCCTTGATCACTTCGAGGGGATCGGCCCTCCTTGATCACTTCGAGGGGATCGACCTCATAGGGTTTGTCCAAAGATAGAATAGTATTTTTCATAGATTACTGAAAAGAAGTATTTACATCCCTATTTATAGAGTTCCACCCAGAGTTCATCAGGACTTGAACTCTAATAATAAATAAATATTAAATAAACCTCTACTTGACTCTAACTGAACCAAACCAACTCAATAAACAACTAGACCAAACAAACTCAATAAACATTATATAAAAGCTTAGAAAAAGGGTCCTAATAGTTCCTCCCTCTTCAAATCAGCCTTATCCTCAAGGCTGAGCAGCATCAATCTCGGAGAGCTTCTCTTTCAGCACTTTAGCCATAGACTATCTGCAACGCATCACAACCCGTTGATCAAGTAAGTATGATCTCTACTTTTTGATAGTGTAAGCAACAAGTCGGTCTTTCAATGTAGCAATCGTTGCATGAAACTTCTGGCCCTGTATAATCAATTTTATCTTTGAACTTTTGCTATCACAAGTGAAAATTCATCCATCAACGATCATTACTTCGAATCTGTCATAGTCTTCAATGTGGTGAACCAATCGGTCAATAGTCTCACTGTCCATAAAATTGTTAGTGCTACCAGAATCAATCAAAACTATAACATGCTGATGTTCTAGAGTTTCGCCAACTTCCATAGTTTGCGGGTTAGAGTAGTCAGCTAATGCATGCATTGTATATATGGTAGGTCCAACATCTTCATTAGAATTTATACCTTCATGATCAGAGTCCACATTCTTAGCTTTCGGTTCCTCTCCAACTAGTTCAATCATCAGAAGTTGCCCTTGTTTACATCGGTGCTCTATACTCCATTTTTCATCATAGTACAAACCCCTTGCTGATCTTTCCTTGCTAATTTTTTTCTCATGTAGATTTGCCAATGAGATCGTAGCTATCATAGTACGGGGTTGGTGAGCCTTAACTTCACATCGGATCTCTGGAATAAGCCCTTCAATAAATGTATCCAGAAGTTATTGGTTCGACCAATCTCTAGCTTGATTTGATATTCTTTCAAACCTACTCTGATATTCTAACACTGTAGAAGTTTGATGAATTTTGGCTAGCTGGCAATCAACATTCTCATATTCGGATGGGCCAAAACGAACAAGAAGCCCTCTTTTGAACTGCTCCCACGAAGGAACTCCGTGGAAAGTTTCATACCAATCGTACCACTGGAGTGCATCTCCCTTGAGCTGGATTAAGGCCACTTCTACCTTGGATTCTTCTGGGATTCTGTGAAAATGGAAAAAATTTTCTGCCTTAGAGATCCAATTGGTCGGATCTCCATCTTTCCATCTTGGAAATTCCATCTTCATGTGTAAGTAATTTATGTCACAATCTTAGGGCCCTTTTCCTGCATTTTCAGATATGTGCAATGTAGAACTTGAGCCTCCATTTTGTTAAAATTTGCTAAGGCTCTCCAGTAAGCTTTTTTTGAAATCATTAAGTGTTTCTTACAGTCGGTTCTCAATTCTGATTTCCAATGCTTCCATTTGTGCTTCCACCGAGTTATCAGTGGCTATTGCATAAGACTGCAAATTTGTAATCTCAACTTCTGTTTTTGGTGTTGGTCAAGGGCATCAACACTATCGATGCGAAGTTGCCGAGGAGGTGGACACCAAGGGCAGTGCTGCGGTCGCTGTGTTGGAGGAAGAGTAACTGCCCTATGTTTGTGTCACTACGTGAGATGAGTGTGCCAAGGCTGAAAGGTGATGGTTGCGCTGTTGTGACCCAAGGAAGCAATCGCTGAGCAGCCATGTTGAGGCTACGGTGATGGCAACCGACAACTACAATAGCGGAGGCAGAACAAGAGGGAGGTGGCATTGAAGCGGTCGGGGTTGAGGCTACAGTGGTGGCAACCGGTGGCTGCGGCAATGATGTCTGAGCAAGGGGGCTACAGCAACGGTGCAGATCGAGTGGGTTGAGGTGAAGGCTGCGGTGGCTGCAGTAGCAGTCATTGCTGGCCGGAGCACAGCGGCAGCGGTGGAGAAGGAGGCAGCGAGGATCGTGGTAGGCTACAGCAACAAAGGAAGCTATGTTTCTACAACCGTTGCAACGAGCGCTGTGGCAATCGGATGCTGCTAGGCTGGGCGACGAGCGGCGTCATCGCTGGTTGGGTAGCAATGGCAACGGTGGTGGCAACTGGCATTCGCAGTAGCAAGGGGACCCACGACTGCGGCAGCAAGGGACCCGCGATTGCGGCAGCAAGGGACCCGCAACTGCGACGGTGGTAACTGCCCTGTTTCGGTCACCACAAATGTAGAGCAAATGGAAGCAGCGGCTGGGAAGCGAGCGGGAGCAGCGGCTGGGAGGTGAGCGGTGGTCGTCGCACGGGGGAGCAGCGGCTGGAAGGCGATGACGACGGCGCTCGAGGCTACGGCGGCGGCTGGAAACAAGGGCAGCAGATGTGAGTTGCCCATGATTGCCCTGTTTCGGTTACAAAAGATGCAGAGCAAGGGGGAGTGGCGGCGGGCGTTCTCGCCCGAGACAGGGGGAGCGGCAGCTGGGAGGTGAGCAGCGGTCGCCGTACGGTGGCTGGCAGTGGTGGTGGGTCGGTTGGAAGGCGACGACACTCGAGGTGTGGCTGCGATTGACGAGGGGCTGCAGCAACAGAGGAAGCTCTATTTCTGCAACCGCTGCAAGGAGGGGTTGCGGCAACCGGTGGCTGCGGCTACGGTGCCAACAGTCCTTCTCGCTCGAGCGAGATGGGGACGCGAGGAGAAGATGTCGCTGGCCGGGTGATCGAGCGACGGCGATGCGGATGGGAAAAGTGGTGGTGACGCGGCTCGGAACAAGGGTAATCCGTGAGTTGCCCTGTTTCGGTCGCCGCGAGGAGGGCGACAATCGGCGGCTGCTGCTGCGACCCAAGGGGAGGCGGGCGGCGGGGGAGAGGCAGTGGTGGTGGCGCGGCTGGGAGCAACGTCACCAACGATCGCCGAGGAGGAGAGGTCGAGCGGCTGCGCTGTGACGCAAGGGGAGGCGGGCGGCGGTAGTAGGGCTAGGATGGACGCTGGCAGCACCGTCTCCTGGCCGGGAAACAACGGCGGTGGTGGTCGTCGGTCGGGAAGCGGGGCGATGGTGGGCGCTGGCCGGAGAGCAGCAGCGGCGGGTGGGCTGGCCGGAAGCAAGGGACGCAGGGGTGGCTGCGGCTTCTTCTTCCTCTCGTGTTTCTTTTTTTCTTTTTTCTTTTTTTTTTTATTGAACGAAATAAGGCAGCGAGGGTCGAAGGTCGCTGGCCGGGGAAACAGCAATAACGGTGAAGAAAGAGTTGCCTTGTAGTGGTGGTGGGGAATAAGGGAAGCAAGGTTACGACAGGTTGCGCCAAGGATCGTTGCTCTGATATTGTCGCTCTGATACCAAATGATAAGACCAGGGGAGAAATAGGGATGATAATGATCGCTTCGAGGGGATCGGCCTCCTTGATCGCTTCGAGGGGATCGGCCTCCTAGGGTTTATTCAAAGACAGAATAGTATTTTTCATAGATTAATGAAAAGAAGCAGTTACATCCCTATTTATAGAGTTCCTCCCATAGTTCATGAGGACTTGAACTCTAATAATAAATAAATATTAAATAAACCTCTACTTGACTCTAACTGAACCAAACCGACTCAATAAACAACTAGACCAAACAGACTCAATAAACATTATACAAAAGCTTAGAAAAAGGGTCCTAACACCCTATTAAAGAGGTGAAGATGCCGGCTAGGGTTAGGAGGTTGTTTCTTAGAGAAGAATTAGGAGTTGTAAAGGAATATGAGTCGTGAGTAGAAGTCCTGTTAGGAGTTGGTTAGAAGTAGGAGTCTTGAGAAGGAGTCCTATTAGGAGTTAGGGTTTAGAAACCCTATAAATAGCCATGTACTCCTCTTCTTTTGATAAGCAATAGATGAATCTTTTCTGCAGCCTTTGAGCAGGAACTTGGAGAGAGGAACCCCTATAGAGTTCCAAGGAGGCCAATCCCCTAAAGAGATCAACCCCAAATTTAGAATCTGCAAGGGTTCTATCACTTGGTATCAGAGCAGCATTCTTGGCGTCTCGTTGCCCTTCCACAGCCATCCATCAACCCTCCACAACCGCCCAAAGCAATTCCCACAATTGCTTAAGAGATCGTTGCCAAATTCTGCTATCATCTCCACCACCACGGATCATCCTTTGATCTCCTCGTGAATTGCAACAGGTTCTGGTTTTTTACCTTACTACTGCTGCAATTTAGTTATCCTTATTTGAAAATCCTAAAAAAAATTTTCCTATATTGCTGCATAAACTTTTCGTCATAAAGTTTTCATCTCTACGATGAAAGATACATTACAGAATTCCAACCGTATAGCACCGTCTGTTTGATCTTTCTACTGTGATTTTTCTATCCAAATCTCTACGAAATTTTTATGACATCTTTGACATTTCCTAACAGCATATTTCCTTTGGTTTTGTCAAAAAATTCTCAATATAAACCATTGATATTTTACGTCCAATATGCTATACTTGAAAATCTGCACTATAAAATTTCTGACGCATAGCACTATTTGTTTGATCTTGATACTACGTTGTTTCTATCCAAATCTCTACGAAATTTTTATGATAGCTTTGACACTTCCTAACAGCAAATTTTCCTTTGGTTTCATCAAAAAATTCTTAATATAAACTATTGATCTTTTACGTCCAATCTGCTATACTTAAAAATCTGTGTTGTAGAAAATTTCAGCCGCATATTGTTGCCTTAACCCATCTATTTGCAATCTTTTTTGAATGAAATTTCTTATACACTTCATATATCATTTTGGCTTCCATCTAAAATTGATCTATTAAGAAATTCATCTCTAAAAATTATTTTGTGTTGCTATAAATTTTCATCGTAACCCGTTGAAATTTTTCAACGAGAATTCTGCAATCGCAACTTGCACCAATTTCCTTGCTATTATACTGCCAAAATTTTCTTGATTAAGTTAGATATCCTTGCTGTCATATAAACTGTGATTTTTCTATCAATTCTCTCCTCAATTCTCTCAAGTTTTTGGTAGAAATTACGTCAAGAATCCGTTGTTTCTTCGACGATAATTCTACTCTTACAAGACAGCACATATGTGCTGTAACTTCCACTGATTTCTATCAAACCTTTGCTACCATCTACCACAGATCCAAAACTTTCATCTACAGCCCTTAAACTTCACCAAACCACACCCTCAAACTGCACCCAAATTAGCCACAAAACAAGCCTAAACTGTTGCCTACATCCACCAATCCACCAACCCTTTCGACTATCATCTCTCTCAACCAATACATGTCTTTAACCCGACAACAAAAGAATGATCTTAACATCAGAGATTTGGCAGCATATACTATGACATCTGAGGAGGTAATCAATGCTAAATTTGAAGTCTTCGAGGCGCGAATGGAGGATAAGATTAGGACGCTCTTTATTGAACTCAGATTGGGCCGACTATTAAGCCCGAAGAAATCACATCAAGGAGAGAGCTTTGCCCAATCGCACCAAGCCCAAAGATATGACTTCCAAGAGAGGGGAAGCTCTATGACCAACCCCAACAATCCGTGCATGAGAGTGGACTTCCCTAGATAGGAAGAAAGAGACCCGATTGGTTGGATCTCACACGCGGAGCGATATTTTCGGTACCATAAAACCACGGATGCATCTATGGTGAAAATTGTAGCTATACATCTTGAAGGGGATGCTATACAGTGGTTTGACTAGTTTGAACATACTTATGGAGTCATTTCATGGCAACAATTCAAAGAAGGACTACTGATCCGCTTCAAACCAACCGATTACGAGAATATTGACGGATAACTAGCAAAGATCCGACAAACCTCTACCATTTAGGAGTACCAAACTAGGTTTGAAAGGTTATCTAATCAAACTCATGATTGGTCTCAAAAACAGCTATTGAGGACCTTCATTAAGGGCTTGAAGCCGGAGATCCGAGGAGAAGTTAAAGCGCGACAACCATATACGCTTATAGCAGCCATCTCTTTCGCACGACATCAAGAGGAGCAATTGAACCATGAAGCTCAAAGGACTAGGGTCACTCCTCAACCAGTAATATTGAAGCCCTCAGACCCCCATACTGTGGACCAAGTCCCTACACCAAAGAGGTTAACAAGAGAAGAGCTTTGGGAGCGATATGCGAAGGGGTTATGTTGGCATTGTGACGAGTCGTGGAGCCGTGAGCATCACTGTAGTAAAGGGAGACTTCTTATGATTGAACCAATAGAAGAAGACGTCATTGAATATCCAAAAGAGAGCCTTGAACATGAATAAGAAGATATAGAAGAAGAGCTACAACCAACCGAAGTTACGGTACATACACTAGCCGGCTACTCAAACCCGCAAACGATGAAAGTTGGAGGCCTTCTCAAACAACAGCCGATCATTGTTCTCATCAACACGAGTAGTACTAATAACTTTCTAAACAGTAAGGTTACTATCCAGATGGCTTTACCTATCGAGAATTGCAATAGGTTTGATGTTAAGGTCGCCGATGGATGGATTTTGAAGTATGATCGTAGGCGCCCGCATGTGAAACTATTGCTGATCATGAGGCCTTACCAAGAGATAATTGCATATTTCTTCCTTCTCCCTCTTGATGATCATGAAGCCATGCTCATAATTAAATGGTTGATGATATTAGGTGATATTTCTTGAAATTTTATGCAACTAATTATGAAATTTTACAGTAAGGAGAAACAGGTGATACTAAACGGGAAACATGGGGGTGACGTAACGACGATTTGCACACAACAAATGGAGAAAGTTTTGCATAAAGCATGTAGCAGATTTTTGGTACAACTTGAGCAGCAAACTAAGGGAGAGCCAATAGAATTTGAAGATCCAAACCTACTTTCTTTGCTTGCTGAATTTTCAGATATATTTGACGAACCGTACAACCTACCTTTTACCCGTCGGCATGATCATTATATAACGATTCTTTCAGGCAAACCTCTAGCAAATACTTGGTCATATCAATATCTACATCTCCAGAAGGATGAAATAGAAAGGATTGTAAAAGAGATGCTCGAAACAGGAGTTATTCGGCTAAGTTGCAACCTCTACTCTTCACCGGTGCTACTTGTACGCAAGAAGGACGGAACATGGCCAATATGCGTTGATTACCGAGCTCTCAATGGCATAACCATCAAGGACAAATGTTAGGACTCCAGTTAGGCGGTGGCACCACCTGAGCTCCGTCTCCGAGCTCTGGCAGGAGGTGCAACCGCCCCTGACAGGAGGTGGCACCGTCTAGAGGCTCAGTCTTCGAGCTCTGCCAGGCGGTGCAACCGCCAGACCCCAGAATTCTAGGAATTGACAATTTTGAGCTCGGAATTCAAACTGGGTTGGGGCCTATAAATACCCCACCCTTTCAGCAATGACAGAGTAACCAAAAACCACCGAAATCCTGATCTTACTCTGTGTTTTTGAGAGCTCAAAAAGTGCTGTATGAGTTAAAAGTTCTCCTTCCTCTTTTCTTCCAAGTTTTGATCTGTCAATAGAGGAAAGAAAATTCTATAAGGGTTGTCTCCTAAGCCCGTCAAAGGGAGTGAAACTGTAAAAGGGTGGTTGGCCTTCGCCTATTGAAGGAAGGCCTCTAGTGGACGTTAGTGACCTCATCGGTGAAGGAAGCCAGAAGTGGATGTAGGTTAAGATTGACCGAACCACTCTAAATCTCAGTTTGCATTTACTTTGAGCATATTATCTTTATTGCAAACCTCCTCAATAGCTTACTGCCTTCTGCGCATTTACGATCGTGTTTCAAGTTCAGTATTTTCCGAATCGATGTTTAGACGTAAATCAGTTTTATCGTATGAACATCATATTTCAGTTTACGCTTACATTCTAATTTCCATCACAACTGCAAACTGCCTTCATAGACTTGCTTTAACTGCATCTTGCTTGATTACAACTTAAAGTGATTTACGAATCGGATTTTCTATCGAAATCGCTCTTATCATATGAACGTGATTTTAATTGTCGAAAGTTTTCCATTGCACTAATTCACCCCCCCCCCCCCCCCCCCCCCCCTCTTAGTGCTCTTGATCCTAACAATTAGTATCAGAGTGGGGTTAACTCTCAAATGGATTAAAACCCAAGAGAGATGGCATACGCAGGAAACCAAGAGGGTCATTCTATTACACGTCCACCTATGTTCAATGGGACGGACTATACCTATTGGAAGACCCGAATGATGATCTTCCTTATTTCAATGGATTTTGAACTTTGGAATCTTGTCAAAAATAGATTTTCGAAGTATTCTCTTCCAATGATCGATTGGAATGAATTGGAGAAGAAGACTTTCGCTCTTAATGCAAAGGCTATGAATGCCTTATTTTATGCACTTGATAAAAATGAGTTTAATCGTGTTTCGATTTGTGAAACCACATTTGATATTTGGCACACACTCGAAGTGACTCATGAAGGCATAAGTAGAGTGAAAGAGTCAAAAATCAATCTTTTGTTACACTCTTTTGAACTTTTCCGGATGAAACCGAGTGAGACTATTGGCGACATGTTTACCCGTTTCACGGATGTCGTCAACGGTCTAAAAGGACTCGGAAAAAGTTTTTCGGATTTTGAGCTAGTAAATAAGATTCTAAGATCCCTTCCTAAGAGTTGGGACCCTAAAGTCACTACTATTCAAGAGGCTAAAGATTTAAACAACTTCCCTCTTGAAGAACTAATCGGATCATTAATGACCTATGAAATGACATGCAAGGCTCGTGAAGAGCAAGAAGACATCCTTCCAAAGAACAGGAAGGATATGACACTTAGAACTTTAGATGACCACTTGAGAGAAAACTCAAGTGATGAGGACTGTGACGATGACTTGGCACTTCTAACAAGGAAATTCAAAATATTCGTTAAGAGAAACAAGTTTAAAAATGACACAAAAAATAAACTTGAACCCAAAAAGAACCAAGTTATTTGCTACGAGTGTAAAAAGCCAGGACACTACAAAAGTGATTGTCCCCAAGCCAAGAAGAGAACATCAAAGAAGAAGCCACTCAAAGCAACGTGGGATGACTCGAGCGCGTCCGAAGAAGAGGAGTCCAACACCGAGCAAGTTGCTCATTACGCCTTAATGGCCATCGGAGAGGAGGTAATAAATTTAATTGATGCAGATTTAACATTTGATGAGTTATTAAATGCCTTCCATGACTTATTTGATGAATGTAAGATTATTAGTAGAAAATACAAATTACGAAAAAAGGAGCATGATAGTCTTGTAATTTCGATAAGTTAAAAACTGAATATCATGATAGTTTAGGTTCTTGCATAAAATGCCATGATCTAGAAACTATCCAAAAGGAAAACTTGCTACGTAAGGACACCTTGAAGAAATTCGAGGTTGGTAGCAAGTCTTTGAACATGATCCTTACAAACAAGGGTCACGTTCCCAAAAGAAGTGGAATCGGATTTGTGAGAAATCCTCACCAAAATCCAACCACCTTCATAAAAGGCCCCATCCTACATGTTCAACACCAAAGCAAATGCAACTTTTGTTGCAACCATGGATACAATACGCATTATTATCCATACAAGAAAATTAGTCTGAACAAATTAATTTGGGTTCCTAAAGGAACCATGACAAACTCTATGCAACATGATAAACGATATAGATCAACATGATAAACGATATAGATCAATGTTTATCAATTTTTGATAAACATATATTGCAATCTCCTTCTTCATGCCTTCTCACCAATAATAACTTTGGAGATCTCTATACATCTTAGTGCTACCAAGATGCATGGTGTACTTTGAATTATGACCATCCCTCAGGATTTGATTTTTTGATATCTGAGTCATTTGGAACACATATTCTATCCCTAAATCTCAATAGGCCATCCTTTGAAACTCAAAAATTCACTTTCAATCCCTTTTCTACTTCATTCCTTAAGCAGATCAAGCATCGATCTCGTAGTTATCCTCCTTTAATTTGTTGAATGAGATCAGATTGCACTTGGATGGAGGCCATTAATATCATTGAGTCTTGCCATTTTCTCATAACATTCGAATCATAATTCTCTTCTAATAACTTCAATTGCTTCACAACCAAAGTCGCCATAAAACTTGTAGATTTTTTACTAAGGGCATCTGCTACAACATTAGCTTTACCCGGGTGATAACGAATGGTACAATCATAATCCTTTAGAAGTTCTATCCATCTCCGCTGTCTCATGTTTAACTCTTTTTGAGTAAAAATATACTTTAAACTCTTATGATCAGTAAAGATTTCAAATGTTTGTTCATACAAGTAATGCCTCCAAATCTTTAGAGCAAAAACAATTGCTGCCAATTCCAAATCATGAGTTGGATAATTCAGTTCATAACTCTTTAGTTGTCTAGAAGCATAAGCAATCACTTTCCCTTCTTGCATCAAAACACATCCAAGGCCCTTTCTTGAGGCATCAGTGTAAACCATAAATCCCTCATCACCACTTGGAATAGTGAGAATAGGGGCACTAGTCAATCTCCTTTTTAACTCTTGAAAACTTTGCTCACAATCATCACCCCATACAAATTTCACATTCTTTTGAGTGAGTTTGGTGAGAGGTTGAGCGATTCGAGAAAATCCCTCCACAAATCTCCTATAATAACCTACCATGCCCAAGAAGCTTCTAACTTCTGTCACGTTTGTTGGTACTTCCCACTTAACAACAGCTTCCACTTTCTTTGGATCAACAGATATACCCTTCCCTGAAATCACATGGCCTAAGGAAGTAATTTCATTCAACCAAAATTCACATTTGCTGAACTTTACATACAACTTCTTTTCTCTTAGTATGGATAATACATTTCTCAAGTGTTCCTCATGCTCCTGATTACTCCTTGAATATACTAATATGTCATCAATGAATACAATCACACAATCATCCAAGAATGGCTTAAATATCCTATTCATCAGTTCCATAAAAGCTGCAGGGGCATTAGTTAAACCAAAAGGCATCACTAAGAATTCATAGTGAACATATCGAGTTCTAAAAGCTGTTTTTGGAATATCCTCCTTCATGATCTTCAACTGATAGTAACCTGACCTTAAATCAATCTTGGAGAATACTTGTGCACCCTGCAATTGATCAAACAAATCATCAATTCTGGGTAGGGGATACTTGTTTTTGATGGTCACCTGATTCAATTGTCTATAATCAATACAAAGCCTTAACGTTCTATCCTTCTTCTTAACTAATAGCACCGGAGCACCCCATGGTGAAACACTGGGTCGAATGAAACCCTTATCTAATAGTTCTTGTAGTTGCTTTTTCAATTCCTCTAGCTCGAGTGGTGCCATTCTGTAAGAAGGCTTAGATATTGGGATTGTCCCAGGGACCAAATCAATAGTAAATTCACCCTCTCTATTTGGAGATAAACCGGGCAAGTCATCTGAAAATACATCAGGGAACTCTTTGACCACTGTAATTTCATTTAGGTGAGTTTCTTGATTTGAATGCTCCTTTACACACACCATATAACAAAAACAACCCTTCTGCATAAAACGATAAGCTTGAAGTGCTGATATCAAGCAAGGAGGCAAATCATGCCTAATACTCTCAAAGTAAAATATAGGTTGATCTGGTATGCAGAAAGTAATTATTTTTGTATAGTAATCAACATTAGCATGATAGGAAGATAGTCAATCGATGCCAAGTATAATATCAAAACTTCAAATATCTAGGAGAACCAAATCAGCATGAAGTTTGTGTTCTACAATAGAAATCAAACAAGATGACCAGATCGAGTTTGTTATCAAACAATCCCCAATAACCGTATTTATATATAGCATATAATCTAGTGGTTTAGGTTGAATGCTCATGTGATAAGCAAAATATTGCGAATCCAATCATAGACGAGACATATGGTCAAACAAATATTTGTATTCTTTCAGAAACATGAATAGTACCTTCGACCACTAATTCAGAAGCTTTAGAATCATATTCAGTAATAGCATACACTCTAACATAGGCTGATAATTTATGAGGCAGTGATTCTTTTTTCTTATTCAAAGGTCAGTCTTTTATTTAATGATCCAAATTTTCACAAGCAAAATAGGCTCCAATCACCTACAAATACAAACTTATTTCATAATCTAACTTGCATCGTACACAGGATTGAATCTTTTGTGGTGACTTTCCTTTTCAAATCGATGATGTCTTGACCGTCTTGTTATCATATTCTGATTCATTTCTAATCTTTTTTTTTTTTTGGTAAACTTGTCCTTGCTATTCCTATCCTTGATCTCTATAAATTCTTTTGATCATCAGAACAATTTTGTACATAAAATATCTTCTCCAATCGCATCATCTATTTTTTTTTGCTACCAATGTATTAGGTTCACCACGCTTCTACTACGCCACTCTGATTTAATATCCCCGATCAACCCTTTTATCACACTTAATTAATCAAAAGCAGACGAAGTAGGAGGACTAAATGTCCTTGTCATCCTAGATTCCTAAAATGCATCAAAGAAAATTTTCACCAATCACTATAGTTCACTAGACCTTAATATATTTTGCACGTCAACATATCGAATATTTCAGTGATCCTCAAACCATGCTCTGATACCACTCTGTCACGCCCCTCCCGAATTTAATTCTCATTTAGGAGGTGTGAACCTAATTCAAGATTGATAATATTTAATTCAACAAACAATCCAGGATCCAATCACACATTTGAGGTCACTAAGAAAAACATTCAAGTTATTCACCTCTACAATCCATAATTCACAAAACCTGTGCAGTCTATAATCATACATCATGTCACTAGATGATTCTTAAAATCCAAAAGCAACTTAACTAAACCATAAGTATATCATAAATCCATAAGCACGGTAATTAATGCAATCACAAAACCAACATATACTACATGTTTATATCAGTACACAGTTTAGACTTAACATTTCCAAAATCCTGACGTAAGAGGTACTTTTCAAATATTTACAAGATACATCAATATAGATTTGTCATTGATATTTCATTACACCCAAAAAGAACTTATACAACATCAACCAATCAAGTACAAAATATTTGCCCCAAAATCTTCTAGTTTTCCATTGCCTCAACCCAATTTACACATTTTAGTGAGCGATAAGCTATCCTGAAAAATTTATATAGCAACGGGGTGAGAATATAAAGCTCAGCAAATGACTAACATATCCATAGCAAAGATGACAGTTTTCAAACAAATGAGGTATCAAAATACAAAGCAGAGATACAAGATGAAACAGTAGCATGTTATGTTTGAATGCAGAATTACAATATCATATCGTTCGAAGCACATTTTATTCATACAATCGAGGAAAGGTAATTGGAGCATATCATTGGCATAAGGAGCATATAGATGACATATGGTAATTTCAAGGCATAACAAAGACGTAAGGAGCATTTTGGATATCATGAATGCATAATTACGATGTCATTTCGTTCGAAGCACGTTTTATTCATACAATCGAGGAAAGGTAATTGTAGCATATCATTGGCATAAGGAGCATATCGATGACATATGGTAGTTTTCAAGGTATAACAAAGACTTATAACATTTCAGAAATATATCAAAGAACAAAACATGAATAGAAGCTCAAATGTCACATGACGATGCATTCATTTCATTCTTATCCAAAGCATGTATAGAAACATAGCCAAAGCTTTGGATATCATATCAAACACATAGAAGGTGAAGTGGGATCATAACATAATATGGTCCATCCATTTCTGAATGACCAACAAACGTAAGTCTCCCACGTTTGGGAGCTCCATCCACCACGTCTGAGTGAAGTCATAGGGGGCCGGCAGAGCATCGCGGGCTCTAAGCATAACTCCCTTTACCATTTCTGGCAAAGGTTTACATTTATCCCACGAACATCGAAGTACAAAGGGATAGTATGAATAATAAAATTAGCATATATTGGAAGCACATGCGAAACAATGAAATGTACATATGCCTTTCGAGTCAATACGATACAAACATAATCTTTCACAAATGTATTCAGATTTGAAAAGAAACAAAAGCAAGAGCATACAAGGATTTCAAGAAATCATATATAGCTCAATTGAAATAAGAAAGTTAGATAAATTCAATGTCCAAAGAAATGAAACTGGAAGAAGCACATATCGAAAGCAAATGTGGAACAATGGGATGCATGTGCCGAATCATTGCGATGCAAATATGATCTTTAGATGATAGCTGTAGATGTACAAATAAATAAAGGACAAAGTATATAGGAATTTAAGGTAATAATGTAAAGCTTAACTGAAGTAAGAGTTTTTGCCGAAATCGATTTTCAAAGAGAAGAAACAAGGAAAGCCGAAATCGACCAAAGCTCGATTCTGGCAGAATATGATAGGAACATTATATAAACTATTTGGATAACCAATTATATTTGGATAACTATTTGGCAAAAAAACCTCAAGCTCTTCTTCTTCTTCTTCTTCTTCTTATTCTTCTTTTTCTCAAACTCACGTTGGCTGCAACTCTTCAGGTTTGTTTTCTTTAACCTTTCATCTAATTATTTGGGTTTTGGCAAATGCAAAAGTTACAAGGTGTCATGCATGCATGAAAGGGGCTAGGTGTCATCTTTAGAGCAAAGATAAGTGGCACCAACCTTAGGTTAGCTAGTGACACATGTCCACTATATATTTTTTTTTTAAACTTAAATCTGAATCTTTCATAAATTATATCAAACTTCTAATATTTACTCTTAGGTCCCTAGCCATAAACTTTTAATATAATATTATTGAATATAAAATAATTATTAAATAATCCTTATTTTTACAAACAAACCTTTTACTAAATTTTTAAAAAATGGGGGATGTTACAATAATAGCCTCCCTAATCATGTATTTAAATTAACCAAAGCTCTCTATGGTTTAAAACAAGCCCCAAGAGCTTGGTATGATAGACTAAGTACTTTTCTTATTGAAAATAATTTCACAAAAGGCAAGGTCGATACTATATTGTTTATCAAGAACTTTGAAAATAATTTTCTTATTGTTCAGATTTATGTTGATGATATTATCTTCGGTTCTACGAATGAATCTCTTTGTGAATCTTTTGCTAAAACCATGAGTCTCGAATTTGAAATGAGTTTGATGGGAGAATTAATCTTTTTCTTAGGCTTACAAATTAAGCAACTAAGCAATGGCATCTTTATTAGTCAAACTAAATATGCTTTAGATCTACTGAAAAGATTTAATATAGATAGCTCAAAAAGCTATTAACACCCCTATGAGCACCTCCACTAAGTTAAAAGTTGATCAAAGTGGAGAAAGATTCGATCAAAAAACTTATAGGGGTATGATAGGAAGTTTACTTTACCTCACTGCAACTAGACTAGATATCATGTTCAGTGTAGGACTTTGTGCTAGGTTTCAATCGAACCCTAAGATATCTCATCTCAAAGCGGTTAAAAGAATACTTAGATATCTTAAAGGTACCACAAATCTAGGATTATGGTATCCAAAATTAGAAAATTTTGAGTTAATTGCTTATGCTGATGCGGATTTTGCTGGGTGTAGCCTAGATAGAAAAAGCACATCAGGAACAATTCAATTTTTGGGACATTCCCTTGTTTCCTGGTCATCTAAGAAACAAAACTCGGTTGCACTATCAATAAACGAAGCTGAATATATTGCAGCTAGTGCACGTTGTGCACAAGTTGTGTGGATGAAAAAAACCTTAGAAGATTATAAAGTCTATCTTAAAAACATTCCCATTAAATGTGATAACACGAGTACAATATATTTAACAAAGAATCCCATTCAACACTCAAGAACAAAACATATTGATATTAGACATTGTTGGGAAATTATTGGGGGGGCGACATCATATGCGCAGCGGAAGAACAAGAAAACAAAATCCTCGATTCCCAAAAAGATGTTCGTCGTCGTGCGAAGATTGGTGCGCAAAATCCGCAAAATACAAAACTGCGTATAGAGATTGTGTTACCTAGGGAGATCGTATATCCCTGTTTCCTTGCAGATCCTTAGGCGAGGGTGAAGGAGGTCAAGCGTCCTCCTCTCTAGCGGTGATCCACACAGCAGGGTTGCGACGACGCTCCTCAAAACTCCAGGCCTACTCTGAGGTGGAGAGGGAGAGAAGAATAGGAAAGGCAAGCAAATACTCTAGCCTATGAGGCTGTGAATCCCTCCTATTTATAGAGATCCCGTGTCAAACCCTAATGGGTCCTTCCCTAGTGGGTATTCGATCTGCATCCAATAAGACAAGGGCTCCGTCAGATATCTCATATCCGAACCTCTACTCATCGCAATGCCTACCATATGTGTGTGACCCTCTAGGCCCAATATCGACCTGGCCGTGAGTCATACCTGTCAGAACTCCTTCTAACTCAGTGAATTATTATCTCTGTAATAATTCACTCGACTCATCGACTACGGACGTACTAGGCCACTACGCCGTAGTCCCCAGACGATACAGGGGAATCCAATTCATTGGACCTGTCTGTCCTCAGTTACCATGTACCTATAGTCCCTCATCCATCTAATATCCCAGAGACCGTATATCGAGCATGGTGTTGTCAGACCCATACGGTTTCTACTCGAGTCTCGCTCTAATCGGATTCTCCCGGAGAACTCTTTCTCTCTCAACCCGAATGACCCTGGCCAGGGATTTGTCTGAGCAAGAACACATAGGATATTCCTCTCATGACGCCGAGAGTTGATGATCCTCTATTGACACTCAATAGCCCTCGTAAGGTCGACTACCACTCCCAATGACCAGCTGTACTAGATCTGGGAACAGTCAAACCTATAAGTCTGGTATCAAAGAGTGGAGCACTCATACAGGACATCCTTGGTGTCTCAAGTCTAAGGACCAGATACACCACTAGGACTACGGAATCGCTGTCTGACAATAAGGCATCATCAACCATCCAGCATTCCGTAAGCGGATCAATCAGTGAACTCATTCTCTAATGAGCACCTATACTGTATCCTTAGTGTCCCTACACGAGCAGCTATGAGACCAACTGCATCCATCATATGGACGGGTATACAGCACACCAGTCTATCCGGTTATCACGATGTCCTTCTCGAGTAACCTATGACCGGGATTATTTAGGATATGTGTTTAAAGGTGAATCGATCTCATTATCGTGATCTCATCACAATCCGATTCCCATTGCACAAATCCAAGGACATCACAATATATATATGCACATATGCAATTGTTATAAAGTGATATACGCCAAAATATAATAAGCAAAAAGATTATGTATCAAGTCACACGTGCCATCACTCACGTGATTGGCTTGCTGGGCACCTATGACTAGCAATCTCCCACTTGACCTAAAGCCAATCACCTATGTGTCTGATCCCCATCAGACTCCTGTGACGCTCATAGATAATCTGAGACAAAGGCTTTGTCAGTGGATTTGCAATGTTATCTTCGGATGGAACTCTTTCCACTACTACATCTCCTCGGGTTACGATCTCTCTGATAAGTTGGAACCTCCTCAGAACACTTCTGATGAGACCCGGGTTCCCTTATTTGAGTAATCGCCCCGTAGTTGTCGCAATATAAGTAAGTCGGCTCCTCGTTACTCGGCACGACTCCCAAATCTGTGATGAACTTATTCATCCAGACTCCCTCCTTTGCTGCATCCGATGCAGCAATGTACTCCGCCTCTGTGGTCGAGTCAGCAGTGGTATCTTGCTTGGAACTCTTCCAGCACACTGCTCCTCCATTCAAGGTGTACACATACCCTAAATTCGACTTGCTATTATCGACATCAGACTGAAAACTTGAGTCAATGAAGCCTTCAACCTTAAGGCTATTACCTCCATATACTAGTAAAAGATCCTTAGTCCTTCTCAAGTACTTAAGGATACACTTTACTGCTTTCCAGTGCTCCAAGCCTGGATCCGCCTGATACCTGCTCGTGACACTCAGAGCATGCTCTATATCAGGCCTAGTACATAGCATGGCATACATGATATACCATATTGCTGAGGCATAAGGTATCATATCCATGTTCGCCCTTTCTTAGAATTTTCAATGCCAAACATTTTGACAATGGTTTCTATGTACCTGGACTGGGACAAGCCAAGCATCCTCTTGGATCTATCTCTATAGATTCTAATCCCCAAGATATAGGATGCTTCCCCTAAGTCCTTTATGGAGAAGTGTCTAGATAACCAAGTATTTACTGTGGATAGCATTCCTACATCATTCCCAATGATGAGGATGTCATCCACATATAACACCAAAAAGGTGATAGCGCTCCCACTTACCTTCCTATACACACAAGGCTCATCTTCATTCTTAACGAAGTCATAAGATCTGATTGACTCATCAAATCTTATGTTCCAACTTCGGGAAGCTTGCTTTAGTCCATAAATGGATTTAAGCAACCTACACACCTTATCTAGGCAGTTCTTGGACACGAATCCCTCAAGTAGCATCATATACACCTCCTCCTTGAGGTTCCCATTGAGGAATGCGGTTTTCACATCCATCTGCCAGATCTCATAATCATAGTGTGCTGCAATAGCCAATAGAATTCTGATGGATTTTAGCATTTCTACGGGTGAGAAGGTTTCATCGTAGTCAACACCTTGCCTTTGACGATACCCTTTAGCTACTAGCCTTGCTTTATAGGTCTCTACCTTTCCATCTACTCCGATCTTTTTCTTAAAGATCCATTTGCAACCGATGGGTACAATACCTTCGGGCGCATCAACTAGGTTCCAAACCTTATTGGAATACATAGAATCCATCTCAGAATTCATGGCTTCTTGCCACTTCCCGGAGTCTATACTCATAATAGCCTCCTCGTATGTTTGAGGATCAATATCCTCTACATCCTCTCCTCTAATATGTCTCATATCTCTCAGGAGGATGGGATACTCTATCAGACCTACGTAAAGTTGATACTTGTGTATTAGGTACCCGAACAAACTCGGGCTGTAGAGTGGTGCTTGAGCTTGGTTCTCCAACCTCGCTCAATTCTATCATTCTCCCACTGTCTCTGTCAAGAATGTGTTCCTTCTCAAGGAACACTACTCTCTTAGCTAAAAAGACCTTTTGGTCCTCGAGATGATAGAAGTAATACCCATAAGTTTCCTTGGGGTATCCCACAAATATGCATCGCTCTGTTCTTGATTCTAACTTATCGGGGTTGTGTCTTTTAACGTGGGCTGGGCAGCCTCAAATCTTAACAACCTTAAGATCAGGCTTCTTCCCTTTCCATATCTCATATGGTGTAGACACTACCGACTTAGTTGGAACTCTGTTCAGTAGGTAAGCTGTGGTTTCTAGGGCATATCCCCATAATGAGATAGGTAGGTCAGCGAAACTCATCATGGACCGTACCATATCTAATAAAGTACGATTTCTCCTTTCAGAGACACCATTGAGCTGAGGTGTGTAAGGAGGTGTCCATTGGGATAATATCCCATGGTCCTTGAGGAACTGAGTAAACTCTGTACTTAAGCACTCACCTCCTCGACCTGATCGAAGAGTTTTGATACTCTTTCCAGTCTGGTTCTCCACCTCATTCTTATACTCTCTGAATTTCTCAAAGGCCTCGGACTTGTACTTCATTAAGTACACATATCCATACCTTAAGAAATCATCAGTAAATGTAATGAAGTAGGAGTAACCTCCAATGGCATGAGTTGACATGGGTCCACATACATCACTATGTATGAGTTCCAATAGCTCAGTGGCTCTCTCTCCAATTCCACTAAATGGAGATTTGGTCAGTTTTCCACGAATGCAAGGCTCACAAGTTGCATATGACACATAGTCGAATGCATCTAGATATCCATCATTTAGCAACTTTTGAATCCTTCTTTCATGGATGTGACCTAGCCTACAATGCCACAGGTATGCACTGTTCAACTCATCTCGTTTCCTTTTGGACACATTTACATTCATGATATGTGGAGTAGTGTCTAACATAAATAAACCATTATGCAATGTTCCTTTCGTGATGATCTTATCATCTAATAATATTGAACAACCATTGTTCTCAAAAACAAATTTATATCCACTAACTGTTAAACATGAAATGGAGATAATGTTTTTGATAATAGAAGGAACAAAATAACATGCACCTAATGCAATGTAAGCTCCACTAGGCAGATGTAGGGCGACCTCGCCAACAGCTAATACAGCAACTTTTGCTCCATTACCCATCTTGAGGTCCATCTCGCCTCTCTCTAGTCTCTTAGGCCTTGCTAGAACCTGCAACGAATTGCATATATGATAAGCACTACCGGTATCCAATACCCATGTGTTATCATAAGAGTCTGACAAATGGAGACTGATCATGAATGTACCTGAAGCTTCATCAAGCTTTTGTTTCGCCCTTTCTGCAAGGTACTCTTTGCAGTTTCTCTTCCAATGCCCATCTTTACCATAGTGGAAGCATTGGCCTTTGTCCTTTCCTGGGTCTTTCTTAGCAACCTTTGCTTTACCTTGTTTGCCCTTGCCCTTTCCCTTCTTAAGGGACCTTTCTGCTTTCCTTTTCTTTCTGGTCTCACCAGTGTAGAGAACTGGCTTCTCTTTCTTAATAGTACTCTCTGCCTCTCTCAAGGAGCTCTGGGAGAGTCACCTCAAGCTTGTTCATATTAAAATTCATTATGAACTATGAAAAGGAATCTGGTAGGGACTGAAGCACAATGTCCACACACAAGTTATCCTCTATGACCATTCCTAGACCTATGAGTTTCTCTATCCACTCAATCATCTTTACGACATGGTTCTGAACCGGTGTCCCCTCAGTCATCCTAGCGTGGAAAAGGCTCTTGGATATCTCATATTGTTGAGTCCTTCCCTGTTCCTCAAACAATTTGCGGACATGTAGGAGAATGGATCTGGCATCCATCTTTTCATGTTGTCTCTATAACTCTGGAGTCATAGAGCCCAACATATAGCACTAAGCAAGAGTGGAGTTGTAACATCCCCCATTTTTGAAAATTTAGTAAAATATTTGTTTGTAAAAATAAGGATTATTTAATAATTATTTTATATTAAATAATATTATATTAAAGTTTATGGCTAAGGACCTAAGAGTAAATATTAAAATTTTGATATGATTTATAGAATATTCAGAATTGAGTAAATAAAAATAAAATAAAATAAAAATTAGTGGACATGTGTCACTAGCTAGCCTAATGGTGCCACTTATCTTTGCTCTAAAGATGACACCTAGCCCCTTTCATGCATGCATGACACCTTGCAACTTTTGCATTAGCCAAAACCCAAATAATTAGATGAAAAGTTAAAGAAAACAAACCTGAAGAGTTGCAGCCAACGTGAGTTTGAGAAGAGAAGGGAAGAAGAAGAAGAAGAAGAGGAATTGAAGAAGAAGATTTGATTGAGGTTTTGCATCAACTCCCCCCATTTGGGAATCAAATTTGTTTAAGGCAAGTGTTCTAACCTCTTCCTACAGAATTCCTAATCTCTGTTTTCCTTTTAATTCTTCATAATGCAAAAGATTTCAGCTTAGTACCAAACCGTTCTTTCCTTTTGATACAAAGCCATGAATCTGAAATTTTTCGGTAATCTGACTTCTGTACATTGTTTTCGATCTAACTTTTAGCACTAAACTCTGAATTAGGTAAAACCTATTCCATTTGAAAGTAGACTCAAATATCTTTATTTTGACACTAAGATTGAATGATTTGGAGTTTAAATGCCTACTAAAACTTCTGTCTAAATTAACCCTACAGATTCTGCAAAACAGGGACTGAAATTTCTGACCTCTTGTTGCTTAACTACTTATAACTTTCTGCTATGAACTCAGATTCATACAAAGTATGATTTATTCGAAGATAGACTCAAAATGCTTTCTGTATATACCTGATTTGAAATTTTTGGATTAGAATTGCTAACTGAAACATCTGCTTTCATCGACCCTATGGATTCAGTAAAACAGAGCTAATATTTTCTGACCTTTCGCTACGAAATTATCTGTAACTCCCGGTTGTAAATTCCAAATCTTGTAAAGCTTGATTTGCATAAAACTAGATTGACAAAGCTTTCTAATGACACCTATTTTGTATAAATTGGAGCATAATTGGTTATCTAAATAGTTCATACAATGTCCCTATCAAATTCTGCCAGAATCGAGCTTTGGTCGATTTCGGCTCTCCTTGTTTCTTCTCTTTGGAAATCGATTTCGGCAAACACTCTTCAGTTAAGCTTTACATTATTACCTTAAATTCCTGTATACTTTTGTCCTTTATTTATTTATCTGCAGCTATCATCTAAAGTTCATGTTTTCAGCGTAATGATTCGGCACATGCATCCCATTGTTCCGCATTTGCTTTCGATATGTGCCTCTTCCAGTTTCATTTCTTTGGATATTGAATTCATCTAACTTTCTTATTTCAATTGAGCCATATGTGATTTCTTGAAATCCTTGTACACTCCTGCTTTTGTTTCCTTTTAAATCTGAATACATTTGTGAAAGATTCTGTTTGTATCGTATTGACTCGAAAGGCATATGTACATTTCGTTGTTCCGCATGTGCTTCTGATATATGTCAATGTTATTGTTCGTACTACCTTTTTGTACTCTGGTGTCTTGTGGGATATTGTGAACCTTTGCCAGAAATGGTAAAGGGAGTTATGCTTAGAGCTCGCGATTGCTCTGCCGGCCCCATTGACTTCACTCAGACGTGGGTGGATGGAGCTCCCAGACGTGGGAGACTTATGCGTGGTCATCCAGAAATGGATGGACCATATTATGTTATGATCCCACTTCACCTTCTATCTGTTTGATATAAAATTCAGAGCCGACCTAGCACTTGGGCAGGGTGAGAGGGCTCGAGTAGGAAAGGGCTACCCGTGGATGGAGTCGAGAACTCATCACGGCGTGGAGCCACCACTGAGTTAATCCTCACATGCAGTATGCTAGAGTACGACGTCTGAGCTTCTATTTCGTATTTGTTCTTTGATATATTCTAAAATGCTTCTTATGCTTCCGAAATATTTCCATATGCCATTGATATGTTCTGAAGCATTTCATTCACCAATTATATGTTCCGAATATTTTCATATGCCATTGATATCTAAAATGCTCTTTACGTCCTTGTTATGCCTTGAAATTACCATATGTCATCGATATGCTCCTTATGCCAATGATATGCTCCAATTTCCTTTCTCCTATTGTTATGTCTAATGCCTGTTTTTGAACGAGGTAAACCTTTGTGATTTTATATCAAATGAGATGACTTCAAATGAAGACTTGTATTTCTACTTTTGTATCTTGATACTAAGCTTGCTTGAACTTCTCCTATCGCCATGGATATGTTAGACGCTTGCTGAGCTCTTTATGCTCACCCCGTTGCTATATAAATTTTTCAGGGTAGCTTGTCACGCACTGTAAAGCTAAAATTGAGTTAAAGCAATGAAAGGCTAGAAGATTTTTGAGCTAATCTTTGTTGGATGATGGTTTTTGTTGTATAGTAAACTTTACTTCTGATGTAATGTTAAGGATCTATTGATACTTATGTGTTGTAAAATGTCAAAGGACCGCTCATGTGTATGGAATGATAAGTTTAATATGTGTAAGGATAAGAACTCATGGTAAATAATTATCTTTTTGTGATTGTATATACTTCTATGATTATGGATTTGTGGTGTGGTTGATGTTTAGTTGAGTTGTCTTTGGATTTTGTAAATCTCTGAGTGAAGTGGATTATGATTATGTAATGTACAGGTTTATGAATTGTGAAAAGAGATTTTTTTGAATGATTCTTAGTATCCTCAAATTGTTAGATTGGATCCTGGATTGAATTGATTGATGAATTATAATATTATTGATTTTTAGACAGGGTCACACTTCCTGAATGTGATAATTCAGGGGGGGCGTGACAGGAGTCATCAATGTACTTCACGTAGCGAGCGATCTCATCCTCACTTGCCCCTTCTTCGGGCGTAGGCATCACTGTATCAAGGACGTACACGATTTTCTCCGCTGTGAGAACAATTCTCAAGTTACGGAGCCAATCCGTATAATTTGGACCAGTGAGGCGGTTGACATCAAGTATGCCACGTAAGGGATTTGAAAGCGACATTTTCTGAAAATAAAGATGTAGCAGAAATGAATAACATGCAGATTTTGCAAGAAATAAACTATTAAGATATGGACTTCTATCTTAATATGCTCCCACTATTTTACTATCGAGTCACGCGACACCCTCAGCACGTGAAACGGAAGTCTCCGGCAGACTTCTAGTGGGGATCAGGATCCAATCAGCGTCTTAGTGTAACCTCGAGGGACTCAACCAATCACACTAAGCCTAAAAGGTAGGCAACTCTTGCCGATCACAACTCCTTGTGATTCCCGTCCTGTTCGGCCTCCGAATCACCATGGCCTCGAGGGACTCGACCAACCATGATGCTCGGTTAAGTCAATACCTTCGTTACAAGATGAGTCTGATTTGATGATATACCCTCGAGGGACTCGACCAAGCATTCCATGCCCTCAGGTCATCGGTGACATCTCTATGTCGTAAGCAAGATAGCGAATCGCGATATAGGTGAGTCTCGAGGGACTCGACCAACTCAACCTACACTGGGAATCGGTTCCTACTCATAACGATGGAAGGCCACGTGGGTCAATCTAATTGCCTCATGTTTACCGACTTAATATTATCGAGAGATGTTTCTATAATTTGGTCCCCTAATATGACATGTCACACATATACATATTTAATATATATCTACATCGCATGCAAATATATATACATATCTAGTTTGTGTATAAGCAATCACACCAGATGATCATGGACCACAACCTAATATGATTAGGCCCGAGCCAGTAGGCCTAATCACTCACATCAAGATCTATGTGTGTAACGGTGCATCTCCATGCCCTGTGATCGTCCATCTCATCCTCGTCGGTTCCGTCGACATCTTGATGCATCTCCATGCATCACGATCGTCCGTCTCGTGGGTCCCGCTATCGCATCCACGCTCCCGCTGCGCCTCCTCGTGTGATTACAACTTAATAATAGCCACGCAGGCCCGACAATAAACGAGAAATATAATGGAGGTTCGCAGACCTTAATAATAATAATCACAAGTACACACATCACACGGTCCATGATCATCCGTCCACACATCATACATCACATGTATAAATAATCATCATCATGTAGGACTACTAGATAATAATAAAAATAATAATCAACTAAACCTTTTAATTAATTAATATTTTCTGAAATCAGGGATATACAGGGAATTTCTCAATTCCTAAGGGTATTTTCATAATTTTGACAAAAGACAGAAACTAGAATTTCTCAAATTCCGAGGGGCAAAACTGTCTTTTTCCCTAAAAACCCTAATTCCCTCTTTCTGCTGCCGCTGCCGCCGCCGCCACCCTGCTGGCGTGGCCTGTGCGGCGGGGCGAGGGCACTACCCTCGCCTGCAGGCGGCACGCCCGCTGGCGGCGATGCCACTGTGGGTGGGCTCCCCCTTCGGGCGCCGTTGCCTCCGCAGGCGGTGCTGTCCCGCCGGGCGGCCGCCCTTGTGCGGGGGGGGTTTCGCCCGCGGGAGCAGCGGCGGCAAGCGCCGCTGCCCTGCGGCGCCTCTGCCCGTGGGCTGCCAGCCCCGCCAACAGCAAGCCTACTGCAAGCAGACAACCGGCCGGCTGCTGCAGGCACAGCGCTTGCGCATGCGCTGGCGCTGTGCTGCCTGGCTGCGGCTGCGGCTGCCGCTGCAGGTGGCTGCAGGCATGCAGATCGAGGGCAGCAACTGTTGCTGCCCTTCCTCGCTTTTGTGTCAACGATTTTGACGTCAATATTCTTCCTAAACACAACACACGCAGTTCAAAACTAATCATTCGCACGAACAACTTGGCTCTGATACCACTGTTGGGAAATCATGGGGGGGCGACATCATATGCGCAGCGGAAGAACAAGAAAACAAAATCCCCGATTCCCAAAAAGATGTTCGTCGTCGTGCGAAGATTGGTGCGCAAAATCCGCAAAACACAAAACTGCGTATAGAGATTATGTTACCTAGGGAGATCGTATATCCCTGTTTCCTTGCAGATCCTTAGGAGAGGGTGAAGGAGGTCAAGCGTCCTCCTCTCTAGCGGTGATCTACACAGCAGGGTTGCGACGACGCTCCTCAAAACTCCAGGCCTACTCTGAGGTGGAGAGGGAGAGGAGAATAGGAAAGGCAAGCAAAGACTCTAGTCTATGAGGCTGTGAATCCCTCCTATTTATAGAGATCCCGTGTCAAACCCTAATGGGTCCTTCCCTAGTGGGTATTGGATCTGCATCCAATAAGACAAGGGCTCCGTCGGATATCTCATATCCGAACCTCTACTCATCGCAATGCCTACCATATGTGTGTGACCTTCTAGGCCCAATATCGAGCTGGCCGTGAGTCATACCTGTCAGAACTCCTTCTAACTCAGTGAATTATTATCTCTGTAATAATTCACTCGACTCATCGACTACGGACGTACTAGGCCACTACGCCGTAGTCCCCAGACGATACAGGGGAATCCAATCCATTGGACCTGTCTGTCCTCAGTTACCATGTACCTATAGTCCCTCATCCATCTAATATCCCAGAGACCGTATATCGAGCATGGTGTTGTCAGACCCATACGGTTTCTACTCGAGTCTCGCTCTAATCGGATTCTCCCGGAGAACTCTTTCTCTCTCAACCCGAATGACCCTGGCCAGGGATTTGTCTGAGCAAGAACACATATGATATTCCTCTCATGACGCCGAGAGTGGATGATTCTCTATGGACACTCAATAGCCCTCGTAAGGTCGACTACCACTCCCAATGACCAACTGTACTAGATCTGGGAACAGCCAAACCTATAAGTCTGGTATCAAAGAGTGGAGCACTCATACAGGACATCCTTGGTGTCTCAAGTCTAAGGACCAAATACACCACTAGGACTACGGAATCGCTGTCCGACAATAAGGCATCATCAACCATCCAGCATTCCGTAAGCGGATCAATCAGTGAACTCATTCTCCAATGAGCACCTGTACTGTATCCCTAGTGTCCCTACATGAGCAGCTATGAGACCAGCTGCATCCATCATATGGACGGGTATACAGCACACCAGTCTATCCGGTTATCATGATGTCCTTCTCGAGTAACCTATGACCGGGATTATTTAGGATATGTGTTTAAAGGTGAATCGATCTCATTATCGTGATCTCATCAATTCCCATTGCGCAAATCCAAGGACATCACAATATATATATGCACATATGCAATTGTTATAAAGTGATATACGCTAAAATATAATAAGCAAAAAGATTATGTATCAAGTCACACGTGCCATCACTCACGTGATTGGCTTGTTGGGCACCTATGACTAGCAGACATCACTTTATACGTGATCATGTTACTAATCATGATGTAATCATAGAGTTCATAGATACTAAGCATCAACTAGCTGATATTTTTACAAAACCTCTAAGTGAAGAACAATTTGATTTCATAAGAAGAGAATTAGGAATGTTGATGTGTCCGAATGCATAAATTTGTTAAAAATTTTTTTTGGACTTTATTGATTGAATGATCAAATCACTTAATTGCTATTACATGCCTAAAATCATATGCTAAAAATTAATACAAAAATTTCCATAACAATGAGCATGTCTTCATGATTATAGTCTTGTCCGATTGCATGAAAGTGTTAAATTAATATTTCAGTTCCAATCGGATTTCTTGAATACATTATTCTCTTTCAGACTTAATAAACATATGTCACTTATAGTTTGATTCACATCATTGATTTTTGACAAATAGAATCATCTAGCAAATGCATATCTTTTAGACTTATCATATGAAAAATATTCTCCTTGAGAAATAGATTTGATGATTCCTTCTTATAAAAGGAAGATATTTTTATGTGCAAGGATTTGATTCACATAAATATCCTGGTCCTTGTAAAGCATGCCTTAATATCCTATCGATTTGAACTACATAATTGGCTTTCCTCCTTCATGCAAAAAGATAATAACAAATGAAAAGGAAGAAGTTTTCACTTCATGTCATGTTCTTCTTGAGATGTTTGTATCCTATCACTCTATGTAGATAAATGACATGAACCTACTTATGGCATCGCACGTATATTTAAAATTGTTTATATTATTCTCCTTTTTGTTGATGACAAAGGGGGAGAAATATATGAATTGATGCTATAAATGTCATATTATATTGAAAGAAGCAGATATATGTGTATTGATACTATGTCATGATTGCATCATCGAAAAAATATGAATTAATGATAACTATGATTGCCATATTAGCAATATACCATGTTTGCATCAGGTTAAGATATCAATAACTTGCATCGTAGTCCTACGTATTGATATCTTACCATGTAATGAAATGCTATGATTGCTAAAATACTTGAAATATGTGCATCGTGTTAAGATATCAAAATCTTACTTCGAAATTTTACATGATGATATCTTACCATATGATGAATTGCTATCATTACCATAATTCACATTTGAAATTTGAAAATGGATGTCGAGTCTTGACATCATACATCATTTTCAGAGAGATACATAATGATGAGAATCATGATGGGAGTATTGATAAGGTTAAATGATTTTAACTTATCAATATGTCTCTTGAATTCAAGAATGACTTATCTCAATTATGGCACATAGATAGGGGGAGTTAAGGTTAACTCCGTTATCAATTGATTGTCATCATAATAAAGGGGGAGATTGTTGAATCACGGATTTTGATGATAGCGTCAATTGTCATTTGTTATCTAATCCATATGTTGAGATAAGTGTGCAGGATTAACTACGATGAAAGTAAGACATGCAGCAGAAGTTGCGCCGGAGTCAAGACTGTGATCACGTTTGTCACGTCCCTCAAAATAATAGCAATATTATTAAAACTTTCATCGTAAACCAATCCAGGATCCAAACACACATTTGAGGACACCGAAAAACATTCTATCAAATTCACATCTATAAAACCTGTGCAGTTTATAATCATATATCACATCACTCGATAATTCACATTTATGGCAACCTAAGCCAACTTGTCAAATATGAACAACATTTATAAATCCATAAGCTAAATAAATTATACAATCAGAACTCCAACTATTCACCACAAGTTCATATCATCATACATTAAACTTAACATTCCGGAATCTTAAACATGAGAGGTCCTTTAAACTTATACAAAATCCACAAGTTTAGATTCATCGTCAACATTTCATTAGATGCAGCGTGTGCATATACAACAAAAACATATATACTAATAAAGATCTGCCCAAAATCTTTTAGCTTTCCACCGCCTCAGCCCAATCTTAACATTTAAGCAAGCGACAAGCTATCCTGAAAAATTTATACAACAACGGGGTGAGCATATAGAGCTCAGCAAGTGACTAACATATCCATATCAAAAGAGGACAATTTCTAAAGAGATAAAGTTTTGAAATACAAGGCAGAATATAAGAATTCATAGACGTAATATCATTAGGTGCAGAATCACAATTGTCATTTCAATCAAACATATTTGGTTCATAACAGAGGGGGCATAGAGTAATTGGAGCATATCAACTACGAATGAAACGTTTCGGAGCATATCAATAACAAATGAAACATTTCGGAGCTTATCAATGGCGTATGAAATGTTTCGGAGCATATCAACGGCATATGGAACATTTCGAAGCATATCAACAATGAATGAAACATTTCGGAGCTTATCAATGGCGTATGAAATGTTTCGGAGTATATCAACGGCATATGGAACATTTCGAAGCATATCAACAATGAATGAAACATTTCGGAGCTTATTAATGGCGTATGAAATGTTCCGGAACATATCAATGGCATATAGAACATTTCGAAGCATATCAATAACAAATACCAAACAGAAGCTCAAACGTCGTCTTTGACATTGCATTCATATCATTCTTATCCAAAGCATGTATAGAAACACATAACCAAAGCTCTGGATATCATATCAAACATACAGAAGGTGAAGTGGGACCATAACATAATATGGTACATCAATTTCTGAATGACCACCAAACATAAGTCTCCCACGTCTGGGAGCTCCATCCACCCACGTTTGAGTGAAGTCATAGGGGGCCGGCAGAGCATCTCAAGCTCTACGCATAACTCCCTTCACCATTTCTGGCGAAGGTTCACAATATCCCACAAGCACCAGTGTACAAAAGGATAGTATGAATAATGAATAGCACATATCGGAAGCACACGTGGAACAACAAAACGTACATGTGCCTTTACGAGTCAATCCGAAGTAAGCAATAATCTTTCACAATTATATTCAGATTTGAAAGGAATTGAATGTTGAATCTCGGATTTTGATGATGAAACTAATTGATTGTGTTTAAATGTTTGACTACATTTTGAGTGATACAGGTCTACTCGATCAGGATTAGACAATTAACGCAGGAGGAATTGACGTTGCGTCGGAGGAGATCACGTCAGGATATTGGATGGCAGAAGGCTTCGGGCGTCGGGCATCGGGCCAAGAGCGGAATTGCGCCAAGGATATCGGCGTTGTGGAGGTCAACCGTCGATTGGGCAACAAGCCGCAAGAGAGGACGATGCGCCGAAGAATCGGACGAAGCGCCAACCAATGACGTGCCGAGCAACAGAATGTCAATTCGCTTTATAATAATTGTCTAGATCGGAGTAGAGTTTTGGTTTGTGTGTGCAGGATTAACTACGATAACAATGAAGACATAAAGCGAAACAAAGTGCTGGAGTCAAGCGCGAAGGATTCGTTGGGAGTTCGAGAGTTCGACAGAAGTCCGAAGGTTCGTCGGGAATGCTGCCGGAACTAGCCGAGAATGAGTAGGGAGCTTGCCGAAGGGTTTTTCGGAAGCTCGCTGGAAGGTTCGTTGGAAGTTCGCGGAGCTCGCCGAGAAAGATCGGAGCTTACCAAAGAAGCTCGTTGGAACTCGCCAAGATCAAATCGTGAAGTCTAGGAGCTTGCCGGGAGTCCGCAGAATGGTTTCCGAGAGTTTATCGGAAGACCGTCGGAAGTTCGCTAGAAGCTCGCCGGAAGAAGTCTTGACTTGCGGACTTTGTAATAGCTTAGAAAATGTCTTTAAATTCGTAGTTAGCACATTAATTAGGGTTAGGATTAGGTGTTAATCCTATAACCCAAGTAGGGGCCAATTGGGCCCAAGTTCGGACTAGTTTGGGGCAAGATTGAAGCCTAACTAGTGGGCTGAAAACACTGTAGGCGGTGGCACCGCCTAGCTGGGCGGTGGCACCGCCCAACACCCGAGAGCTGGGCGGTGACACCTCCTAGCTGGGCGGTGGCACCGCCCAGCACCCGAGCGTTGGGCGGTGGCACCGCTTGGCTGGGCGGTGGCACCTCCAACAGCGGGAACCCAAAGAGAATTCAAATTTTGAAGCCCAAATTTGAATCCTCTTGAGGCCTATAAATACCCCTCATATCTCAGCTGAGAGAACAACTTTTTGAGCAGCAAGTGTTTGAGAGAAAGGCCTTAGAAAAGTGTTAGCTTGTCTTGTTTTCAATTTTCTAGTGTTCACCTCCTTCTTTCTTTTTGAAAATCTGTAAGAGAGTGAACCGCTTGTAAAAGTTGTAAGAGAGGTATTCACCCTTCACTTTCAAGAGATTTGCTAGTGGAAGGTGGGAGCCTCATCGAAGAGGGGCCTCGCAAGTGGATGTAGGTCACTTGACCGAACCACTTTAAAAACGGCGTAATATCTGGTTTGTATTTCTTATTGTCATTTACATTACTGCAAATCTTCTTACTTGCTTTGTTTCATCATTACCTTTGCTGCGCAACTTTAAGAATACGCTTTCAAGTTAAGCTTTTCAAGTTCCGTTCTTATCGTACGAAAGATTTTACTAAAACCGAAGTTTTAATCCGCTGCACTAATTCACCCCCCCTCTTAGTGCCACTCCGATCCTAACATTGAAAGCAAGGGCACATATGGAATCCAAGCAATCACATACAACTCAATTCAAATAAGAAGGTTAGATGAATTCGATATCCAAAGGAAAGAAACTAGAATAGGCACACATCGAAAGCAAATGCGGAACAATGGGTTATACATGTGCCTATATAAGTCAATGTGATATAGCATAAACGTTACACAATATGTTCAGGAATGGTAATAATTTATAGATAAGAGCAAACGAGAATTCAAACATTAATATAAGCCACAATTGAGTGAAGGGAACTGAACAAAATCTATTTCCAAATGAACGAAAACAAAAGATACGAAATCGATCAAAGCTCGATTTCTGACAGAATTCGAGAGGCTCATTGGATAAATACTTCAGATTATCAATTATGCTCCAATAACCTCAAGAAGTCTATTGTCAAAAGATATATCAATCTATTTTTTGTTGAAACAAGTTTCGTACTAATCATGGTTTCCAACAAAGAGTTACCTTTGATTTGGTAACACAAGGTCAAAAACAAAATCTTTGTTTTGCAGAATTCATAGGGTCAGATTCAACAGATAATAGGGTAGGCAATTGAATTCCAAAATTTTCAATCTATATATCAAAAGAAAGGTCTATAAGTCTAGTTTTGAACGAAATCAGTTTGGTACAAATCAGAATTTCCAACAGGGACTTATAGGTATTTTAGTATCAAAAGGTCAGAAATATTGATCCCTGTTCTACAGCATCTATAGGCTCATTTGAAACAGACGTTTGGGTAAGTATTCGGTGTCCAAAATCTACAAAATCAGTGTCAAAAGAAAGATATAAGAGTCTAATTTCAAACGAGCTAGGTCTTGTCTAAATCCACATTTGGTGCTAAAATTTATAGCTGAAACAATGTATAGGGGTCAGTTTACCGAAAAATTTTCAGATCATTGGTTTTATGTCCAAAGAGAGAAATATCAGAGTCTAAGCATAAATCTTTCAGAATCAATATAGGAACATAGACTAATACTTATGTAGGATGGGGTTAGAACACTTGCCTTTGAGAATTATGGCCCTAAATGAGAAGATTTGAGCAAGAAACCTTAAAGCCCCAATTTTTTTTTCTTCTTCTTCTTCTTCTTCTTCTTTCTATCTTTCCCTGATCATCCACGTAGCTGCCTTCTCTGGTTCCTTAAGAACGATGGCAGAGAGGCTTAAACGGTGGGATTTGTATTTTTGTGCATTTTGCAATTTAGTCCTTGTATTATTATATTTACGATTAGATCCTCACGGTTTACATATAGGTCCTCAGATTTTTTTTTTTTTTTGAATAAATCTCTCAAATCTTATGAATAAGTTCTCAGATTCATGTTTCTTTCGTTATTTTATCAAATTTAAAATAGATACTTACATTATAACTAGAAACTTATACGCAGAGAGGCTTAAACGGTGGGATTTGTATTTTTGTGCATTTTATAGTTTAGTCCATGTATTATTATATTTACGATTAGATCCTCCGGGTTTACATATAGGTCCTCAGATTTTTTTTCTTTTCGAATAAATCTCCCAAATCTTATGAATAAGTTCTCAGATTCATGTTTCATTCGTTATTTTATCAAATTTAAAATAGATACTTACATTATAACTAGAAACTTATACGTAGAGAGGCTTAAACGGTGGGATTTGTATTTTTGTGCATTTTATAGTTTAGTCCTTGTATTATTATATTTACGATTAGATCCTTAGGGTTTACATATAGGTCCTCAGATTTTTTTTTCTTTTTGAATAAATCTCCCAAATCTTCTGAATAAGTTCTCAGATTCATGTTTCATTCGTTATTTTATCAAATTTAAAATAGATACTTACATTATAACTAGAAACTTATACGAAAATTTCGATAATGAGGGATGTTACAACGTTGGGGGTTCGAGAGTTCGACGGAAGTCCGGACAGTCGTCGAAGGTTCTGCGAGAATAAATCCGAGAAGTCCAGGAGCTTGCCAAAGAAGCTCGTTGGAATTCGCCAAGTGGATCATCGCAAGTCCAGGAGTTTGCCGGAAGTCCGCCGAAGCATCGTCGAAGGTTCGTCGGATGTTCGCCGAAAGTTCGCCGGAAGCTCGCCGGAAGAAGCGATTGACGCACCGGAGCAAGTTGCAGTAAATGCGTTAAGAAATTCATAGTTAGCACGATGATTAAGTTAGAAATGGGAGGTGATCCCATTAACTTAATTTTGGGGCAATTGGGCCCTTGAATGACCCAAATTGGGCCGAATGGATCTGCCCATTCGGACCCAGATTACTTGGCAAAAGGTGGCACCACCTGGGTCAGCGGTGGCACTGCCCACGGCTCAATCTCTGAGCTCTGGCTGGGCAGTGCAATCGCATCTGACAGAGGTGCAACCGCCCCAGTCAAGCGGTGGCACCGCCTGAGCTCGATCTCCGAGCTCTGGCAGGAGGTGCAACCGCCCCTGACAGGAGGTGGTACCACCCAAAGGCTTAGTCTTCGAGCTCTGCCAGGTGGTGCAACCACCCTAGTCAAGCGGTGCAACCGCCAGACCCCGAAATTCCGGGAATTGACAGTTTTGAGCTCAGAATTCAAACTGGGTTGGGGCCTATAAATACCTCACCCTTTCAGCAATGACAAAGTAACCAAAAACCACTAAAATCCTGATCTTACTATGTGTTTTTTAGAGCTCAAAATGTGTTGTATGAGTTAAAAGTTCTCCTTCCTCTTTTCTTCCAAGTTTTGATCTGTCAAGAGAGGAAAGAAAATTTTGTAAAGGTGGTCTCCTAAGCCCGTCAAAAGGAGTGAAACTGTAAAATGGTGGTTGGCCTTCGCCTATTGAAGGAAGGCCTCTAGTGGACGTCGGTGACCTCATCGGTGGAGGAAGCCAGAAGTGGATGTAGGTCAAGATTGACCGAACCACTCTAAATCTCGGTTTGCATTTACTTTGAGCATATTATCTTTACTGCAAACCTCCTTAATGGCTTACTGCCTTCTGCGCATTTACGATCTGTTGAATCTCGGATTTTGATGATAAAATCAATTGATGGGTTAATTGATCTAATCCATATTATTGAGTTAAGTGTGCAGGATTAACTACGATAACTAAAAAACATAAAGCAAGAATACCGGAGTCAAGTTCGTTGGACGTTTGAGAGTCCGAAGAATCGTCGGAGATGCTGCCGGAACCAACCAAGAAGAAATCGGGATCTTGTCGAAATTTTTGAAAGTTCGCCGAAGAGATCGTCGGAGGTTCGCGGAGATCACCGAGAAGGCTCGGCTACTCGTTGAAGTCATCACAAGATCGGGAGCTTGCTGGGAGTCCGTTGGAAGAAGTTCGTCGGAGAGCTCGCCGGAACAAGACTCAACGTTCGCGGTTAAAAACTTGCTTAGGATGTTTTTAGTTATGTAGTTCACATGTAATTAGGACTAGGATTAAGAGATAATCCTATATCCAGGTTAGGGGCCAACTTGGTCTAAAATTAGACTTGGTTTGGGCTAAATTTAAAGCCCAACCAGTGAACTGGAGGGTCTGGCGGTGGCACCGCCCAACACCCGAGAGCTGGACGGTGGCACCGCTCGGCTGGGCGGTGGCACCGCTAGTCCACTGTCAGTGTCAGACACTGACAGGCGGTGGCACCGCTCGGCTGGGCGGTGGCACCGCTAGTCCACTGTCAGTGTCAGACACTGACAGGCGGTGGCACCGCCAACATCGGGAACTAAAGAGAATTCAAATTTTGGAGCCCAAATTTAAATCCTCTTGAGGCCTATAAATACCCCTCAAATCTCAGCTGAGATTAAAACTTTTTGAGAAGCAATTGATTGAGAGAAAGGTCTTAGAAAAGTCTTAGCAAGTCTTGTTTTCAATTTGCTAGTGTTCACCTCCTTTCTTGTTGAAAATCTGTAAGAGAGTGAACCGCTTGTAAAAAGTTGTAAGAGGGGTATTTACCCTTCCCCTTCAAGAGATTTGCTAGTGGAAGGTGGGAGCCTCATCGAAGAGGGGCCTCGCAAGTGGATGTAGGTCATTTGACCGAACCACTTATTGTCATTTATATTACTGCAAACCATTTGCACTTTAATGCTCTACTTCTTTGTCTCCTTCTTACGTATCCCTTCAAGTTAAAACACAATCGAAACGATTTCAAATGAAACGTTGCTTTTATCGTACGAAGTTTCTGAAAGTGTTTAAATCGTCAAAAGTTTATCGTACTTTACCGCTGCACTAATTCACCCCCCCCTCTTAGTGCCGCTTCGATCCTAACAATTGGTATCAGAGCTAGGCTCACTCTCATATTTGGATTGATACCCAAGAGAGATGGCTTTCTCCGGCATACATGAGGGTCATTCTATCACACGTCCACCCTTGTTTAATAGGTCGGATTATACTTATTGGAAGACTCGTATGAGGATCTTCCTCATTTCCATGGATTTCGAGCTTTGGACTATTGTTGAAAACGGATTTCAAAAATCTTCTCTTCTGATGAGCGAATGGAATGAATCGGAGAAGAAGCTCTTCTCCAAATACCAAGAGCTTTTGATATTTGGAGAACTCTTGAGGTCACTCATGAAGGCACTAGCCGAGTGAAAGAGTCCAAAATCAACATCCTTGTGCACTCTTACGAACTTTTCCGAATGAAACCAAGTGAGTCCATCGGAGACATGTACACCCGGTTCACGGATGTCATCAATGGACTCAAAGCTCTTGGTAAAGATTTTACTAACTTTGAACTAGTAACTAAAATCTTAAGATCTCTCCCTAAAAGTTGGGATCCAAAAGTTACGGCCATTCAAGAGGCCAAAGACCTTAAAACATTCCCTCTTGAAGAACTCATTGGGTCTCTAATGACCTACGAAATGACATATCAAGCTCATGACGAGCTCGAGAACCCCCTTCCAAAGAACAGGAAGGATATGACACTCACATCACAAGAAGACCACTTGAAAGGAACATCAAGTGATGAGGACAGTGACAATGACATTGTACTTTTGACTCAAAAATTTAAAAAATATTTAAGAAAGAACAAATTTAAAAAGAATACAAAAATAAATTCGAACATAAGAAGGACCAAGTAATTTGCTATGGGTACAAAAAACTGGGACACTACAAGAACGATTGTCCTCAAGCCAAAAAGAGAACATCAAAGAAGAAGGCGCTCAAGGCAACGTGGGATGATTCAAGCGCGTCCGAAGAAGAGGAGTCCAACACCGAGCAAGTTACTCATTACGCCCTAATGGCCATCGGAGAAGAGGTAACGGATTTAATTGATGCAGATTTACCTTATCATGAATTATTAAATGCTTTCCATGAGTTTTTTGATGAATGTAAGACAATTAGTAGAAAATATAAATTACTAAAAAAGGAGCATGATTGTATCACTTGTGATATCGATAAATTAAAAACTGAATATCATGATACTTTAGCTCCATGTATAAAATGCCATGATCTAGAATCTCTCCAAAAGGAGAACTTGCTACTTAAGGACACCTTGAAGAAATTCGAGGTTGGTAGCAAATCTTAGAACATGATCCTTACAAATAAGGGTCACGTTCCTAAAAGAAGTGGAATCGGATTTGTGAGAAGTCCTTACCAAAATCCAACCACCTTCATTAAAGGCCCCGTCTTACATGTTCGGCACCAAAGCAATTGCAACTTTTGTTACAAATATGGACATAAAACTTATAAATGTTCATTCAAGAAAATTAGTCCGAACAAACTAATTTGGGTTCCTAAAGGAACCATGATCAATTCTATGCAATATGATGAACAAGTTAAATCAGTTTTTAAGGCACCCAAAAGAAAATGGGTACCTAAAAATAATCCCTTCTTGTAGAAACATACACCATCACAAGCTAGGAGCAAGAGATGGTATCTAGATAGTGGATGCTCAAGACATATGACTGAAGATCCATCTCATTTCTCTATGCTCACTAGCAAAGAAGAAGGGTACGTCAACTTCGGAGACAACAACCAAGGCAAAATCATTGGCAAGGGAACCATAGGTAACAAATTAAAATTTTCTATTGATGATATCTTACTAGTTGATGGATTGAAACATAATATCTTGAGTGTTAGTCAATTATGCGATAAAGGTTATATCGTTAGGTTTGAATCAAATATGTGTATTATTGAAAAACCAAACCATAACATAACTATGATTGCATTAAAATAAAATAATGTCTACACCATCAACCTTGATGAACTGAGTAATGAAATGTGCTTCTCCGCTTTAAATGATGATGCTTGGCTTTGGCATAGGAGACTAGGCCATGCAAGTATGAAACTAATATCTAAGATCTCATCTAGAGAATTAGTGCGAGGAATTCCAAATATAAAGTTTATTAAGGACAAAGTATACGATGCATGTCAACTAGGTAAACAAATAAAAACTAGTTTCAAACCAAAAACTCAAATTAGCACCACTAGACTATTACAATTGATTCATTTGGACTTATTTGGACCAATTGACACGACAAGTCTAGGAGGAAGCAAATATGCGTTTGTAATTGTGGATGACTATACTAGATACACTTGGACCTATTTCTTAGCTCACAAAAGTGATTGTTTCAAGTATTTCTCTAAATTTTGTAAACTCACTAAAAATGAAAAAGGTTTCATGATTTTATCAATTCGGAGTGATCACGGTGGCGAATTTCAAAACTATGACTTTCAAAATTTTTGTAAAGTTAATGGATACAATCACAACTTCTCCACTCTAAGGAATCCCCAACAAAATGGAGTAGTTGAAAGAAAAAATAGAAACCTACAAGAAATGGCAAGAACGATGTTAAATGAACATAGTCTACCCAAGTATTTTTGGGCCAAAGCCATAAATACGGCTTGCTACATCATGAATAGGATCCTAATAAGACCATCCCTATCAAAAACTCCCTATGAATTATGAAATAACAAAAAACCAAATATTTCCTATTTTAAAGTTTTCGGTTGTAAATGCTTTATTTTGAATGAAAGGGATGCCTTAGGAAAATTTGATGCTAAATCCGATGAAGGCATATTTCTTGGTTACTCTTCCGTTTCTAAGGCTTTTCGGGTTTTTAACAAAAGAACCTTAGTAATAGAAGAGTCTATTCATGTAGTTTTTAATGAAAATTTTAATTTAAAGAAAAATAATTTTGATGATCTTGGTTTTGATAATTTGAATTTAAATGAACCCCCTCCTCAAAATAGCAACTTGGATGCACCTTCTTCCGAAATTTCCTTACCCAAGGAATAGAAGTATATAGATGCTCATCCAAAGGAGCTAATTATAGGAGATACATCAAAAGGGGTTCAAATTCGTTCCTCTTTCAAGAATTTTTATGCTAACGCCACCTTCCTTTCTCAAATCGAACCTAAATGCATTGACAAGGCCATAAAATATGATTTTTGGGTTATTGCAATGCAAGAGGAATTGAATCAATTTGAGAGGAATAAGGTATAGAAGCTTGTTCCTAGACCTAGTGACCATTTAGTCATTGGTACTAAATGGGTCTCTAGAAACAAGCAAGACGAAGATGGTATCGTGGTTAGAAACAAGGCTAGATTAGTGGCCAAAGGTTTCAACCAAGAAGAAGGTATCGATTACGAAGAAACCTTCGCTCCCGTGGCTCGATTAGAAGCCATAAGGATGCTCCTTGCCTATGCTAGTAGTAATAATTTTAAACTATTTCAAATGGATGTCAAAAGTGCTTTCCTGAATGGTTTTATTTCCGAAGAAGTATATGTCGAACAACCTCCCGGATTTGAAAATTCTCTTCTTCCTAATCATGTATTCAAATTGACTAAGGCTCTCTATGGTTTGAAACAAGCTCCTAGAGCTAGGTATGAAAGGCTTAGTTCCTTTTTTATTTTAAATAATTTTACCAAAGGCAAGGTTGATACTACATTGTTTATTAAATATTTTAAAAATAATTTTCTTATTGTGCAAATTTATGTTGACGATATTATTTTTGGCTCTTCGGATGAATCACTATGTGAATCATTTGCCAAATGTATTGAGTCATGAATTTGAAATGAGTTTAATGGGTGAATTAACTTTCTTTTTAGGATTACAAATCAAACAACTTAGTGATGGTATATTTCTTAACCAATCTAAATATACATTAGAATTGTTAAAACGATTTAACATGGATAATTCAAAAGCAATAAACACCCCTATGAGTACTGCGACTAAGTTAGATATGGATGAAAATAGTAAAAATTTCGATCAAAAAATGTATAGGGGAATGATAGGTAGTCTACTCTTTCTCACCGCGACTAGACCGGATATTATGTTTAGTGTAGGACTTTGCGCTAGGTTTCAATCAAATGCTAAATTATCTCATCTTAAAAGTGTTAAAAGAATATTTAGGTATCTTAAAGGAACTCCAAATCTAGGATTGTGGTATCCAAAATCTGAAAAATTTGATTTAATAGCTTATGCAGATGCCGATTTTGCCGGATGCAGGATAGATAGAAAAAGTACATCCGAAACATGCCAATTTTTAGGACATGCACTTGTTTCTTGGACTTCCATGAAACAAAATTCAGTTGCACTGTCTATGGCGGAAGCCGAATACATTGCTGCAAGTGCATGCTGTGCACAAATTGTTTAGATGAAAAATACATTAGAAGACTATGGAATTCACTTCAAAAATGTTCCTATAAAATGTGATAATACTAGTGCCATATGCCTCACCAAAAATCCAATTCAGCACTCTAGAACTAAGCACATCAACGTTAGGCATCATTTCATATGCGATAATGTCCTTAACAATAATGTTGTTCTAGAATTCATTGACACAAAACATCAATTAGCAGATATATTTACAAAAGCTTTGAATAAAGACCAATTTGAATTCATTAGAAGGGAATTAGGTATGCTAAATTGTCCCTTAGAATAAACTTGTTTGAATGGATTTTTCGTAATGTTTTTCATCCTCTCTCCGTCCTCGGTGAATTTGATCCTTCTCTTTCGATTCTAAATGAAACATTAAATTATCTTATCCTATCTTGAGTCAAACACCGCTCCCATCTGATCAAGAATGATTTTATGATATTTTGTGAATCTCGAAATTGATTTTGATGGCTTGATCATGAGTTTCAAGTTGACGATTTGAATTTGAATGAGTTTGTATTCGAATTATGATCTTGACTTATTGGAGTTACTACTTGAAATTTTTTTTAATCACAATCTCTTCTTTGTACACCTACAATTTTTGTTATTTATAGAAAGAAGAGATTTAATAAAATAGATGAATGCTGAATTTTCCTTTAAGATGAACTCTGCGTAGATATTTTAGCATACTTAATTTTGAATGATGAATTTTTGTATGATCAATGCTGAATTCCTAATGTTATAATCACAAATTATGTGCTTCAAGTCTCATTCCCTTTTTGTTGATGACAAAGGGGGAGAAGTATTGACTAAGTGATGACTTATACTATTTCGATAGCATGACTTAATGAAAATGTCTTATGCGCATCGATAACATGACTAATATGAATTACAAAAGCTTGTGTGATATGAATGTCTTATGTGCCTTGCAAAATCTTTGAGAATATCGTAAGATTGATGGATCATATTGAAAGCATGCCTTGCATTTATATCATGAAATTCATGTTGAAAATATTTAACTCCTGTCGTAGTAAAAATTGTCTCTTATCATTTGACTTGAAAATGATTTTCATCGAAGTTTCGTATTTACTATTGCTTAATGAGAATAACGATAAGTTCTACGGTTAAAACTTATCGGTTTATGCTTGAATTCAATGGATGGAATTCAAGTGTTTTCATCTTCTCGTAATATGGCATATAGATAGGGGGAGTTATGTTTAACTCCGTCATCAATTGATTGTCATCATAAAAAAGGGGGAGATTGTTGAATCTCAGATTTTGATGATAAAATCAATTGATAGGTTAATTGATCTAATCCATATTATTGAGTTAAGTGTGTAGGATTAACTACGATAACTAGAAAACATAAAGCAAGAATACCGGAGTCAATTTCGATGGACGTTTGAGAGTCCGAAGAATCGTCGGAGATGCTGCCGGAACCAACCAAGAAGAAATCGGGAACCTGTCGAAATTTTCGAAAGTTCACTGAAGAGATCGTCGGAGGTTCGCAGAGATCACCGAGAAGGCTCGGCTACTCGTTGAAGTCATCACAAGATCGGGAGCTTGCTGGGAGTCCGTCGGAAGAAGTTCATCGGAGAGCTTGCCAGAACAAGACTCGACGTTCGCGGTTGAAAACTTGCTTAGGATGTTTTTAGTTATGTAGTTCACATGTAATTAGGACTAGGATTAAGAGATAATCCTATATCCAGGTTAGGGGCCAACTGGGCCCAAAATTAGACTTGGTTTGGGCTAAATTTAAAGTCCAACCAGTGAACCTGAGGGTCTGGCGGTGGCACCGCCAGACTGGGCGGTTGCACCACCCAGCACTCGAGAGCTGGGCGGTGGCACTGATGGCTGGGCGGTGGCACCGCCAGTCCACTGTCAATGGCAGACATTGACAGGCGGTGCCACCGCCAGTCCACTGTCAGTGGCAGACATTGACAGGCGGTGGCACCGCCAGCTTCGGGAACCAAAGAGAATTCAAATTTTGGAGCTCAAATTTGAATCCTCTTAAGGCCTATAAATACCCCTCAAATCTCAGCTAAGATTACAACTTTTTGAGAAGCAATTGATTGAGAGAAAGGTCTTAGAAAAGTCTTAGCAAGTCTTGTTTTCAATTTGCTAGTGTTCGCCTCCTTCTTTCTTGCTGAAAATCTGTAAGAGAGTGAACCACTTGTAAAAAGTTGTAAGAGGGGTACTTACCCTTCCCCTTCAAGAGATTTGCTAGTGGAAGGTGGGAGCCTCATCGAAGAGGGGCCTCGCAAGTGGATGTAGGTCATTTGACCGAACCACTTTAAAATCGGCATGATCTCTGGTTTGCATTTACTTATTGTCATTTATATTACTGCAAACCATTTGCACTTTAATGCTCTACTTCTTTGTCTCCTTCTTACGTATCCCTTCAAGTTAAGATGCAATCGAAACGGTTTCAAACGAAACGTTGCTTTTATCATACGAAGTTTTAGAAAGTGTTTAAATCGTCAAAAGTTTATCGTACTTTACCATTGCACTAATTCACCCCCCCCCCCTCTTAGTGCCGCTCCGATCCTAACACGATCGTGTTTCAAGTTCAGTAATTTTCGAATCGACATTTAGACGTAAATCAGTTTTATCGTACAAACATCATATTTCAGTTTACGCTTATATTCTAATTTCTATCACAACTGCAAACTGCCTTCATAGACATGCTTTAACTGCTTCTTGCTTGATTACAATTTAAAGTGATTTACAAATCGGATTTTCTATCGAAATCGCTCTTATCGTACGAACGCGATTTTAATCATCGAAAGTTTTCCGCTGCACTAATTCATCCCCCCCCCCCCTTTTAGTGCTCTTGATCCTAACAAGAGAGTCCTAATTGAGAGGGACATTTATGTAAAACCTACCTAAGCCGACCCCTATTAAAGAGGTGAAGAGGTCGGCGAGGGTTAGGAGGTTGTTTCTTAGAGAAGAATTAGGAGTTGTAAATGAATAGGAGTCTTGAGTAGAAGTCCTATTAGGAGTTGGTTAGAAGTAGGAGTCTTGAGTAGGAGTCGTATTAGGAGTTAGGGTTTAGAAACCCTATAAATAGTCATGTATTCCTCCTCTTTTGATAAGCAATAGATAAATCTTTTCTGCAGCCTTTGAGCAGCAACTTGGAAGGAGGAACCCCTATAGAGTTCCAAGGAGGCCGATCCCCTAAAGAGATCAACCCCAAGTTTAGAATCTGCAAGGGTTCTATCATACCACCTGAGCTTGGTCTTCGAGCACTGTCAGGTGGTAGTACCGCCCAGACTAAGCGATAGTACCGCTCAGTGTCCGATGACAGGCCATACCGCCCAATTATGGCGGTGGTACCGCTAGGACCCCGGAAATCCGGGAATGGACACTTTTAGGCTCCATTTTTAAACTCATTGAGGTCTATATAAACCCCACCCTTTCCTGCATGAAAGGGCAATGAAAAACTTGCTTTAATCTTGAGTCTTTGAGGCCTTAAAGTGTTGAAAAAGTTAGGGTTCTCCTCCTTCTTTCTTCTAAGTGTTGAGATCATTCAAGAGAGGAGTGAAAACTTGTAAGGGTTGTGTCCTAAGCCCGTCAAAAGGAGAAAAGCTACAAAAGGGTGGTTGGCCTTCGCCTATTGAAGGAAGGCCTCTAGTGGATATCGGTGACCTTGTCGGAGGAGGATGCCAATAGTGGATGTAGATAATGTTGACCGAACCACTCTAAAATCTTGGTTTGCATTTACTTTGAGTATCTTTCCTTTATATGCAAACTGCCTCTCCTCCTTACTATGCTTAACTACGTCTACTTATGCTTTGACGTAAACATTTTTCGAAATCTGTTTTACTTGTACGAAAGCTTTATGAAATCGATGTTTTTCAGTTGTGTGATTTGCATTGCTGCAAATCACCTTAGTCTTCTCTTGTTATTTCTCGAAAGGTTTCAAGTTCAATATTCATCCAAAAGGATTGAGTTGGAACCACTTTTGTTAAATCGGCCTTAATCGCAATAAGTCTTTTAAATCGTAAAAGTTTTCCTCTGCACTAATTCACCCCCCCCCCCTCTTAGTGAGCTCTTGATCCTATCAATTAGTATTAGAGCGAGGTTCACTCTCAGTTGGATTAAAACCCAAGAGAGATGACATTTGCCGGAAACCAAAAGGGTCACTCTATTACACATCTGCCCATGTTCAATGGGACAAATTACACCTATTGGAAGACTCGAATGAGGATCTTCCTTATTTCTATGGATTTTGAGCTTTGGAATATTGTAGAAAATGGATTTTAAAAGTCTTCTCTTCCAATGATCAATTGGAATGAATTGGAGAAGAAGACTTTCGCTCTAAATGCAAAGGCTATGAATGCCTTATTTTGTGCACTAGATAAGAACGAGTTCAATCGTGTTTCAATTTATGAAACTGGTTTTGATATTTGGTACACACTCGAAGTGACTCACGAAGGCACGAGTAGAGTGAAAGAGTCAAAAATCAACCTTTTGGTACATTCTTATGAACTATTTCGAATGAAACCGAGTGAGACCATAGGAAACATGTACACTTGTTTTACGGATGTCGTCAATGGTCTGAAAGGACTCAGTACAAGTTTTTTGAATTTTGAGCTTGTTAATAAAATTTTAAGATCCTTTCCAAAGAGTTGGGACCCTAAAGTCACGACCGTCTAAGAGACCAAAGATTTAAACAACTTTCCTCTTGAAGAATTAATTGGGTCACTAATGACCTACGAAAAGACATGCAAAGCGTATGCGGACACCCTTACAAAGAACAAGAAGGATATGGCACTTAGAACTCAAGAAGAGTATGAGGACACCCTTCCAAAGAACATGAAGGATATGACACTTAGAACTCAAGAAGACCACTTGAGAGAAAACTTAAATGATGAGGACTTTGACGATGACTTGGAACTTTAAACAAGAAAATTCAAAAAAATTATTAAAAGAAATAAATTTAAAAATGATACTAAAAATAAATTTGAACTCAAGAAAGACCAAGTAATTTGCTACGAATGTAAGAAGCCGGGACACTATAAAAGTGAATGTCCCCAAGCCAAGAAGAGAACACCAAAGAAGAAAGCGCTCAAAACAACATGGGATGACTTAAGCGCATCCAAAGAAGACGAGCCCAACACCGAACAAGTTGCTCATTATGCACTAATGGCCATTGGAGAGGAGGTATCAAGTTCAATTGATGTAAATTTAGCATTTAATAAATTATTAAATACTTTCCATGATTTATTTGATGAATGCAAAACAATTAGTAAAAAATATAAATTGTTAAAAAATGAGCATGATTCTCTCATTAGTAATTATGATAAATTAAAAATTGAGCATAATGATAGTTTAGCTCCATGTACGAAATGCCAAGATTTAGAAATAATTCAAAAGGAGAACTTGCTACTCAAGGATACCTTGAGAAAATTTGAGGTTGGTAGCAAGTCTTTGAACATGATCTTTACCAATAAGGGTCACGTTCATAAAAGAAGTGGAATCGGATGTGCGAGAAGCTCTCACCAAAATCCAACCACTTTCATTAAAGGCCTTATCTTACATATTTCACACCAAAATAAATGCAACTTTTGTTGCAAACATGGACATAGAGCTTATCATTGTCCATTCAAGAAGGTTAGTCCAAACAAATTGATTTGGGTTCCTTAAGGAACCATAAAGAACTCCATGCAACATGATAAGCAGTTTAGATTGGTTTTTGAGGCACCCAAGGTCAAATGGGTACCTAAAAATCATCATCTTTTTTAGAAACGTATACAATCACAAGCTAGGAGCAAGAGATGATATCTTGCTTTTTGGGTACTCAAGGTTTATGACCAGAGATCCAAAATGACTCATAACACTCTCTAGCTAAAATAACAAAAAGAGGATCAGTAGAATTAAAACTATCAATTACAAAATGATACTTATACTCCATACATTAATAATGCAATCCTGTGTGATAAACACTTAAGTTTGATCCCTCAAATTTTGAAAATTGCAAACTCTTATGCATGAATTCCCCTTCACTCAATTTACTTTTACTTATAAAAAAAAAAATGAATTCCCCTTCACACATCCTTCGGATTTTCGGATTTATCGGATTCAATCCTTCCTCAAATTTTTCCGGATCCAACTATATCTTACATGATCATGAACTTATGGCTTTCAAGCTAGGTTTGTATATAAATTTGTATGATGAACTTGAGTGATATATTTCGAGGCTTACGATGCTTGCATGATGAGTCATGAACATATTAAAAATATATGAGTTCTATATGACATTTAGGTATAGTATGCAAGATCGATCATGAACGTACGAATCTTCACCTCTTATGATGTGAATTTTTACATGATTATGTAATTAGGGTTGTGTGCTCCACAAACGAAAACTCTCTTCAAATTGCAATCACCCATATCAGCCCACACACCCTTGTAAGCAGTGCTCATTGCCTGTAGGCAGTGGCACCACCCAGCTGGCGGTAGCACCACCAGCTGCCACGGGTGGCAGGCGATAGCAGATCCCAACCAATGGTGCCACCGCCCATAATCTGCCCCTTTTTAAAACCGAGCTAGGGCCGGCGGTAGAACTGACCCCAACTCATTTTCCACTCACCCTTGTAGCTCCAAACCTCATTTGAACTCCATTCTCTCCCTCTAGCTACCCAAAACTCCTGCAAGATCAAGGATCAATCCTACATCTTCTTGAAGATCTCAATTAAGGTATTCTCTAAAAGGCTTTGATTTCTCTTTTATCATCTACTCTTGCTCATTACTTATCTTCATAATAGTAGTATTTATGGGTTATAGAAGATCCTCTAGGGACAAAGGGAAGAGGAGATTAGAAGAAAACTATGATTCCACACTTTTCGATTCACATCAACATCAACATGCCCTAAAATTTACATCCATAGAATCTAGACATGTTCATAAGGGAAAATATGTTGATTTAGATGAACTAAGTGATTTAGAACCTATTCAATGTTTTGAAAATCTAGACCTTCTCCCAATCCTACAAATAAGTAAACCTATCTACTCTAGACTTGACAGGCTGTTTTACAACAATCTACATATAGATGAAGAAGAAAGGGTATCAACCTATATTTTAGGACACCATATATCCATTACAGATAGATCTATTTGCGAAATCATAGGCATCCTAGTGAAAAAAGGATGTTGTTATTTTAGAGGACAATGGGATGATGAAACAATTAGGACCACTTATGTTAATGCCTTAGGAACAATTTTTGGGAATCCCAACTTAATGATACTTTCAAAAAGTTATGAGCATTTACTACCATTAAGCACCAAAATACTTCATCACATCCTTGTTAGGATCGGAGTGGCATTAAGAGGGGGGGGGGGGGGGGGTGAATTAGTGCGTGAATTATGCAGCGGATTAAAACTCGTAAGTTCGAAAATGATTTCATAAATGCGTAGAGATTTCGATTTGATAAAGAATGACTTGGTAAAAGTAACTCGAGTAAAGTAAGGAGATGAAAACCAAAAGCTTGCTGCTATGTAAATAACGATTTCAGAAAACACTCATACATTCAAGGAACACACCAATGTAAAGTGGTTCGGTCAAATGACCTACATCAACTTGTGAAGCCTTCTTCGATGAGGCTCCCAACTTCCACTAGCAAATCACTTTGAAGGGGAAGGACAAATACCCCTCTTACAATATTTTACAAGTGGTTCACACTCTTACATATTTTCAAAGAGAAAGAGGGAGGTGAACACTTAAGCTTTTGAAAATAAGACTTGCTAAAGACTTTGCTAAGGCTTTATCTCAATCTCTAAATTCTCAAAGGTTGTATTCTCTGCTGAGAATTGAGGGGTATTTATAGACCCCAAGAGGATTTAAATTTGGGCTCCAAATTTTGAATTCCTCTTAGATTCCCGGAGCTGGTGGTGCCACCGCTTGTCAATTTTCATATTGATAGTGTTCTAGCGGTGCCATCGCCGGAATTCTCAGGTTTTGGGCGGTGTCACCGCCCGACCTTCCGGGTGCTGGGCGGTGCCACTGCCCAGTCCAACGATACCACCGCCTGATGCTTCGGGTTCTGGGTGGTGCCACTGCCTAGTCTAGCGGTGCCACTACCTAGACTATTTTAGCTCATTGGTTGGGCTACAAACTTGGTCCAAACTAGTCCAAACTCAGGCCCAATTAGCCCCTAACCGGGTTATAGGATTAACCCTTAATCCTAACCCTAATTACATACAAATTATGAAATTAAGATATAGTCCTAAGCAAGTTTTTAACTAGCAACGTCGAGTTTCCTTCCGGCGAGCTTTACGGCGAACTTCCAGTGGACTACTGATACACCCTCGGATTTCTTCCAACAGACTCCCAACAGGCTCCCGGTCTTGTGGTGAGTTCAGCAAGTCTTTAACAAGTAGCTGAACCTTCTCGGTGATCTCTGCGAACCTCCGACGATCTCTTTGGCAGACTTCCAAAAACTTCGGCAAGTCCCCAATTTCTTCTCGGTTGGTTCCGGCAGCACTTCCGATGAATCTTTGGACTCTCGGCGGACCCTCGAACACCCATCAAACTTAACTCTAGTAGACTTGCTTTATGTCTTCAAGCTATCGTAGTTAATCCTATATATTTAAAATAAAACTTCAATCGAGACAATTAATCCTAAGCAATTACTCATGTTGTCCAGTATGTCATTGGTCCCTTGACACTTCGTCCAATTCTTCGGCACATCGTCCTCTCTTGCGGCCTATTGCTCAATCAGCTAGTTGACTCCGCAACTCCAATATCCTTGGCACAATCTCCGCTCTTCTTGGCTCAATGCCCAAATCCATGGCCCGAAGCCTTCTATCGATACATCGACTGATCCACCGGCCCAATGTCCAATCTTCTAACATGTTCCTCCGGGGCAACATGATTTTTTTGCTTTAATTGTCTCATCCTGATCGAAGTATCCTGCGTCACTCAAAACATATATTAAATCATAAACATATATCAAGTGGTTTCATCATCAAAATATGAGATTCAATAATCTTCCCCTTTTTTATGATGACAACCACATGATGACGGAGTTAACCTTAACTCCCGGAGTTTAAACAAACTCCCCCTATCAATTTGGCTTATTGATAGAAACTCTTGGATTCAAAACTCTAAGCAATATGTCATCATAAACTCATGCATAACATGTCATGTCATCATACTTCTCCCCCTTTGTCATCAACAAAAAGGAGAAGTTCCAACTCTTATGTGTTTAGAGATAAAAAGTTCAAATCATTGCATAATAAACATAGTATCAAATTTTATCATCATGCAATCTAGCAATTAAAGATGTGCAAGTTTAGCAACTGTTTGCTTCTCTTTAGGCTACACGCTAGCAATTTTTATAATATGCAAGTTTTGCTACATACAAGCTAGCAAAAATTTCGAAAGCAAATGCAAGATAGCTTTCTTGTGTAAGCTCATAATTCTTGCTTCCTATTGCAATGTGCAAGTTGCAAGTTTTGCTTCTTGAGATATGCAAGATAGTACTTTTGCAATTTTTGTTTCTTAAGATAGGCAAGCTTGTGATGTTCAAGATAGCAAGCTCTTTCTTCTCTTTTGAGAAGTGTCATTTTTGCTTCTTTAGCAAAATTTCAAACTAGCAAGAGACAATGTTTTACATGAGGCAAGCAAACAATTTGGCAAGTGTTACATTTGCATCTTCTATTTAGATATGCAAGAAGGTAAGCAAATTTTTGTATTTTCTTGACTTGTGGTAGCTAGCTAATTTCTTTTTCAGATGACCCTTTACATCAATTCAAGATAGCACATTAGCAACTCTTTCTTCCCTTTTGTCATTGGCAAAAAAAAAGGAAGACCCTTTACATCAATTTTTAAATCATGATAAAGGTAAGTATCAATCTTATTTGTACATCATTATGTTTTCAAATTAAAATATGCACAATTTCAAAACTTTACATTTGTATCCTTACTTCACGCATTATACAAATAAATTAATCACTATGGGCATATCATACATGATACATCATTTTGGTAATAAATCATAGCATTTATCAATATTTTGATCATGATACCAAGCATTCATCATCTAGTGCAGTCATGATACACATTATATGCAAATATCATCACAATAAAAAGAAATTACATGCATAATTTCAAATCATAAATGTTTCAAATCATGATGGTATTAATTTGTCAAATTGCATCCTACCATGCATGATCAAAACTTCTCCCCATTTGTATTTCATGCATAATTTCATTTCATCACATTAGGAATATCAAGAAGAATTAATTGGGTAATGAGATAAATATTTTATGAATACACGGAATTATATAAAAATCATATCATAAGTGTTTCATGCATTCATATCATCATATGAAGGAATATAAAAAAATTTGGTGATGAGATATTACTTCATGAATACAATAAAATTCATATAACATATCATGGTTTATTAGAATTAGTCTTCTTTTTTGTGAATAGCAAAAAGAATAGCAAAAAGACTTTAAAAAAAAAATAGCAAAAAGAATAGTAGGAGAGCAAGATCTCAATTCATGCATATCAAATATTCAATCATCAAAATCATGATTCATCTAGAAAATTCTCCTCTTTAAATATTCAAAGAGAGAATCATGATGACAATCTTGATTTACATAAAGTTTCAAAACATAATTATCAAGATCATGAATACTAAAAGACCATGAAACATTTTGACAAATCTCTTTTTAAATAGAAAACAATCTTGATTCATTCAATAGAAATTTTAAATTATAATTATGAGAAATCAAGATCATGATTTCAATAAAACCCATTAAATTCAAATCATTTTCTTAATCCATGAGATTCATAAAAATAATACAAATGGATTCATCAAAGTCAATAAGATAGAGAAAAAGAATTTTCAAGAAAAATACTTTTCTCTATTTAGTTGTTTCATACAAGCATGCCTTTGTCCTTTTTGTGCCAAAAAAAAAAAATATATATATATATATATATATATATATATATATATATATATATATATATATATATATATATATATATATATATACATGTCATCACTCATCTAGGATCAAAAAATATATTTTATCATAAAAACCATCAAGATTCTAATCATTATTTCAATCTACACATCATGAGCACAATAAATTTGCACTATAGACAATCTCATGTTTTATCATTCAAGCTAGCATATATTTTTGCAATTAGCAAGCTAACAATTTCCTTTTTCTTTTATAACAGTGATTCAATCATATCATGCAATAAACATATCATAATTACAAAGGAGTATTGATTCATAAAAAAAATCAATTTATGCATAAAATGTTCCAAGCATCAAGGTACATTTTCTCAAATTGTGGGTATCGAAAAATCAAGAGAAAACAACTTAATTATTCATTTTGAAAAATGTTCTCTTTGATAAAACGAGAGAATCATGATTAATAATCTTGATTTATAAAATGAATACTCAAGTTATAATTCCAAAAAATCAAGAGAAACCGTGATTCATTTTAACAAATCTCCTCTTAAATAAATAATGTCAAGAATTCTTAGGAAATCATGAAAAAGATAGAATTCATTCAATCTTATAAGAGATCAAGTCATTAATTCATGCATATAGATTCTTGACTTAAGCATAAGAAATCTCAATTTACAAATTTCGAAAAATCAAGATAAAGCTCATTTAAATCATCAAATCAAAATCATTTTCAAAAGATTCACAAAAGTGATACAAATAGATTCATTAATTTCCCTTTTTGAAAAATCGATAAAGTCAAAAAAATAATTTTTTTAAGAAGAAACCTTTCCACTTTTTAGTTGTTTTAATTCATGTGATTTATTTCATACATGCATGTTCTATTCTTTTATAGCAAATAAAAACATGCATCAATGTTTAGGATTGAAAAAAAAATCACAAAAATCATCTTGTATAACTTTTAAAATCTCATGCATAAAATCGTCAATCATGGTATCAAAACATTTAATATTTTCATGACATCATTATGCATTGGTTTCATTGAACATAATTTTGAATGATTCTTATAGATAACCAAAACTTCTTTAGTTTTAATTTATGTGATTGACTTTATATTAGCATGCTCAAATTTTGTTCTTATGTCAAAACCATACATCATGTTTGAAAACCAAAGGCAAGGTTCAAAAATAAATCATCAAGCCTTCCATACAAAAGCCATGCATCATCATTGAAAATCAATATGAAAATTATCAAAATACATATTCTTGCTTCTCAAGCACATACATAAGATTAATCTTACTAGGTGTACAAGCATTAGATTTATATCTATCATTTTATTGCATTAACATAAAGCATGTAATTTTTATTGTCATTTTCAAAATTACGAGCATGATCATATTTTTGCATTTTTATTTTTAAACATTTAATTTTCAAGAAAATTGATTCAAAACTAAATTACAAAAAAAAGTGCATTATGAAAAGCATTATGTAATTTCGAAGTAAATTAGGGGGATTTCGATTAGCTTATCATTGAAAGCGGTTAAGACGTAGTTTGTCACCTCGCCTTTGTTGATTTTCTCCTCGTCTTCGGAGGAGCTCGATTCATCCCAATTTGTGTTCTTCTTTTTGTGTTCAAAGCAATTAGTTCCATTCTTTTTATTCTTTAATTTTTGTTTCATTAACTTTTTAAATTTCTTTGCAAGTTTAAATTCACCATCACTTGAGCTTATGCTCAAGTGGTCACCATCACTTGAGCTTATGCTCAAGTGGTCTTCATATGTTCTATGTCCCAAATCCTTCCTATTCTTTGGAAGGTTGTTTTGTTCATCATGTGCATTATGCACCATTTCATATGTCATTAACGAACCAATTAGTTCTTCAAGTGGTAAGTTGTTTAGGTTTTTAGCTTCTTGTGTCGTAGTTACTTTTGAATTCCAATTTTTAGAAAGAGAACGCAAAATATTGTTTACAAGTTCAAAATCCAAAAAACTTCTACCAAGTGCTTTTAAACCATTGACGACATCCGTAAAACGGGTGTACATGTCAACAACGGTTTCGCTTGGTTTCATTCGAAAGAGTTCAAAATCGTGCATTAAAAGATTGACCTTTGAAACCTTAACACTACTTATACCTTCGTGTGTAGTTACAAGAAAGTGCCAAATATCGAAAGCCATTTCGTACAAAGAAACTCGATTAAACTTCATTTTATCTAAGGCGCAAAATAGAGCATTCATAGCTCTAGCATTTAAAGAAAAAGTCTTCTTCTCCAAATCATTTCAATCTTTCATTGGAAGAAACGACCTTTTAAAGCCGAATTCGACAATATTCCATAAATTTAAATCCAAAGAAAGTAAGAAAACTCTCATTCGAGTTTTCCAATAAGTGTAGTTCGTCTCATTGAAAAAGGGAGGACGAATGAGAGAGTAACCCTCTTGAAAGCCAAAAAGAGTCATTTATGTTTGGGTGTTAAACCAAAGTAGAAAACCGTGGCTCTAATACCAATTGTTAGGATCGGAGCGGCACTAAGAGGGGGGGGGGGTGAATTAGTACAACGGATTAAAACTCGTAAGTTTAAAAATGATTTCGTAAATGCGTAGAGATTTCAATTCGACAAAGAATGACTTTGTAAAAGTAGCTCGAGTAAAGTAAGGAGATGAAAACCAAAAGCTTGCTGCTATGTAAATAACGGTTTCAGAAAACACTCACATATTCAAGGAACACACCAATTTAAAGTGGCTCGGTCAAATGACCTACATCCACTTGCGAAGTCTTCTTCGATGAGGCTCCCAACTTCCACTAGCAAATCACTTTGAAGGAGATGGACAAATACCCCTCTTACAACCTTTTACAAGTGGTTCACACTCTTACAGATTTTTAAAGAGAAAGAGGGAGGTGAACACTTAAGCTATTGAAAATAAGACTTGCTAAAGACTTTGCTAAGGCTTTATCTCAATCTCTAACTTAAAGGTTGTATTCTCTGTTGAGAATTGAGGGATATTTATAGACCCCAAGAGGATTAACCCTTAATCTAAACTCGGGCCCAATTGGCCCATAACCGGGTTATAGGATTAACCCTTAATCCTAACCCTAATTACATACAAACTACAAAATTAAGACATAGTCCTAAGCAAGTTTTTAACCGGCAATGTCGAGTTTCCTTCCGGTGAGCTTTTCGGTGAACTTCCGACAGACTTCCGATACACCCTCGGATTTCTTCCGGCGGACTCCTAGTAGGATCCCGGTCTTGCGGCGAGTTCAGCGAGTCTTTGGCAAGTAACCGAACCTTCTCAGTGATCTCCATGAACCTTCAATGATCTCTCTGGCGGACTTTCGAAAACTTCGGCAAGTGCCCGATTTCTTCTCGGTTGGTTCCGACAACACTTCCGATGAATCTTTGGACTCTCGGTGGACTCTCAAACACCCATCAAACTTGACTCTGGTAGATTTGCTTTATGTCTTCAAGCTATCGTAGTTAATCCTGCACACTTAAAACAAAATTTTGATCGAGATAATTAATCCCAAACAATTAATCAAGTTGTCCGGCATGTCATTGGTCCCTCGACGCTTCGTCCGATTCTTCAACACATCATCCTCTCTTGCGGCCTATTGCCCAATCGACCAGTTGACTCCGTAACTCTGATATCTTTAGCACAATCTCCGCTCTTCTTGGCCCGATGCCCGAATCGACGACCCGAAGCCTTCTGTCAATAGGTCGACCGATCCACCGGCCCGACGTCCAATCTTCTAACATGTTTTTCTAGCGCAACATGATTTTCCTACTTTAATTGTCTCATCCTGATCAAAGTATCTTACGTGACTCAAAACGCGGATTAAATCATAAACATATATCAATTGGTTTCATCATCAAAATACGAGATTCAATAATCCTAATTAGCATCCTTCTCCCTAAACAATATCATAATGATGAAGTAAGCCAAATGGAACTAGGAACCATGTATTGGATCATGAAGGGATACAACAATTGCTTTGGCTACCTTATCCAACAAAACATGATAGAAATATCTAAAAAGGACTTGATGCTTCCATATGGTGGCATAATCACTAGAATATTCCATGCCTACGATATTGCAATTCCACCCGACGAAGAAGTTATAAATGGTATGTGGGTTAGAAATGGATTTAGTATCATAAATAAAAATCTACTTCAACGGATGAGATGTATATTTAGAAATGGTATGTGGGTTAGACTGCCTAGAAGGACCGATCCCCCTCAACCTGAACCTGAATCAGAACCAGAAACACAAATCTTTAGGGGTAATCTATCTCCTCCAACTGGTCCCTTTGACAAATCACATCAAGCAGAGCAAGCATCTCCATCATCTATCGAAGACATAGGGATTCGGATGGATCGCTTGGAACAAAGACAAGATCGACTTGAACAATGCCAAGATCAAAGTTTATCTGAGTTGTTGCTGATTCACCGACAGTTTGACACATTGTTTAGACATTTTAACTTTCCACCACCTGAATGAGCATATGTATGTATTTAGAAAATGTGGACACAATTCCTCCTTGTCATGTTGTAATACTATGTTATTGTAAACCTTTTATGCTACTCACTTTTTGTTGAATCTCGGATTTTGATGATGAAATCAATTGATGGGTTAATTGATCTAATCCATATTATTGAGTTAAGTGTGCAGGATTAACTACGATAACCAGAAAACACAAAGCAAGAATACCGAAGTCAAGATCGATGGACGTTTAAGAGTCCGAAGAATCGTCGGAGACGCTGCCGGAACCAACCGAGAAGAAATCGGGAACCTATCGGAATTTTCGGAAGTTCACCGAAGAGATCGTTGGAGGTTCACGGAGATCACCGAGAAGGCTCGGCTACTCGTTAAAGTCATCACAAGATCGGGAGCTTGATGGGAGTCCGTCGGAAGAAGTTCGTCGGAAAGCTCGCCGAAACAAGACTCGACGTTCGCGGTTGAAAGCTTGCTTAGGATGTGTTTTTGTTATGTAGTTCACTTGTAATTAGGATTAGGATTAAGAGATAATCCTATATCCTGGTTAGGGGCCAACTAGGCCCAAAGTCAAATATGGTTTGGGCTAAAATTAAGCCAAACCAGTGAAATCGGAGAGCCAGGCGGTGGCACCGCCTAGCTGGGCGGTAGCACCGCCCAGCACCCGAGAGCTGGGCGGTGACACCTCCTGGGCTGGGCGGTTGCACCTCCCAGCACCCGAACGCTGGGCGGTGGCACCGCTTGGCTGGGCGGTGGCACCGCTTGGCTGGGCGGTGGCACCGCCAGTATCGGGAACCCAAAGAGAATTCAAATTTTGGAGCCCAAAATTTGAATCCTCTTGAGGCCTATAAATACCCCTCAAATCTCAACTAAGATTACAACTTTTAAGAAGCATTTTGATTGAGAGAAAAGTCTTAGAAAGTCTTAGCAAGTCTTATTTTCAATTTGCTAGAGAGTTCTCCTCCTTCTTTCTTATTGAAAATTTGTAAGAGGTTGAGCTATTTGTAAAAGGTTGTAAGAGGGGTATTGACCCTTCCATTTCAAGAGATTTGCTAGTGGAATGTGGGAGCCTCATCGAAGAGGGGCCTCGCAATTGGATGTAGGTCATTTGACCGAACCACTCTAAAATCGGCGTAATCTCTGGTTTGCATTTCATTATTGCTGTTTACATTACTGCAAACCTTCTTACATGCTTTAGTTCCTTATTACCTTTGCTGCGCAACTTCAAGAATACGCTTTCAAGTTAAGTCTTTCAAGTTTCGTTCTTATAATACGAAAGATTTTTCTAAAACCGAAGTTTTAATCCGCTGCACTAATTCACCCCCCCCCTCTTAGTGCCGCTCCGATCCTAACAAGTGGTATCAGAGCGAGGTTATCTCTCATATTTGGTTTAATACCCAAGAGAGATGGCTTACTCCGGCATGCAAGAGGGCCACTCTATTGCACGACCACCTTTGTTTAATGGGTCGGATTACATATATTGGAAGACTCGCATGAGGATCTTCCTCATTTCTATGGACTTTGAGCTTTGGTCTATTGACGAGAATGGATTTCAAAAATCTTCTCTTCCGATAAGCGAATGGAATGAATCGGAGAAGAAGGTTTTTGCTTTAAATGCGAAGGCTATGAATGCCTTGTTTTGTGCACTAGACAAAAACGAATTTAATCGTGTTTCAATTTGTGATTCGGCTTTTGATATTTGGAGAACTCTTGAGGTCACTCATGAAGGCACTAGCCGAGTGAAAGAGTCCAAAATCAACATCCTTGTGCACTCTTACGAACTTTTCCGAATGAAACCAAGTGAGTCCATCGGAGACATGTACACCCGGTTTACGGATGTCATCAATGGACTCAAAGCTCTTGGTAAAGATTTTACTAACTTTGAACTAGTAACTAAAATCTTAAGATCCCTCCCTAAAAGTTGGGATCCAAAAGTTACGGCTATTCAAGAGGCCAAAGACCTTAAAGCATTCCCTCTTGAAGAACTCATTGGGTCTCTAATGACCTACGAAATGACATGTCAAGCTCATGACGAGCTCGAGAACCCCCTTCCAAAGAACAGGAAGGATATGGCACACAAATCACAAGAAGACCACTTGAAAGGAACATCAAGTGATGAGGACAGTGATAATGACATTGCACTTTTGACTCAAAAATTTAAAAAATATTTAAGAAAGAATAAATTTAAAAATAATATAAAAAATAAATTTGAACAAAAGAAGGACCAAGTAATTTGCTATGAATGCAAAAAATCGGGACACTACAAGAACGATTGTCCTCAAGCCAAAAAGAGGACATCAAAGAAGAAGGCGCTCAAGGCAACGTGGGATGATTCAAGCGCATCCGAAGAAGAGGAGTCCAACACCGAGCAAGTTGCTCATTACGCGCTAATGGCTTTAGGAGAAGAGGTATGTGATTTATTTAATGAAGATTTATCTTTTGAAGAACTCTCTATCGCTTTTCATGAATTATTTGATGAATGTAGAATTGTTAGCAAGAAGTTAAGTATCTTAAAGAAAGAGCATGCTTTGCTACAAGATAAGTTTGAGAATCTTCAAACTCCTCCATGCTCTAAGTGTGAGCATTTAGAAGCAATAAAAAATGAAAATTTGCTTCTTAAAGAAACCTTAAACAAGTTTAAGGTTGGTAGCAAAGGATTAGACATGATCCTTGCACACAAGGGTCACATCGCAAATAGAAATGGAATTGGATTTGTAAAAGGATTACATCAAAATCCTACCACTTTCATAAAAGGACCTACATTACATGTTTCCTCTTATATCAAATGCAACTTCTGTTGCAAATCCGGACATATTGCCTACAAATGTCCATTTAGGAAAATTAGTTCACGAAAATTAATATGGGTTCCTAAAGGAACTATAAAGGATTCAATAATAAATAGCAAAATTAGTGGGTCAATTTTTTAGGCACCCAAAATCAAATGGGTACCTAAAAATCATCCTCTTTTGTAGACAAACCCACAAGCTAGGAGCAAGAGATGGTATCTCGATAGTGGATGCTCAAGACATATGACTGGAGATCCATCTCATTTCTCTATGCTCACTAGCAAAGAAGAAGGGTACGTCACCTTCGGAGACAACAACAAAGGCAAAATCATTGGCAAGGGAACTATTGGTAACAAATTTAGTTTTTCCATTGATGATGTTTTACTAGTTGATGGATTGAAACACAATCTCTTAAGTATTAGTCAACTATGCGATAAAGGTTATATCGTTAGATTTGAATCAAATATGTGCATTATTGAAAAACCAAATCATAACATGACTATGATTGCTTTAAAATAAAATGTCTATACCATCAATCTTGATGAACTAGGTAATGAAATGTGTTTCTCCGCCGTAAATGATGATGCTTGGCTTTGGCATAGGAGATTAGGTCATGCAAGCATGAAAACAATATCTAAAATCTCATCTCAAGAATTAGTACGAGGGATTCCGAATATGAAGTTTATTAAGGATAAGGTATGCGATGCATGTCAACTAGGCAAACAAATAAAAACAAGCTTCAAACCAAAAAATCAAATTAGCACCACTAGACCATTACAATTGATCCATTTGGACTTATTTGGACCAATTGATACAACAAGTCTAGGTGGAAGCAAATATGCTTTTGTGATTGTGGATGACTACTCTAGATACACTTGGACCTATTTCTTAGCTCACAAAAGTGATTGCTTCAAGTGTTTCTCTAAGTTTTGTAAACTCACTCAAAACGAAAAGGCTTCATGATTTCATCAATTCGGAGTGATCACGGTGGTGAATTCCAAAATCGTGACTTTCAAAATTTTTACGAAGTTAATGGGTACAATCATAACTTCTCAACTCCAAGAAATCCTCAACAAAATGGAGTAGTTGAAAGGAAAAATAAAAACCTACAAGAAATGGCAAGAACTATGTTAAATGAACATAGTTTACCCAAATATTTTTGGGCCGAAGCCATAAATACGGCTTGTTACATCATGAATAGGGTCCTAATAAGACCATCTCTATCAAAAACTCCCTATGAATTATGGAATAACAAAAAACCAAATATTTCTTATTTTAAAGTTTTTTGGTTGTAAATGCTTCATTTTAAATGAAAAGGATGCCCTAGGTAAATTTGATGCTAAATCCGATAAAGGCATTTTTCTTGGTTACTCCTCCGTTTCTAAGGCCTTTCGTGTCTTTAACAAAAGGACCTTAGTAATAGAAGAGTCTATTCATGTAGTTTTTAATGAAATTTCTGATTTAAAGAAAAATGATTTTGATGATGATCTTGGTTTTGATAATTTGAATTTAAACGAACCCCCTCCTCAAAATAGCCATTTGAATGCATCTTCTTCCGAAATTTCTTTACCCAAAGAATGGAAGTATGTAGATGCTCATCCAAAGGAGCTAATTATAGGAGATACAACAAAAGGGGTTCAAACTCGTTCTTCTTTCAAGAATTTTTGTACTAACGCCGCTTTCCTTTCTCAAATTGAACCTAAATGCATTGACGAAGCCTTAAAAGATGATTTTTGGGTCATTGCAATGCAAGAAGAATTGAACCAATTTGAGAGGAATGAGGTATGGAAGCTTGTTCCTAGACCAAGTGACCACTTAGTCATTGGTACTAAGTGGGTCTTTAGAAACAAGCAAGACGAAAATGGTATCGTGGTTAGAAACAAGGCTAGATTAGTGGCCAAAGGTTTCAACCAAGAAGAAGGTATCGATTACGAAGAAACCTTCACTCCCTTGGCTCGATTAGAAGCCATAAGGATGCTCCTTGCCTATGCTAGTAGTAATAATTTTAAACTATTTCAAATGGATGTCAAAAGTGCTTTCTTGAATGGTTTTATTTCCGAAGAAGTATATGTCGAACAACCTCCCGGATTTGAAAATTCTCTTCTTCCTAATCATGTATTCAAATTGACTAAAGCTCTCTATGGCTTGAAACAAGCTCCTAGAGCTTGGTATGAAAGGCTTAGTTCATTTCTTATTTTAAATAATTTTATCAAATGCAAAGTTGATACTACATTGTTTATTAAACATTTTGAAAATAATTTTCTTATTATGCAAATTTATGTTGACAATATTATTTTTGGCTCTTCGGATGAATCACTATGTGAATCATTTGCCAAATGTATGAGTCATGAATTTGAAATGAGTTTAATGGGTGAATTAACTTTCTTTTTAGAATTACAAATCAAACAACTTAGTGATGGTATATTTCTTAACCAATCCAAATATACATTAGAATTGTTAAAACGATTTAACATGGATAATTCAAAAGCAATAAACACCCCTATGAGTACTGCGACTAAGTTAGATATGGATGAAAATAGTGAAAATTTCGATCAAAAAACATATAGGGGAATGATAGGTAGTCTACTCTACCTCACCGCGACTAGACCAGATATTATGTTTAGTGTAGGACTTTGGGCTAGGTTTCAATCTAATCCTAAATTATCTCATCTAAAGAGTGTTAAAAGAATATTTAGGTATCTTAAAGGAACTCTAAATTTAGGATTGTGGTATCCAAAATCTGAAAAATTCGATCTAATAGCTTATGCAGATGTCGATTTTGGCGGATGCAGGATAGATAGAAAAAGTACATCCGGAACATGCCAATTTTTAGGACATGCACTTGTTTCTTGGACTTCCAAGAAACAAAATTCAGTTGCACTATCTACGGCGGAAGCCGAATACATTGCTGCAAGTGCATGTTGTGCACAAGTCATTTGGATGAAAAATACATTAGAAGACTATGGAATTCACTTTAAAAACATTCCCATAAAATGTGATAATACTAGTGCCATATGTCTTACTAAAAATCCAATTCAGCACTCTAGAACTAAGCACATCGACGTTAGGCATCATTTCATACGCGATCATATCCTTAACAATGATGTTGTTCTATAATTCATTGACACAAAGCATCAATTAGCAGATATATTTACAAAAGCTTTGAATGAAGACCAATTTGAATTCATTAGAAGGGAATTAGGTATGTTAAATTGTCCCTAAGAATAAACTTGTTTGAATGGATTTTCCGTAAAGTTTTTCATTCTCTCTCCGTTCCTCGGTGACTTCTTAAATTATCTTATCCTATCTTAAGTCAAACACCGCTTCCATCTGATCAAGATTAATGATTTTATGATATTTTGAATCTCAAAATTGATTTTGATGGCTTGATTATGAGTTTCAAGTTGACGAATTGAATTTGAATGGATTTGTATTCGAATAATGATCATGACTTATTGGAGTTACTACTTAAAATTTTTTTCTTATCCCAATCTCTTCTTTGTACATCTACAATTTTTGTTATTTATAAAAAGAAGAGATTTGATAATATGGATGAATGCTGAATTTTCCTTTAAGATGAACTCTACTTAAATATTTTAGCATACTTAATTTTGAATGATAAAATCTTTGTATGATCAATGATAATATAGATGAGTGATGTATAATCAATGATAAAATCTTTGTATGATAAATTATGTGCTTCAAGTCTCATTCTCTTTTTGTTGATGACAAAGGGGGAGAAAAGTGATGACTTGTATCATTTGAATAGCATGACTTATATGAATTGCAAAAGCTTGTGTGATATGAATATCTTATATGCCTTGCAAAATCCTTGAGAATATCACAAGATTGATTGATCATATTGAAAGCATGCCTTACATCGATATCATGAAATTCATGTTGAAAATCTTTATCTCCTATCGCAGTAAAAATTGTCCCATATCATTTGACTTATGATTTTCATCGAAGTTTCGCATTTACTATTGCTTAATGAGAATAACGACAAGTTCTACGGTTAGAACTTATCGGTTTATGCTTGAATTCAATGGATGAAATTCAAGTGTTTTCATCTTCTCATAATATGGCATATAGATAGGGGGAGTTATGTTTAACTCCGTCATCAATTGATTGTCATCATCAAAGAGGGGGAGATTGTTGAATCTCGGATTTTGATGATGAAATCAATTGATGGGTTAATTGATCTAATCCATATTATTGAGTTAAGTGTATAGGATTAACTATGATAACCAGAAAACACAAAGCAAGAATACCGGAGTCAAGATCGATGGACGTTTAAGAGTCCGAAGAATCGTCGGAGATGCTGCCGGAACCAACCGAGAAGAAATCGGGAACCTATCGGAATTTTCGAAAGTTCGCCGAAGAGATCGTTGGAGGTTCACGGAGATCACCGAGAAGGCTCGGCTACTCGTTAAAGTCATCACAAGATCAGGAGCTTGATGGGAGTCCGTCGGAAGAAGTTCGTCGGAAAGCTCGCCGAAACAAGACTCGACGTTCGTGGTTGAAAACTTGCTTAGGATGTGTTTTTGTTATGTAGTTCACTTGTAATTAGGATTAGGATTAAGAGATAATCCTATATCCTGGTTAGGGGCCAACTAGGCCCAAAGTCAGATATGGTTTGGGCTAAAATTAAGCCAAACCAGTGAAATCGGAGAGCCAGGCGGTGGCACCGCCTGGCTCGGCGGTAGCACCGCCCAGCACCCGAGAGCTGGGCGGTGACACCTCCTGGGCTGGGCGGTTGCACCTCCCAGCACCCGAACGCTGGGCGGTGGCACCGCTTGGCTGGGCGGTGGCACCGCCAGTATCGGGAACCCAAAGAGAATTCAAATTTTGGAGCCCAAAATTTGAATCCTCTTGAGGCCTATAAATACCCCTCAAATCTCAGTTGAGATTACAACTTTTGAGAAGCATTTTGATTGAGAGAAAAGTCTTAGAAAGTCTTAGCAAGTCTTGTTTTCAATTTGCTAGAGAGTTCTCCTCCTTCTTTCTTATTGAAAATTTGTAAGAGGTTGAGCTGTTTGTAAAAGGTTGTAAGAGTGGTATTGACCCTTCCATTTCAAGAGATTTGCTAGTGGAAGGTGGGAGCCTCATCGAAGAGGGGCCTCGCAAGTGGATGTAGGTCATTTGACCGAACCACTCTAAAATCGGTGTAATCTCTGGTTTGCATTTCATTATTGCTGTTTACATTACTGCAAACCTTCTTACATGCTTTAGTTCCTTATTACCTTTGCTGCGCAACTTCAAGAATACGCTTTCAAGTTAAGTCTTTCAAGTTTCGTTCTTATCATACGAAAGATTTTTCGAAAACCGAAGTTTTAATCCGCTGCACTAATTCACCCCCCCCTCTTAGTGCCGCTCCGATCCTAACAACTTTGATTATCGCAATGCCACTTACTTTGATGATCGCAAGTCCTTGATATGTTTAACTATTGGTATCTACGACTTGATGTATTATTTGGTGAGCATTTACGGAGTTAGGAATATTAATTTGTCTGAATGCATGAATTTGTTAAATTTCATTTTCGGACTTTCTTGATTCTTTGATTACTTCAATTCAGTGCTGAAAATTTTATGATACAAATTTTACATGATGATAAGATTGTGTGTGTGCTTCAATAACATGTTTACTATGATGTAGGAAATTGTGCCTTGATGCTAAAAGTTTCCATGATGATGAGCATATTATACTTTCATGATTGTTATTTGAGAAGTTTTAATCATACATCGGATTCTTAATCTTTTTATACTACAAAGCACTAATCATTTTACCTTCATGAGTGGGATTAAAAAGCTATGATAAAACATTGTCTGAATGCATGATTTTGTTGTATTTTTTCTTCCGGACTTAATATATTTCTTGAATAGAGCTTTCATGAGCCTATGCCATATCGAATTTATTTCATATACATGCTCTATCACTTAATGATTTTTGATACATGAAATTAATTGACAAATGCATCTCTCATGGACTTATCTTTTGTTAATGTTTATTGAGAAATGGATTTGATGTAATCTTTCTTTCAAATGAATTCCTTCTAGATGAAGGAAGATTTTTTGAGATAAACACTTGCAAGGATTTAATTTCACATGCATATCTTGATCCTCGTGAAAAATGAAGTAAGATTTTATCATTTCTATTGAAAAATGAAATGAAACTCTCTAATCATTTTTAACTTCATGGCTTTTCCTCCTTACTTTCCTCCTTCATTCAAAGTTTTGATGATAAAGAAAAAGGAAGAAGTAATGAAAGCTATCTCTTTAATGAACTTTTCAATGATACCATGTCATGAATGCTTGAAATATGATTGGTATGATTTTTTTTTATGACATGAATTTTTACTACACTTGCATTTATTGTTGAATCGTTCTCCTTTTTGTTGATGACAAAGAGGGAGAAATATGTGGTAAATTAATGATAGAATGAATTGCTATACACTTAAAATGTTTGCATTAATGATAAGATATCTAGTGCTCAACTTGTAATTTTACAAATTGATATCTTACCATATGATGAATTGCTATGATTGCTATCATTCACATTTGAAATATAAGACTTGAAAATGGATGTCATGCCTTGACATCATTGCTATATCATGATAGGAATCATAATGAGGGTATTGATAAGTTTAAATGAAATTAACTTATCAATATGTCTCTTGAATTCAAAGGCTTTGAATTCAAGAATTACTTTTCTCAAGTATGGCATAAAGATAGGGGGAGTTAAGGTTAACTCTGTCATCAATTGATTGTCATCATAAAAAAGTGAGAGATTATTGAATCTCGAATTTTGATTATGAAGTCAATTGTCATTTGTTTATCTAATCTATATGTTAAAAAAAGTGTGCAGGATTAACTATGATGGTAGTAAGACATGAAGCAAGTGTTATGCCGGAGTCAAGATCAAGATCACGTTGGGAGTCCGAGAGTTCGTCGGAAGTCCAGACGTTCATCGGAAGTTCTACGGGAACCAGCCAGGAAGTCCAGGAGCTTGCCATAGAAGCTCGTTGGAACTTGCCAAGAAGATCATCGCGAAGTCCAGGAGCTTGCCGGGAGTCCACCGGAGCATCGCCGAGGGTTCATCGGATGTTTGCTGGAAGCTCACCGGAAGAAGCAATTGATGCACCGGAACACAAAATTATAGTAATTATGTCGTATTTATTATAGTTATAGTATAGATTAAGTTAGGGTTGGGAGATAATCCTACTGACTTAATTAGGGGCCAACTGGGCCCTTAATAGACCCAAATTGGGCCGAATGGAACAGCCCATTCGGACCCAGAATTCTTGGCCGGTGGTGGAACCGCTAGGGCTGGTGGTGGCACCGCTAGGGCCGGTGGTGGCATTGCCCAGGAGACTCGGTCTCTTAAGGATTCTGGGCGGTAGTACCAGCCCTGTCAGGCGGTAGTACCGCTTGAGATCGGTCTTCGAGCGCTGTCAGGCGGTAGTACCACCTAGACTGAGCGGTAGTACTGCTCAGTGTCCGATGATAGGCAGTAGTACCACCCAATTATGGCGGTGGTACCACCAGGACCCCGGAAATTCGAGAATGGACACTTTTACGCTCCATTTTCAAACTCATTGGGGTCTATATAAACCCCACCCTTTCCTGCATGAAAGGGCAACAGAAAACTTGCTTTAATCTTAAGTCTTTGAGGCCTTAAAGTATTGAAAAAGCTAGAGTTCTCCTCCTTTCTTCTAAGTGTTGAGATCATTCAAGAGAGGAGTGAAAACTTCTAAGGGTTGTCTCCTAAGCCCATCAAAAGGAGAAAGCTATAAAAGGGTGGTTGGCCTTTGCTTATTGAAGGAAGGCCTCTAGTGGATACCGGTGACCTCGTCGGAGGAGGAAGCCAATAGTGGATGTAGGTCACGTTGACCGAACCACTCTAAAATCTCGGTTTGCATATACTTTGAGCATCTTTCCTTTATAAGCAAACTGCCTCTCCTCTTTACTGTGCTTAACTACGTCTACTTACGCTTCGACGTAAACATTTTCCAAAATCTGTTTTACTTGTACAAAAGCTTTACGAAACCGATGTTTTTCAGTTGTGTGATTTGCATTGCTGCAAATCACCTTAGTCTTCTCTTGGTATTTCTCAAAAGGTTTCAAGTTCAACGTTCATCCAAAATGATTGAGTTGAAACCACTTTTGTTAAATCGGCCTTAATCGTAATAAGTCTTTTAAATCGTAAAAGTTTTCTGCTGCACTAATTCATCCCCCCCCCCCCCCCCTAGTGCGCTCTTAATCCTAACAATATCTACATCACATGTAAATATATATACATATCTACTAGATATATAAATAATCTGATAAGACCCTAAAGTCTTATCGTAAGCTCTGATACCAAATGATAAGACCCTAAAGTCTTATCGTAGGCTCTGATACCAAATGATAAGACTCTAAAGTCTTATTGTAGGCTCTGATACCAAATGATAAGACCCTAAAGTCTTATCATAGGGCTCTGATACCAAATGATAAGACCCTAAAGGTCTTATCGTCGCTCTGATACCAAATGATAAGACCCTAAAGGTCTTATCGTCGCTCTGATACCAAATGATAAGACCCTAAAGTCTTATCGTGGAAGAAAGGGGAGAAATGGGGATGATAATGATCACTTCGAGGGGATCGGCCCTCTTGATCGCTTCGAGGGGATCGACCCTCCTTGATCGCTTCGAGGGGATCGGCCCTCCTTGATTACTTCGAGGGGATCGGCCTCCTAGGGTTTGTCAAAAGACAGAATAGCATTTTTCATAGATTACTGAAAAGAAGCAGTTACATCCCTATTTATAGAGTTCCACCCAAAGTCCATCAGGACTTGAACTCTAATAATAAATAAATATTAAATAAACCTCTACTTGACTCTAACTGAACCAAACTAACTCAATAAACAACTGGACTAAACAGACTCAATAAACATTATTCAAAAGCTCAGAAAAAGGGTCCTAACAATTCCTCCCTCTTGAAATCAGCCTTATCCTCAAGGCTGAGCAGCATCAATCTCGAGGAGCTTCTCTTTCAGCACTTTAGCCATAGACTATCTGCAACGAATCACAACCCGTTGATCAAGTAAGTATGGTCTCCACTTTTTGATAGTGTAAGCAACAGGTCGGTCTTTCGGTGTAGTAATCGTTGCATGAAACTTCTGGCCCTATATAATCAATTTTATCTTGGAACCTTTGCTATCACAAGTGAAAATCCGTCCATCAATGATCTTTACTTCGAATCTGTCATAGTCTTCAATGTGGTGGGCCAATCGGTCAACAGTCTCACTATCCATAGAATTGTTAGTGCTACCAGTATCAATCAAAACTATAACAGGCTGATGTTCCAGAGTTTCGCCAACTTTCATAGTTTGCGGGTTAGAGTAGTTGGCTAATGCATGCATTGTATATATGGTAGGTCCAACATCTTTATTAGAATTTATACCTTCATGATCGGAGTCCATATTCTTAGCTTTTGGTTCCTCTCCAATTGGTTCAATCATCAGAAGTTGCCCTTGTTTACATCGGTGCTTCATACTCCATTTTTCATCATAATACAAACCCCTTGCTGTTCTTTCCTTGCTAATTTTTTTCTCATGTAGATTTGCAAATGAGATCGCAGCTATCATAGTACGGGGTTGACGAGCCTTAACTTCACACCGGATCTCTGGAATAAGCCCTTGAATAAATGTATCTAGAAGTTGTCGGTTCGACCAATCTCTAGCTTTATTTGATAATCTTTCAAACCTACTCTGATATTCTAACACTGTAGAAGTTTGATGAATTTTGGCGAGCTGACAATCAACATTCTCATATTCATATGGGCCAAAGCGAACAAGAAGCCCTCTTTTGAACTGCTCCCACGAAGGAACTCCGTGGAAAGTTTCATACCAATCGTACCACTGGAGTGCATCTCCCTCGAGCTGGATTATGGCCACTTCTACCTTAGATTCTTCTGGGGTTCTGTGAAAACGGAAAAAATTTTCTGCCTTAGAGATCCAATTGGTCGGATCTTCATCTTTCCATCTTGGAAATTCCATCTTCATGTGTGAGTAATTTGTGTCACAATCTTGGGGCCCTTTTCCTGTATTTTCAGATCTGTGCAATGTAGAACTTGAGCCTCCATTTTGTTGAAATTTGCTAAGGCTCTCCAGTAGGCTCTTTTTGAAATCATTAAATGTTTCTTGTAGTCGGTTCTCAATTCTGATTTCCAATGCTTCCATTTGTGCTTTCACCGAGTTATCAATGGCCATTGCGTAAGACTGCAAATCTGTAATCTCAACTTCTATTTTTGGTGTCGGTCAAGGGCATCAACACTGTCGATGCGAAGTTGCCGAGGAGGTGGACGCCAAGGGCAGTGCTGCGGTCGCTGCGTTGGAGGAAGAGTAGCTGCCCTATGTTTGTGTCACTGCGTGAGATGAGAGCGCCAAGGCTGAAAGGTGACGGTTGCGGCTGTTGTGACCCAAGGAAGCAATCGTCGAGCAACGGGGTTGAGGCTACGGTGATAGCAACCTGTGGTTGTGGCAGAATATGCTAAGCAAGGGGGAGGCGGTGTTGATGCGGCCGAGGTTGAGAAGAGGAATCAATGTTGCGTGTGCTGCTGGGGTTGAGGCAAGGCAGCGTACTTGGTACTATTGCTGCGTTCGCTGTTGGAGGGTGACTGCTGCAGAACGAGGGGTTGGTCGTTGGCCGGGAGCGACGACGGTGGTTACAATCGACGACTACGGCAGCCGAGGGTGCCACTGTTTTTGTTGCTGCATGGTGGTTCTGTTTTTGTCGCACCACCGAAGGAGTTGGCTGGAAGGATCACGAGCGGTTGAGGAGAAGGCTGCGGTGACTGGAAGCACTGGTGGTCACTGTGTTGAATCTCGGATTTTGATGATGACAACTAATTGATTGTGTTTAAATGTTTGACTACATTTTGAGTGATACAGGTCTACTCGATCAGGATTAGACAATTAACGCAGGAGGAATTGACGTTGCGTCGGAGGAGATCACGTCAGGATATTGGATGGCAGAAGGCTTCGGGCGTCGGGCATCGGGCCAAGAGCGGAATTGCGCCAAGGATATCGGCGTTGTGGAGGTCAACCGCCGATTGGGCAATAAGCCGCAAGAGAGGACGATGCGCCGAAGAATCGGACGAAGCGCCAACCAATGACGTGCCGAGCAACAGAATGTCAATTCGCTTTATAATAATTGTCTAGATCGGAGTAGAGTTTTGGTTTGTGTGTGCAGGATTAACTATGATAACGATGAAGACATAAAGCGAAACAAAGTGCTGGAGTCAAGCGCGAAGGATTCGTTGGGAGTTCGAGAGTTCGACGGAAGTCCGAAGGTTCGTCGGGAATGCTGCCGGAACTAGCCGAGAATGAGTAGGGAGCTTGCCGAAGGGTTTTTCGGAAGCTCGCCGGAAGGTTCGTTGGAAGTTCGCGGAGCTCGCCGAGAAAGATCGGAGCTTACCAAAGAAGCTCGTTGGAACTCGCCAAGATCAAATCGTGAAGTCTAGGAGCTTGCCGGGAGTCCGCAGAATGGTTTCCGAGAGTTTATCGGAAGACCGTCGGAAGTTCGCTAGAAGCTCGCCGGAAGAAGTCTTGACTTGCGGACTTTGTAATAGCTTAGAAAATGTCTTTAAATTCGTAGTTAGCACATTAATTAGGGTTAGGATTAGGTGTTAATCCTATAACCCAAGTAGGGGCCAATTGGGCCCAAGTTCGGACTAGTTTGGGGCAAGATTGAAGCCTAACTAGTGGGCTGAAAACACTGTAGGCGGTGGCACCGCCTAGCTGGGCGGTGGCACCGCCCAACACCCGAGAGCTGGGCGGTGACACCTCCTAGCTGGGCGGTGGCACCGCCCAGCACCCGAGCATTGGGCGGTGGCACCGCTTGGATGGGCGGTGGCACCTCCAGCAGCGGGAACCCAAAGAGAATTCAAATTTTGAAGCCCAAATTTGAATCCTCTTGAGGCCTATAAATACCCCTCAAATCTCAGCTGAGAGAACAACTTTTTGAGCAGCAAGTGTTTGAGAGAAAAGCCTTAGAAAAGTGTTAGCTTGTCTTGTTTTCAATTTGCTAGTGTTCACCTCCTTCTTTCTTGTTGAAAATCTGTAAGAGAGTGAACCGCTTGTAAAAGTTGTAAGAGGGGTATTCACCCTTCACTTTCAAGAGATTTGCTAGTGGAAGGTGGAAGCCTCATCGAAGAGGGGCCTCGCAAGTGGATGTAGGTCACTTGACCGAACCACTTTAAAAACGGCGTAATCTCTGGTTTGCATTTCTTATTGTCATTTACATTACTGCAAATCTTCTTACTTGCTTTGTTTCATCATTACCTTTGCTGCGCAACTTTAAGAATACGCTTTCAAGTTAAGCTTTTCAAGTTCCGTTCTTATCGTACGAAAGATTTTACTAAAACCGAAGTTTTAATCCGCTGCACTAATTCACCCCCCCCTCTTAGTGCCACTCCGATCCTAACAATTGGTATCAGAGCCACGGTTTTCTACTTTGGTTTAACACCCAAATAGAAATGGCTCTTTATGGCTTTCAAGAGGGTCATTCTCTCATTCGTCCTCCCTTTTTCAATGGGACGGACTACACTTGTTGGAAAACTCAAATGAGAGTTTTCTTACTTTCTTTGGATTTGAATTTATGGCACATAGTCGAAAATGGATTTGAAATGTCTTCTCTCCCAATGAACCATTGGAATGATTTGGAGAAGAAGATGTTTTCTCTAAATGCAAAGGCTATGAATGCCTTATATTGTGCACTTGACAAAAATGAATTTAATCGTGTTTCGATGTGTGACTCGGCTTTTGATATTTGGAGAACTCTAGAGGTCACTCATGAAGGCACTAGCCGAGTGAAAGAGTCCAAAATCAATATTCTTGTGCATTCTTACGAACTTTTCCGGATGAAACCAAGTGAGTCCATCGGAGACATGTACACCCGGTTCACGGATGTCATCAATGGACTCAAAGCTCTTGGTAAAAGTTTTTCTAATTTTGAACTAGTCACTAAAATCTTAAGATCCCTTCCAAAAAGTTGGGATCCAAAAGTTACGGCCATTCAAGAGGCCAAGGACCTTAAAACATTCCCTCTCGAAGAACTTATTGGGTCTCTAATGACCTACGAAATGAACAATGTGACAAAAAAGAAACTCGAGAACAACCTTCCAAATGATAGGAAGGATTTGGGACATAGAACACATGAAGACCACTCGAGCATAAGCTCAAGTGATGGTGAACTTAAACTACTAATGAAACAAAAATTAAAAAGCAAAAAGAATGGAACTACTTGCTTTGAACGCAAGAAGAACAAAAGTTGGGATGAATTGAGCTCTTCCGAAGACGAGGAGAAAATCAAGAAAGGCGAGGTGGCAAACTATGCCTCACCCTCTTTCAACAATGAGGTAATCAAAATCCCACTAATTTATTTCGAAATTACATAATACCTTCTTGAGTTATTTTTAATTTAGTTTAGGATTAATTTTCTTGAAAATTGCTTGTGTTATGTTAATGCAATAAAATGTTAGATATAAATATAATGCTTATACACCTAGTAAGATTAATCTTATATATGTGCTTGAGAAGCAAGAATTTGTACTTTGATGATTTCCATATTAATTTTCAATGACGATGCATGACTTTTGAATGGAAGGTTTGATGATTTTTTTTATGAACCTTATCTTTGGTTTTCAAACATGATGTATAGTTTTGACATAAGAACAAAAATTTGAAGCATGCTAATATAAAGTCAATCATATAAAGTAAAACTAAAGAAATTTTAAATATCTAGTACTTTTGGTAGCACTTTTGGTAATGTTCAAGATAGCAAGTTCTACATCATGCAAGCTAGCAATATTGAGATGTTCAAGAAAGCAACTCTTGCTTCTTGAAATATGCAAATTGTAAGCTAGCAAATTTTTGCTTCCTTTGCAATGTTTGAGCTAGCAATTTTGCTTCCGTTGCAAAGTGCAAGTTAGTATGTTTTGCATCTTGAGATAAACAAGATTGTATTTTTGGTATGCAAATTTATAGTATACAAGCTATCAACTTTTGCACATAAAAAGTTAGCAAAATTTTACATCTTTTGAGATGTGCAAGATGGACTATTTTGCCTCTTTTCAAATTGTGCAAGCTAGCAAATTTGCTATCTAGCAAGTTTTGCTCCCCCTTTGTCAGTGTCAAATAGAAGGGAATAACAATACAATCATGTAATTCATTTCTCTTTACTATAATATTCAAATCATGATAAGGGTAAATAATAAAGATGAAAAATGAATGTCAAAAGACATATAACATTTTTGACAAATTTCTTCTTTTGTAGATAGAAAACATGATAGGAAACAATCTTGATTCAAAAAGAAAACTCAAGTTATAAATTATCAAGATGTCAAGTAGCATGTCATGGTTTACAAAAACAAGTTTCTTGCTAGTTAATAGCAAAAAGAATCTCAATTCATGCATATAAAATCTTATGATTCACATAGAACATCTCCTCTTTTATAAAACGAGAGAATCATGATGAAGAATCTTGATTTACATAGAGTTTCAAAATATAATTATCAATATCATGAATACTAAAAGACCATGAAAATTTTGATAAATATCCTTTTAAATAGAAAACAAACTTGATTCATTCAATAGAAAATTGTGAGAAATCAAGATCATGATTTCAATAAAATCCATTAAATTCAAATCATTTTCATAATCTATGAGATTCATAAAAATAATACAAATAGATTCATCAAAATCAATAATATAGAAAAAATAATTTTCAAGAAGAAAAATGTTCTTCTCTTTTAGTTGCTTCAATTCATGTAATTTATTTTATTCAAGCATGCCTCCCATTTTTTTATGTCAAATAAAAACATGTATCATGTTTAAAACCGAAAGTGCTAGATTTATTATGACAAGGATCAATAAGGCACTTTCATTATGGTAAAAAGAAAATCGATAATCTGTAAATTACAAGATTCATTATGCATAATTTTAAAAATCTTATGCATAGAACAAAATCATCAATCATGATATCAAGACATTTATCATTTAAAGCATTCATGATTCACATCATATGCAATACATCACATATATTATCATAATAAAAGGCATAAGTATTGCATGCATCATTCCAAATTATAAATATTTCAAATCATAATGGTATTAATTTGTCAAATTGCATCCTACCATGCATGATCATAACTTTTCATTTGTATGCATCAAAATAATCTCAAGAGTATTTCATGCATGATTTTATATCACCAAAAAAGGAATATCAAGAAGAAAATAATTGGTGATGAGATAAACATTTCATGAATTTAAGGAATTACATAAAAATTTTATCATGAAGGATTAGAACATGTGAATACCAGAAGACATGATTTCTTTTTGAAAAACCTACTCATTAATAATCAAAAGAAAATCTTAGGAGATCGATTAATGAAAAATCTTGATTCATAATAAATCTTAATTTGTAAATATCACAGAATCAAGATCATGATTTTAGATAAAACTCATTCAAATTCAAATCGTCTAAATCATCAAAATCTCAACATTTCTTTCAAGAGATTCAAAATGACATAAATAATTTTATTGGTCTCTTAGGTATAAATCAATAAGATAGAGAAAAAGAAAATTTTCAATAAAAAATCTTTCCTCCTTTTGTTTCAACTTATTGATTGATTCCATGCATGCATCTCCTTTTCTTTCAAATCCATGCATCATCGTTTTAAAACAAAAAAAATCAAAGATCATCAAGATAAAAAAGTGCAACACATAATTCCAAAAAAAAAAATGATTTCAACTCATTACTTCAAGTCAAATCAATATCATGATTTTGATATAACTCATTTGTAATTCAAATCATCAAACCAAAATCATTTTCAAGGGATTCATATAAATCAACAAGATAGAGAAAAATAATTTTCAAGAACAATGCTTTTCTCTTTTTAGTTATTTAAATTCATGTCATTTATGCTAGATAAAAATGTGCATCAACATTTAGGATCGAAAAATGAATTTTGTCATAAAAACCATCAAGACCAAAAAATCATCATGTATAACTTTACAATCTCATGCATAAAATCATCAAATCATAGCATCAAAACTTTCAATAGTTTCATTACAACATCAAGTAAGGTTTTATTGAACATAATTTTGAATGATTCTTATAGATATTTAAAATTTCTTTAGTTTTACTTTATATGATTGACTTTATATTAGCATGCTTCAAATTTTTGTTCTTATGTCAAAACTATACATCATGTTTGAAAACCAAAGATAAGGTTCATAAAAAAAATCATCAAACCTTCCATTCAAAAGTCATGCATCGTCATTGAAAATTAATATGGAAATCATCAAAGTACAAATTCTTGCTTCTCAAGCACATATATAAGATTAATCTTACTAGGTGTATAAGCATTATATTTATATCTAACATTTTATTGCATTAACATAACACAAGCAATTTTCAAGAAAATTAATCCTAAACTAAATTAAAAATAACTCAAGAAGGTATTATGTAATTTCGAAATAAATTAGTGGGATTTTGATTACCTCATTGTTGAAAGAGGGTGAGGCATAGTTTGCCACCTCGCCTTTCTTGATTTTCTCCTCGTCTTCGGAAGAGCTCAATTCATCCCAACTTTTGTTCTTCTTGCGTTCAAAGCAAGTAGTTCCATTCTTTTTGCTTTTTAATTTTTGTTTCATTAGTAGTTTAAGTTCACCATCACTTGAGCTTATGCTCGAGTGGTCTTCATGTGTTCTATGTCCCAAATCCTTCCTATCATTTGGAAGGTTGTTCTCGAGTTTCTTTTTTGTCACATTGTTCATTTCGTAGGTCATTAGAGACCCAATAAGTTCTTCGAGAGGGAATGTTTTAAGGTCCTTGGCCTCTTGAATGGCCGTAACTTTTGGATCCCAACTTTTTGGAAGGGATCTTAAGATTTTAGTGACTAGTTCAAAATTAGAAAAACTTTTACCAAGAGCTTTGAGTCCATTGATGACATCCGTGAACCGGGTGTACATGTCTCCGATGGACTCACTTGGTTTCATCCGGAAAAGTTCGTAAGAATGCACAAGAATATTGATTTTGGACTCTTTCACTCGGCTAGTGCCTTCATGAGTGACCTCTAGAGTTCTCCAAATATCAAAAGCCGAGTCACACATCGAAACACGATTAAATTCATTTTTGTCAAGTGCACAATATAAGGCATTCATAGCCTTTGCATTTAGAGAAAACATCTTCTTCTCCAAATCATTCCAATGGTTCATTGGGAGAGAAGACATTTCAAATCCATTTTCGACTATGTGCCATAAATTCAAATCCAAAGAAAGTAAGAAAACTCTCATTTGAGTTTTCCAACAAGTGTAGTCCGTCCCATTGAAAAAGGGAGGACGAATGAGAGAATGACCCTCTTGAAAGCCATAAAGAGCCATTTCTATTTGGGTGTTAAACCAAAGTAGAAAACCGTGGCTCTGATACCAATTGTTAGGATCGGAGTGGCACTAAGAGGGGGGGGTGAATTAGTGCAGCGGATTAAAACTTCGGTTTTAGTAAAATCTTTCGTACGATAAGAACGGAACTTGAAAAGCTTAACTTGAAAGCGTATTCTTAAAGTTGCGCAGCAAAGGTAATGATGAAACAAAGCAAGTAAGAAGATTTGCAGTAATGTAAATGACAATAAGAAATGCAAACCAGAGATTACGCCGTTTTTAAAGTGGTTCGGTCAAGTGACCTACATCCACTTGCGAGGCCCCTCTTCGATGAGGCTTCCACCTTCCACTAGCAAATCTCTTGAAAGTGAAGGGTGAATACCCCTCTTACAACTTTTACAAGCGGTTCACTCTCTTACAGATTTTCAACAAGAAAGAAGGAGGTGAACACTAGCAAATTGAAAACAAGACAAGCTAACACTTTTCTAAGGCTTTTCTCTCAAACACTTGCTGCTCAAAAAGTTGTTCTCTCAGCTGAGATTTGAGGGGTATTTATAGGCCTCAAGAGGATTCAAATTTGGGCTTCAAAATTTGAATTCTCTTTGGGTTCCCGCTGCTGGAGGTGCCACCGCCCATCCAAGCGGTGCCACCGCCCAATGCTCGGGTGCTGGGCGGTGCCACCGCCCAGCTAGGAGGTGTCACCGCCCAGCTCTCGGGTGTTGGGCGGTGCCACCGCCCAGCTAGGCGGTGCCACCGCCTACAGTGTTTTCAGCCCACTAGTTAGGCTTCAATCTTGCCCCAAACTAGTCCGAACTTGGGCCCAATTGGCCCCTACTTGGGTTATAGGATTAACACCTAATCCTAACCCTAATTAATGTGCTAACTACGAATTTAAAGACATTTTCTAAGCTATTACAAAGTCCGCAAGTCAAGACTTCTTCCGGCGAGCTTCTAGCGAACTTCCGACGGTCTTCCGATAAACTCTCGGAAACCATTCTGCGGACTCCCGGCAAGCTCCTAGACTTCACGATTTGATCTTGGCGAGTTCCAACGAGCTTCTTTGGTAAGCTCCGATCTTTCTCGGCGAGCTCCGCGAACTTCCAACGAACCTTCCGGCGAGCTTCCGAAAAACCCTTCGGCAAGCTCCCTACTCATTCTCGGCTAGTTCCGGCAGCATTCCCGACGAACCTTCGGACTTCCGTCGAACTCTCGAACTCCCAACGAATCCTTCGCGCTTGACTCCAGCACTTTGTTTCGCTTTATGTCTTCATCGTTATCATAGTTAATCCTGCACACACAAACCAAAACTCTACTCCGATCTAGACAATTATTATAAAGCGAATTGACATTCTGTTGCTCGGCACGTCATTGGTTGGCGCTTCGTCCGATTCTTCGGCGCATCGTCCTCTCTTGCGGCTTATTGCCCAATCGGCGGTTGACCTCCACAACGCCGATATCCTTGGCGCAATTCCGCTCTTGGCCCGATGCCCGACGCCCGAAGCCTTCTGCCATCCAATATCCTGACGTGATCTCCTCCGACGCAACGTCAATTCCTCCTGCGTTAATTGTCTAATCCTGATCGAGTAGACCTGTATCACTCAAAATGTAGTCAAACATTTAAACACAATCAATTAGTTGTCATCATCAAAATCCGAGATTCAACAGTTACATCCCTATTTATAGAGTTCCACCCAAAGTCCATCAGGACTTGAACTCTAATAATAAATAAATATTAAATAAACCCCTAGTTGACTCTAACTGAACCAAACTGACTCAATAAACAACTGGACTAAACAGACTCAATAAACATTATTCAAAAGCATAGAAAAAGGGTCCTAACATAATCACACATCACATGAGCAATCACACTAGATGATGATGAACCCCAGCTTAATAGGATCAAGCGCGAGCTAGTGAGCCTAATCACTCACATCAAGATCTATGTTTGTAGCGGTGCATTTCCATGCCATGTGATCATCTATTCTCGTCGGTTCCATCAGCATCTTGACACATCTCTATGCATCATGATCGTTTGTCTCGGCCTCGTGGGTCCCGCTATCGCTTCCACGCTCCCGCTGCGCCTCCTCGTGTAATTACAACTTAATCACAAATATGCAGGCCCGAAAATAAACGAGAAATAAATTGGAGGCTTGTAGGCCCCAATAATAATAATCACATATACACACATCACATGGTCCATGATCATTCGTCCACATCATACATCACATGCAAATATCATAATATATGACTACTAGATAAATAATGATAATAATTAATTAATTTTTTAATTAACTAATATTTTCTGAAATTGGAGACTTATAGAGAATTTTTCAAATTATGAAGGGTATTTTGATAACTTGGACAAAAAAGACAAAACTCAGAATTTCTAAAATTTTGAGAGGCAAAATTATCATTCGGCCAAAAACCCTAATTCCCTTCTCCTCCCCTTTTGCATTGTGATGGCCATCACCACCCCATCAATAGTGGCCACTACGGGGGTGGGGGCGCTGCCTCTGCTCGTATGCGGTGTGCCCGTTGGCGACGTCGCTCCTACGGGCACCACTGTCCCAGTGGACGGTACTGCCTGTGGGTGCAGCACCCGTAAGCGACGCTACACCCGAGGGCGAGCACCCTTGTGGGTATTTCTGCCCACGGGCATTGTTCCACCTGCTTGCAGGCGCCGCCGCTGCAAGTGGCTGCATGCATGCAGATAGCAGCCAAGGCTGCATTCTATGAGGGCAACAACGGTTGCTATCCTTTCTCACTTTTGCGTCAATAATTTTAACGTGAAAAGTCTTTCTAAAACACAACACATGCAATTTAAAACTAATATTTTGCATGAACAACTAGCTCTGATATCACTGTAGGGAAATCTAGGGGCAACATCACATGCGCAGCGGAAGAACAAAAAACAAAATCCCTAAATTTTCCAGAAAGGTATTCATCGTCATACGAAGATTAGTGCACAAAAACCCACGAAACTTAAATTCATATGTGAGATAGTTGTATTGCCTATAGAGATTGTATAACCCTAAATCCCTACAGATATGTATGAGAGGATGAAAGAGGTCAAGCGCCCTCCTCTCTAGCAGTAATCCACACAACAGGGCTGCAATGATACTCCTCAAATCGCTACCTAAATCTCCACTTCAGCTATCTAAGGAGGAGAAGGGGAGTGGAGAATAGGAGGTAGCAACTTAGAAGCCTCTAGCCTATGAGTCTTTGATTCCCTCCTAATTATATAGGATCCCTTTCAACTTAACCCTAATGAATCCTATTATATTGGGTATTGGATCTCCATCCAACTACCAAAGCCTCTTAGATTAGTGGATCTCTATCCAATAATCTCTCGTTGGCTCTTATTGGATCTCATCCATATAATCCAATAATTCAAGGGCTTATTAGATATCCAATAAGATAAGGGCTCCGACGGAGATCTCATATTTGAACCACTACTTGTTGCAATGCCTAACATATATGTGTGACCCTCTAGGTCCAATATCGAGCTGGTCAAAAGTCATACCTGTCAAAACTCTTTCTAGCTTATTGTTGAATCTCGGATTTTGATGATGAAACTAATTGATTGTGTTTAGATGTTTAACTGTATTTTGAGTGATGCAGGTCTACTCGATCAAGATTAGATAGTTAACGCAGGAGGAATTGACGTTGCGCCGAAGGAGATCATGTTAGGATATTGGATGGAAGAAGGCTTTGGACGTCAGGCATCGGGCCAAGAGTGGAATTGCGCCAAGGATATCGGGGTTGCGGAGGTCAACCGCCGATTGGGCAACAAGCCACAAGGGAGGACGATGCGCTGAAGAATCAGACAAAGCGCCAACCAATGACGTGCCGGGCAACAGAATGTCAATTCGCATTGTAATAATTATCTAGATCGGAGTAGAGTTTTGGCTTGTGTGTGTAGGATTAACTACGATAACGATGAAGAAATAAAGCGAAACAAAGTGTCGGAGTCAAGCACGAAGGATTTGTTGCGAGTTCGAGAGTTCGACGGAAGTCCGAAGGTTCGTCGGGAATGCTGCCGGAACTAGCCGAGAATGAGTAGGGAGCTTGCCGAAGGGTTTTTCGGAAGCTTGCTAGAAGGTTCATTGGAAGTTCGCGGAGCTCGCAGAGAAAGATCGGAGCTTGCTGAAGAAGCTCATTGGAACTCTCCAAGATCAAATCATGAAGTCTAGGAGCTCGTCGGGAGTCTACAGAATGGTTTCCGAGAGTTTATCGGAAGACCGCCGGAAGTTCACCGGAAGCTCGCCGGAAGAAGTCTTGACTTGTGGACTTTGTAATAGCTTAGGAAATATCTTTAAATTCGTATTTAGAATGTTAATTAGGGTTAAGATTAGGTGTTAATCCTATAACCCAAGTAGGGGCCAATTGGGTCCGAGTTCAGACTGGTTTAGGCCAAGTTTGGAGCCCAACCAGTGAGCTGAAATAGCATAGGCGGTGGCACCGCCAGATTAGGTGGTGGCACTACCTAGAACCCGAGAACTGAATGGTGGCACCGCTGGATTAAGCGGTGGCACTGCCCAGAACCTGAGAGGTCAAGCGGTGGCACCGCCACCGATAGGCAGTGGCACCGCCAGTCTCGGGAACCCAAGAGAATTCAAAATTTGGAGCCCAAATTTGAATCCTCTTGGGGCCTATAAATACCCCTCAATTCTCAGCTGAGATTATAACCTTTGAGAAGCATTAGATTGAGACAAAAGCCTTTGTAAAGTTTTTGGCAAGCCTTGTTTTCAATTGCTTGAGTGTTCACTTCCTTCCTTTTCGTTGAAGATTTGTAAGAGTGTGAACCATTTGTAAAAAGGTTGTAAGAGGGGTATTTGTCCTTCCCCTTCAAAGTGATTTGCTAGTGGAAGTTGGGAGCCTCATTGAAGAAGGCTTCGCAAGTGGATGTAGGTCATTTTGACTGAACCACTTTAAATTAGTGCATTCCTTGAATGTGTGAGTATTTACCTTCCTGAAATTGTCATCTACACTACTGCCAGCTTTCAGATTTCATTTTCTCATTTTACTCAAGTTACTATCAAAACGAAATCATTTTTAAACTTACGAGTTTTAATCTGCTGCACTAATTCACCCCCCCCCCCTCTTAGTGCTGCTCCGATCCTAACACTTAGTGAATTATTATCTCCATAATAATTCACTCGACTCATCGACTGTGAATATACTAGGCCACTACGTCGTAGTCCCTAGACGATACAAGGAAATCCAATCCATTAGACCTGTCTATCCTTAGTTATGTTGAATCTCGGATTTTGATGATAAAATCAATAAATGTGTTAGTCATCTAATGTGTGTTTAAGTGACGTAGGACTAGCTTTGATCAAGTAGAGGCAAACTGATTAAAGTAGGAGGAATCGAATGTTGGGCCGGAGTGAACATGTCAGAAGATTAGACGTCGGAGCTGAAGATCGGTCGACGTATCGATAGAAGGCTTCGTGCCATGAGTTTGGGCATCGGGTCAAGAAGATCAGACATAATGCCAAGGAGATCGGATGTTGCAGGAAAACAACATGATGATTGGGCAATATGTCAAAGGAGAGGACGATGTGCCGAAGGATCGGACGAAGCACCGAATGAACCAATGACATGCCGGACAACATAGGATTCATGCTTGTAATAATTTTTCTAGATTGAGTTAGTTTAGGTCTAATTGAGTTGGTATTGGGGTGAAATAATGCTAACTCAATTAGGGGTCAATTGGGCCTGAATCAGGGCTGAATTGGGCCTATTGTTTGGCTCATTTAGGGTCCTATAGCAGGGTCTGGCAATGATGTTGAATCTCGGATTTTGATGATGAAATCAATTGTAAATTATTTGATCTAATCTATATATTGAGAAAAGTGTGCAGGATTAACTATGATAGCAGTAAGATACAAAGCAGGTGTTGTGTCGGAGTCAAGATCGAGATCTCATTAGGAGTTTTAGAGTTCGTCAAAAGTCCGAACAATCGTCGAAAGTTCTACCGGAACCAACCGAGAAGTCTAAGAGCTTTCCAAAGAAGCTCGTCGGAACTCGCCAAGAAGATCGTCGTAAAGTTCAGGAGCTTGCCAGTGTTGAATCCCGTATTTTGATGATGAAACCACTTGATATGTGTTTATGATTTAATCTACGTTTTGAGTGATGCAGGATGCTTCGGTCAGGATGAGACAATTAAAGCAGGAAAATCATGTTGTGCCGGAGGAACATGTCAAAAGATTGGACGTCGGGCCGGTGGATCGGTTGACGTATCGACAGAAGGCTTCGGGCCATGGATTCAGGCATCGGGCCAAGAAGAGTGGGTATAAGGATACAAGAGTTGCGGAGTAAACTAGCCGATTGGGCAATAGGCCACAAGAGAGGATGATGCACCGAAGAATCGGACGAAGCGTCGAGGGACCAATGACATACCGGACAACTTGATTAATTGCTTAGGAGTAATTGTCTAGATCGAACTTTTGTTTTACATGCGTAGGATTAACTACGATAGCTTGAAGACATAAAGCAAGTCTACCGAAGTCAAGTTCGATGGGTATTTGAGAGTCTGAAGATTCGTCGGAGATGCTGCCGGAACCAACCGAGAAGAAATCGAGGACTTGTCAGAGTTTTCGGAAGTCCGCCGAAGAGATCGTCGGAGATTCACGGAGATCACCGAGAAGGCTCAGCTACTCGCTGAACACGCCATAAGATCGGGAGCCTATTGGGAGTCCACCGGAAGAAATCCGAAGGTGTATCAGAAGTTCGTCGGAAGATCATCGGAAAGCTCACCGGAATGAGACTCGACGTTTGCCAGTTGAAAACTTGCTTCAGACTATGTTTTCAGTTGCGTAGTTTGCATGTAATTAGGGTTAGGATTAAGGGATAATCCTATATCCTGGCTAGGGGCCAACTGGGCCTGATATTATCTAGTTTGGGCCAGATTTAAAGCCCATATAGTGACCCGTAGGGTCAGGCAGTGGAACCATCGGACCGGGCGGTGGCACCGCCCAAAACCCGAGGATCGGGCGTGGTACCGCCGGACTGGGCGGTGGCACCGCCCAGCACTCGAGAGGTCTGGCGGTGGCACCGCCGGTACACTGTCAGTGTCAGACACTAATAGGCGGTGGCACCGCCATCATCGGGAACCCAAGATAATTCAAAATTTGGAGCCCAAATTTGAATCCTCTTGGGGCCTATAAATACCCCTCAATTCTTAGCAGAGAACATAACTTTTTAAGAAGCATTAGATTGAGACAAAAAGCCTTTGTAAATTTTTGGCAAGCCTTATTTTCAATTGCTTGAGTGTTCACCTCCTTCCTTTTAGTTGAAGATTTGTAAGAGTGTGAACCATTTATAAAAAGTTGTAAGAGGGGTATTTGTCCTTCCCCTTCAAAGTGATTTGCTAGTGGAAGTTGGGAGCCTCATCGAAGAAGGCTTCGCAAGTGGATGTAGGCCATTTTAACCAAACCACTTTAAATTGGTGTGTTCCTTGAATGTGTGAGTGTTCACCTTTCTTAAACTATTATTTACATAGCAGCAAGCTTTTGGTTTTTATCTTCTCACTTTACTTGAGCTACTTTCACCAAGTTATTCATTGTTGAATCAAAATCTCTATGCATTTACGAAATCGTTGCCAAACTTACGAGTTTTAATCCGCTGCACTAATTCACCCCCCCCTCCTCTTAGTGCCGCTCCGATTCTAATAGCCAGAAGTCCACCAAAACATTACCGGCCATTCGTCAGAACTTCGTCGAAACTTCGTCGGATGAGCAATTGATGTACCGAAATTAAAATGCTTTATCAAATGTTTTAATTATTATAGTTAGTCTATAAATTGAGTTAGGATTGGGGGGTAATCCCAATAACTTAGTTAGGGGCCAATTGGGCCCTTGATAGGGCTGAATTGGGCCAGATTACATAGCCCATTCAGCCCCTAAAATCATGGCCGACGGTGGCACCACTTGGGAGACCCAATCTTCCAAGTGGTCTGGGCGATGGTACCACTAGCAATTAATGCTACTAGCGGTGGTACTGTTAGAGCTCGGTCTCCTAAATTCTTGAGTGTTAAAGTGTTGTAAAAAGTGCTAGAGTCCTCCTCCTCCCTTTCTAAGTGTTAAGATCATTCAAGAGAGGTGTGAGACTTGTAAGGGTTATCTCCTAAGCCCTTAAAAAGGAGAAAGTGTTGTAAAAGATGGTTGGTCTTCACCTATTAAAGGAAGGCCATTAGTGGACGCCGGTGACCTTGACGGAGGACGAATCCTAAAGTGGATGTAGGTCACAATGACTGAACCACTCTAAATTCTGGTTTGCATTTCATCTTGAGTAATTTACCTTTCTTGCAAGCTACTTTACCTTCTTACTACTTTCTCTACAATCTCATATGCTTTCAAGTTAAAATCTTTACGAAACAATTTTTATCAAAATCGGGTTTAATCGAAACGAAGACTTTTGAAATACGTAATTTTTCCACTGCACTAAGAGGGGTTTAATTCACCCCCTCTTAGTGCCGCTCTTGATCCTAACAATTGGTATCAGAGCAAGGTCACTCTTGTTTGGTTTGAAACCCAAGAGAGATGGCATTTGCCGGCAACCAAGAGGGTAACTCAATTACACGTCCGCCCATGTGCAATGGAATGAATTACACATATTGGAAGACTAGAATGAGAATTTTTCTGATTTCTATAGATTTTGAACTATGGAACATTGTCGAAAATAATTTTTAAAAGTCTTTTCTTCTAATAAACGATTGGAATGAGTTGGAGAATAAGACTTTTGCTTTAAACGCCAAAGCTATGAAGGCCTTGTTTTGTGCTTTACATAAAAATGAATTCAATCGAGTGTCTATTTGTGAAACGGCTTTTAATATATGGCACACACTCGAAGTGACTCACGAAGGCACTAGTAGAGTAAAGGAGTCGAAAATTAATCTTTTAGTCCATACTTATGAGTTGTTTCGAATGAAACCGAGTGAGACCATTGGAGACATGTACACCCGATTTATGGATGTCGTCAATGGTCTAAAAGGACTTGGTAAAGTTTCTCGGATTTTGAACTTGTTAATAAAATCTTAAGATCCATTCCAAAGAGTTGGGATCCTAAAGTAACAGCCATTCAAGAGACCAATAATTTAAATAACTTTCCTCTCGAAGAATTAATTGGGTCACTAATGACCTATGAGATAACTTGTAATGCTCATGAAGAGCTTGAGAATAACTTTCCAAAGAACAGGAAGGATATAGCACTAAAAACTCAAGAAGACCACTTGAAAGAAAATTCAAGTGATGAGGACTTTGATAATGATTTGGTACTCTTGACAAGAAAGTTCAAAAAATTCATAAAAAAGAATAAATTTAAAAATGATACTAAAAATAAATTTGAACCCTAGAAAGAATAAGTAATATACTATGAATGCAAGAAGCCGGGACATTTCAAGAGCGACTGTCCCTTAGCAAAGAAGAAGCAACCAAAGAAGAAGAAGGCTCTTAAAGCAACATGGGACGACTCAAATGTATCCGAAGAAGAGGAGCAAACCAACACCGAGCAAGTTACTCACTATACGCTAATGGCTATTGGAGATGAGGTAAGCAGTTTATTAAATGCAAGTTTATCTTTTGATGAATTACTATACGCTTTTCATGATTTATTTGATGAATGTAAATTGGTTAGTAAAAAATATAAATTGTTAAAAAAGGAGCATGCTTCTCTTGTTAGTGATTTTTATAGACTAAAAAGTGAGCATGATAATTGTTTAGCTCCTTGTATAAAATATGATCAATTAAAAATGCTTAGAAAGGAAAACTTGCTACTCAAAGAAACCTTAGAAAAATTTGAGGTTGGTAGTAAGTCCTTGAACATAATCCTTGCCAATAAGAGTCACGTTCATAAAAGAAGAGATGTAATCGACTTTGCGAGTAACACATAAAAATCCAACTATTTTTGTTAAAGACTCTACCTTGCATGTTTCACCCGAAAACAAATGTAACTTTTGTTGTAAATTTGGACATGTTGCGTACAAATGTTCATTTAAGAAATATAGTCAACATAAATTGATTTGGGTTCCTAAAAGAACCTCAAATGACTCAAAACAACATGAAAAGTTGTGTAGATCGATTTTTGAGGCACCCAAGGTTAAATTGGTACCTAAAATTCATCCTTTTTTGTAGAAATATTTACTATCATAAGCTAGGAGCAAGAGATGGTACCTTAATAGTGGATGCTCAAGGCATATGACCGGTCAATTTTTTAGGCACCCAAGGTTAAATTGGTACCTAAAATTCATCCTTTTTTATAGAAATATTTACTATCATAAGCTAAGAGCAAGAGATGGTACCTTAATAGTGGATGCTCAAGGCATATGACCGGAGATCCATCTCAATTCTCTAAGCTCACTAGCCTAGACAAAGGATATATCACCTTCGGAGACAACAACAAGGGTAAAATCATTGGCAAAGGAACCATAGGTAACAAATCCAACTTCTTTATTGAAGATGTATTATTGGTTGATGGCTTAAAACATAACCTTTTGAGTAGTAGTCAATTGTGTGATAAAGGATGTATCATTAGATTTGAATCCAATGCTTGCATTATTGAAAAACCATAGAAAAACACATCTATGATTGTCCTAAAATAAAATAATGTATACACTATCGACATTGATGATCTTTGTAATGAAATGTGATTTTCGATTTTGAATGACGATGCTTGGCTTTGGCATAAGAGATTAGGTTATGCTTGCATGAAACTAATCTCTCATGCTTTAAAGCTTGCAAAACAGAAGTCTTGACAGGATTGGCTTACATTAGGGGATTCCAATAATAAGTTTTTTTATGCTTCCATTGCTACTCGAAGAGCCGTTAACCGCATCAGGAAATGCAGAGACAAAGATAACAATCTTATTGAGAATTTAGATGAGGTTAAAGCATACATTGAGCAATTTTTTTATTCCTTACTCAACCAAGCGAGGCAACCTAATAATATTCATGTGGAGCCAAATAGAAAGCTTGATTCGAGTGCCATTTCTATCCTCAATGCCCCAATTACAAAGGACAAAAATAGTAAGAGTTGTCTTTAAGTCACCAAAGCACAAAAGCCCTGGTCTAGACGGATTTTCTGCTGAATTTTACCAAATTACATGGTATATTATTGGTAATGATGTGATTAAAGCTTGCCAACATTTTTTCTCTTCAGGTCATATTCTTAGAGAGATGAATTGCACTTTTATTTCTTTAATTCCTAAGAATGCAAGGGCTGATTTACTAGAGAACTATCGACCCATATCTTTATGCAATTTTATTTATAAGATCATCTCCAAACTGTTAGCAGATAGATTGCAAAAGGTAATACACAAGATAATTAGTCCAAATCAGGCTGCTTTCATCAAAGGGAGAGGTATACATCATAATATTCTGCTTGCTAATGACTTGGTCAAGGATCTGCACTCAAAAGCAAAAGGGACAAAAATATGTTTTAAAGCTGATCTATAAAAAGCCTTTGACTCAGTTAATAGGAACTTTATTTATAAGATGCTCCACGGTATGAACTTCCCTCAGCAATGGGTTAATTAGATTCAATGTTGCTTAGAAACTCCAAAGTTTTCAATACTCTTCAACGACTCACCTATTGGTTTTTTTGGGAGCAAGAATGGCATCCGACAAGGCAATCCACTCTTTCCATATCTCTTTACAATTGCAATGGAAGGACTTAGCTATATGTTGGAATATGCGATCTCTTATGGCAGTATTAAGGTACCCCATGCTGGCCCTATTTATATATCATATATAATATTTGCAGATGATCTTCTTATCTTTCTTCAGAATGGTTTAACTTCAGTAAGAAACCTGGGTACTATTCTGAATGATTTTGGTATAGTTTCTGGCCTTCAGTTAAATCATGCGAAAAGTAAAGTCTACATGAGCCCTTGCATTGAGGACAAAAATGTTATTGCACATACCCTAGGGGTTAGTGAGGGAAATCTACCAGTTACATATCTTGGTCTCCCACTCATATCTACTGGTATTCACAAAATCCACTGTCAGCCTATCCTACAAAAAATAAAGAATATAATTTCCTCTTGGAAAAATAGTCTTCTTTCAAAAGCAGGACGACTTGAACTCATCCGTTCGGTGTTGTACTCTTACTCTATATATTGGTCTAATACATTTCTTCTGCATATTGGACTTCTCCAAGATATTGAATGGTTATTAATAAACTTCTTCTGGAATGGCACAAATGATAAGACAATGCATATGGTAAATTGGGACAGCATCTGCAAACCGAAAGATGAAGGGGGGCTGAACTTGAGAAATACTAGAGATTGGAATAAAGCATGTTTGGTAAAGCAATTGTGGGACCTTTTGCAAAACAAATGTTCCTTATGGTCACAATGGGTTTCTGCTAGATATCTTTCAAATGAATTGATTTGGGAAATTTCAACAAGAACATACCACTCTACAGCCTGGAAAGGAATTTTAAAGGCAAGGAATTGGCTAATCAAACACATTTCTTATGCAATCTCTACTGGAACTAATACTAATATGTGGTACGATCCTTGGGTGAATGGGAAAAGTATATTTCAATTATATGGTGACAGAATACGAAAAGACCTTGGGGCTCATAAAGATTGGAAGGTTTCCGAGTTCATTGCTAATAGTACCTGGTGTCTCCCTACTCCTATTTCTCCTGAAATATTATCACTTTGGCTGACTATCATAGCTATTCCAATCAGGAACAACCCTTCAGATGTACTTATTTGGCTTCAAGACAATGGTAAATTTAGTGTCACATCCGCATGTAATCAAATTAGGTAAAGAAATAACAAGTGGCTCCCAAGCAGTTGGACATGGGATTGACCAGGATCACAGAGACATTCCTTATGTACATGGCAGGCCCTTCTGAATAAACTACCTACAATAGACAATATGAAAAGAAGAGGTATCCATCATGTTAACCGATTCTCCCTTTGCATGCAACAAGAAGAAATTGTTGACCATCTCTATTTTGCTTGTGACTATACTAAATGGATATGGAAGGAGATTCTCCAGCGATTCGAACTCAATAGAATGCCGCAACCAAACTTGCATCAAGAATTAGCTGACCTCATGCAATGTTTTTCAAGAAAAGGGCCTCTTACATAATTGACAAAGGTTATATTCAGATGCACTATTTGGTGGATGTGGAAGGAAAGATATAGCAGAATCTTTGAGTGTCAAAACACAAACAATGCTCAGCTCTTGACAGAGATTATTAGAGACTCAAGATCATGTATGGAGAACGATCTCAAAATGGAGCACCTTACACAGAGAGAAAAAGATATTTTTATCAAATTCAATTTTGTTATTAACTAAAGAACTTGGGCATGATGTCAAAAGCTATACCCCCAGGAAATCTTGGCATATCTGGACTTTAAATTTTATTTGTTGGCCACAGTTAAGAGTTATAGTCTACAGCATGTGTAGTTATAACTACCGCATGAGTACTCTATGAGTTACCTAGCTTCGTCTATAACTTGTATATACAAAGCTATTTGTAGAAACTTTACACAAAATCAATTTACTTTTACTTATAAAAAAAAACTAATCTCTCAAATCTTAACTAAAGAACTTGTAAGAGGAATTCCTCACATTAAGTTCGTTAAAGACAATGTGTGTGATACATGTCAACTTGGAAAATAAATAAAAGGTAGTTTCAAACCAAAAAACCAAATAAGCACCTCTAGACCATTGCAATTGATCCATATGGACTTGTTCGGACCAATTGCTGCATGAAACCTAGGAGGTAGCAAATACGCCTTTTGTCATCGTCGATGATTATAGTTGATATACTTGGACTTACTTTTTAGCACACAAAAGTGATTACTTTAGGCATTTTTCTAAGTTTTTTAAACTTGTTCAAAATGAAAAGGATTTTATGATTTCATCAATTCGAAGTGATCACGGTGGTGAATTTCAAAACCATGATTTCTAAGAATTTTGTGAATCTAATGGATACAACCACAATTTCACTACTCCAAGAAATCCTCAATAAAATGGAGTAGTAGAAAGAAAAAATAGAAACTTACAAGAAATGACAAGAACCAAGTTAAACGAATATAGTCTTACCAAATATTTTTGGGCCGAAGTCGTAAATACGATATACTATGTCATGAATAGGGTTCTAGTAAGACCATTACTCTCCAAAACTCCTTATGAGTTGTGGAACAATAAAAAACCCAATGTTTTATATTTTAAAGCGTTTGGGTGTAAATGTTTTATCTTGAATGAAAAAGATACCTTAGGAAAGTTTGATGCAAAATCCGATGAAGAAATTTTTCATGGCTATTCTTCTATTTCTAAAGCATTTTATATTTTTAGCAAAAGAACTTTGATTATAGAAGAATCTATTCATGTTGTTTTTAATGAAGTTTTCGAAGTTAAGAAAACTGATTTTGATGATGATCTTAATTTTGATGCTTTGAATTTAAATGAAACCCTTTCTATATCTAGCAACTTGGATACATCTTCTTCTGAAATATCCTTACCCAAGGAATAGAAGTATGTAGATACTCATCCAAAGGAGCTAATCATAGGAGACACATCAAAAGGGGTTCAAACCCATTCTCCTCTTAAGAATTTTTGTATCAACACTGCTTTTCTTTCCCAAATTGAACCTAAATGCATTGATGAGGCCTTGAAAGATGATTCATGAGTTATCACAATACAAGAAGAGTTGAATCAATTTAAGAAAAATGAGGTGTGGAAGCTTGTTCCAAGGCCAAACGACCATTTAGTTATTGGTACTAAATGAGTCTTTAGAAACAAGCAAGATGAATTTGGTATCGTGGTTAGAAACAAGGCTAGATTAGTGGCCAAGAGTTTCAACTAAGAAGAAGGTATAGATTATGAAGAAACCTTCTCTCTTGTGGCACGATTAGAAGCCGTAAGAATGCTCCTTGCCTATGCTAGTAGTAATAATTTTAAGTTATTTCAAATGGATATTAAAAGTACTTTTCTTAATGGCTTTATTTCTAAAGAAGTTTATGTTGAACAACCTCTCAGATTTGAGAATAATAATTTTCCTTATCATGTGTTTAAATTTACTAAAACTCTCTATGCATTGAAACAAGCCTCAAAGGCTTAGTATGAGAGACTTATCTCATTTTTTATTCAAAATAATTTCTCTAAAGGTAAGATCGATACCATATTATTTATTAAAAATTTTAAAAATAATTTTTTTATTATTAAAATTTATGTTGATGATATTATTTTCGGTTCCACAAATGAATCTTTATATGAATCATTTATAAAAAATATGAGTCTAGAGTTTGAAATGAGTTTGATGGGAGAACTTACCTTCTTTTTAGATTTACAAATCAAACAACTTAATGATGGTATTTTTCTTAGTCTAACAAAGTATACATTAGGCTTATTAAAATGGGTTAATATGGATAGTTCAAAGGCTATCAATACTCCTATGAGTACATCCACTAAATTAGACATTGATGAAAGTGGAGAAAGCTTTGATCAAAAAGCTTATAGGGGCATAATAGGTAGTTTACTATACCTCACCGCAACTAGACATAACATCATGTTTAGCGTAGGACTTTGTTCTATGTTTCAATATAATCGAAAGATATCTTATCTTAAAGTAGTTAAATGAATTCTAAAATATCTTAAAGGAACCACTAATCTAGGATTATGGTATCCAAAATCCGAAAACTTCGAATTGATTGCTTATGTTGATGCGGATTTTGCTGGATATAGATTAGATAGAAAAAGCACATCTGGAACATGTCAATTCTTAGGTCATGCACTTGTCTCTTGGTCTTCTAAGAAACAAAACTCGATTGCACTATCTACAACCGAAGCTGAATATATCGCTGCAAGTGCATGTTGTGCACAATTTGTTTAGCTAAAAAACACTTTAGAGGATTATAAGATTCATCTTAAGAACATTCCCATAAAATGTGATAACACAAGTATAATATGTTTAACAAAAAATCTCATTCAACACTCTAGAACTAAACATATTGACATTATGCATCATTTTATACGAGATCATGTTAATAATCATGATGTAATTTTAGAATTCATTGATACAAAACATTAATTGGTCGATATCTTTACAAAACCTTTAAATGAAGAATAATTTGATTTTATAAGAAGGGAGTTAGGAATGTTAAGTTGTCCAAATGCATGAATTTGATGTATATCTTTTCTGAATTTTCTCGATTTTTTAAAACTCTCATGAAATTATTTCATAAATAAGGCTTTCATGAAATCTGAAATATGAATCTACTAAGTATCAAATTTTTAATGAGAAATAAATTTGATTTATGAAGGTTTATTCATGGAATTTCTCTACCATATGATGCTTCTTTCACATAAATTCTTCCTTACTCTTCTCATGAAAGAATATTTTTTATGAATTTTTAAGTACGAGATGATCACTTGCAAGAATGAGGATTTGATTTCACATGAATATTTTGATCCTTTTTCATGAATCCCTTCTTTTTGTCAAAATTAAAGATGATTTAATAAAACTTATTTACTATTTTTGACTTAGTTTAAACCATTTCACAAATTTGGTTCTTAATGAATTCCCTCCTTACCTTCCTTCCTCTTTTTCATGCAAAGTTTTTGATGACAAAGGGGGAGAAGTTTATAGAATCTATCACTTTAATGTTGATAAATTTTGATGTTAAGAAATTGTGAATGTTACCATGCAACGATGCAATATCAATTGGATAAATTAGTTTGATACTTGAATTTTATTTTTTTTACCACACTTGCATTGTTAAATTATTCTCCTTTTTATTGATAATAAAGGGGGAGAAATAATACCAAAATATAGTAAATTGATGACAAATTGGCATTGTAGATATATGCAATGTATCTTATCGTAAATGCTTATCATAAACACTTGTATGCTTTGTGGTATGCTTGAAATATAATTGGAATCGTCATATACATCGTAACACATCGCAAATACTTGAAACATATCAAAATGTACTTCATATGCATTGTAGATAAATGTCTTTCATTAAGATAAGATATCTTGAGCTTAGCTTGTTATTTTACAATTGATATCTTGCCATGAAATGATGGATTGCTATCTTTGTCATCTTGCTATGTTTCATATTTGAAATTCATATCATATTTGAAATTGGATGTTATGCCTTGACATCATTTTTATTGATAAATATGTGGCATCATATTTTGAGAATGTTAAATCATAATAGGAATCATGATATGCATGTTGATAAGTTTAAATAAACTTAACTTATCGGTTTGATACTTGAATTCAAAAGCCTTGGATTCAAGAATATCTTTTCTCAAAGTATGGCATATAGATAGGGGGAGTTAAGGATAACTCTGTCATTAATTGATTGTCATCATAAAAAAGGGGGAGATTGTTGAATCTCGGATTTTGATGATGAAATCAATTGTAAATTGTTTGATCTCATATACTGATAGAACCTTTGTAGATTCTAAACTTGGGGTTGATCTCTTTAGGGGATTAGCCTCCTTGGAACTTTATAGGGTTTCCTCCCTCCAAGTTGCTGCTCAAAGGCTGCAGAAAAAATTCATCTATTGCTTATGAAAATAGGAGGAATACATGACTATTTATAAGGCTTCTAAACCCTAACTCCTAATAGGACTCCTACTCAAGACTCCTACTTCTAACCAACTCCTAATAGGACTCCTATTCAAGACTTCTATTCCTTTACAACTCCTAATTTTTCTCTAAGAAACAACCTCCTAACCCTAACCGGCCTCTTCATCTCTTTAATAGGGGTCGGCTTAGGTAGATTTTACATGAATGTCCCTCTTAATTATGACTCTCCAAGCTAGAGTCCTAACAGACCCACCCTCATCAAATCAGTCTTGTCCTCGAGGCTGATGATTCGTGAATTCTGGGAATTTGATCTTCAAGTCGTCATAGTTCTCCCAAGTGGCATCTTCTATTGGTAGGTTTGCCCACTGTATTAGCACTTCATTAGTGGGTCGTCGTCGTCGAGTCACGATCCATCGATCAATAATGGCACTTGGCTAGGTCAGGAGTTTTCTTTGGGTAGTCATATTTGGTGGGTGGCTTTGGGCTGTCTCCAAGCACCTATTTAAAACTTCCATCTGGCTGTTGGTTTGTGGGTGATATGTCGTATTCCTTTTCAATTTAGTACCCTGCATATGGAATAACTTTGTCCAAAATCTGCTCTTGAAGATGCAAGTAGAATTTGTCACAAGCACAATGTGTCCCTTATAGCATAATTCGTTTGAGGCCCGATTGTAATGAGCCACGGAGCTTGGTGCTTCCTCTAATTTTTTTTTTATCTTACTGGTCTCCGAATCTTCCTGCCATTCCATCTTAATATCCTCAAGAAAGTCGTTGGTCGGAAGTGAAATAGTCGAAAATTCAGCTTGCTCAAGTAGCTGCGAAAGCGCATCTGCAACAATATTCTCTTTCCACTTTTTGTAAGTTATTTCATAATCAAATCCAAGAAATTTTGTTACCCATTTTTGCTGCTCAAGGGATAATATCTTTTGCTCCAAAAAGTACTTGAGGCTTTTATGGTCGGCTTTAATTTGAAATTGTCGACCGATCAAGTAGGGTCTCCAGCTTGTTGCTGCGTGCACAATGGCGAGCATCTCCTTATTATATGTTGACATATTTTGATGGGAGGGAGACAATGCCTTCCTAGTATATGTGAGTGGTCGATCATCTTGCATGAGAATGACTCCAATTCTGACTCCAAATGCGTCGACCTCAATAATGAAGGGTCGACTGAAATCTAGTAGTGCTAGCCTCGGCGTCGTCGTCATGGCTATCTTAAGTTTGTTAAAGGCAACAGAGGCTCTGTCCGACCATTGGAAGATATCTTTTTTCAGTAAGGAAGTAAGTGGTACACTGATCTTTCCATAGTTTTTCACGAACTTGCAGTAGTAGCCTGTTAAACCCAGAAATCCATTCAGCAATTTTATGTTCCTCGGGGTCGGCCAATTCTGCATTACTTCTATTTTGGAGGGGTCCACTGCTATACCTTCCTCTGATATGATATGCCTAAGATTTTCCACCTTCTGTTGAAGAAACAAAAATTCGTAGTGGTTGTTGTGTGTTCAAAAGGTGGTTTTCGGTATGTCTTCTTCGCACACTCGTATTTGATGATACCCGGATCAAAGGTCCAGCTTTGTGAAGATTTATTCTCCCTTTCATCTAGAAATTCATCTACTATTGGAATAGGGTATTTGTCCTTGACGGTTATGCCATTGAGAGCTCGGTAATCAAATACACAATCGCCATGTTCCGTCCTTCTTTCATACGAGGAGCACCAGTAAAGAGTAGGGGTTGCAACTTGACCGAATAACTCCTGTTTTGAGCATCTCTTTTATAATCCTTTCTATTTCATCCTTCTGGAGATGTGGATACTGATATGGCTGAGTATTTGCTGGATATTTTCCTAGAAGAATTGTTATATAATGATCATACCGACGAGTAAGAGGTAGGTTGCGCGGTTCATCAAATATATCTGAAAATTCAGCAAGCAAAGGAAGTAGATTTGGATCTTCAAATTCTATTGGCTCTCCCTTAGTTTGCTGCTCAAGTTGTACCAAAAAGCTGCTGCATACTTTATGCAAAATATTCTCCATTTGTTGTGTGCAAATCGTTGTTACGTCGCCCCTACATTTCCTGTGCAGTATCACCTGTTTCTCTTTACTGTAAAATTTTATAATTAGTTGCATAAAATTCCAAGAAATATCACCTAATGTCATCAACCATTTAATTCTGAGTATGGCCTCATGATCATCAAGAGGGAGGAGAAAGAAATCTGCAATTATCTCTTGGTCCTGCAGCAACAGTTTCACCTGCGGGCACCTATGATCACACTTCAAAATTCGTCCGTTGGCGACCTTGACGACAAACCTGCTGCAAATCTCAATAGGTAAGTTTATATGGACAGCAACCTTACTGTTTAGGAAGTTATTAGTGCTGCCCATGTCGATGAGAACAGTGATCGGTTGTTGTTTGAGAAGGCCTCCAACTTTCATCGTTTGCGGGTTTGAGTAGCCAGCTAGTGTATGTACCGTAACTTCAGTCGGTTTTGGCTCTTCTTCTGCATCTTCTTCTTCATGTTCAAGGCTCTCTTTTGGATGTTCAATGACCTCTTCTTCTATTGGTTCAATCATAAGAAGTCCCCCTTTACTACAGCGATGCTCACGGCTCCACGGCTCATCACAATGCCAACATAACCCCTTCGCATATCGCTCCCGAAGCTCTTCTCTTGTTAACCACTTTAGTGTAGGGACTTGGTCGATAGTAGGGGGGCTAAGGGCTTCAATATTACTGGTTGAGGAGTGACTCTAGTCCTCCGAGCTTCATGGTTCAATTGCTCCTCTTGATGTCGTGCGAAAGAGATGGCTGCCATAAGCGTATACGGTTGTCGCGCTTTAACTTCTCCTCGGATCTCCGACTTCAAGCACTCAATGAAGGTCCTCAATAGTTGTTTTTGAGACCAATCATGAGTTTGATTAGATAACCTTTCAAACCTGGTTTGGTACTCCTGAATGGTGGAGGTTTGTCGGATCTTTGCTAGTTGTCCGTCAATATTCTCGTAATCGGTTGGTCTGAAGCGGATCAGCAGTCCTTCTTTGAATTGTCACCATGAAAGGACTCCATAAGTATGTTCAAACCAATCAAACCACTGTATAGCATCCCATTTAAGATGTATAGGTGTAATTTTCACCATAGATGCATCCGCGGTTTTGTGGTACTGAAAATATCGCTCCGCACGCGAGATCCAACCAATCGGGTCTCCTTCTTCCCATCTAGGGAAGTCCACTCTCATGCATGGATAGTTGGGGTCAGTAATAGAGCCTCCCCTCCCTTGGAACTCATCTCTTCAGGCATGGTGCGATTGGGCAAAGCTCTCTCCGTGGTATAATTTTTTCGGGCTTAGTGGTCGGCCCAATCTGAGTTCGGTAAAGAACGTCCGAATCTTATCCTCCATTCGCACCTACAAGGCTTCGAATTTAGCATTGATTGCCTCCTTAGATGCCATAGTATATGCCTCCAAATCTATGATGTTAAGATCTCTCTTTTGTTGTCAGGTTAAAGGCATGTATAGGTTGAGAGAAGTGATGGTCGAAAGGGTTGGTGGATCGGTGGATGTAAGCTACGATTTAGGCTTGTTTTGTGGCTGTTTTGGGTGCAGTTTAAGGGTGTGGTTTAGTAGAGTTTTAGGGCTGTAGATGAAAGTTTTGGATCTGTAGTAGATTGTAGTAAAGGTATGATAGAAATAAGTGGAAGTTGCAGCAAGTATGTGCTATCTTGTAAGAGTAGAATTATCGTCGAAGAAACAACGGTCTCTCGACGTAATTTCCACCAAAAACATAAGAGAATTGAGGAGGGAATTGATAGCAAAATCACAGTTTATATTACAGCAAGGATATCTAATTTAATCAAGAAAATTTTGGCAGTATAACAGCAAGAAAATTGGTGCAAGTTGCGATTGCAGAATTCTCATTGAGAAATTTTAGCGGGTTACGATGAAAATTTGTAGCAATACAAAATCATTTTTAGAGATGAATTTCTTAATAGATCAATCATAGATGGAAGCCAAGATGATCTATGAAGTGCATAAGAAATTTCATTAAAAAAAGATTACAAATAGATGGGTTAAGGCAACAATATGCGGCTGAAATTTTCTGCAGCATAGATTTTTTAGTATAGTAGATTGGATGTAAAAGATTAGTAGGTTATATTGAGAATTTTTTGATGAAACCAAAGGGAAATCCACTATTAGGAAGTGCCAAAGCTATCAAAAATATTTCGTAGAGATTTGGATAGAAACAACGTAGTATCAAGATCAAACAAACAGTGCTATGTGACTGAAATTTTACATGCAGATTTTCAAGTACAGTAGAATAGATGTAAAATATCAATAGTTTATATTGAGAATTTTTTGACAAAACCAAAGGGAAATCTGCTGTTAGGAAGTGTCAAAGATGTTATAAAAATTTTGTAGAGATTTGGATAGAAAAAACATAGTACCAAGATCAAAAAGACGGTGCTATACCGTTGGAATTCTGCAATGTATCTTTTTTTTTTATAAGTAAAAGTAAATTGATTTTGTGTAAAGTTTCTACAAATAGCTTTGTCTATACAAGTTATAGACGAAGCAAGGTAACTCATAGAGTACTAATGCGGTAGTTATGACTACACATGCTGTAGACTATAACTCTTAACTGTGGCCAACAAATAAAATTTAAAGTCCAGATATGCCAAGATTTCCTGTGGGTATAGCTTTTGACATCATGCCCAAGTTCTTTAGCTAATAGCAAAATTGAATTTGATAAAAATATCTTTTTCTCTCTGTGTAAGGTGCTCCATTTTGAGATCATTCTCCATACATGATCTTAAGTCTCTAATAATCTTTGTCAAGAGCTGAGCATTGTTTGTGTTTTGACACTCAAAGATTCTACTACATCTTTCCTTCCACATCCACCAAATAGCGCATCTGAATATAACCTTTGTCAATTATGTAAGAGGCCCTTTTCTTGAAAAACATTGCATGAGGTCAGCTAATTCTTGATGCAAGTTTGGTTGCGGCATTCTATTGAGTTCGAATCGTTGGAAAATCTCCTTCTATATCCATTTAGTATAGTCACAAGCAAAATAGAGATGGTCAACAGTTTCTTCTTGTTGCATGCAAAGGGAGCATCGGTTAACATGATGGATACCTCTTCTTTTCATATTGTCTATTGTAGGTAGTTTATTCAGAAGGGCCTGCCATGTACATAAGGAATGTCTCTGTGATCCCGGTCGATCCCATGTCCAACTGCTTGGGAGCCACTTGTTATTTCTTTGCCTAATTTGATTCCATGCGGATGTGGCACTAAATTTACCATTGTCATGAAGCCAAATAAGTACATCTGAAGGGTTGTTCCTGATTAGAATAGCTGTGATAGTCGGCCAAAGTGATAACATTTCAGGAAAAATAGGAGTAGGGAGACACCAGGTACCATTAGCAATGAACTCGGAAACCTTCCAAAATTTGGGAGCCCCAAGGTCTTTTCGTATTCTATCACCATATAATTGAAATATACTTTTCCCATTCACCCAAGGATCGTACGACATATTAGGATTAGTTCCAGTAGAGATTGCATAAGAAATGTGTTTGATTAGCCAATTCCTTGCTTTTAAAATTCCTTTCCAAACTGCAGAGTGGTATGTTCTTGTTGAAATTTTCCAAATCGATTCCTTTGAAAGATACCTAGTAGAAACCCATTGTGACCATAAGGAACATTTGTTTTGCAAAAGGTCCCACAATTGCTTTACCAAACATGCTTTATTCCAATCTCTAGTATTTCTCAGGTTCAGCCCCCCTTCATCTTTCGGTTTGCAGATGCTGTCCCAATGTACCATATGCATTGTCTTATCATTTGTGTCATTCTAGAAGAAGATTATTAATAACTGTTCAATATCTTGGAGAAGTCCAATAGGCAGAAGAAATGCATTAGACCAATATGTAGAGTAGGTGTACAACACCGAACGGATGAGTTCAAGTCGTCCTGCTTTTGAAAGAAGCCTATTTTTCCAGGAGGAAATTATATTCTTTATTTTTTGCAGGATAGGCTGACAGTGGATTTTGAGAATGCCAGTGGATATGAGTGGGAGACCAAGATATGTAACTGGCATATTTCCCTCACTAACCCCTAGGGTATTTGCAATAACATTTTTGTCCTCAATACAAGGGCTCATGTAGACTTTACTTTTCGCATGATTTAACTGAAGGCCAGAAACTATACCAAAATCATTCAAAATAGTAGCCAATTTTTTTACTGAAGTTAAATCATTCTGAAGAAAGATAAGAAGATCATCTGCAAAGATTATATGTGATATATGAATAGGGCCAGCATGGGGTACCTTAATACTGCCATCAGAGACCACATATTCCAACATATAGCTAAGTCCTTCCATTGCAATTGTAAAGAGATATAGAGAGAGTGGATCACCTTGTCGGATGTCATTCTTGCTCCTAAAAAAACCAATAGGTGAGCCCTTGAAGAGTATTGAAAACTTTGGAGTTTCTAAGCAACATTGAATCCAATTAACCCATTGCTGAGGGAAGTTCATACCGTGGAGCATCTTATAGATAAAGTTCCTATTAATTGAGTCAAAGGCTTTTCATAGATCAGCTTTAAAACATATTTTTGTCCCTTTTTCTTTTGAGTGCAGATCGTTGACCAAGTCATTAGCAAGCAGAATATTATGATGTATACTTCTCCCTTTGATGAAAGCAGCCTGATTTGGACTAATTATCTTGTGTATTACCTTTTACAATCTATCTGCTAACAGTTTGGAGATGATCTTATAAATAAAGTTGCATAAAGATATAGGTCGATGGTTCTCTAGTGAATCAGCCCTTGCATTCTTGGGAATTAAAAAAATAAAAGTGCAATTCATCTCTCTAAGAATATGACCTGAAGAGAAAAAATGTTGGCAAGCTTTAATCACATCATTACCAATAATATATCATGTAATTTGATAAAATTCAGTAGAAAATCCGTCTGGACTAGGGCTTTTGTGCTTTGGTGACTTAAAGACAACTCTTACTATTTCGTCCTCTGTAATTGGGGCATTGAGGATAGAAATGGCACTCGAATCAAGCTTTCTAGTTGGCTCCACATGAATATTATTAGGTTGCCCCGCTTGGTTGAGTAAGGAATAAAAAAATTGCTCAGTGTATGCTTTAACCTCATCTAAATTCTCAATAAGATTGTTATCTTTGTCTCTGCATTTCTTGATGCGGTTAACGGCTCTTCGAGTAGCAATGGAAGCATAAAAAAACTTAGTATTGGAATCCCCTAATGTAAGCCAATCCTTTCGAGACTTCTGTTTTGCAAAACTTTTCTCCTACTTTAAGGCTTGCATGAAGTTATTTCTAGCTTCGGTCTCTTTTTCGATAAGATTCTCATCATGGGGCTGAAGTTGCAGCTCATGTTGCATTGCTATTAGTTCCTTTCTGCAAAATTGAACTCGGGTGGTAATATTGCCAAAGGTATTTGTATTCCACTCCTTAAGTGCTGCTTTGCAGGCTTTGAGTTTTTGACATAAGATGTAAGGGGGGGATCCATGCACATTAACATTCCAAGCTGATCTGATAACATCAAGGAATTGAGGATGAGTACTCCACATGTTGAAGAATCTAAATAGTTTCTTGCCTTTTGGTGTTGCTTTATCTGCGTGTATGTACATTAAAGAATGATCAGAAAACAATGGAGCATCATACTCAAGAAGTGAATCAGGGTAAACTATTAACCATTCTTGATTAATCAGACATCTATCGAGTCGAGCCATTATTTTTCTATTAGTAGCACCTTGATTACTCCAAGAGAGCCAATTACCCACTGATTTCATATCAATCAATACAGCAATATCTATGTAATCATTAAAACACTGAAGCTGACTTTCTGAAAGCTGTCTACCCCTCACTTTTTCATTTGTGTACCGAACAGTATTAAAGTCACCAAGAATAATCCAAGGTACATTAAGACAGCCATCTGCAATGTTAGTTAGATCAAACCACAGTGTATTTCTTTCTTGCATACTGTTTGAAGCATATATACCAGTGAAATTGAATTGACAGCCATTCTCTTTGTCCTCTACCTTAAGATGGATGAATTGATCAGTAGCAGAAATAAACCAAGCATTAATAGAGTTAGGATGCCATAAGACCCATATTCTACCAAAAGTTTCATTTGAGTCATTGGTAAACAGTTTTGCGTCCGGCCATATTAAATTCTTTTGAGCTTGAACCCGCGATTGTTTAATTTTCGTTTCCACTAGAATAACAATATCACATGCGGCAGACTTGATTATTCTGTTGAGCTCCTGACATTTCTCAGTCTTATTAAGTCCACGAACATTCCAGCATGTTATCTTCATCAGTAATAAACAAATGAAAAAGGTGATAAGGTATTCATCCTACGACTTTAGATGGACTATACCATCCTTTTTCTTATCCTTTGGTTTTGTATTTTCCTCCAGCACAATATCCTTACCTTTTATAGCTTTATTCCTATATTTATCCACTTCATCTATAGCTTGTAGATGTTTAAACTTTAAAATACCTTGAATCATGTGGTATTGATTGGCAGGGTTTGTTGAAGCATGATAAGATTATTGCGGCACAATATCCTGGTTAGTACTTGTTAGAGCAGCCAGGCTAGAGAGGTTTGTTGGGGCATGAGTTTGTTGAGACAGAATATCCTTGTTGGCGATGTTTGTTGCGGCTTGAGTTTGTTGAGGAAAAATATCCTTGCTGGCGAGATTTGTTTGGGCCTGAGTTCATTGAGCTATTGTGGACGGATCCGAAGATATTGGAAGAGATGAAGTTCCTGACTTATGCTTCTCCTGTCCACTAGTACCATGGGAATCTTCTGTTGTGGAAGGCTCAGACATTATAGGAAGAGGTATAGTTTTGGATTTGTCTTTCTGTCCGCGGTGCTATCCTTGCGAGTCGGAATACTCAATAGTCTTCGCCACCATCGGTGCTACTGCCATTATAGAAGACTCGCTTTGTTGCTGAGGCGCTTGACGTGGTCGATAGACCTTTGTGATCAGTTTTGGAGTTTGCTGACAAGCTCCATTTGCATGACCAAAAGATAAGTAATGCTGATATCGTTGTGGCTTCCAGGAATATGAGACATGTACCTTCCGAGTGTTCCCGTCAAGATCACAATAGAAAACCTCATTTGGAAGATCTTCGTCGGAAGAAACCAGTATACATGCTCGTGCAAATGCTAATCTCGTCTGAGCTGCTATTGCTTTGTCGATGTAGAGTGGCTGTCCCAGAGTGCTACATAACTTTGCAATAAAACGTCGACTGCAAAGATGTAAAGGAAGACCTTGAAAGGATACCCATAATGGAATAGACTGTAGGCTATCTAACTCCAAATGGACATCAGGAGACCAGTGTCGTAGAATCATTGGATGGCCGCGAATAGTCCAGAATCCTTCAAGGACCTGTTGCAAATCTTCTTCAGAGTATAGCTTGCAAACAAAGAATCCGTTCTCCAGCATATGAAGATCAAATGACGATATTACCCATCGAGTTTTGATAAATGAGGATAGTGGGAAATAAGATGTTTTGAGACCTACCACATAGCCAACAATCGCCATATACCATGTCTCAATAAGCTCTGCTGAATCAGCAGTCTCGTATACAACAATCTTCTTATCAGCCTGAACTTCTGGAGTAAAGAATTCCAAGCTTAGATCCGGACTTCCAACTGGAGCCTTGAAGAGGCTAGTCCAAGGCCGAGGGTCACTGGAAATGAGAGCAGGCTACCGCGATCTAGAGCGTGACCTACTTCGATGCTGCTTCGTCGAAGGAGTTTCTCTCTAGAGAGGATATGGTGGAGGAGCAGATTGAGGGGTAACGGTAGGGAGTCTTGCCATCGTATCAACCCTCCCGCCACCATCGCCAGCCCTAGGGGCCGTCACTGCCATGTTTGATCCCTCTTATAGTCACCGCTATAGAATCGTCGCCATAGGGAAAAGCCACCGCCGTAGTATATCAGATCGCTGCTACAGTATCGTCGCCCTAGGGAGATCTGGTCGCCGATACAGTATCGTCGCCCTTGGGGAGAAGCCGACGCTGCAGGAGATCCGATCACCACTATAGTAAGGGAGATTAGATCGCTGCTACAGTACCTTCGCCTGTGGGAGAAAGCCAATGCTGTAGGAGTCAGATCGCCCTAGGGAGATCTCATCACCGCTATAGTGTTGTCGCCGCTGCAGTACCGTCGCCCAAGATCTGGTTGCTGCTATAGTGTCGTCGCCGCCGCTACAGTACCGTCACCCTTGGGAGATCTGATCACCGCAACAGTGTCGTCGCCCATGGGAGAAAGCCGACGCTGCAGGTGTCAGATCGCCCTAGGGAGATCTGGTCGCTGCTACAATGTCGTCGCCGCTACAGTACCGTCGCCCTAGATCTGGTCGCCGCTACAGTACCCGTCTTCTGCAATGTATCTTTTGTTAGGATCAAGAGCACTAAGAGGGGGGGGGGTGAATTAGTGCAGCGGAAATTTTTCAGCGATTAAAACGAAAGTTGCGTTCGTTCAATAAAAACGATTTCGATGTGAAAGCTGATTCTAAGATTACTTTAACTTGAGATTAAGCAAGATAACGTTAAAGTAGATCTATGAAGGCAGTTTGCAGTTTATGATGGAAAGAAGAATACAAGCGCAAACTGAAATGCGACGTTCGTACGATAAAAGCCAATTTATGTGTAAACGCAGATTTAGAAAGTTCTGAACTTAGAAACTTATTCGTAAGATCGTAGAAGGCAGCAAACAGTTATGATTGAAATAAAAACGTAAACGTAAACTGAAATATGATGATCGTACGAAAAAAGTTGATTTACGTCTAAACGCAAATTTGGAAAGTTCTGAACTTAGAAACTCGTTCGTAAAATCGCAGAAGGCAGTAAGCTATTGAGAAGTTTGCAGTGAAGGTAAAATGCTCAAAGGAAATGCAAACCGAGATTTAGAGTGGTTCGGTCAATCTTGACCTACTCCACTTTTGGCTTCCTCCACCGACGAGGTCACCGACGTCAACTAGAGGCCTTCCTTCAATATGCGAAGGCCAACCACCCTTTTACAGATTCACTCCTTTTGACGGGCTTAGGAGACAACCCTTACAGAAGTTTTCTCTCCTCTCTTTACAACTCAAACTTTGAAGAACAAAAGGAGGAGAACTTTTGGTCTTTACAACAGTTTTGAGCTCTAAGAATCACAGAAAGATATCAAGATTTCGAGTGTAAGTTGCTACCTTTCAGTGCTGAATGGGTGGGGTATTTATAGGCCCCAACCCAGTTCAAATTTGGAGCTCAAAACTGTCAATTCCCGGAATTCCGGGATCAGGCGGTTGCACCTCCTGACTCCGAGCGGTTGCACCGCTGGGCAGAGCTCGAAGACTGAGCCTCTGGGCGGTGCCACCTCTGTCAGGGGTGGTTGCACCTCTCTGCTAGAGCTCGAAGACCGAGCTCAGGCGGTTGCACCTCCTGACTGGGGCGGTTGCACCGCCTGGCAGAGCTCGAAACTTGAGCTCAGTCGGTGCCACCTCTTGTCAGGAGAGGTTGCACCACCCAGTCTCACTCGGAGACTGAGCCCAGGCGGTTGAACCTCCTGGTTGGGGCGGTTGCACCGCCCAGTCTCCTTGGGAGACTTAGCCTAGGCGGTTGCACCTCCTGGCTTGGGCGGTTGCACCTCCTACAGTAATCAGGGTCCGAATGGGTAGATCCATTCGGCCCAAATTGGGTCTTTCAGGGGCCCAATTGCCCGAAGATTATGCTAATGGGATCACCTCCCATTTTCAACTTAATCATTAGTGCTAACTACGATAAATCCTAAGACAATTTCTGCAGCTTGCTCCGGTGCGTCAATCGCTTCTTCCGGCGAGTTTCCGGCGAACTTCCGTCGATCATCCGATGAACCCTCGGTGATGCTCCTGCGGACTTCCGGCAAACTCCTGGACTTGCGACGATCCACTTGGCAAGTTCCGACGAGCTTCTTAGGCAAGCTTCTGGACTTCTCGGATTTGTTCCCGTAGAACCTCCGACGACTGTCCGAACTTCCGTCGAGCTATCGAACTCCCAACGTGATCATTGTCATGACTCCGACGCAACTCCTGCTGCATGTCTTACTTTCATCGTAGTTAATCCTGCACACTTATCTCAACACATAGATTAGACAACAAATGACAATTGACTTCATCATCAAAATCCGAGATTCAACAATCTCCCCCTTTTTGATGATGACAATCAATTGATAATGGAGTTAACCTTAACTCCCCCTATCTATAAGCCATACTTGAGATAAGTCATTCTTGAATTTAAAACCTTATAAATTCAAGAGACATATTCCCATCATGATTCCTATCATGATTTATCTCTTTGAAGATGATGTCAAGGCTTGACATTCATTTTCAAATTTTACATTACAAGTTTGAATGATGGTAATAGTAGCAATTCATCATATTGTAAGATATCAACATGTAAAGTTGTGAAGTAAGATTTTGATATCATTACATGATGCACACATTTCTTATATTTTAGCAAGTGTTGCATTTCTATATATGGCATCTTTTCATATATCTCTTGATGATGCAGGCATGGCATAATCATAGCATCAGTGTTTATAGCATCAAATCAATTCATATATTTCTCCCCCTTTGTCATCAACAAAAAGCATGGTAGATGTGATACCAGGAGAACAATATAAGTAAGTTATCAAGCATATAAAGGAAGGCATGATAAGTATAATGCTTTGAATACTTCTTCTCCTTGTATGTTATAATTCTTTGTGCATAAAGGAGGAAAGTCATTTTATCAAATCCATTTCGAAAAAATATTTTTCATAAGAGTGTGTTTGATTTTTGTCATTCCAGCTATTAAGCGAGTCCGAAAATGAGATGAATTCTTTCATGCATTCGGACCAGATTATGCTACAAAAATCAAAACATTTCAACACATGGCAATCAAGTGATTTGATCATTCAATAAAGTTCGAAAAGTAATTTTAACTAGTTTAAGTATTCGGACACATCAACATTCCTAATTCTCTTCTTATAAAATCAAATTGTTCTTCACTTAGAGGTTTTGTAAAAATATCTGCTAGTTGATGTTTAGTATCAATGAACTCTATAATTACATCATGATTAGTAACATGATCTCGTATAAAATGATGTCTAATATCAATATGTTTTGTTCTTGAGTGTTGTATAGGGTTCTTTGTTAAGCATATTGCACTTGTGTTATCACATTTAATGGGAATATTTTTAAGATTAACTTTATAATCTTCTAAGGTATTTTTTATCCATACAACTTGTGCACAGCATGCACTTGCTGCAATATATTCAGCTTCGGTTGTCGATAGTGCAACCGAGTTTTGTTTCTTAGATGACCAGGAAACAAGGGCATGTCCTAAGAATTGACATGTTCCTGATGTGCTTTTTCTATCTAATCTACAGCCAGCAAAGTCCGCATCAGCATAAGCAATTAACTCAAGATTCTCTGATTTTGGGTACCATAATCCTAGATTTGTGGTACCATTAAGATATCTGAGTATTCTTTTAACTGCTTTGAGATGAGATAACTTAGGGTTTGATTGAAATCTAGCACAAAGTCCTACACTGAACATGATGTCTGGTCTTGTTGCAGTGAGGTAAAGTAAACTTCCTATCATACCCCTATAAGTTTTTTGATCGAAGCTTTCTCCACTTTCATCAATTTCTAACTTAGTGGAGGTGCTCATAGGAGTGTTAATAGCTTTTGAGTTATTCATATTAAACTTCTTTAGTAAATTCATAGCATATTTAGTTTGACTAATAAAGATGTCATTGCTTAGTTGTTTGATTTGTAAACCTAAGAAAAATGTTAATTCTCCCATTAAGCTCATTTCGAATTCAAGACTCATAGTTTTAGCAAAAGATTCACAAAGAGATTCATTCGTAGAGCCAAAGATAATATCGTCAACATAAATCTGGACAATGAGAAAATTATTTTCAAAATTCTTGATGAACAATGTAGTATCAACCTTACCTTTTGTGAAATTATTTTCGATAAGAAAAGAACTAAGTCTCTCATACTAAGCCCTTGAGGCTTGTTTTAAACCATAGAGAGCTTTAGTTAATCTAAACACATGATTAGGGAGGCTATTATTTTCAAATCTAGGAGGTTGTTCAACATAAACTTCTTCGGAGATAAAGCCATTTAGAAAAGTGCTTTTAACATCCATTTGAAATAGCTTAAAATTATTACTACTAGCGTAGGCAAGGAGCATCCTTATGGCTTCCAATCGAGCCACAAGAGCGAAGGTTTCTTTGTAATCGATACCTTCTTCTTGGTTGAAACCTTTGGCCACTAATCTAGCCTTGTTTCTAACCACGATACCATTTTCATCTTGCTTGTTTCTGAAGACTCATTTAGTACCAATAACTAAATGGTCATTTGGCCTAGGAACAAGCTTCCACACCTCATTTCTCTCAAATTGATTCAGTTCATCTTGCATTGCGATAATCCATGAATCATCTTTCATGGCTTTATCAACACATTTGGGTTCAATTTGGGAGAGAAAGGCGGCGTTTGCACAAAAATTTTTAAGAGAAGATCGTGTTTGAACCCCCTTTGACGTGTCTCCTAAAATTAGCTCCTTTGGATGAGCATCTACATACTTCCAATCCTTGGGTAAGGATGTTTCGGAAGTGGATGCATCCAAGTTGCTAGTTGGAGAAGGGGTTTCATTAAAATCAAGGAATCAAAATTAACATCATCATCAAAATCATTTTTCCTGATTTCGGAAATCTCATTGAAAACAACATAAATGGATTCTTCGATAATTAAGGTTCTTTTATTGAAGATACGAAAAGCTTTAGAAACCGAAGAATAACCAAAAAAGATTCCTTCATCGGATTTAGCATCAAATTTTCCTAGGTTATCCTTTTCATTCAAGATAAAACATTTACACCCAAAGATTTTAAAATATGAAACATTGGGTTTCTTGTTATTCCATAACTCATAGGGAGTTTTGGTTAGTTGGGGTCTTACTAGAACTCTATTCAAAATATAGCATGCGGTATTTACGGCTTCGGCCCAAAAATATTTGGGTAGGTTGTGTTCATTCAACATGGTTCTTGCCATTTCTTGTAAATTTCGATTTTTTCTTTCTACTACTCCATTTTGTTGAGGATTTCTAGGAGCAGAGAAATTATTGTTGTATCCATTGAGTTCACAAAATTCCTGGAAATCATGGTTTTGAAATTCACCACCATGATCACTTCTAATTGATGAAATCATAGAACCTTTCTCATTCTGAACAAGTTTACAAAACTTGGTAAAATATCTAAGGTAATCACTTTTCTGTTTTAAGAAGTAAGTCCATGTGTATCTGCTATAGTCATCCACAATGACGAAGGCGTATTTGCTACCTCCTAGGCTTGATGTGGAGATTGGTCTGAACAAGTCCATATGGATCAATTGTAAGGGCCTAGAGGTGCTTACTTGATTCTTAGATTTGAAACTACCCTTAATTTGTTTACCTAATTAGCAAGTATCACATACATTATCTTTGATGAACTTGATATGAGGAATTCCTCTTACAAGTTCTTTAGATGATATTTGAGTGATTAGTTTCATGCTAGCATGACCTAATCTTCTATGCCATTGCCAAGCATCCTCATTCAAAACCGAAAAACATATTTCATTACACAAATCATTGATGTCAATAGTGTATACGTTATTTTGTTTTTAATGCAATCATAGACATGTTTTTGTGTGGTTTTTCAATGATGCAAGCATTAGATTCGAATCTGACAATGTACCCTTTATCACATAATTGACTAATGCTCAAGATGTTTTAAGCCATCAACTAACAAAACATCTTCAATAAGGAAGTTGGATTTGTTACCTATGGTTCCTTTGCCAACAATTTTACCCTTGTTGTTGTCTCCACAGGTGATATAGCCTTCGTCTATGCTAGTGATGTTGGGAAATCATTGGGGGGCGACATCATATGCGCAGCAGAAGAACAAGAAAACAAAAATCCCCGATTCCCAAAAAGATGTTCGTCGATGTGCGAAGATTGGTGCGCAAAAATCCGCAAAACACAAAACTACGTATAGAGATTGTGTTACCTAGGGAGATCGTATATCCCTGTTTCCTTGCAGATCTTTAGGAGAGGGTGAAGGAGGTCAAGCGTCCTCCTCTCTAGCGGTGATCCACACAGCACGGTTGCGACGACGCTCCTCAAAACTCCAGGCCTACTCTGAGGTGGAGAGGGAGAGGAGAATAGGAAAGGCAAGCAAAGACTCTAGCCTATGAGGCTGTGAATCCCTCATATTTATAGAGATCCCGTGTCAAACCCTAATGGGTCCTTCCCTAGTGGGTATTGGATCTGCATCCAATAAGACAAGGGCTCCGTCGAATATCTCATATCCGAACCTCTACTCATCGCAATGCCTACCATATGTGTGTGACCCTTTAGGCCCAATATCGAGCTGGCCGTGAGTCATACCTATCAGAACTTCTTCTAACTCAGTGAATTATTATCTCTGTAATAATTCACTCGACTCATCGACTACGGACGTACTAGGCCACTACGCCGTAGTCCCCAAACGATACAGGGGAATCCAATCCATTGGACCTGTCTGTCCTCAGTTACCATGTACCTATAGTCCCTCATCCATCTAATATCCCAGAGACCGTATATCGAGCATGGTGTTGTCAGACCCGTACGGTTTCTACTCGAGTCTCGCTCTAATCGGATTCTCCCGGAGAACTCTTTCTCTCTCAACCCGAATGACCCTGACTAGGGATTTGTCTGAGCAAGAACACAAAGGATATTCCTCTCATGACGCCGAGAGTGGATGATCCTCTATTGACACTCAATAGCCCTCGTAAGGTCGACTACCACTCCCAATGACCAGCTGTACTAGATCTGGGGACAGCCAAACCTATAAGTCTGGTATCAAAGAGTGGAGCACTCATACAGGACATCCTTGGTGTCTCAAGTCTAAGGACCAGATACACCACTAGGACTACGGAATCGCTGTCTGACAATAAGGCATCATCAACCATCCATCATTCCGTAAGCGGATCAATCAGTGAACTCATTCTCCAATGAGCACCTATACTGTATCCCTAGTGTCCCTACACGAGCAGCTACGAGACCAGCTGCATCCATCATATGGACGGGTATACAGCACACCAGTCTATCCGGTTATCACGATGTCCCTCTCGAGTAACCTATGACCGGGATTATTTAGGATATGTGTTTAAAGGTGAATCGATCTCATTATCGTGATCTCATCACGATCTGATTCCCATTGCACAAATCCATGGACATCACAATATATATATGCATTTATGCAATAGTTATAAAGTGATATACGCCAAAATATAATAAGCAAAAAGATTATATATCAAGTCACACGTGCCATCACTCACGTGATTGGCTTGCTGGGCACCTATGACTAGCAATCTCCCACTTGACCTAAAGTCAATCACCTATGTGTCTGATCCCCATCAGACTCCTGTGACGCTCAAAGACAATCTGAGACAACGGCTTTGTTAGTGGATTTGCAATGTTATCCTCGGATGGAACTCTTTCCACTGCTACATCTCCTCGGGTTACGATCTCTCTTATAAGTTGGAACCTCCTCAGAACACTTCTGATGAGACCTGGGTTCCCTTATTTAAGTAATCACCCCATAGTTGTCGTAATATAAGGAAGTCGACTTGTCGCTATCTGTATCGACTCCCAAATCTGTGATGAACTTCTTCACCCAGACTCCCTCCTTTGCTGCATCCGATGCAGCAATGTACTCCGCCTCTGTGGTCGAGTCAGTAGTGGTATCTTGCTTGGAACTCTTCCAGCACACTGCTCCTCCATTCAAGGTGTACACATACCCTGAATTCGACTTGCTATCATCGACATCAGACTAAAAACTTGAGTCAGTGAAGCCTTCAACCTTAAGGCTATTACCTCCATATACTAGTAAAAGATCCTTAGTCCTTCTCAAGTACTTAAGGATACACTTTACTGCTTTCCAGTGCTCCAAGCCTGGATCCGCTTGATACCTGCTCGTGACACTCAGAGCATGCGCTATATCAGGCCTAGTACAAAGCATGGCATACATGATAGACCCTATTGCTGAGGTATAAGGTATCATATTCATGTTTGCCCTTTGGAATTTTCCATGCCAAACCTTTTGACAATGGTTTCTATGTACCTGGACTGGGACAAGCCAAGCATCCTCTTGGATCTATCTCTATAGATTCTAATCCCCAAGATATAGGATGCTTCCCCTAAGTCCTTTATGGAGAAGTATCTAGATAACCAAGTCTTTACTGTGGATAGCATTCCTACGTCATTCCCAATGATGAGGATGTCATCCACATATAACACCAAAAAGGTGATAGCGCTCCCACTTACCTTCCTGTACACACAAGGCTCATCTTCATTCTTAACGAAGTCATAAGATCTGATTGACTCATCAAATCTTATGTTCCAACTTCGGGAAGCTTGCTTTAGATCAAAGAAAATGTTCTTTTGATGTTTTAGGAAGCGAGGATGACGAGATCATCTGGTTCTCCTGTTGCATCTACTGCTGATCAATTGAGTGGTATTATGCGGACTTTGGAGACTATGGCACAAGTGATGTAACAACAACAACAACCTGTCCAACAAGGAAATAATGATGGGACAGAGACATCAAACCAGACGGGGTTGGGAATTGGACAGTTTAAGAAGCTTAGTCCTCCCAGTTTCAGTGGTGAGTCTGATCCAATGGTGGCGGAACGATGGATGATGCAGATAGAGAAAATATTTGATGCCTTAAGTTACTCTGATGAACGAAAGGTTTTTCTTGCCACCTTTATGCTGGAAGGAGAAGTTGAACACTGGTGGAGAATGATTAAGAGGATGTCTGAAATCAAACATGAGCCAATGACTTGGAAGTTATTCCAAGAAAAGTTTAACGACAAATATTTTTCAGATTGCATGAGAGAGCAAAAAGAATTGGAGTTCTTGAATCTTATCCAGGGAAGTATGACGGTTACAAAGTATGAATCTAAATTCACTGAGCTCTCCAGATTTGCCACACATATGACTGATGATGAATCTAGAAAGACAAGAAGGTTTGAAAGGGGATTACGGCCGGCAATAAGAAGCCGAATGTCAGCTTTAAAATTACAAACATATGCTGATACGGTAGAAAGAGCCTTGAAAATTGAAAGAGACATGGAGGAAATTCAAGAAATCATTGGCAAGAACAAAAGGGACAAATTTACTAGCAAAAGCAGGAGAGAAAATGAATATGAAGATAGTAACAAGAGGTTTAAGACATTTGGATTTGAGAAAAGGAAACCATTGGGGAGGACTCAATTATGTGCAAAATGCGGATTAAATCATGAAACAAGTCGGTGTTTTCGGGTGACTGGAGCATGTTTTGGTTGTGGAAAGCTAGGTCATCAACTAAGAGATTGCCCACTGAACAGGAAAAAAGAGCCACTGTCTCCTAGACCCTCAGCCCATGCTAGAGTGTACGCTATCACTGAACAAGATTCTAAAGCTTCTAAATCAGTGGTGGAAGGTATTCTTCATGTTTCTAAAAGAAATGCAAAAGTTTTGTTTGATCCCGGCTCCAACTTATCGTTTGTTTCAAAATACTTTGCTTGTCACTTGGATATTCCACCTAAACCCCTGGATTATATGTTATATGTAACAACTGCTGTTGGAGATTCATTGGCAACAAACTTGGTCTACCCATCTTGTTTGATCTCTATTGGAGACCATGAACTCTTTGCTGATTTGATTCTCCTAGAGATCCAGGGTTTTGATATTATACTTGGCATGGATTAGTTATCTTCTCATCACGCTAGTATTGATTGTTACAAAAAAATAATTACTTTCTGCATACCAGATCAGCCTATATTTATCTTTGAGGGCATTAGGCATGATATGCCTCCTAGCTTAATATCAGCACTTCAAGCTTATCGTTTTATGCAGAAAGGGTGTTTTTGTTATATGGTGTGTGTAAAGGAGCATTCAAATCAGGAAACCCACCTAGATGAAATTTCAGTGGTCAAAGAATTCCCTGATGTATTCCCTGATGACTTGCCTGGTTTACCTCTAGATAGAGAGGGTGAATTTGCTATTGATCTAGTCCCCAGTACAACCCCAATATCTAAGCCTCCCTACAGAATGGCACCACTCGAGCTAGAAGAGTTAAAGAAGCAAATACAAGAATTATTAGATAAGAGTTTCATACGACCCAGTGTATCCCCATGGGGTGCTCCGGTACTATTAGTGAAGAAGAAGGATGGAACATTGAGGCTTTGTATTGATTATAGACAGTTGAATCAGGTGACCATCAAAAACAAATATCCCATACCTAGAATTGATGATTTGTTTGATCAACTGCAGGGTGCACAAGTATTCTCTAAGATTGACCTGAGGTCAGGTTATTATCAGTTGAAGATCAAGGAGGAGGATATTTCAAAAACAGCTTTCAGAACTCGATATGGTCATTATGAATTCTTAGTGATGCCTTTTGGTCTAACAAATGCCCCTGCAGCTTTTATGGAACTAATGAATAGGATATTTCAACCGCTCTTGGATATCTGTGTAATTGTATTTATTGATGACATATTGGTGTATTCAAAGAGTAATCAGGAGCATGAGGAACACTTGAGATATGTATTGTCCATACTAAGAGAAAAGAAATTGTATGCGAAGTTCAACAAATGTGAATTTTGGTTGAATGAAGTTGCTTTCTTAGGTCATGTGATTTCAGGGAAGGGTATATCTGTTGATCCAAAGAAAATAGAAGCTGTAGTTGAATGGGAAGTACCAACAAATGTAACAGAGGTTAAAAGTTTCTTGGGCATGGCAGGATATTACAAGAGATTTGTGGAGGGAGTTTCTCGAATTGCTCAACCTCTCACCAAACTCACTAAGAAGAATATGAAATTTGTATGGGGTGATGACTGTGAGCAAATCTTTCAAGAGTTAAAAAGAAGATTGACTAGTGCCCCTATTCTCACTATTCCAAGTGGTAGTGAGGGATTTGTAGTTTATACTGATGCTTCAAGAAAGGGCCTAGGATGTGTTTTGATGCAGGAAGGGAGAGTAATTTCTTATGCTTCTAGGCAACTTAAAGGTTATGAATTGAATTATCCAACTCATGATTTGGAATTGGCAGCAATTATTTTTGCTCTAAAGATTTGGAGACATTATTTGTATGGTCGACAGTTTGAAATTTGGAGAGTTTAAAATATATTTTCACTCAGAAGGAGTTGAACATGAGGCAGCGAAGATGGATAGAACTTCTGAAGGATTATGATTGTGCCATCCGTTATCACCCAGGCAAGGCCAATGTTGTAGCTGATGCACTTAGTAGGAAATCTACAAGTTTTATGGCTAGTCTGGTCGTGAAGCAATGGAAGCTAATAGAAGAAAATTTTGATTTGAAAGCTTTGAGGAAAGAGCAAGACTCAATGATTTTGATGGCCTCCATTCAAGTGCAGTCTGATCTTATGCAACAAATTAAGGAAGGACAATTACGAGATCCACATTTAATCTACTTGAGGAGTGAAGTAGAAAAGGGATTGAAGCCACAATTTCAAATTTCAAAGGATGGCCTATTGAGATTTGGGGAGAGAGTATGTGTACCAAATGAACTAGATATCAAGAATCAAATCCTAACTGAAAGTCATACTTCAAAGTACACCCTACACCCTGGGAGCACTAAGATGTATAGAGATCTTCAAAGTCATTATTGGTGGGAAGGCATGAAGAAGGAAATTGCAATGTATGTTTCAAAATGTTTGACGTGTCAGCAAATCAAAGTAGAACACCAAAGACCTGGAGGGTTACTGCAACCTTTAGTTATTCCTGAATGGAAATGGGAATGTATTACTATGGACTTTGTTTCGGGACTACCCAGAACCTCGAGGAAGCATGATGCTATTTGGGTTATCATTGATAGGTTAACAAAATCTGCACATTTCCTACCGATTAATATGACTTATTCACTTGATAGACTTACAGATTTATATGTTAATGAAATAGTAAGACTTCATGGTATTCCAAAGGAGATCATCTCTGATAGAGACTTCAGATTTCTCTCTAGATTCTGGAGAAGATTACAGGAATCTATGCATATCATCCTCAAACTGATGGTCAGTCAGAGAGAACAATTCAAACACTTGAGGATTTGCTTAGAGCCTATGTTATGGATTGGAAAGGTGAATGGGATAAGGATATTTCACTTATTGAGTTCACGTATAATAATAGTTATCATTCAAGTATTCATATGGCTCCTTATGAAGCTCTATATGGGCGAAAGTCCATAACACCTATAGGTTGGGAGGAAATTGGAGACAGAAAGTTGTTAGCACCGGACAAGGTATAAGAAACTACCGAGAAAATTCAAGTTATAAGGAAAAGGTTAAAAGCCGCTCAGAGTCGTCAAAAGAGTTATGCCGACAATAAAAGGCGAGATATTGAGTTTGAAATCGGAGATTTGGTATTCTTAAAAGTCTCCCCTTCCAAAGGCATTATAAGGTTTGGGAAGAAAGGAAAATTAAGCCCAAGATTTATTGGACCTTTTGAGGTTCTTGAGAGGGTTGGTTCTGTCGCTTACAGGATTGCCTTACCACCAGCATTGAGCCATGTCCATGATATATTTCATGTCTCGATGATTAGAAAGTATATGTATGACCCTTCTCACATCATTAAGTATGAGCTGGTGGAGATGGATAAAGATTTATCCAATGTGGAAGAGCCTATTCAGATTATTGATAAGAAAGAAAACGTCCTAAGGAATCGAGTCGTTCCACTGGTTCAAGTAATTTGGAGACATCATTCTGGAGCGGAGACAACTTGGGAGCTAGAAGAGGAAATGAAAAAGGTGTATCCTCGTCTTTTCATCGAATAGAGGTACGATAAATTTAGAGAACTAAATTTTTCTTTTAAGGGGGGGAGAGTGTAACACCCCTCATTTCCGAATGTTCGTATAAATTTCTGGTGATAATGTAAGCATCTATTTTAATTGACAAAAGAAATAGAGTATGAATCAGAGGTAACCTATTTGTAAGATTTGGGAGATCTGTTCAAAAAAAAAAAAAAAAAAAGAAAGAATCTGAGGACCTATATGTAAACCCTAAGGACCTAATCGTGAATATGATAGAAACAACGACTAAACTGCAAAATGCACCAAATGACAAATTCCACCGCTTAAGCCTCTCTGCCTTCGTTCTTAAGGAAGCAAAGAAGGAAGCAGAGGAGGCAGCTCGTGGGTGATCAAGTGTTCTAACCCCATCCTACAGAAGTATTAGACTCTGTTTTTATGTTGATTCAAAATAAATTGGAAGATTTCTGTTTAGAAACTGATATGACTCTTTTTGGACCTAAAACCATGGATTCTGAAATATTTTCGGTAAACTGACCCCTACACACTGTTTCGGCTGTAAGTTTTAGTATAAGATGTGAATTCAGGCAGGAACTATTTTGTTTGTAATTAGACTCTTATGTCTTTCTTTTGACACCGATTTTGTAGATTTTGGACACTGAATACTTATCCAAACATTTTTTTCAAATGAGCCAAGAACTATTTTGTTTGTAATTAGACTCTTATGTCTTTCTTTTGACGCCGATTTTGTAGATTTTGGACACCGAATACTTATCCAAACATTTTTTTCAAATGAGCCTATAGACGCTGTAAAATAGAGTTCAAGATTTCTGACCTATCGCTACTAAAATACCTATAACTCCCTGTTTAAAATTCTGATTTGTACCAAACTGATTTTATTTGAAACTAGACTTGAAAATCTTTCTTTTGACATATAGTTTGAAAATTTTGGAATTCAATTGCCTACCCTATTATCTGTTGAATCCGACCCTATAAATTCTGCAAAACAGTGATTGTGATTTTGACCTTGTGTTACCAAATCAGAGGTAACTCTGTGTTGGGAGCCCTGTTTCATATGAAATCTGTTCCATCCGAATATAGATTGATATATGGTTTGACCATAGTCTTCTTATGGGTATTGGAGCAAAATTGTTATTCTGAAATATTTGTTTGATGTGCCACTGGAATTCTGTCCGAAATCGAGCTTTGGTCGATTTCGCGTATTCTGTTCTATTCCTTTGATTACTTGAATTCGTCTAACCTTCTTATTTGAATTGAGCTAACTATAATTGGATTCCCTATACACTCTTGCTTCCATTTTCCTTTCTAATATGAATACATTTGTGAGAGATTTGTTCCTTGCGTCATTTGTTCTTAAAAAGGCACATGTAAGCTTCGTTGTTCCGCGTGTGCTTCCGATGTATGCTACTTATTGTTGAAACTGCCCTTTTGTACTGTGGTGTGTGGGATTTTCTGGACCTTTGCCAGAAATGGTAAAGGGTATGCGCTATTTGCCCGCTATGTGGGGTCCCGCTATGAGGGATATTCTGTATGCGCTTGTTGCCCGCTACATGGGTATGTGATTAGAGCCTGCGATGCTCTGTCGGCCCCCTTTGACTTCACCTAGACGTGGGTGGATGGAGCTCCCAGACGTGGGAGACTTTTGTCAGGTGGTCATTCAGAAATGGATTAATCACATTCTGACTGAGATCCCACTACACCCTCTATATGTTTGATATGACATCCAGAGTTTTGGTGAGTTGTTTCTGTTCATACTTTGGATAAGATTGATATGATTGCAACGTCAAGGACGACGTTTGAGCTCTTGTACGATATGTGTACCGATATGCTCTGAAAGGCTTCATTCCTTGATGATTTTGCTTCGAAAATGTTCCATATGCCGTTGATATGCTTCGAAACATTTTATATGCCATTGATAAGCTCCGATATGTTTCCTTTGTTTCTGATATGCTCCAATTACTCTATGCTCCATCTGTCAGGAACCTAATGGGTATGATTGGAAGGACAATTGTGATTCTGCTCCTAATGATATTTTGTCTACGAAATCGTATATTCTGCTTTGTGTTTTGAAACTGTATCTTTTTGGAAATCGTACTATTTTGATATGGATATGTTAGTCACTTGCTGAGCTCTTTATGCTCACCCCGTTTGTTGATAAATTTTTCAGGATAGCGTATCGCTTGCTTAAATGTTAAGATTGGGTTGAGGCAGTGGAAAGTTTAGAAGACGTCGGGCAGAACTTTTGTTAGCATATATGTAGTTGTGTATAAGCTACCTTGCATCTAATGAAATGTGACAATGAATCTAAACCTATGGATTTTGTGTAAGCTAAAGGATCCCTCATGTATAGGGTTTTGGAATGTTGAATTAAATTAGTGTAATGGTATGAACTTATGGTAAATCGATGATTGTGGTGACTGCATAGATGTCCCCACTTGTGGATTTATATTGTGGTTTTTATTTTGATGAGTTGAGTTCAGATTGTATGAATTATCGAGAGATATGTGCTATGTTTATGAATTGCACAGGGTTATGAATTGGTAGATTATAGAAGTGAAATTTTTGATCTGAATGTTTTCTTAGTGACCTGAAATATGTGTTTGGATCCTGGGTTTGTTGTAATGAAGATCTTAAATATTGTCGATATTTTGTCGGGTCGTGACAATCTCGTCCTCGTCGGTTTCATCGACATCTTGATGCATCTCCATGCATCACGATCGTCCATCTCGTGGGTCCCGCTATCGCTTCCACGCTCCCGCTGCACCTCCTCATATGATTACAACTTAATCATAGGCACGCAGGCCCGATAATAAACGAGAAATATAATGGAGGTTCGCAGACCTCAATAATAATAATCACAAGTACACACATCACGCGGTCCATGATCATCCGTCCACATATCATACATCACATGTATAAATAATCATCATCATGTAGGACTACTAGATAATAATAAAAATAATAATCAACTAAACCTTTTAATTAATTAATATTTTCTGAAATCAGGGATATATAGGGAATTTCTCAATTCCTAAGGGTATTTTCATAATTTTGACAAAAGACAGAAACTGAAATTTCTCAAATTCACAGGGGCAAAACTATCTTTTTACCCAAAACCCTAATTCCCTCTTACTGCTGCCGCTGCCGCCGCCGCCACCCTGCTGGCGGCGGCCTGTGCTGCGGGGCGAGGGCGCTGCCCTCGCCTGCAGGCGGCACTACCGCTGCAGGTGGGCTCCCCTTCGGGTGTCGTTGCCTCCGCAGGCGGTGTTGTCCCGCCGGGCGGCCGCCCCTGTGGGGGGGGGGGTTCGCCCGCGGGAGCAGCGGCGGCAAGCGTCGCGCGTCGCTGCCCTACGGCGGCAAGCGCCGCTTCCTTTCGGCGGCAGGCGCCGCTGCCCTGCGGCGCCTCTGCCCGTGGGTTGCCAGCCCCACCGACAGCAAGCCTGCTGCAAGCAGGCCGCCGGCCGGCTGCTGCAGACGTAGCCCCTGCACTGCCCACTTTCGGCTACGCTGCACGCACGTAGATCGAGGGCAGCAACTGTTGTTGCCCTTTCTCGCTTTTGCGTCAACGATTTTGACATCAATATTCTTCCTAAACACAACACACGCAGTTCAAAACCAATCATTCGCACGAACAACCTGGCTCTGATACCACTGTTGGGAAATCAATGGGGGGCGACATCATATGCGCAGCGGAAGAACAAGAAAACAAAAATCCCCGATTCCCAAAAAGATGTTCGTCGTCGTGCGAAGATTGGTGCACAAAAATCCACAAAACACAAAACTGCGTATAGAGATTGTGTTACCTAGGGAGATCGTATATCCCTGTTTCCTTGCAGATCCTTAGGAGAGGGTGAAGGAGGTCAAGCGTCCTCCTCTCTAGCGGTGATCCACACAGCAGGGTTGCGACGACGCTCCTCAAAACTCCAGGCCTACTCTGAGGTGGAGAGGGAGAGGAGAATAGGAAAGGCAAGCAAAGATTCTAGCCTATGAGGCTGTGAATCCCTCATATTTATAGAGATTCCGTGTCAAACCCTAATGGGTCCTTCCCTAGTGGGTATTGGATCTGCATCCAATAAGACAAGGGCTCCGTCGGATATCTAATATCTGAACCTCTACTCATCGCAATGCCTACCATATGTGCGTGACCCTCTAGGCCCAATATCGAGCTGGCCGTGAGTCATACCTATTAGAACTCCTACTAACTCAGTGAATTATTATCTTTGTAATAATTCACTCGACTCATCGACTACGGACGTACTAGGCCACTACGCCGTAGTCCCCAGACGATATAGGGGAATCCAATCCATTGGACCTGTCTGTCCTCAGTTACCATGTACCTATAGTCCCTCATCCATCTAATATCCCAAAGACCGTATATCGAGCATGGTGTTGTCAGACCCATACGGTTTCTACTCGAGTCTCGCTCTAATCGGATTCACCCGGAGAACTCTTTCTCTCTCAACCCGAATGACCCTGGCCAGGGATTTGTCTGAGCAAGAACACATAGGATATTCCTCTCATGACGCCGAGAGTGGATGATCCTCTAGTGACACTCAATAGCCCTCGTAAGGTCGACTACCACTCCCAATGACCTGCTGTACTAGATCTGGGGACAGCCAAACCTATAAGTCTGGTATCAAAGAGTGGAGCACTCATACAGGACATCCTTGGTGTCTCAAGTCTAAGGACCAGATGCACCACTAGGACTACGGAATCGCTATCTGACAATAAGGCATCATCAACCATCCAGCATTCCGTAAGCGGATCAATCAGTGAACTCATTCTCCAATGAGCACCTGTACTGTATCCCTAGTGTCCCTACACGAGCAGCTATGAGACCAGCTGCATCCATCATATGGACGGGTATACAGCACACCAGTCTATCCAGTTATCACGATGTCCCTCTCGAGTAACCTATGACCGGGATTATTTAGGATATGTGTTTAAAGGTGAATCGATCTCATTATCGTGATCTCATCACGATCCGATTCCCATTGCACAAATCCAAGGACATCACAATATATATATGCATTTATGCAATAGTTATAAAGTGATATACGCCAAAATATAATAAGCAAAAAGATTATATATCAAGTCACACGTGCCATCACTCACGTGATTGGCTTGCTGGGCACCTATGACTAGCAAGTGAGCTTAGAGAATTGAGATGGATCTCCGGTCATATGCCTTGAGCATCCACTATCAAGGTACCATCTCTTGCTCCTAGCTTGGGATGGTATAGGTTTCTACAAGAAAGGATGATTTTTAGGTACCCATTTGCTTTTGGGTGCCTCAATGATAGATCTACATTGTTTATCATATTCCATTGAGTTTATCATGGTTCCTTTAGGAACCCAAATCAATTTGTTTGGACTAATTTTCTTGAATGGACAATAATGCGCCTTGTGTCCAAATTTGCAACAAAATGTGCATTTGTTTTGGTGTTGAACATGTAGGATGGGGCCTTTTATGAAGGTGGTTGGATTTTGGTGAGGACTTCTCACAAATCCAATTACACTTCTTTTGGGAACGTGACCCTTGTTTGCGAGGATCATGTTCAGTGACTTGATACCAACCTCAAATTTCTTTAAGGTATCCTTAAGTAGCAAGTTTTCCATTTGGAAAGTTTCTAGATCATGGCATTTGATGCATGAATTTAAACTATCATGATATTTAGTTTTTAACTTATCAAAGTCACAAGTAAGACTATCATGCTCCTTTTTTAGCAATTTGTATTTTCCATCAATAATTTTGCATTCATCAAATAAGTCATTGAAGGTATTTAATAATTCATTGAAAGATATATCTGCATCTATTAAATTCGTTACCTCTTCTCCGATGGCCATTAAGGCGTAATGAGCAATTTGCTCGGTGTTGGACTCCTCTTCTTCAGACGCGCTCGAATCATCCCATGTTGCTTTGAGCGCCTTCTTCTTTGTTGTTCTCTTTTTGACTTGGGGACAATCACTCTTGTAGTGTCCCGGCTTTTTGCACTCATAGCAAATAACTTGGTCCTTCTTAGGTTCAAGTTTATTTTTAGTGTCATTCTTAAACTTGTTTCTTTTAATGAATTTTTTAAATTTTCTTATTAGAAGTGCCAAGTCATCGTCACAGTCCTCATCACTTGAGTTTTCTTTCAAGTGGTCTTCCAAAGTTCTAAGTGCCATATCCTTCCTGTTCTTTGGAAGGATGTCTTCTTGCTCTTCATGAGCTTTGCAAGTCATCTCGTAGGTCATTAATGACCCAATTAGTTCTTCAAGAGGGAAGTTGTTTAGATCTTTCGTCTCTTGAATAGCAGTGACTTTAGGATCCCAACTCTTAGGAAGGGATCTTAGAATCTTATTTACGAGCTCAAAATCCGAAAAACTTTTTCCGAGTCCTTTTAGACCGTTGACGACATCCGTGAAACGGGTAAACATGTCGCCAATAGTCTCACTCGGTTTCATCCGGAAAAGTTCAAAAGAGTGTAACAAAAGATTGATTTTTGACTCTTTCACTCTACTTGTGCCTTCATGAGTCACTTCGAGTGTGTGCCAAATATCAAATGTGGTTTCACAAATCGAAACACGATTAAACTCGTTTTTATCAAGTGCATAAAATAAGGCATTCATAGCCTTTGCATTAAGAGCGAAAGCCTTCTTCTCCAAATAATTCCAATTGATCATTGGAAGAGAAGACTTTGAAAAACCATTTTCGACAAGATTCCAAAGTTCAAAATCCATAGAAATAAGAAAGATCCTCATTCGGGTCTTCCAATAGGTGTAGTCCGTCCCATTGAACATGGGTGGACGTGTAATAGAATGGCCCTCTTGGTTTCCGGCGTAAGCCATCTCACTAGGGTTTTAATCCGTTTGAGAGTTAACCCCGCTCTGATACCAATTGTTAGGATCAAGAGCACTAAGAGGGGGGGGGGGGGGGTGAATTAGTGCAGCGAAAATTTTTCAGCGATTAAAACGAAAGCTGCGTTCGTTCGATAAAAACGATTTCGATGTGAAAGCTGATTCTAAGATTGCTTTAACTTGAGATTAAGCGAGATGACGTTAAAGTAGATCTATGAAGGCAGTTTGCAGTTTATGATGGAAAGCAAAATACAAGCGCAAACTTAAATGCGACGTTCGTACGATAAAAGCCGATTTACGTATAAACGCAGATTTAGAAAGTTCTGAACTTAGAAACTTATTCGTAAGATCGCAGAAGGTAGTAAACAGTTATGATTGAAATCAAAATGTAAACGTAAACTGAAATATGATAATCGTACGAAAAAAGCCGATTTATGTCTAAACGCAGATTCGGAAAGTTCTGAACTTAGAAACTCGTTCGTAAAATCGCAGAACACAGTAAGCTATTGAGAAGTTTGCAATGAAGGTAAAATGCTCAAAGGAAATGCAAACCGAGATTTAGAATGGTTCGGTCAATCTTGACCTACTCCACTTTTGGCTTCCTCCACCGACGAGGTCACCGACGTCAACTAGAGGCCTTCCTTCAATAGGCGAAGGCCAACCACCCTTTTACATATTCACTCCTTTTGACGGGCTTAGGAGACAACCCTTACAGAAGTTTTCTCTCCTCTCTTTACAACTCAAACTTTGAAGAACAGAAGGAGGAGAACTTTTGGTCTTTACAACAGTTTTGAGCTCTAAGAATCACAGGAAGATATCAAGATTTCGAGTGTAAGTTGCTACCTTTCAGTGCTGAATGGGTGGGGTATTTATAGGCCCCAACCCAGTTCAAATTTGGAGCTCAAAACTGTCAATTCCCGGAATTCCGGGATCAGGCGGTTGCACCTCCTAACTGGGGCGGTTGCACCGCTTGGCAGAGCTCGAAGACTGAGCCTCTGGGCAGTGCCACCTCTGTTAGGGGCAGTTGCACCTCTCTGCCAGAGCTCGAAGACCGAGCTCAGGCGGTTGCACCTCCTGACTAGGGCGGTTGCACCGCCTGGCAGAGCTCGAAACTTGAGCTCAGTCGGTGCCACCTCTTGTCAGGAGAGGTTGCACCGCCCAGTCTCGCTCGAAGACTGAGCCCAGGCGGTTGCACCTCCTGGTTGGGGCGGTTGCACCGCCCAGTCTCCTTGGGAGACTTAGCCCAGGCGGTTGCACCTCCTGGCTTGGGCGGTTGCACCTCCTATAGTAATCAGGGTCAGAATGGGTAGATCCATTCGGCCCAAATTGGGTCTTTTAGGGGCCCAATTGCCCCAAGATTAAGCTAATGGGATCACCTCCCATTTTCAACTTAATCATTAGTGCTAACTACGATAAATCCTAAGACAATTTCTGCAGCTTGCTCCGGTGCGTCAATCGCTTCTTCCGGCGAGTTTCCGGCGAACTTCCGTCGATCATCCGATGAACCCTCGGTGATGCTCCTGCGGACTTCCGGCAAACTCCTGGACTTGCGACGATCCACTTGGCAAGTTCCGACGAGCTTCTTTGGCAAGCTTTTGGACTTCTCGGATTTGTTCCCGCAGAACCTCCGACGACTGTCCGAACTTCCGTCGAGCTCTCGAACTCCCAACGTGATCATTGTCATGACTCCGGCGCAACTCCTACTACATGTCTTACTTTCATCATAGTTAATGCTGCACACTTATCTCAACACATAGATTAGACAACAAATGACAATTGACTTCATCATCAAAATCCGAGATTCAACAATCTCCCCCTTTTTGATGATGACAATCAATTGATAATGGAGTTAACCTTAACTCCCCCTATCTATATGCCATACTTGAGATAAGTCATTCTTGAATTTAAAACCTTATAAATTCAAGAGACATATTCCCATCATGATTCCTATCATGATGTATCTCTTTGAAGATGATGTCAAGGCTTGACATTCATTTTCAAAAATTACATTACAAGTTTGAATGATGGTAATAGTAGTAATTCATCATATTGTAAGATATCAACATGTAAAGCTGTGAAGTAAGATTTTGATATCATTACATGATGCACACATTTCTTATATTTTAGCAAGTGTGACATTTCTATATATGGCATCTTTTCATATATCTCTTGATGATGCAGGCATGGCATAATCATAGCATCAGTGTTTATAGCATCAAATCAATTCATATATTTCTCCCCCTTTGTCATCAACAAAAAGCATGGTAGATGTGATACCAGGAGAACAATATAAGCAAGTTATCAAGCATATAAAGGAAGGCATGATAAGAACGCTGCTCTGATACCAGGTGATAGAACCCTTGCAGATTCTAAACTTGGTGTTGATCTCTTTATGGGATCAGCCTCCTTGAAACTTTATAGTGGTTCCTCCCTCCTGTTAGGATCGGAGCGGCACTAAGAGGGGGGGGGGTGAATTAGTGCAGCGGATTAAAACTTCGGTTTTAGAAAAATCTTTCGTATGATAAGAACGGAACTTGAAAGACTTAACTTGAAAGCGTATTCTTGAAGTTGCGCAGCAAAGGTAATAACGAACGAAAGCATGTAAGAAAGTTTTGCAGTAATGTAAACAGCAATAATGAAATGCAAACCAGAGATTACACCGATTTTAGAGTGGTTCGGTCAAATGACCTACATCCACTTGCGAGGCCCCTCTTCGATGAGGCTCCCACCTTCCACTAGCAAATCTCTTGAAATGGAAGGGTAAATACCCCTATCACAACCTTTTACAAACAGCTCAACCTCTTACAAATTTTCAATAAGAAAGGAGGAGGAGAACTCTCTAGCAAATTGAAAACAAGACTTGCTAAGACTTTCTAAGACTTTTCTCTCAATCAAAATGCTTCTCAAAAGTTGTAATCTCAGCTGAGATTTGAGGGGTATTTATAGGCCTCAAGAGGATTCAAATTTTGGGCTCCAAAATTTGAATTCTCTTTGGGTTCCCGATGCTGGCGGTGCCACCGCCCAGCGTTTGGGTGCTGGGTGGTGCAACCGCCCAGCCCAGGAGGTGTCACCGCCCAGCTCTCGGGTGCTGGGCGGTGCTACCGCCGAGCTAGGCGGTGCCACCGCCTGGCTCTCGGATTTCACTGGTTTGGCTTAATTTTAGCCCAAACCATATCTGACTTTGGGCCCAGTTGGCCCCTAACCAGGATATAGGATTATCTCTTAATCCTAATCCTAATTACAAGTGAACTACATAACAAAAACACATCCTAAGCAAGCTTTCAACTGCGAACGTCGAGTCTTGTTTCGGCGAGCTTTCCGACGAACTTCTTCCGACGGACTCCCATCAAGCTCCCGATCTTGTGAGGACTTTAACGAGTAGCCGAGCCTTCTCGGTGATCTCCGTGAACCTCCGACGATCTCTTCGGCGAACTTTCGAAAATTCCGATAGGTTCCCGATTTCTTCTCGATTGGTTCCGGCAGCATCTTCGACGATTCTTGGGACTCTTAAACGTCCATCGATCTTGACTCCGGTATTCTTGCTTTGTGTTTTCTGGTTATCATAGTTAATCCTGCACACTTAACTCAATAATATGGATTAGATCAATTAACCCATCAATTGATTTCATCATCAAAATCCGAGATTCAACAATCTCCCCCTTTTTTATGATGACAATCAATTGATGACGGAGTTAAACATAACTCCCCCTATCTATATGCCATATTATGAGAAGATGAAAACACTTGAATTTCATCCATTGAATTCAAGCATAAACCGATAAGTTCTAACCGTAGAACTTATCGTTATTCTCATTAAGCAATAGTAAATGCGAAACTTCGATGAAAATCATAAGTCAAATGATATGGGACGATTTTTACTACGATAGGAGATAAAGATTTTCAACATGAATTTCATGATATCGATGTAAGGCATGCTTTCAATATGATCAATCAATCTTGTGATATTCTCAAGGATTTTGCAAGGCATATAAGATATTCATATCACACAAGCTTTTGCAATTCATATAAGTCATGCTATTAAAATGATACAAGTCATCACTTTTCTCCCCCTTTGTCATCAACAAAAAGGGAATGAGACTTGAAGCACATAATTTATCATACAAAGATTTTATCATTGACCATACATCACTCATCTATATTATCATTGATCATACAAAGATTTTATCAATCAAAATTAAGTATGCTAAAATATTTACGCAAAGTTCATCTTAAAGGAAAATTCAGCATTCATCCATATTATCAAATCTCTTCTTTTTATAAATAACAAAAATTGTAGATGTACAAAGAAGAGATTGAGATAAGAAAAAAGAAATTTTAAGTAGTAACTCCAATAAGTCAAGATCATAATTCGAATACAAATCCATTCAAATTCAATTCGTCAACTTAAAACTCATAATCAAGCCATCAAAATCAATTTCGAGATTCAAAATATCATAAAATCATTAATCTTGATCAGATGGAAGCGATGTTTGACTCAAGATAGGATAAGATAATTTAACAAGTCACCGAGGAACGGAGAGAGAATGAAAAACTTTACGGAACATCCATTCAAACAAGTTTATTCTTAGGGAAAATTTAACATACCTAATTCCCTTCTAATGAATTAAAATTGGTCTTCATTCAAAGCTTTTGTAAATATATCTGCTAATTGATGCTTTGTGTCAATGAATTCTAGAACAACATCATTGTTAAGGACATGATCGCGTATGAAATGATGCCTAACGTCGATGTGCTTAGTTCTAGAGTGCTGAATTGGATTTTTAGTAAGACATATGGCACTAGTATTATCACATTTTATGAGAATGTTTTTAAAGTGAATTCCATAGTCTTCTAATATATTTTTCATCCAAATGACTTGTGCACAACATGCACTTGCAGCAATGTATTCGGCTTCCGCCGTAGATAGTGCAACTGAATTTTGTTTCTTGGAAGTCCAAGAAACAAGTGCATGTCCTAAAAATTGGCATGTTCCAGATGTACTTTTTCTATCTATCCTGCATCCACCAAAATCGGCATCTGCATAAGCTATTAGATCGAATTTTTCAGATTTTGGATACCACAATCCTAAATTTGGAGTTCCTTTAAGATACCTAAATATTCTTTTAATACTCTTTAGATGAGATAATTTAGGATTAGATTGAAACCTAGCGCAAAGTCCTACACTAAACATAATATCTGGTCTAGTCGCGGTGAGGTAGAGTAAACTACCTATCATTCCCCTATATATTTTTTGATCGAAATTTTGACTATTTTCATCCATATCTAACTTAGTCGCAGTACTCATAGGGGTGTTTATTGCTTTTGAATTATCCATGTTAAATCGTTTTAACAATTCTAATGTATATTTGGATTGGTTAAGAAATATACCATCACTAAGTTGTTTGGTTTGTAATCCTAAAAAGAAAGTTAATTCACCCATTAAACTCATTTCAAATTCATGACTCATACATTTGGCAAATGATTCACATAGTGATTCATCCGAAGAGCCAAAAATAATATCGTCAACATAAATTTGCACAATAAGAAAATTATTTTCAAAATGTTTAATAAACAATGTAGTATCAACCTTGCCTTTGGTAAAATTATTTAAAATAAGAAAGGAACTAAGCCTTTCATACCAAGCTCTAGGAGCTTGTTTCAAGCCATAGAAAGCTTTAGTCAATTTGAATACATGATTAGGAAGAAGAGAATTTTCAAATCCGGGAGGTTGTTCGACATATACTTCTTCGGAAATAAAACCATTCAAGAAAGCACTTTTGACATCCATTTGAAATAGTTTAAAATTATTATTACTAGCATAGGCAAGGAGCATCCTTATGGCTTCTAATCGAGCCACGGGAGCGAAGGTTTCTTTGTAATCGATACCTTCTTCTTGGTTGAAACCTTTGGCCACTAATCTAGCCTTGTTTCTAACCACGATACCATTTTCGTCTTGCTTGTTTCTAAAGACCCACTTAGTACCTATGACTAAGTGGTCACTTGGTCTAGGAACAAGCTTCCATACCTCATTCCTCTCAAATTGGTTCAATTCTTCTTGCATTGCAATGACCCAAAAATCATCTTTTAAGGCTTCGTCAATGCATTTAGGTTCAATTTGAGAAAGGAAAGCGGCGTTAGCAAAAAAATTCTTGAAAGAAGAACGAGTTTGAACCCCTTTTGTTGTATCTCCTATAATTAGCTCCTTTGGATGAGCATCTACATACTTCCATTCTTTGGGTAAAGAAATTTCGGAAGAAGATGCATTCAAATGGCTATTTTGAGGAGGGGGTTCGTTTTAATTCAAATTATCAAAACCAAGATCATCCTCAAAATCATTTTTCTTTAAATCAAAAATTTCATTAAAAACTACATGAATAGACTCTTCTATTACTAAGGTCCTTTTGTTAAAGACACGAAAGGCCTTAGAAACGGAGGAGTAACCAAGAAAAATGCCTTCATCGGATTTAGCATCAATTTTACCTAGGGCATTCTTTTCATTTAAAATGAAGCATTTACAACCAAAAACTTTAAAATAAGAAATATTTGGTTTTTTGTTATTTCATAATTCATAGGGAGTTTTTGATAGAGATGGTCTTATTAGGACCCTATTCATGATGTAACAAGCCGTATTTACGGCTTCGGCCCAAAAATATTTGGGTAAACTATGTTCATTTAACATAGTTCTTGTCATTTCTTGTAGGTTTCTATTTTTCCTTTCAACTACTCCATTTTGTTGATGATTTCTTGGAGTTGAGAAGTTATGATTGTACCCATTAACTTCGCAAAAATTTTGAAAGTCACGGTTTTGGAATTCACCACCGTGATCACTCCGAATTGATGAAATCATGAAGCCTTTTTCATTTTGAGTGAGTTTACAAAACTTAGAGAAACACTTGAAGCAATCACTTTTGTGAGCTAAGAAATAGGTCCAAGTGTATCTAGAGTAGTCATCCACAATCACAAAAGCATATTTGCTTCCACCTAGACTTGTTGTATCAATTGGTCCAAATAAGTCCAAATGGATCAATTGTAATGGTCTAGTGGTGCTAATTTGATTTTTTGGTTTGAAGTTTGTTTTTATTTGTTTGCCTAGTTGACATGCATCGCATACCTTATCCTTAATAAACTTCATATTCGGAATCCCTCGTACTAATTCTTGAGATGAGATTTTAGATATTGTTTTCATGCTTGCATGACCTAATCTCCTATGCCAAAGCCAAGCATCATCATTTACGGCGGAGAAACACATTTCATTACCTAGTTCATCAAGATTGATGGTATAGACATTATTTTGTTTTAAAGCAATCATAGTCATGTTATGATTTGATTTTTCAATAATGCACATATTTGATTCAAATCTAACGATATAACCTTTATCGCATAGTTGACTAATACTTAAGAGATTGTGTTTCAATCCATCAACTAGTAAAACATCATCAATGGAAAAACTAAATTTGTTACCAATAGTTCCCTTGCCAATGATTTTGCCTTTGTTGTTGTCTCCGAAGGTGACGTACCCTTCTTCTTTGCTAGTGAGCATAGAGAAATGAGATGGATCTCCAGTCATATGTCTTGAGCATCCACTATCGAGATACCATCTCTTCCTCCTAGCTTGTGGGTTTGTCTACAAAAGAGGATGATTTTTAGGTACCCATTGGATTTTGGGTGCCTAAAAAATTGACCCACTAATTTTGTTATTTATTATTGAATCCTTTATAGTTCCTTTAGGAACTCATATTAATTTTTGTGAACTAATTTTCCTAAATGGACATTTGTAGGCAATATGTCCGGATTTGCAACAGAAGTTGCATTTCATATAAGAGGAAACATGTAATGTAGGTCCTTTTATGAAAGTGGTAGGATTTTGATGTAATCCTTTTACAAATCCAATTCCATTTCTATTTGCGATGTGACCCTTGTGTGCAAGGATCATATCTAATCCTTTGCTACCAACCTTAAACTTGTTTAAGGTTTCTTTAAGAAGTAAATTTTCATTTTTTATTGCTTCTAAATGCTCACACTTTGAGCATGGAGGAGTTTGAAGATTCTCAAACTTATCTTGTAGCAAAGCATGCTCTTTCTTTAAGATACTTAACTTCTTGCTAACAATTCTACATTCATCAAATAATTCATGAAAAGCGATAGAGAGTTCTTCAAAAGATAAATCTTCATTAAATAAATCACATACCTCTTCTCCTAAAGCCATTAACGCGTAATAAGCAACTTGGTCGGTGTTGGACTCCTCTTCTTCGGACGAGCTTGAATCATCCCACGTTGCCTTGAGCGCCTTCTTCTTTGATGTTCTCTTTTTGGCTTGAGGACAATCGTTCTTGTAGTGTCCCGGTTTTTTGCATTCATAGCAAATCACTTGGTCCTTCTTTTGTTCAAATTTATTTTTTATATTATTTTTAAATTTGTTCTTTCTTAAGTATTTCTTAAATTTTTTAGTCAAAAGTGCAATGTCATTGTCACTGTCCTCATCACTTGATGTTCCTTTCAAGTGGTCTTCTTGTGATTTGAGTGTCATATCCTTCCTGTTCTTTAGAAGGGGGTTCTCGAGCTCGTCATGAGCTTGACATGTCATTTCGTAGGTCATTAGAGACCCAATGAGTTCTTCAAGAGGGAATGCTTTAAGGTCTTTGGCCTCTTGAATGGCCGTAACTTTTGGATCCCAACTTTTAGGGAGAGATCTTAAGATTTTAGTTACTAGTTCAAAGTTAGTAAAATCTTTACCAAGAGCTTTGAGTCCATTGATGACATCCGTAAACCGGGTGTACATGTCTCCGATGGACTCACTTGGTTTCATTCGGAAAAGTTCGTAAGAGTGCACAAGGATGTTGATTTTGGACTCTTTCACTCGGCTAGTGCCTTCATGAGTGACTTCAAGAGTTCTCCAAATATCAAAGGCCGAATCACAAATTGAAACACGATTAAATTCATTTTTGTCTAGTGCACAAAACAAGGCATTCATAGCCTTTGTATTTAAAGCAAAAACCTTCTTCTCCGATTCATTCCATTCGCTCATCGGAAGAGAAGATTTTTGAAATCCGTTTTCAACAATAGACCAAAGCTCAAAGTCCATAGAAATGAGGAAGATCCTCATGCGAGTCTTCTAATATGTGTCATTGTTGAATCTCGGATTTTGATGATATAATCAATTGGTGGGTTAATTGATCTAATCCATATTATTGAGTTAAGTGTGCAGGATTAACTACGATAATCAGAAAACATAAAGCAAGGATACCGGAGTCGAGCTCGATGGACGTTTAAGAGACCGAAGAATCATCGGAGATGCTGCCGGAACCGTCCGAGAAGAAATCGGGAACGTGTCGGAAGTTCGCCGAAGAAATCGTCGGAGGCTCGCGGAGATCACCAAGAAGGCTCGGCTACTCGTTAAAGTCATCACAAAGATTGGGAGCTTGCAGGGAGTCCGTCGGAAGAAGTTCGTCGGAAAGCTCGCCGGAACAAGACTCGACGTTCGCGGTTAAAAAACTTGCTTAGGATGTTTTTTATGTAGTTCACCTGTAATTAGGATTAGGATTAAGAGATAATCCTATATCCTGGTTAGGGGCCAACTAGGCCCAAAGTCAAATTTGGTTTGGGCGAAAAATAAGCCAAACCAATGAATCGGAAAGCCAGGCGGTGGAACCGCCTGGCTGGGCGGTGACACCTCCTTGGCTGGGCGGTTGCACCGTCCAGCACCCGAGCGCTGGGCGGTGGCACCGCCTGGCTGGGCGGTGGAACCGCCAACACCGGGAACCCTAAGAGAATTCAAATTTTGGAGCCCAAAATTTGAATCCTCTTGAGGCCTATAAATACCCCTCAAATCTCAGCTGAGGTTACAACTTTTGAGAAGCATTTTGATTGAGAGAAAAGTCTTAGAAAGTCTTAGCAAGTCTTGTTTTCAATTTGCTAGAGAGTTCTCCTCCTTCTTTCTTATTGAAAATTTGTAAGAGGTTGAGCTGCTTGTAAAAGGTTGTAAGAGGGGTGTTTACCCTTCCATTTCAAGAGACTTGCTAGTGGAAGGTGGGAGCCTCATCGAAGAGGGGCCTCGCAAGTGGAGTAGGTCATTTGACCGAACCACTCTAAAAATCGGCGTAATCTCTGGTTTGCTTTTTATTATTGTCATTTACATTACTGCAAATCTTCTTACTGCTTTAGTTCCTTATTACTCTTGCTGCGCAACTTTAAGAATACGCCTTCAAGTTAAATTTCTCAAGTTTCATTCTTAACGTACGAAAGATTTTGTTAAAATCGAAGTTTTAATCCGCTGCACTAATTCACCCCCCCCTCTTAGTGCCGCTCCGATCCTAACAAGTGGTATCAGAGCAAGGTTATCTCTCATATTTGGTTTAATACCCAAGAGAGATGGCTTACTCCGGCATGCAAGAGGGCCATTCTATTGCACGACCACCTTTGTTTAATGGGTCGGATTACACATATTGGAAGACTCGCATGAGAATCTTCCTCATTTCTATGGACTTTGAGCTTTGGTCTATTGTCGAGAATGGATTTCAAAAATCTTCTCTTCCGATGAGCGAATGGAATGAATCGGAGAAGAAGGTTTTTGCTTTAAATGCAAAGGCTATGAATGCCTTGTTTTGTGCACTAGACAAAAACGAATTTAATCGTGTTTCAATGTGTGATTCGGCTTTTGATATTTGGAGAACTCTTGAGGTCACTCATGAAGGCACTAGCCGAGTGAAAGAGTCCAAAATCAACATCCTTGTGCACTCTTACGAACTTTTCCGAATGAAACCAAGTGAGTCCATCGGAGACATGTACACCCGGTTTACGGATGTCATCAATGGACTCAAAGCTCTTGGTAAAGATTTTACTAACTTTGAACTAGTAACTAAAATCTTAAGATCCCTCCCTAAAAGTTGGGATCCAAAAGTTACGGCCATTCAAGAGGCCAAAGACCTTAAAGCATTCCCTCTTGAAGAACTCATTGGGTCTCTAATGACCTACGAAATGACATGTCAAGCTCATGACGAGCTCGAGAACCCCCTTCCAAAGAACAGGAAGAATATGGCACTCAAATCACAAGAAGACCACTTGAAAGGAACATCAAGTGATGAGGACAGTGACAATGACATTGCACTTTTGACTCAAAAGTTTAAAAAATATTTAAGAAAGAACAGATTTAAAAATAATACAAAAAATAAATTTGAACAAAAGAAGGACCAAGTGATTTGCTATGAATGCAAAAAACCGGGACACTACAAGAACGATTGTCCTCAAGCCAAAAAGAGGACATCAAAGAAGAAGGCGTTCAAGGCAACGTGGGATGATTCAAGCGCATCCGAAGAAGAGGAGTCCAACACCGAGCAAGTTGCTCATTACGCGCTAATGGCTTTAGGAGAAGAGGTATGTGATTTACTTAATGAAGATTTATCTTTTGAAGAACTCTCTATCGCTTTTCATGAATTATTTGATGAATGTAGAACTGTTAGCAAGAAGTTAAGTATCTTAAAGAAAGAGCATGCTTTGCTACAAGATAAGTTTGATAATATTCAAACTCCTCCATGCTCTAAGTGTGAGCACTTAGAAGCAATAAAAAATGAAAATTTGCTTCTTAAGGAAACCTTAAACAAGTTTAAGGTTGGTAGCAAAGGATTAGATATGATCCTTGCACACAAGGGTCACATCGCAAATAGAAATGGAATTGGATTTGTAAAAGGATTGCATCAAAATCCTACCACTTTCATAAAAGGACCTACATTACATGTTTCCTCTTATATGAAATGCAACTTTTGTTGCAAATCCGGACATATTGCCTACAAATGCCCATTTAGGAAGATTAGTTCACAAAAATTAATATGGGTTCCTAAAGGAACTATAAAGAATTCAATCATAAATAACAAAGTTAGTGGGTCAATTTTTGAGGCACCCAAAATCAAATGGGTACCTAAAAATCATCCTCTTTTGTAGACAAACCCACAAGCTAGGAGCAAGAGATGGTATCTCGATAGTGGATGCTCAAGACATATGACTGGAGATCCATCTCATTTCTCTATGCTCACTAGCAAAGAAGAAGGGTACGTTACCTTCGGAGACAACAACAAGGGCAAAATCATTGGCAAGGGAACTATTGGTAACAAATTTAATTTTTCCATTGATGATGTCTTACTAGTTGATGGATTGAAACATAATCTCTTGAGTATTAGTCAACTATGCGATAAAGGTTACATCGTTAGATTTGAATCAAATATGTGCATTATTGAAAAACCAAATCATAACATGACTATGATTGCTTTAAAACAAAATAATGTCTATACCATCAATCTTGATGAACTAAGTAATGAAATGTGCTTCTCCGTCGTAAATGATGATGCTTGGCTTTGGCATAGGAGATTAGGCCATGCAAGTATGAAAACAATATCTAAGATCTCATCTCAAGAATTAGTACGAGGAATTCCAAATTTAAAGTTTATTAAGGACAAAGTATGCGATGCATGTCAACTAGGCAAACAAATAAAAACAAGCTTCAAACCAAAAAATCAAATTAGCACTACTAGACCATTACAATTGATCCATTTGGACTTATTTGGACCAATTGATACAACAAGTCTAGGTGGAAGCAAATATGCTTTTGTGATTGTGGATGACTACTCTAGATACACTTGGACCTATTTCTTAGCTCACAAAAGTGATTGCTTCAAGTGTTTCTCTAAATTTTGTAAACTCACTCAAAACGAAAAAGGCCTCATGATTTCATCAATTCGGAGTGATCACGGTGGTGAATTCTAAAACCGTGACTTTCAAAATTTTTGCGAAAGTAATGGGTACAATCACAACTTCTCAACTCCAAGAAATCCTCAACAAAATGGAGTAGTTGAAAGGAAAAATAGAAACCTACAAGAAATGGCAAGAACTATGTTGAATGAACAAAGTTTACCTAAGTACTTTTGGGCCGAAGCCGTAAATACGGCTTGCTACATCATGAATAGAGTCCTAATAAGACCATCCTTATCCAAAACTCCCTATGAATTATGGAATAACAAAAAACCAAACATCTCCTATTTTAAAGTTTTTGGTTGTAAATGCTTTATTTTAAATGAAAGGGATGCTTTAGGAAAATTTGATGCTAAATCCGATGAAGGCATCTTTCTTGGTTACTCTTCCGTTTCTAAAGCTTTTCGGGTTTTTAATAAAAGAACTTTAGTAATTGAAGAGTCTATTCATGTAGTTTTTGATGAAATTTCCGATTTAAAGAAAAATGATTTTGATGATGATCTTGGCTTTGATAATTTGAATTTAAATGAACCCTCTCCTCAAAATAGCCATTTGAATGCATCTTCTTCCGAAATTTCTTTACCAAAAGAATGGAAGTATGTAGATAAACTACCTACAATAGACAATATGAAAAGAAGAGGTATGTATCATGTTAACCGATGCTCCCTTTGTTTGCAACAAGAAGAAACTGTTGACCACCTCTATTTTGCTTGTGATTATACAAAATGGATATGGAAGGAGATTCTCCAGCGATTTGAACTCAATAGACTGCCGCAACCAAACTTGCACCAAGAACTAGGCGACCTTATGCAATGTTTCTCAAGAAAAGGGCCTCTTACACAACTGGCAAAGGTTACTTTCAGATGCGCTATTTGGTGGATGTGGAAGGAGAGATGTAATAGAATCTTTGAATGTCAACACACAAACAATGCTCAGCTCTTGAAAGAGATTATTAGAGACTCAAGATCCTGTATGGAGCATGATCTCAAAACCGAGCACTTCACCCGAAGAGAAAAAGATATTTTTATCAAATTTAATTTTGCTATTAGCTAAAGATCTTGGGAATGATGCCAAATAATGTACCCACAGGTAGTTATAGTCTACAGCATGTGTAGTCATAACTATCGCATTCGCACTCTATGAGTTACTTGGCTTTGTCTATGACTTGTATAGATAAAGCTAGTTGTAGAAACTTTACACATAATCAATTTACTTTTACTTACCAAAAAAAAAAAAAAGTATGTAGATGCTCATCCAAAAGAGCAAATTATAGGAGATACATCAAAAGGGGTTCAAACTCGTTCTTCTTTAAAAAATTTCTGTGCTAACGCCGCTTTCCTTTCTCAAATTGAACCTAAATGCATTGACGAAGCCTTAAAAGATGATTTTTGGATCATTGCAATGCAAGAAGAATTGAACCAATTTGAGAGGAATGAGGTATGGAAGCTTGTTCCTAGACCAAGTGACCACTTAGTCATAGGTACTAAGTGGGTCTTTAGAAACAAGCAAGACGAAAATGGTATCGTGGTTAGAAACAAGGCTAGATTAGTGGCCAAAGGTTTCAACCAAGAAGAAGGTATCGATTACGAAGAAACCTTCGCTCCCGTAGCTCGATTAGAAGCCATAAGGATGCTCCTTGCCTATGCTAGTAGTAATAATTTTAAACTATTTCAAATGGATGTTAAAAGTGCTTTCTTGAATGGTTTTATTTCCGAAGAAGTATTTGTCGAACAACCTCCCGGATTTGAAAATTCTCTTCTTCCTAATCATGTATTCAAATTGACTAAAGCTCTCTATGGCTTAAAACAAGCTCCTAGAGCTTGGTATGAAAGGCTTAGTTCCTTTCTTATTTTAAATAATTTTACCAAAGGCAAGGTTGATACTACATTGTTTATTAAACATTTTGAAAATAATTTTCTTATTGTGCAAATTTATGTTGATGATATTGTGTTTGGCTCTTCGGATGAATCACTATGTGAATCATTTGCCAAATGTATGAGTCTTGAATTTGAAATGAGTTTAATGGGTGAATTAACTTTCTTTTTAGGATTACAAATCAAACAACTTAAGGATGGTATATTTATTAACCAATCTAAATACACATTAGAATTGTTAAAACGATTTAACATGGATAATTCAAAAGCAATAAACACCCCTATGAGTACTGCGACTAAGTTAGATATGGATGAAAATGGTGAAAGTTTCGATCAAAAAACATATAGGGGAATGATAGGTAGTCTACTCTACCTCACTGCGACTAGACCGGATATTATGTTTAGTGTAGGACTTTGCGCTAGGTTTCAATCTAATCCTAAATTATCTCATCTTAAGAGTGTTAAAAGAATATTTAGGTATCTTAAAGGAACTTCAAATTTAGGATTGTGGTATCCAAAATCTGAAAATTTTGATTTAATAGCCTATGCGGATGCCGATTTTGGCGGATGCAGAATAGATAGAAAAAGTACATCCGGAACATGCCAATTTTTAGGACATGCACTTGTTTCTTGGACTTCCAAGAAACAAAATTCAGTTGCACTATCTACGGCAGAAGCCGAATACATAGCTGCAAGTGCATGTTGTGCACAAGTTATTTGGATGAAAAATACATTAGAAGACTATGGAATTCACTTTAAAAATATTCCCATAAAATGTGATAATACTAGTGCCATATGTCTTACTAAAAATCCAATTCAGCATTCTAGAACTAAGCACATCGACGTTAGGCATCATTTCATACGCGATCATGTCCTTAACAATAATGTTGTTCTAGAATTCATTGACACAAAGCATCAATTAGCAGATATATTCACAAAAGCTCTGAACGAAGATCAATTTGAATTCATTAGAAGGGAATTAGGCATGTTAAATTGTCCCTAAAATGAGCTTCACGAAAAATGACTCGTTCTTTTCCTTTCCTTTATGGATTTGATTTCTTCTTCAATTCAAAATGATCCATTAAAGTATAATCTATTATCTTGAGGGAAGCAAACAAAAAAAAAAGGGAGGGTGAGGAAGAAAATTTTTTCCTCCACGGGATGCCAGCGGTGGCACCGCCAGATTTGGCGGTTGCACCGCCTGAGCGCTCGGGCGCCAGGCGGTGACACCGCTCGGTTTGGCGGTGGCACCGACCGAGCGACCCTTATTAACCCAAGGGGTTAGGGCCGGCGGTGACACCGCCCCCAACCCGAAGAGAGAGTTCTCAAAACCCACTCCCATTTCCTCTAACCCTCATTCTAACTCTTAGAAACATTGGAGAAGGATTCTTGGTGGTCCAAGCCTTCCATCTCTCAACATAATCTCCACAAGGTAACTCTTGAAATCCCTCCTTTCTTTTCTCTTTCTCTTGCTTATTTTTAACAATTGGTATCATCATCCTGTCTAGAAAATGGCTCCAAAGAGATCAAAAGGAATAAGGATTCAAGGAGATTCATATAACCATGACCTTTTTAGATCAAAAGAGGTAGCCCTTAGCTTTCCAAAATTTGAAATACGATGTGTCCATAAGGGAAAATACATTGATTTGGATGAACTAGAAGACTTAGATCCAATTAAATGGTTTGCTCAACTAGAAGCTCTACCTCTACTACAAATAGATGAACCAATCTATCCACGGTTAGTGAGATTGTTCTATACCAACCTATATGAAGACAATGATAGCCTAAGCACTTACATTCTAGGAACACCCATTAGAATTTTTGACAGCACCATTTGTGAGCTAATTGGCATAACTGAAAAAGATAGGGGATGCTATTTTAAAGGTAAATGGGACGTCAAAAAAATAGGAGCAACCTATTCCGAAGCCGTGAAAACAATTTTTGCAAATCCAAACCTTGACTTCCTACCCAAGAGCTGTGAACACTTAATGCCTTTCAACTCTAAAATTCTTCATCACATTATCACGAGCATCATATTCCCCAAACAATTTCATCTTGACGAAGTAAGTCAATTAGAGATAGGAACCATGTATTGGATTATGACCGGTCAGCATAATTGTTTCGGGTACTTGATTCGCCAACACATGCAGGAAATTATGACTAAGGATACTATATTGCCATATGGGAGGTTAATCACTAGAATTCTTCATGCCTATGACATTTGCATTCCACCCAATGAAGAATCTATTCAAAATGATCGATATAACATAATAAATAAAAACCTGCTAAAAAAACTTAGGTGCACTTTTAGCAATGGCATATGGGTTAGGCAGCCTAGAAGGACGGATCCAATTCCTATACCAATAGAACAACCCGAAACACCAATTCTTATGGGAAATGAATCTCCTCCTCCTAGTCCCTTTGGAGCAGCACCTTCAGCTCCTGTTTCCTCCTCTGAAGATATCATTATGGCGGAGCTATCTCAGATCAAATCACAGCAAAAACAAATTCAGAATCAACAAGTTGAAATTTTGAAGACACTACGACAGATGAATGAAAAAATAGATATCATGTATCAGCACTGTGGATTACCTCCTAAGGATTAAATTGATGTATCTTTTTATTCTGTCCTGTTTGCTGTTAAAAAACAAGTTCATGTTTGTCATCGATTGTACGATAACTGATCTTTCCTTTAGATAACTACTGTCTTAATCTGCATAGATGATGATGTCTTTTGGACAAACTATTTCTGGAAAATTTGAATGAAGAACTTTGATAAATGCTAAACCTTTTTCTATGATCATCAATTAGCTGGCTTGTCTCTTTTTGTTGATGACAAAGGGGGAGAAGTGATGACTTACACCAGAACGATAGCATGGCTAATATGAATTTGTGATATGAATGTCTTATATGACTTGCAAATACTTGAATATATCACAAGATTGATATCATGAAATTTATATTGAAAATCTTTATCTTCTATCGTAGCAAAACTCGTCCCGTATCATTTAACTTATGATTTTCATCGAAGTTTCGTACTCACTATTGTTTAATGAGGATAACGATAAAGTTCCACGATTAGAACTTATCGGGTTATGATTGAATCCAATGGGATGGAATTCAAGTGTTTTTTTTTCTTTTTCTCATAATATGGCATATAGATAGGGGGAGTTATGTTTAACTCCGTCATCAATTGATTGTCATCATCAAAAAGGGGGAGATTGTTGAATCTCGGATTTTGATGATATAATCAATTGGTGGGTTAATTGATCTAATCCATATTATTGAGTTAAGTGTGCAGGATTAACTACGATAATCAGAAAACATAAAGCAAGGATACCGGAGTCGAGCTCGATGGACGTTTAAGAGACCGAAGAATCATCGGAGATGCTGCCGGAACCGTCCGAGAAGAAATCGGGAACGTGTCGGAAGTTCGCCGAAGAAATCGTCGGAGGCTCGCGGAGATCACCAAGAAGGCTCGGCTACTCGTTAAAGTCATCACAAAGATTGGGAGCTTGCAGGGAGTCCGTCGGAAGAAGTTCGTCGGAAAGCTCGCCGGAACAAGACTCGACGTTCGCGGTTAAAAAACTTGCTTAGGATGTTTTTTATGTAGTTCACCTGTAATTAAAAAACTTGCTTAGGATGTTTTGTTCTTGAGTGTTGTATAGGGTTCTTTGTTAAGCATATTGCACTTGTGTTATCACATTTAATGGGAATATTTTTAAGATTAACTTTATAATCTTCTAAGGTATTTTTTATCCATACAACTTGTGCACAGCATGCACTTGCTGCAATATATTCAGCTTCGGTTGTTGATAGTGCAACCGAGTTTTGTTTCTTAGATGACCAGGAAACAAGGGCATGTCCTAAGAATTGACATGTTCCTGATGTGCTTTTTCTATCTAATCTACAGCCAGCAAAGTCCGCATCAGCATAAGCAATTAACTCAAGATTCTCTGATTTTGGGTACCATAATCCTAGATTTGTGGTACCATTAAGATATCTAAGTATTCTTTTAACTGCTTTGAGATGAGATAACTTAGGGTTTGATTGAAATCTAGCACAAAGTCCTACACTGAACATGATGTCTGGTCTTGTTGCAGTGAGGTAAAGTAAACTTCCTATCATACCCCTATAAGTTTTTTGATCGAAGCTTTCTCCACTTTCATCAATTTCTAACTTAGTGGAGGTGCTCATAGGAGTGTTAATAGCTTTTGAGTTATTCATATTAAAATTCTTTAGTAAATTCATAGCATATTTAGTTTGACTAATAAAGATGTCATTGCTTAGTTGTTTGATTTGTAAACCTAAGAAAAATGTTAATTCTCCCATTAAGCTCATTTCGAATTCAAGACTCATAGTTTTAGCAAAAGATTCACAAAGAGATTCATTCATAGAGCCAAAGATAATATCGTCAACATAAATCTGGACAATGAGAAAATTATTTTCAAAATTCTTGATGAACAATGTAGTATCAACCTTACCTTTTGTGAAATTATTTTCGATAAGAAAAGAACTAAGTCTCTCATACTAAGCCCTTGAGGCTTGTTTTAAACCATAGAGAGCTTTAGTTAATCTAAACACATGATTAGGGAGGCTATTATTTTCAAATCTAGGAGGTTGTTCAACATAAACTTCTTCGGAGATAAAGCCATTTAGAAAAGTGCTTTTAACATCCATTTGAAATAGCTTAAAATTATTACTACTAGCGTAGGCAAGGAGCATCCTTATGGCTTCCAATCGAGCCACAAGAGCGAAGGTTTCTTTGTAATCGATACCTTCTTCTTGGTTGAAACCTTTGGCCACTAATCTAGCCTTGTTTCTAACCACGATACCATTTTCATCTTGCTTGTTTCTGAAGACCCATTTAGTACCAATAACTAAATGGTCATTTGGCCTAGGAACAAGCTTCCACACCTCATTTCTCTCAAATTGATTCAGTTCATCTTGCATTGCGATAATCCATGAATCATCTTTCATGGCTTTATCAACACATTTGGGTTCAATTTGGGAGAGAAAGGCGGCGTTTGCACAAAAATTTTTAAGAGAAGATCGTGTTTGAACCCCCTTTGACGTGTCTCCTAAAATTAGCTCCTTTGGATGAGCATCTACATACTTCCAATCCTTGGGTAAGGATGTTTCGGAAGTGGATGCATCCAAGTTGCTAGTTGGAGAAGGGGTTTCATTAAAATCAAGGAATCAAAATTAACATCATCATCAAAATCATTTTTCCTGATTTCGGAAATCTCATTGAAAACAACATAAATGGATTCTTCGATAATTAAGGTTCTTTTATTGAAGATACGAAAAGCTTTAGAAACCGAAGAATAACCAAAAAAGATTCCTTCATCGGATTTAGCATCAAATTTTCCTAGGTTATCCTTTTCATTCAAGATAAAACATTTACACCCAAAGATTTTAAAATATGAAACATTGGGTTTCTTGTTATTCCATAACTCATAGGGAGTTTTGGTTAGTTGGGGTCTTACTAGAACTCTATTCAAAATATAGCATGCGGTATTTACGGCTTCGGCCCAAAAATATTTGGGTAGGTTGTGTTCATTCAACATGGTTCTTGCCATTTCTTGTAAATTTCGATTTTTTCTTTCTACTACTCCATTTTGTTGAGGATTTCTAGGAGCAGAGAAATTATTGTTGTATCCATTGAGTTCACAAAATTCCTGGAAATCATGGTTTTGAAATTCACCACCATGATCACTTCTAATTGATGAAATCATAGAACCTTTCTCATTCTGAACAAGTTTACAAAACTTGGTAAAATATCTAAGGTAATCACTTTTCTGTTTTAAGAAGTAAGTCCATGTGTATCTGCTATAGTCATCCACAATGACGAAGGCGTATTTGCTACCTCCTAGGCTTGATGTGGAGATTGGTCTGAACAAGTCCATATGGATCAATTGTAAGGGCCTAGAGGTGCTTACTTGATTCTTAGATTTGAAACTACCCTTAATTTGTTTACCTAATTAGCAAGTATCACATACATTATCTTTGATGAACTTGATATGAGGAATTCCTCTTACAAGTTCTTTAGATGATATTTGAGTGATTAGTTTCATGCTAGCATGACCTAATCTTCTATGCCATTGCCAAGCATCCTCATTCAAAACCGAAAAACATATTTCATTACACAAATCATTGATGTCAATAGTGTATACGTTATTTTGTTTTAATGCAATCATAGACATGTTTTTGTGTGGTTTTTCAATGATGCAAGCATTAGATTCGAATCTGACAATGTACCCTTTATCACATAATTGACTAATGCTCAAGATGTTTTAAGCCATCAACTAACAAAACATCTTCAATAAGGAAGTTGGATTTGTTACCTATGGTTCCTTTGCCAACAATTTTACCCTTGTTGTTGTCTCCACAGGTGATATAGCCTTCGTCTATGCTAGTGATGTTGGGAAATCATTGGGGGGCGACATCATATGTGCAGCAGAAGAACAAGAAAACAAAAATCCCCGATTCCCAAAAAGATGTTCGTCGATGTGCGAAGATTGGTGCGCAAAAATCCGCAAAACACAAAACTACGTATAGAGATTGTGTTACCTAGGGAGATCGTATATCCCTGTTTCCTTGCAGATCTTTAGGAGAGGGTGAAGGAGGTCAAGCGTCCTCCTCTCTAGCGGTGATCCACACAGCACGGTTGCGACGACGCTCCTCAAAACTCCAGGCCTACTCTGAGGTGGAGAGGGAGAGGAGAATAGGAAAGGCAAGCAAAGACTCTAGCCTATGAGGCTGTGAATCCCTCATATTTATAGAGATCCCGTGTCAAACCCTAATGGGTCCTTCCCTAGTGGGTATTGGATCTGCATCCAATAAGACAAGGGCTCCGTCGAATATCTCATATCCGAACCTCTACTCATCGCAATGCCTACCATATGTGTGTGACCCTTTAGGCCCAATATCGAGCTGGCCGTGAGTCATACCTATCAGAACTTCTTCTAACTCAGTGAATTATTATCTCTGTAATAATTCACTCGACTCATCGACTACGGACGTACTAGGCCACTACGCCGTAGTCCCCAAACGATACAGGGGAATCCAATCCATTGGACCTGTCTGTCCTCAGTTACCATGTACCTATAGTCCCTCATCCATCTAATATCCCAGAGACCGTATATCGAGCATGGTGTTGTCAGACCCGTACGGTTTCTACTCGAGTCTCGCTCTAATCGGATTCTCCCGGAGAACTCTTTCTCTCTCAACCCGAATGACCCTGACTAGGGATTTGTCTGAGCAAGAACACAAAGGATATTCCTCTCATGACGCCGAGAGTGGATGATTCTCTATTGACACTCAATAGCCCTCGTAAGGTCGACTACCACTCCCAATGACCAGCTGTACTAGATCTGGGGACAGCCAAACCTATAAGTCTGGTATCAAAGAGTGGAGCACTCATACAGGACATCCTTGGTGTCTCAAGTCTAAGGACCAGATACACCACTAGGACTACGGAATCGCTGTCTGACAATAAGGCATCATCAACCATCCATCATTCCGTAAGCGGATCAATCAGTGAACTCATTCTCCAATGAGCACCTATACTGTATCCCTAGTGTCCCTACACGAGCAGCTACGAGACCAGCTGCATCCATCATATGGACGGGTATACAGCACACCAGTCTATCCGGTTATCACGATGTCCCTCTCGAGTAACCTATGACCGGGATTATTTAGGATATGTGTTTAAAGGTGAATCGATCTCATTATCGTGATCTCATCACGATCTGATTCCCATTGCACAAATCCATGGACATCACAATATATATATGCATTTATGCAATAGTTATAAAGTGATATACGCCAAAATATAATAAGCAAAAAGATTATATATCAAGTCACACGTGCCATCACTCACGTGATTGGCTTGCTGGGCACCTATGACTAGCAATCTCCCACTTGACCTAAAGTCAATCACCTATGTGCCTGATCCCCATCAGACTCCTGTGACGCTCAAAGACAATCTGAGACAACGGCTTTGTTAGTGGATTTGCAATGTTATCCTCGGATGGAACTCTTTCCACTGCTACATCTCCTCGGGTTACGATCTCTCTTATAAGTTGGAACCTCCTCAGAACACTTCTGATGAGACCTGGGTTCCCTTATTTAAGTAATCACCCCATAGTTGTCGTAATATAAGGAAGTCGACTTGTCGCTATCTGTATCGACTCCCAAATCTGTGATGAACTTCTTCACCCAGACTCCCTCCTTTGCTGCATCCGATGCAGCAATGTACTCCGCCTCTGTGGTCGAGTCAGTAGTGGTATCTTGCTTGGAACTCTTCCAGCACACTGCTCCTCCATTCAAGGTGTACACATACCCTGAATTCGACTTGCTATCATCGACATCAGACTAAAAACTTGAGTCAGTGAAGCCTTCAACCTTAAGGCTATTACCTCCATATACTAGTAAAAGATCCTTAGTCCTTCTCAAGTACTTAAGGATACACTTTACTGCTTTCCAGTGCTCCAAGCCTGGATCCGCTTGATACCTGCTCGTGACACTCAGAGCATGCGCTATATCAGGCCTAGTACAAAGCATGGCATACATGATAGACCCTATTGCTGAGGTATAAGGTATCATATTCATGTTTGCCCTTTGGAATTTTCCATGCCAAACCTTTTGACAATGGTTTCTATGTACCTGGACTGGGACAAGCCAAGCATCCTCTTGGATCTATCTCTATAGATTCTAATCCCCAAGATATAGGATGCTTCCCCTAAGTCCTTTATGGAGAAGTATCTAGATAACCAAGTCTTTACTGTGGATAGCATTCCTACGTCATTCCCAATGATGAGGATGTCATCCACATATAACACCAAAAAGGTGATAGCGCTCCCACTTACCTTCCTGTACACACAAGGCTCATCTTCATTCTTAACGAAGTCATAAGATCTGATTGACTCATCAAATCTTATGTTCCAACTTCGGGAAGCTTGCTTTAGATCAAAGAAAATGTTCTTTTGATGTTTTAGGAAGCGAGGATGACGAGATCATCTGGTTCTCCTGTTGCATCTACTGCTGATCAATTGAGTGGTATTATGCGGACTTTGGAGACTATGGCACAAGTGATGTAACAACAACAACAACCTGTCCAACAAGGAAATAATGATGGGACAAAGACATCAAACCAGACGGGGTTGGGAATTGGACAGTTTAAGAAGCTTAGTCCTCCCAGTTTCAGTGGTGAGTCTGATCCAATGGTGGCGGAACGATGGATGATGCAGATAGAGAAAATATTTGATGCCTTAAGTTACTCTGATGAACGAAAGGTTTTTCTTGCCACCTTTATGCTGGAAGGAGAAGTTGAACACTGGTGGAGAATGATTAAGAGGATGTCTGAAATCAAACATGAGCCAATGACTTGGAAGTTATTCCAAGAAAAGTTTAACGACAAATATTTTTCAGATTGCATGAGAGAGCAAAAAGAATTGGAGTTCTTGAATCTTATCCAGGGAAGTATGACGGTTACAAAGTATGAATCTAAATTCACTGAGCTCTCCAGATTTGCCACACATATGACTGATGATGAATCTAGAAAGACAAGAAGGTTTGAAAGGGGATTACGGCCGGCAATAAGAAGCCGAATGTCAGCTTTAAAATTACAAACATATGCTGATACGGTAGAAAGAGCCTTGAAAATTGAAAGAGACATGGAGGAAATTCAAGAAATCATTGGCAAGAACAAAAGGGACAAATTTACTAGCAAAAGCAGGAGAGAAAATGAATATGAAGATAGTAACAAGAGGTTTAAGACATTTGGATTTGAGAAAAGGAAACCATTGGGGAGGACTCAATTATGTGCAAAATGCGGATTAAATCATGAAACAAGTCGGTGTTTTCGGGTGACTGGAGCATGTTTTGGTTGTGGAAAGCTAGGTCATCAACTAAGAGATTGCCCACTGAACAGGAAAAAAGAGCCACTGTCTCCTAGACCCTCAGCCCATGCTAGAGTGTACGCTATCACTGAACAAGATTCTAAAGCTTCTAAATCAGTGGTGGAAGGTATTCTTCATGTTTCTAAAAGAAATGCAAAAGTTTTGTTTGATCCCGGCTCCAACTTATCGTTTGTTTCAAAATACTTTGCTTGTCACTTGGATATTCCACCTAAACCCCTGGATTATATGTTATATGTAACAACTGCTGTTGGAGATTCATTGGCAACAAACTTGGTCTACCCATCTTGTTTGATCTCTATTGGAGACCATGAACTCTTTGCTGATTTGATTCTCCTAGAGATCCAGGGTTTTGATATTATACTTGGCATGGATTAGTTATCTTCTCATCACGCTAGTATTGATTGTTACAAAAAAATAATTACTTTCTGCATACCAGATCAGCCTATATTTATCTTTGAGGGCATTAGGCATGATATGCCTCCTAGCTTAATATCAGCACTTCAAGCTTATCGTTTTATGCAGAAAGGGTGTTTTTGTTATATGGTGTGTGTAAAGGAGCATTCAAATCAGGAAACCCACCTAGATGAAATTTCAGTGGTCAAAGAATTCCCTGATGTATTCCCTGATGACTTGCCTGGTTTACCTCTAGATAGAGAGGGTGAATTTGCTATTGATCTAGTCCCCAGTACAACCCCAATATCTAAGCCTCCCTACAGAATGGCACCACTCGAGCTAGAAGAGTTAAAGAAGCAAATACAAGAATTATTAGATAAGAGTTTCATACGACCCAGTGTATCCCCATGGGGTGCTCCGGTACTATTAGTGAAGAAGAAGGATGGAACATTGAGGCTTTGTATTGATTATAGACAGTTGAATCAGGTGACCATCAAAAACAAATATCCCATACCTAGAATTGATGATTTGTTTGATCAACTGCAGGGTGCACAAGTATTCTCTAAGATTGACCTGAGGTCAGGTTATTATCAGTTGAAGATCAAGGAGGAGGATATTTCAAAAACAGCTTTCAGAACTCGATATGGTCATTATGAATTCTTAGTGATGCCTTTTGGTCTAACAAATGCCCCTGCAGCTTTTATGGAACTAATGAATAGGATATTTCAACCGCTCTTGGATATCTGTGTAATTGTATTTATTGATGACATATTGGTGTATTCAAAGAGTAATCAGGAGCATGAGGAACACTTGAGATATGTATTGTCCATACTAAGAGAAAAGAAATTGTATGCGAAGTTCAACAAATGTGAATTTTGGTTGAATGAAGTTGCTTTCTTAGGTCATGTGATTTCAGGGAAGGGTATATCTGTTGATCCAAAGAAAATAGAAGCTGTAGTTGAATGGGAAGTACCAACAAATGTAATAGAGGTTAAAAGTTTCTTGGGCATGGCAGGATATTACAAGAGATTTGTGGAGGGAGTTTCTCGAATTGCTCAACCTCTCACCAAACTCACTAAGAAGAATATGAAATTTGTATGGGGTGATGACTGTGAGCAAATCTTTCAAGAGTTAAAAAGAAGATTGACTAGTGCCCCTATTCTCACTATTCCAAGTGGTAGTGAGGGATTTGTAGTTTATACTGATGCTTCAAGAAAGGGCCTAGGATGTGTTTTGATGCAGGAAGGGAGAGTAATTTCTTATGCTTCTAGGCAACTTAAAGGTTATGAATTGAATTATCCAACTCATGATTTGGAATTGGCAGCAATTATTTTTGCTCTAAAGATTTGGAGACATTATTTGTATGGTCGACAGTTTGAAATTTGGAGAGTTTAAAATATATTTTCACTCAGAAGGAGTTGAACATGAGGCAGCGAAGATGGATAGAACTTCTGAAGGATTATGATTGTGCCATCCGTTATCACCCAGGCAAGGCCAATGTTGTAGCTGATGCACTTAGTAGGAAATCTACAAGTTTTATGGCTAGTCTGGTCGTGAAGCAATGGAAGCTAATAGAAGAAAATTTTGATTTGAAAGCTTTGAGGAAAGAGCAAGACTCAATGATTTTGATGGCCTCCATTCAAGTGCAGTCTGATCTTATGCAACAAATTAAGGAAGGACAATTACGAGATCCACATTTAATCTACTTGAGGAGTGAAGTAGAAAAGGGATTGAAGCCACAATTTCAAATTTCAAAGGATGGCCTATTGAGATTTGGGGAGAGAGTATGTGTACCAAATGAACTAGATATCAAGAATCAAATCCTAACTGAAAGTCATACTTCAAAGTACACCCTACACCCTGGGAGCACTAAGATGTATAGAGATCTTCAAAGTCATTATTGGTGGGAAGGCATGAAGAAGGAAATTGCAATGTATGTTTCAAAATGTTTGACGTGTCAGCAAATCAAAGTAGAACACCAAAGACCTGGAGGGTTACTGCAACCTTTAGTTATTCCTGAATGGAAATGGGAATGTATTACTATGGACTTTGTTTCGGGACTACCCAGAACCTCGAGGAAGCATGATGCTATTTGGGTTATCATTGATAGGTTAACAAAATCTGCACATTTCCTACCGATTAATATGACTTATTCACTTGATAGACTTACAGATTTATATGTTAATGAAATAGTAAGACTTCATGGTATTCCAAAGGAGATCATCTCTGATAGAGACTTCAGATTTCTCTCTAGATTCTGGAGAAGATTACAGGAATCTATGCATATCATCCTCAAACTGATGGTCAGTCAGAGAGAACAATTCAAACACTTGAGGATTTGCTTAGAGCCTATGTTATGGATTGGAAAGGTGAATGGGATAAGGATATTTCACTTATTGAGTTCACGTATAATAATAGTTATCATTCAAGTATTCATATGGCTCCTTATGAAGCTCTATATGGGCGAAAGTCCATAACACCTATAGGTTGGGAGGAAATTGGAGACAGAAAGTTGTTAGCACCGGACAAGGTATAAGAAACTACCGAGAAAATTCAAGTTATAAGGAAAAGGTTAAAAGCCGCTCAGAGTCGTCAAAAGAGTTATGCCGACAATAAAAGGCGAGATATTGAGTTTGAAATCGGAGATTTGGTATTCTTAAAAGTCTCCCCTTCCAAAGGCATTATAAGGTTTGGGAAGAAAGGAAAATTAAGCCCAAGATTTATTGGACCTTTTGAGGTTCTTGAGAGGGTTGGTTCTGTCGCTTACAGGATTGCCTTACCACCAGCATTGAGCCATGTCCATGATATATTTCATGTCTCGATGATTAGAAAGTATATGTATGACCCTTCTCACATCATTAAGTATGAGCTGGTGGAGATCGATAAAGATTTATCCAATGTGGAAGAGCCTATTCAGATTATTGATAAGAAAGAAAACGTCCTAAGGAATCGAGTCGTTCCACTGGTTCAAGTAATTTGGAGACATCATTCTGGAGCGGAGACAACTTGGGAGCTAGAAGAGGAAATGAAAAAGGTGTATCCTCGTCTTTTCATCGAATAGAGGTACGATAAATTTAGAGAACTAAATTTTTCTTTTAAGGGGGGGAGAGTGTAACACCCCTCATTTCCGAATGTTCGTATAAATTTCTGGTGATAATGTAAGCATCTATTTTAATTGACAAAAGAAATAGAGTATGAATCAGAGGTAACCTATTTGTAAGATTTGGGAGATCTGTTCAAAAAAAAAAAAAAAAAAAGAAAGAATCTGAGGACCTATATGTAAACCCTAAGGACCTAATCGTGAATATGATAGAAACAACGACTAAACTGCAAAATGCACCAAATGACAAATTCCACCGCTTAAGCCTCTCTGCCTTCGTTCTTAAGGAAGCAAAGAAGGAAGCAGAGGAGGCAGCTCGTGGGTGATCAAGTGTTCTAACCCCATCCTACAGAAGTATTAGACTCTGTTTTTATGTTGATTCAAAATAAATTGGAAGATTTCTGTTTAGAAACTGATATGACTCTTTTTGGACCTAAAACCATGGATTCTGAAATATTTTCGGTAAACTGACCCCTACACACTGTTTCGGCTGTAAGTTTTAGTATAAGATGTGAATTCAGGCAGGAACTATTTTGTTTGTAATTAGACTCTTATGTCTTTCTTTTGACACCGATTTTGTAGATTTTGGACACTGAATACTTATCCAAACATTTTTTTCAAATGAGCCAAGAACTATTTTGTTTGTAATTAGACTCTTATGTCTTTCTTTTGACACCGATTTTGTAGATTTTGGACACCGAATACTTATCCAAACATTTTTTTCAAATGAGCCTATAGACGCTGTAAAATAGAGTTCAAGATTTCTGACCTATCGCTACTAAAATACCTATAACTCCCTGTTCAAAATTCTGATTTGTACCAAACTGATTTTATTTGAAACTAGACTTGAAAATCTTTCTTTTGACATATAGTTTGAAAATTTTGGAATTCAATTGCCTACCCTATTATCTGTTGAATCCGACCCTATAAATTCTGCAAAACAGTGATTGTGATTTTGACCTTGTGTTACCAAATCAGAGGTAACTCTGTGTTGGGAGCCCTGTTTCATATGAAATCTGTTCCATCCGCATATAGATTGATATATGGTTTGACCATAGTCTTCTTATGGGTATTGGAGCAAAATTGTTATTCTGAAATATTTGTTTGATGTGCCACTGGAATTCTGTCCGAAATCGAGCTTTGGTCGATTTCGCGTATTCTGTTCTATTCCTTTGATTACTTGAATTCGTCTAACCTTCTTATTTGAATTGAGCTAACTATAATTGGATTCCCTATACACTCTTGCTTCCATTTTCCTTTCTAATATGAATACATTTGTGAGAGATTTGTTCCTTGCGTCATTTGTTCTTAAAAAGGCACATGTAAGCTTCGTTGTTCCGCGTGTGCTTCCGATGTATGCTACTTATTGTTGAAACTGCCCTTTTGTACTCTGGTGTGTGGGATTTTCTGGACCTTTGCCAGAAATGGTAAAGGGTATGCGCTATTTGCCCGCTATGTGGGGTCCCGCTATGAGGGATATTCTGTATGCGCTTGTTGCCCGCTACATGGGTATGTGATTAGAGCCTGCGATGCTCTGTCGGCCCCCTTTGACTTCACCTAGACGTGGGTGGATGGAGCTCCCAGACGTGGGAGACTTTTGTCAGGTGGTCATTCAGAAATGGATGAATCACATTCTGACTGAGATCCCACTACACCCTCTATATGTTTGATATGACATCCAGAGTTTTGGTGAGTTGTTTCTGTTCATACTTTGGATAAGATTGATATGATTGCAACGTCAAGGACGACGTTTGAGCTCTTGTACGATATGTGTACCGATATGCTCTGAAAGGCTTCATTCCTTGATGATTTTGCTTCGAAAATGTTCCATATGCCGTTGATATGCTTCGAAACATTTTATATGCCATTGATAAGCTCCGATATGTTTCCTTTGTTTCTGATATGCTCCAATTACTCTATGCTCCATCTGTCAGGAACCTAATGGGTATGATTGGAAGGACAATTGTGATTCTGCTCCTAATGATATTTTGTCTACGAAATCGTATATTCTGCTTTGTGTTTTGAAACTGTATCTTTTTGGAAATCGTACTATTTTGATATGGATATGTTAGTCACTTGCTGAGCTCTTTATGCTCACCCCGTTTGTTGATAAATTTTTCAGGATAGCGTATCGCTTGCTTAAATGTTAAGATTGGGTTGAGGCAGTGGAAAGTTTAGAAGACGTCGGGCAGAACTTTTGTTAGCATATATGTAGTTGTGTATAAGCTACCTTGCATCTAATGAAATGTGACAATGAATCTAAACCTATGGATTTTGTGTAAGCTAAAGGATCCCTCATGTATAGGGTTTTGGAATGTTGAATTAAATTAGTGTAATGGTATGAACTTATGGTAAATCGATGATTGTGGTGACTGCATAGATGTCCCCACTTGTGGATTTATATTGTGGTTTTTATTTTGATGAGTTGAGTTCAGATTGTATGAATTATCGAGAGATATGTGCTATGTTTATGAATTGCACAGGGTTATGAATTGGTAGATTATAGAAGTGAAATTTTTGATCTGAATGTTTTCTTAGTGACCTGAAATATGTGTTTGGATCCTGGGTTTGTTGTAATGAAGATCTTAAATATTGTCGATATTTTGTCGGGTCGTGACAATCTCGTCCTCGTCGGTTTCATCGACATCTTGATGCATCTCCATGCATCACGATCGTCCATCTCGTGGGTCCCGCTATCGCTTCCACGCTCCCGCTGCACCTCCTCATATGATTACAACTTAATCATAGGCACGCAGGCCCGATAATAAACGAGAAATATAATGGAGGTTCGCAGACCTCAATAATAATAATCACAAGTACACACATCACGCGGTCCATGATCATCCGTCCACATATCATATATCACATGTATAAATAATCATCATCATGTAGGACTACTAGATAATAATAAAAATAATAATCAACTAAACCTTTTAATTAATTAATATTTTCTGAAATCAGGGATATATAGGGAATTTCTCAATTCCTAAGGGTATTTTCATAATTTTGACAAAAGACAGAAACTGAAATTTCTCAAATTCACAGGGGCAAAACTATCTTTTTACCCAAAACCCTAATTCCCTCTTACTGCTGCCGCTGCCGCCGCCGCCACCCTGCTGGCGGCGGCCTGTGCTGCGGGGCGAGGGCGCTGCCCTCGCCTGCAGGCGGCACTACCGCTGCAGGTGGGCTCCCCTTCGGGTGTCGTTGCCTCCGCAGGCGGTGTTGTCCCGCCGGGCGGCCGCCCCTGTGGGGGGGGGGGTTCGCCCGCGGGAGCAGCGGCGGCAAGCGTCGCGCGTCGCTGCCCTACGGCGGCAAGCGCCGCTTCCTTTCGGCGGCAGGCGCCGCTGCCCTGCGGCGCCTCTGCCCGTGGGTTGCCAGCCCCACCGACAGCAAGCCTGCTGCAAGCAGGCCGCCGGCCGGCTGCTGCAGACGTAGCCCCTGCACTGCCCACTTTCGGCTACGCTGCACGCACGTAGATCGAGGGCAGCAACTGTTGTTGCCCTTTCTCGCTTTTGCGTCAACGATTTTGACATCAATATTCTTCCTAAACACAACACACGCAGTTCAAAACCAATCATTCGCACGAACAACCTGGCTCTGATACCACTGTTGGGAAATCAATGGGGGGCGACATCATATGCGCAGCGGAAGAACAAGAAAACAAAAATCCCCGATTCCCAAAAAGATGTTCGTCGTCGTGCGAAGATTGGTGCACAAAAATCCACAAAACACAAAACTGCGTATAGAGATTGTGTTACCTAGGGAGATCGTATATCCCTGTTTCCTTGCAGATCCTTAGGAGAGGGTGAAGGAGGTCAAGCGTCCTCCTCTCTAGCGGTGATCCACACAGCAGGGTTGCGACGACGCTCCTCAAAACTCCAGGCCTACTCTGAGGTGGAGAGGGAGAGGAGAATAGGAAAGGCAAGCAAAGATTCTAGCCTATGAGGCTGTGAATCCCTCATATTTATAGAGATTCCGTGTCAAACCCTAATGGGTCCTTCCCTAGTGGGTATTGGATCTGCATCCAATAAGACAAGGGCTCCGTCGGATATCTAATATCTGAACCTCTACTCATCGCAATGCCTACCATATGTGCGTGACCCTCTAGGCCCAATATCGAGCTGGCCGTGAGTCATACCTATTAGAACTCCTACTAACTCAGTGAATTATTATCTTTGTAATAATTCACTCGACTCATCGACTACGGACGTACTAGGCCACTACGCCGTAGTCCCCAGACGATATAGGGGAATCCAATCCATTGGACCTGTCTGTCCTCAGTTACCATGTACCTATAGTCCCTCATCCATCTAATATCCCAAAGACCGTATATCGAGCATGGTGTTGTCAGACCCATACGGTTTCTACTCGAGTCTCGCTCTAATCGGATTCACCCGGAGAACTCTTTCTCTCTCAACCCGAATGACCCTGGCCAGGGATTTGTCTGAGCAAGAACACATAGGATATTCCTCTCATGACGCCGAGAGTGGATGATCCTCTAGTGACACTCAATAGCCCTCGTAAGGTCGACTACCACTCCCAATGACCTGCTGTACTAGATCTGGGGACAGCCAAACCTATAAGTCTGGTATCAAAGAGTGGAGCACTCATACAGGACATCCTTGGTGTCTCAAGTCTAAGGACCAGATGCACCACTAGGACTACGGAATCGCTATCTGACAATAAGGCATCATCAACCATCCAGCATTCCGTAAGCGGATCAATCAGTGAACTCATTCTCCAATGAGCACCTGTACTGTATCCCTAGTGTCCCTACACGAGCAGCTATGAGACCAGCTGCATCCATCATATGGACGGGTATACAGCACACCAGTCTATCCAGTTATCACGATGTCCCTCTCGAGTAACCTATGACCGGGATTATTTAGGATATGTGTTTAAAGGTGAATCGATCTCATTATCGTGATCTCATCACGATCCGATTCCCATTGCACAAATCCAAGGACATCACAATATATATATGCATTTATGCAATAGTTATAAAGTGATATACGCCAAAATATAATAAGCAAAAAGATTATATATCAAGTCACACGTGCCATCACTCACGTGATTGGCTTGCTGGGCACCTATGACTAGCAAGTGAGCTTAGAGAATTGAGATGGATCTCCGGTCATATGCCTTGAGCATCCACTATCAAGGTACCATCTCTTGCTCCTAGCTTGGGATGGTATAGGTTTCTACAAGAAAGGATGATTTTTAGGTACCCATTTGCTTTTGGGTGCCTCAATGATAGATCTACATTGTTTATCATATTCCATTGAGTTTATCATGGTTCCTTTAGGAACCCAAATCAATTTGTTTGGACTAATTTTCTTGAATGGACAATAATGCGCCTTGTGTCCAAATTTGCAACAAAATGTGCATTTGTTTTGGTGTTGAACATGTAGGATGGGGCCTTTTATGAAGGTGGTTGGATTTTGGTGAGGACTTCTCACAAATCCAATTACACTTCTTTTGGGAACGTGACCCTTGTTTGCGAGGATCATGTTCAGTGACTTGATACCAACCTCAAATTTCTTTAAGGTATCCTTAAGTAGCAAGTTTTCCATTTGGAAAGTTTCTAGATCATGGCATTTGATGCATGAATTTAAACTATCATGATATTTAGTTTTTAACTTATCAAAGTCACAAGTAAGACTATCATGCTCCTTTTTTAGCAATTTGTATTTTCCATCAATAATTTTGCATTCATCAAATAAGTCATTGAAGGTATTTAATAATTCATTGAAAGATATATCTGCATCTATTAAATTCGTTACCTCTTCTCCGATGGCCATTAAGGCGTAATGAGCAATTTGCTCGGTGTTGGACTCCTCTTCTTCAGACGCGCTCGAATCATCCCATGTTGCTTTGAGCGCCTTCTTCTTTGTTGTTCTCTTTTTGACTTGGGGACAATCACTCTTGTAGTGTCCCGGCTTTTTGCACTCATAGCAAATAACTTGGTCCTTCTTAGGTTCAAGTTTATTTTTAGTGTCATTCTTAAACTTGTTTCTTTTAATGAATTTTTTAAATTTTCTTATTAGAAGTGCCAAGTCATCGTCACAGTCCTCATCACTTGAGTTTTCTTTCAAGTGGTCTTCCAAAGTTCTAAGTGCCATATCCTTCCTGTTCTTTGGAAGGATGTCTTCTTGCTCTTCATGAGCTTTGCAAGTCATCTCGTAGGTCATTAATGACCCAATTAGTTCTTCAAGAGGGAAGTTGTTTAGATCTTTCGTCTCTTGAATAGCAGTGACTTTAGGATCCCAACTCTTAGGAAGGGATCTTAGAATCTTATTTACGAGCTCAAAATCCGAAAAACTTTTTCCGAGTCCTTTTAGACCGTTGACGACATCCGTGAAACGGGTAAACATGTCGCCAATAGTCTCACTCGGTTTCATCCGGAAAAGTTCAAAAGAGTGTAACAAAAGATTGATTTTTGACTCTTTCACTCTACTTGTGCCTTCATGAGTCACTTCGAGTGTGTGCCAAATATCAAATGTGGTTTCACAAATCGAAACACGATTAAACTCGTTTTTATCAAGTGCATAAAATAAGGCATTCATAGCCTTTGCATTAAGAGCGAAAGCCTTCTTCTCCAAATAATTCCAATTGATCATTGGAAGAGAAGACTTTGAAAAACCATTTTCGACAAGATTCCAAAGTTCAAAATCCATAGAAATAAGAAAGATCCTCATTCGGGTCTTCCAATAGGTGTAGTCCGTCCCATTGAACATGGGTGGACGTGTAATAGAATGGCCCTCTTGGTTTCCGGCGTAAGCCATCTCACTAGGGTTTTAATCCGTTTGAGAGTTAACCCCGCTCTGATACCAATTGTTAGGATCAAGAGCACTAAGAGGGGGGGGGGGGGGGTGAATTAGTGCAGCGAAAATTTTTCAGCGATTAAAACGAAAGCTGCGTTCGTTCGATAAAAACGATTTCGATGTGAAAGCTGATTCTAAGATTGCTTTAACTTGAGATTAAGCGAGATGACGTTAAAGTAGATCTATGAAGGCAGTTTGCAGTTTATGATGGAAAGCAAAATACAAGCGCAAACTTAAATGCGACGTTCGTACGATAAAAGCCGATTTACGTATAAACGCAGATTTAGAAAGTTCTGAACTTAGAAACTTATTCGTAAGATCGCAGAAGGTAGTAAACAGTTATGATTGAAATCAAAATGTAAACGTAAACTGAAATATGATAATCGTACGAAAAAAGCCGATTTATGTCTAAACGCAGATTCGGAAAGTTCTGAACTTAGAAACTCGTTCGTAAAATCGCAGAACACAGTAAGCTATTGAGAAGTTTGCAATGAAGGTAAAATGCTCAAAGGAAATGCAAACCGAGATTTAGAATGGTTCGGTCAATCTTGACCTACTCCACTTTTGGCTTCCTCCACCGACGAGGTCACCGACGTCAACTAGAGGCCTTCCTTCAATAGGCGAAGGCCAACCACCCTTTTACATATTCACTCCTTTTGACGGGCTTAGGAGACAACCCTTACAGAAGTTTTCTCTCCTCTCTTTACAACTCAAACTTTGAAGAACAGAAGGAGGAGAACTTTTGGTCTTTACAACAGTTTTGAGCTCTAAGAATCACAGGAAGATATCAAGATTTCGAGTGTAAGTTGCTACCTTTCAGTGCTGAATGGGTGGGGTATTTATAGGCCCCAACCCAGTTCAAATTTGGAGCTCAAAACTGTCAATTCCCGGAATTCCGGGATCAGGCGGTTGCACCTCCTAACTGGGGCGGTTGCACCGCTTGGCAGAGCTCGAAGACTGAGCCTCTGGGCAGTGCCACCTCTGTTAGGGGCAGTTGCACCTCTCTGCCAGAGCTCGAAGACCGAGCTCAGGCGGTTGCACCTCCTGACTAGGGCGGTTGCACCGCCTGGCAGAGCTCGAAACTTGAGCTCAGTCGGTGCCACCTCTTGTCAGGAGAGGTTGCACCGCCCAGTCTCGCTCGAAGACTGAGCCCAGGCGGTTGCACCTCCTGGTTGGGGCGGTTGCACCGCCCAGTCTCCTTGGGAGACTTAGCCCAGGCGGTTGCACCTCCTGGCTTGGGCGGTTGCACCTCCTATAGTAATCAGGGTCAGAATGGGTAGATCCATTCGGCCCAAATTGGGTCTTTTAGGGGCCCAATTGCCCCAAGATTAAGCTAATGGGATCACCTCCCATTTTCAACTTAATCATTAGTGCTAACTACGATAAATCCTAAGACAATTTCTGCAGCTTGCTCCGGTGCGTCAATCGCTTCTTCCGGCGAGTTTCCGGCGAACTTCCGTCGATCATCCGATGAACCCTCGGTGATGCTCCTGCGGACTTCCGGCAAACTCCTGGACTTGCGACGATCCACTTGGCAAGTTCCGACGAGCTTCTTTGGCAAGCTTTTGGACTTCTCGGATTTGTTCCCGCAGAACCTCCGACGACTGTCCGAACTTCCGTCGAGCTCTCGAACTCCCAACGTGATCATTGTCATGACTCCGGCGCAACTCCTACTACATGTCTTACTTTCATCATAGTTAATGCTGCACACTTATCTCAACACATAGATTAGACAACAAATGACAATTGACTTCATCATCAAAATCCGAGATTCAACAATCTCCCCCTTTTTGATGATGACAATCAATTGATAATGGAGTTAACCTTAACTCCCCCTATCTATATGCCATACTTGAGATAAGTCATTCTTGAATTTAAAACCTTATAAATTCAAGAGACATATTCCCATCATGATTCCTATCATGATGTATCTCTTTGAAGATGATGTCAAGGCTTGACATTCATTTTCAAAAATTACATTACAAGTTTGAATGATGGTAATAGTAGTAATTCATCATATTGTAAGATATCAACATGTAAAGCTGTGAAGTAAGATTTTGATATCATTACATGATGCACACATTTCTTATATTTTAGCAAGTGTGACATTTCTATATATGGCATCTTTTCATATATCTCTTGATGATGCAGGCATGGCATAATCATAGCATCAGTGTTTATAGCATCAAATCAATTCATATATTTCTCCCCCTTTGTCATCAACAAAAAGCATGGTAGATGTGATACCAGGAGAACAATATAAGCAAGTTATCAAGCATATAAAGGAAGGCATGATAAGAACGCTGCTCTGATACCAGGTGATAGAACCCTTGCAGATTCTAAACTTGGTGTTGATCTCTTTATGGGATCAGCCTCCTTGAAACTTTATAGTGGTTCCTCCCTCCTGTTAGGATCGGAGCGGCACTAAGAGGGGGGGGGGTGAATTAGTGCAGCGGATTAAAACTTCGGTTTTAGAAAAATCTTTCGTATGATAAGAACGGAACTTGAAAGACTTAACTTGAAAGCGTATTCTTGAAGTTGCGCAGCAAAGGTAATAACGAACGAAAGCATGTAAGAAAGTTTTGCAGTAATGTAAACAGCAATAATGAAATGCAAACCAGAGATTACACCGATTTTAGAGTGGTTCGGTCAAATGACCTACATCCACTTGCGAGGCCCCTCTTCGATGAGGCTCCCACCTTCCACTAGCAAATCTCTTGAAATGGAAGGGTAAATACCCCTATCACAACCTTTTACAAACAGCTCAACCTCTTACAAATTTTCAATAAGAAAGGAGGAGGAGAACTCTCTAGCAAATTGAAAACAAGACTTGCTAAGACTTTCTAAGACTTTTCTCTCAATCAAAATGCTTCTCAAAAGTTGTAATCTCAGCTGAGATTTGAGGGGTATTTATAGGCCTCAAGAGGATTCAAATTTTGGGCTCCAAAATTTGAATTCTCTTTGGGTTCCCGATGCTGGCGGTGCCACCGCCCAGCGTTTGGGTGCTGGGTGGTGCAACCGCCCAGCCCAGGAGGTGTCACCGCCCAGCTCTCGGGTGCTGGGCGGTGCTACCGCCGAGCTAGGCGGTGCCACCGCCTGGCTCTCGGATTTCACTGGTTTGGCTTAATTTTAGCCCAAACCATATCTGACTTTGGGCCCAGTTGGCCCCTAACCAGGATATAGGATTATCTCTTAATCCTAATCCTAATTACAAGTGAACTACATAACAAAAACACATCCTAAGCAAGCTTTCAACTGCGAACGTCGAGTCTTGTTTCGGCGAGCTTTCCGACGAACTTCTTCCGACGGACTCCCATCAAGCTCCCGATCTTGTGAGGACTTTAACGAGTAGCCGAGCCTTCTCGGTGATCTCCGTGAACCTCCGACGATCTCTTCGGCGAACTTTCGAAAATTCCGATAGGTTCCCGATTTCTTCTCGATTGGTTCCGGCAGCATCTTCGACGATTCTTGGGACTCTTAAACGTCCATCGATCTTGACTCCGGTATTCTTGCTTTGTGTTTTCTGGTTATCATAGTTAATCCTGCACACTTAACTCAATAATATGGATTAGATCAATTAACCCATCAATTGATTTCATCATCAAAATCCGAGATTCAACAATCTCCCCCTTTTTTATGATGACAATCAATTGATGACGGAGTTAAACATAACTCCCCCTATCTATATGCCATATTATGAGAAGATGAAAACACTTGAATTTCATCCATTGAATTCAAGCATAAACCGATAAGTTCTAACCGTAGAACTTATCGTTATTCTCATTAAGCAATAGTAAATGCGAAACTTCGATGAAAATCATAAGTCAAATGATATGGGACGATTTTTACTACGATAGGAGATAAAGATTTTCAACATGAATTTCATGATATCGATGTAAGGCATGCTTTCAATATGATCAATCAATCTTGTGATATTCTCAAGGATTTTGCAAGGCATATAAGATATTCATATCACACAAGCTTTTGCAATTCATATAAGTCATGCTATTAAAATGATACAAGTCATCACTTTTCTCCCCCTTTGTCATCAACAAAAAGGGAATGAGACTTGAAGCACATAATTTATCATACAAAGATTTTATCATTGACCATACATCACTCATCTATATTATCATTGATCATACAAAGATTTTATCAATCAAAATTAAGTATGCTAAAATATTTACGCAAAGTTCATCTTAAAGGAAAATTCAGCATTCATCCATATTATCAAATCTCTTCTTTTTATAAATAACAAAAATTGTAGATGTACAAAGAAGAGATTGAGATAAGAAAAAAGAAATTTTAAGTAGTAACTCCAATAAGTCAAGATCATAATTCGAATACAAATCCATTCAAATTCAATTCGTCAACTTAAAACTCATAATCAAGCCATCAAAATCAATTTCGAGATTCAAAATATCATAAAATCATTAATCTTGATCAGATGGAAGCGATGTTTGACTCAAGATAGGATAAGATAATTTAACAAGTCACCGAGGAACGGAGAGAGAATGAAAAACTTTACGGAACATCCATTCAAACAAGTTTATTCTTAGGGAAAATTTAACATACCTAATTCCCTTCTAATGAATTAAAATTGGTCTTCATTCAAAGCTTTTGTAAATATATCTGCTAATTGATGCTTTGTGTCAATGAATTCTAGAACAACATCATTGTTAAGGACATGATCGCGTATGAAATGATGCCTAACGTCGATGTGCTTAGTTCTAGAGTGCTGAATTGGATTTTTAGTAAGACATATGGCACTAGTATTATCACATTTTATGAGAATGTTTTTAAAGTGAATTCCATAGTCTTCTAATATATTTTTCATCCAAATGACTTGTGCACAACATGCACTTGCAGCAATGTATTCGGCTTCCGCCGTAGATAGTGCAACTGAATTTTGTTTCTTGGAAGTCCAAGAAACAAGTGCATGTCCTAAAAATTGGCATGTTCCAGATGTACTTTTTCTATCTATCCTGCATCCACCAAAATCGGCATCTGCATAAGCTATTAGATCGAATTTTTCAGATTTTGGATACCACAATCCTAAATTTGGAGTTCCTTTAAGATACCTAAATATTCTTTTAATACTCTTTAGATGAGATAATTTAGGATTAGATTGAAACCTAGCGCAAAGTCCTACACTAAACATAATATCTGGTCTAGTCGCGGTGAGGTAGAGTAAACTACCTATCATTCCCCTATATATTTTTTGATCGAAATTTTGACTATTTTCATCCATATCTAACTTAGTCGCAGTACTCATAGGGGTGTTTATTGCTTTTGAATTATCCATGTTAAATCGTTTTAACAATTCTAATGTATATTTGGATTGGTTAAGAAATATACCATCACTAAGTTGTTTGGTTTGTAATCCTAAAAAGAAAGTTAATTCACCCATTAAACTCATTTCAAATTCATGACTCATACATTTGGCAAATGATTCACATAGTGATTCATCCGAAGAGCCAAAAATAATATCGTCAACATAAATTTGCACAATAAGAAAATTATTTTCAAAATGTTTAATAAACAATGTAGTATCAACCTTGCCTTTGGTAAAATTATTTAAAATAAGAAAGGAACTAAGCCTTTCATACCAAGCTCTAGGAGCTTGTTTCAAGCCATAGAAAGCTTTAGTCAATTTGAATACATGATTAGGAAGAAGAGAATTTTCAAATCCGGGAGGTTGTTCGACATATACTTCTTCGGAAATAAAACCATTCAAGAAAGCACTTTTGACATCCATTTGAAATAGTTTAAAATTATTATTACTAGCATAGGCAAGGAGCATCCTTATGGCTTCTAATCGAGCCACGGGAGCGAAGGTTTCTTTGTAATCGATACCTTCTTCTTGGTTGAAACCTTTGGCCACTAATCTAGCCTTGTTTCTAACCACGATACCATTTTCGTCTTGCTTGTTTCTAAAGACCCACTTAGTACCTATGACTAAGTGGTCACTTGGTCTAGGAACAAGCTTCCATACCTCATTCCTCTCAAATTGGTTCAATTCTTCTTGCATTGCAATGACCCAAAAATCATCTTTTAAGGCTTCGTCAATGCATTTAGGTTCAATTTGAGAAAGGAAAGCGGCGTTAGCAAAAAAATTCTTGAAAGAAGAACGAGTTTGAACCCCTTTTGTTGTATCTCCTATAATTAGCTCCTTTGGATGAGCATCTACATACTTCCATTCTTTGGGTAAAGAAATTTCGGAAGAAGATGCATTCAAATGGCTATTTTGAGGAGGGGGTTCGTTTTAATTCAAATTATCAAAACCAAGATTATCCTCAAAATCATTTTTCTTTAAATCAAAAATTTCATTAAAAACTACATGAATAGACTCTTCTATTACTAAGGTCCTTTTGTTAAAGACACGAAAGGCCTTAGAAACGGAGGAGTAACCAAGAAAAATGCCTTCATCGGATTTAGCATCAATTTTACCTAGGGCATTCTTTTCATTTAAAATGAAGCATTTACAACCAAAAACTTTAAAATAAGAAATATTTGGTTTTTTGTTATTTCATAATTCATAGGGAGTTTTTGATAGAGATGGTCTTATTAGGACCCTATTCATGATGTAACAAGCCGTATTTACGGCTTCGGCCCAAAAATATTTGGGTAAACTATGTTCATTTAACATAGTTCTTGTCATTTCTTGTAGGTTTCTATTTTTCCTTTCAACTACTCCATTTTGTTGATGATTTCTTGGAGTTGAGAAGTTATGATTGTACCCATTAACTTCGCAAAAATTTTGAAAGTCACGGTTTTGGAATTCACCACCGTGATCACTCCGAATTGATGAAATCATGAAGCCTTTTTCATTTTGAGTGAGTTTACAAAACTTAGAGAAACACTTGAAGCAATCACTTTTGTGAGCTAAGAAATAGGTCCAAGTGTATCTAGAGTAGTCATCCACAATCACAAAAGCATATTTGCTTCCACCTAGACTTGTTGTATCAATTGGTCCAAATAAGTCCAAATGGATCAATTGTAATGGTCTAGTGGTGCTAATTTGATTTTTTGGTTTGAAGTTTGTTTTTATTTGTTTGCCTAGTTGACATGCATCGCATACCTTATCCTTAATAAACTTCATATTCGGAATCCCTCGTACTAATTCTTGAGATGAGATTTTAGATATTGTTTTCATGCTTGCATGACCTAATCTCCTATGCCAAAGCCAAGCATCATCATTTACGGCGGAGAAACACATTTCATTACCTAGTTCATCAAGATTGATGGTATAGACATTATTTTGTTTTAAAGCAATCATAGTCATGTTATGATTTGATTTTTCAATAATGCACATATTTGATTCAAATCTAACGATATAACCTTTATCGCATAGTTGACTAATACTTAAGAGATTGTGTTTCAATCCATCAACTAGTAAAACATCATCAATGGAAAAACTAAATTTGTTACCAATAGTTCCCTTGCCAATGATTTTGCCTTTGTTGTTGTCTCCGAAGGTGACGTACCCTTCTTCTTTGCTAGTGAGCATAGAGAAATGAGATGGATCTCCAGTCATATGTCTTGAGCATCCACTATCGAGATACCATCTCTTCCTCCTAGCTTGTGGGTTTGTCTACAAAAGAGGATGATTTTTAGGTACCCATTGGATTTTGGGTGCCTAAAAAATTGACCCACTAATTTTGTTATTTATTATTGAATCCTTTATAGTTCCTTTAGGAACTCATATTAATTTTTGTGAACTAATTTTCCTAAATGGACATTTGTAGGCAATATGTCCGGATTTGCAACAGAAGTTGCATTTCATATAAGAGGAAACATGTAATGTAGGTCCTTTTATGAAAGTGGTAGGATTTTGATGTAATCCTTTTACAAATCCAATTCCATTTCTATTTGCGATGTGACCCTTGTGTGCAAGGATCATATCTAATCCTTTGCTACCAACCTTAAACTTGTTTAAGGTTTCTTTAAGAAGTAAATTTTCATTTTTTATTGCTTCTAAATGCTCACACTTTGAGCATGGAGGAGTTTGAAGATTCTCAAACTTATCTTGTAGCAAAGCATGCTCTTTCTTTAAGATACTTAACTTCTTGCTAACAATTCTACATTCATCAAATAATTCATGAAAAGCGATAGAGAGTTCTTCAAAAGATAAATCTTCATTAAATAAATCACATACCTCTTCTCCTAAAGCCATTAACGCGTAATAAGCAACTTGGTCGGTGTTGGACTCCTCTTCTTCGGACGAGCTTGAATCATCCCACGTTGCCTTGAGCGCCTTCTTCTTTGATGTTCTCTTTTTGGCTTGAGGACAATCGTTCTTGTAGTGTCCCGGTTTTTTGCATTCATAGCAAATCACTTGGTCCTTCTTTTGTTCAAATTTATTTTTTATATTATTTTTAAATTTGTTCTTTCTTAAGTATTTCTTAAATTTTTTAGTCAAAAGTGCAATGTCATTGTCACTGTCCTCATCACTTGATGTTCCTTTCAAGTGGTCTTCTTGTGATTTGAGTGTCATATCCTTCCTGTTCTTTAGAAGGGGGTTCTCGAGCTCGTCATGAGCTTGACATGTCATTTCGTAGGTCATTAGAGACCCAATGAGTTCTTCAAGAGGGAATGCTTTAAGGTCTTTGGCCTCTTGAATGGCCGTAACTTTTGGATCCCAACTTTTAGGGAGAGATCTTAAGATTTTAGTTACTAGTTCAAAGTTAGTAAAATCTTTACCAAGAGCTTTGAGTCCATTGATGACATCCGTAAACCGGGTGTACATGTCTCCGATGGACTCACTTGGTTTCATTCGGAAAAGTTCGTAAGAGTGCACAAGGATGTTGATTTTGGACTCTTTCACTCGGCTAGTGCCTTCATGAGTGACTTCAAGAGTTCTCCAAATATCAAAGGCCGAATCACAAATTGAAACACGATTAAATTCATTTTTGTCTAGTGCACAAAACAAGGCATTCATAGCCTTTGTATTTAAAGCAAAAACCTTCTTCTCCGATTCATTCCATTCGCTCATCGGAAGAGAAGATTTTTGAAATCCGTTTTCAACAATAGACCAAAGCTCAAAGTCCATAGAAATGAGGAAGATCCTCATGCGAGTCTTCTAATATGTGTCATTGTTGAATCTCGGATTTTGATGATATAATCAATTGGTGGGTTAATTGATCTAATCCATATTATTGAGTTAAGTGTGCAGGATTAACTACGATAATCAGAAAACATAAAGCAAGGATACCGGAGTCGAGCTCGATGGACGTTTAAGAGACCGAAGAATCATCGGAGATGCTGCCGGAACCGTCCGAGAAGAAATCGGGAACGTGTCGGAAGTTCGCCGAAGAAATCGTCGGAGGCTCGCGGAGATCACCAAGAAGGCTCGGCTACTCGTTAAAGTCATCACAAAGATTGGGAGCTTGCAGGGAGTCCGTCGGAAGAAGTTCGTCGGAAAGCTCGCCGGAACAAGACTCGACGTTCGCGGTTAAAAAACTTGCTTAGGATGTTTTTTATGTAGTTCACCTGTAATTAGGATTAGGATTAAGAGATAATCCTATATCCTGGTTAGGGGCCAACTAGGCCCAAAGTCAAATTTGGTTTGGGCGAAAAATAAGCCAAACCAATGAATCGGAAAGCCAGGCGGTGGAACCGCCTGGCTGGGCGGTGGCACCGCCCAGCACCCGAGTGCTGGGCGGTGACACCTCCTTGGCTGGGCGGTTGCACCGTCCAGCACCCGAGCGCTGGGCGGTGGCACCGCCTGGCTGGGCGGTGGAACCGCCAGCACCGGGAACCCTAAGAGAATTCAAATTTTGGAGCCCAAAATTTGAATCCTCTTGAGGCCTATAAATACCCCTCAAATCTCAGCTGAGGTTACAACTTTTGAGAAGCATTTTGATTGAGAGAAAAGTCTTAGAAAGTCTTAGCAAGTCTTGTTTTCAATTTGCTAGAGAGTTCTCCTCCTTCTTTCTTATTGAAAATTTGTAAGAGGTTGAGCTGCTTGTAAAAGGTTGTAAGAGGGGTGTTTACCCTTCCATTTCAAGAGACTTGCTAGTGGAAGGTGGGAGCCTCATCGAAGAGGGGCCTCGCAAGTGGAGTAGGTCATTTGACCGAACCACTCTAAAAATCGGCGTAATCTCTGGTTTGCTTTTTATTATTGTCATTTACATTACTGCAAATCTTCTTACTGCTTTAGTTCCTTATTACTCTTGCTGCGCAACTTTAAGAATACGCCTTCAAGTTAAATTTCTCAAGTTTCATTCTTAACGTACGAAAGATTTTGTTAAAATCGAAGTTTTAATCCGCTGCACTAATTCACCCCCCCCTCTTAGTGCCGCTCCGATCCTAACAAGTGGTATCAGAGCAAGGTTATCTCTCATATTTGGTTTAATACCCAAGAGAGATGGCTTACTCCGGCATGCAAGAGGGCCATTCTATTGCACGACCACCTTTGTTTAATGGGTCGGATTACACATATTGGAAGACTCGCATGAGAATCTTCCTCATTTCTATGGACTTTGAGCTTTGGTCTATTGTCGAGAATGGATTTCAAAAATCTTCTCTTCCGATGAGCGAATGGAATGAATCGGAGAAGAAGGTTTTTGCTTTAAATGCAAAGGCTATGAATGCCTTGTTTTGTGCACTAGACAAAAACGAATTTAATCGTGTTTCAATGTGTGATTCGGCTTTTGATATTTGGAGAACTCTTGAGGTCACTCATGAAGGCACTAGCCGAGTGAAAGAGTCCAAAATCAACATCCTTGTGCACTCTTACGAACTTTTCCGAATGAAACCAAGTGAGTCCATCGGAGACATGTACACCCGGTTTACGGATGTCATCAATGGACTCAAAGCTCTTGGTAAAGATTTTACTAACTTTGAACTAGTAACTAAAATCTTAAGATCCCTCCCTAAAAGTTGGGATCCAAAAGTTACGGCCATTCAAGAGGCCAAAGACCTTAAAGCATTCCCTCTTGAAGAACTCATTGGGTCTCTAATGACCTACGAAATGACATGTCAAGCTCATGACGAGCTCGAGAACCCCCTTCCAAAGAACAGGAAGAATATGGCACTCAAATCACAAGAAGACCACTTGAAAGGAACATCAAGTGATGAGGACAGTGACAATGACATTGCACTTTTGACTCAAAAGTTTAAAAAATATTTAAGAAAGAACAGATTTAAAAATAATACAAAAAATAAATTTGAACAAAAGAAGGACCAAGTGATTTGCTATGAATGCAAAAAACCGGGACACTACAAGAACGATTGTCCTCAAGCCAAAAAGAGGACATCAAAGAAGAAGGCGTTCAAGGCAACGTGGGATGATTCAAGCGCATCCGAAGAAGAGGAGTCCAACACCGAGCAAGTTGCTCATTACGCGCTAATGGCTTTAGGAGAAGAGGTATGTGATTTACTTAATGAAGATTTATCTTTTGAAGAACTCTCTATCGCTTTTCATGAATTATTTGATGAATGTAGAACTGTTAGCAAGAAGTTAAGTATCTTAAAGAAAGAGCATGCTTTGCTACAAGATAAGTTTGATAATATTCAAACTCCTCCATGCTCTAAGTGTGAGCACTTAGAAGCAATAAAAAATGAAAATTTGCTTCTTAAGGAAACCTTAAACAAGTTTAAGGTTGGTAGCAAAGGATTAGATATGATCCTTGCACACAAGGGTCACATCGCAAATAGAAATGGAATTGGATTTGTAAAAGGATTGCATCAAAATCCTACCACTTTCATAAAAGGACCTACATTACATGTTTCCTCTTATATGAAATGCAACTTTTGTTGCAAATCCGGACATATTGCCTACAAATGCCCATTTAGGAAGATTAGTTCACAAAAATTAATATGGGTTCCTAAAGGAACTATAAAGAATTCAATCATAAATAACAAAGTTAGTGGGTCAATTTTTGAGGCACCCAAAATCAAATGGGTACCTAAAAATCATCCTCTTTTGTAGACAAACCCACAAGCTAGGAGCAAGAGATGGTATCTCGATAGTGGATGCTCAAGACATATGACTGGAGATCCATCTCATTTCTCTATGCTCACTAGCAAAGAAGAAGGGTACGTTACCTTCGGAGACAACAACAAGGGCAAAATCATTGGCAAGGGAACTATTGGTAACAAATTTAATTTTTCCATTGATGATGTCTTACTAGTTGATGGATTGAAACATAATCTCTTGAGTATTAGTCAACTATGCGATAAAGGTTACATCGTTAGATTTGAATCAAATATGTGCATTATTGAAAAACCAAATCATAACATGACTATGATTGCTTTAAAACAAAATAATGTCTATACCATCAATCTTGATGAACTAAGTAATGAAATGTGCTTCTCCGTCGTAAATGATGATGCTTGGCTTTGGCATAGGAGATTAGGCCATGCAAGTATGAAAACAATATCTAAGATCTCATCTCAAGAATTAGTACGAGGAATTCCAAATTTAAAGTTTATTAAGGACAAAGTATGCGATGCATGTCAACTAGGCAAACAAATAAAAACAAGCTTCAAACTAAAAAATCAAATTAGCACTACTAGACCATTACAATTGATCCATTTGGACTTATTTGGACCAATTGATACAACAAGTCTAGGTGGAAGCAAATATGCTTTTGTGATTGTGGATGACTACTCTAGATACACTTGGACCTATTTCTTAGCTCACAAAAGTGATTGCTTCAAGTGTTTCTCTAAATTTTGTAAACTCACTCAAAACGAAAAAGGCCTCATGATTTCATCAATTCGGAGTGATCACGGTGGTGAATTCTAAAACCGTGACTTTCAAAATTTTTGCGAAAGTAATGGGTACAATCACAACTTCTCAACTCCAAGAAATCCTCAACAAAATGGAGTAGTTGAAAGGAAAAATAGAAACCTACAAGAAATGGCAAGAACTATGTTGAATGAACAAAGTTTACCTAAGTACTTTTGGGCCGAAGCCGTAAATACGGCTTGCTACATCATGAATAGAGTCCTAATAAGACCATCCTTATCCAAAACTCCCTATGAATTATGGAATAACAAAAAACCAAACATCTCCTATTTTAAAGTTTTTGGTTGTAAATGCTTTATTTTAAATGAAAGGGATGCTTTAGGAAAATTTGATGCTAAATCCGATGAAGGCATCTTTCTTGGTTACTCTTCCGTTTCTAAAGCTTTTCGGGTTTTTAATAAAAGAACTTTAGTAATTGAAGAGTCTATTCATGTAGTTTTTGATGAAATTTCCGATTTAAAGAAAAATGATTTTGATGATGATCTTGGCTTTGATAATTTGAATTTAAATGAACCCTCTCCTCAAAATAGCCATTTGAATGCATCTTCTTCCGAAATTTCTTTACCAAAAGAATGGAAGTATGTAGATAAACTACCTACAATAGACAATATGAAAAGAAGAGGTATGTATCATGTTAACCGATGCTCCCTTTGTTTGCAACAAGAAGAAACTGTTGACCACCTCTATTTTGCTTGTGATTATACAAAATGGATATGGAAGGAGATTCTCCAGCGATTTGAACTCAATAGACTGCCGCAACCAAACTTGCACCAAGAACTAGGCGACCTTATGCAATGTTTCTCAAGAAAAGGGCCTCTTACACAACTGGCAAAGGTTACTTTCAGATGCGCTATTTGGTGGATGTGGAAGGAGAGATGTAATAGAATCTTTGAATGTCAACACACAAACAATGCTCAGCTCTTGAAAGAGATTATTAGAGACTCAAGATCCTGTATGGAGCATGATCTCAAAACCGAGCACTTCACCCGAAGAGAAAAAGATATTTTTATCAAATTTAATTTTGCTATTAGCTAAAGATCTTGGGAATGATGCCAAATAATGTACCCACAGGTAGTTATAGTCTACAGCATGTGTAGTCATAACTATCGCATTCGCACTCTATGAGTTACTTGGCTTTGTCTATGACTTGTATAGATAAAGCTAGTTGTAGAAACTTTACACATAATCAATTTACTTTTACTTACCAAAAAAAAAAAAAAGTATGTAGATGCTCATCCAAAAGAGCAAATTATAGGAGATACATCAAAAGGGGTTCAAACTCGTTCTTCTTTAAAAAATTTCTGTGCTAACGCCGCTTTCCTTTCTCAAATTGAACCTAAATGCATTGACGAAGCCTTAAAAGATGATTTTTGGATCATTGCAATGCAAGAAGAATTGAACCAATTTGAGAGGAATGAGGTATGGAAGCTTGTTCCTAGACCAAGTGACCACTTAGTCATAGGTACTAAGTGGGTCTTTAGAAACAAGCAAGACGAAAATGGTATCGTGGTTAGAAACAAGGCTAGATTAGTGGCCAAAGGTTTCAACCAAGAAGAAGGTATCGATTACGAAGAAACCTTCGCTCCCGTAGCTCGATTAGAAGCCATAAGGATGCTCCTTGCCTATGCTAGTAGTAATAATTTTAAACTATTTCAAATGGATGTTAAAAGTGCTTTCTTGAATGGTTTTATTTCCGAAGAAGTATTTGTCGAACAACCTCCCGGATTTGAAAATTCTCTTCTTCCTAATCATGTATTCAAATTGACTAAAGCTCTCTATGGCTTAAAACAAGCTCCTAGAGCTTGGTATGAAAGGCTTAGTTCCTTTCTTATTTTAAATAATTTTACCAAAGGCAAGGTTGATACTACATTGTTTATTAAACATTTTGAAAATAATTTTCTTATTGTGCAAATTTATGTTGATGATATTGTGTTTGGCTCTTCGGATGAATCACTATGTGAATCATTTGCCAAATGTATGAGTCTTGAATTTGAAATGAGTTTAATGGGTGAATTAACTTTCTTTTTAGGATTACAAATCAAACAACTTAAGGATGGTATATTTATTAACCAATCTAAATACACATTAGAATTGTTAAAACGATTTAACATGGATAATTCAAAAGCAATAAACACCCCTATGAGTACTGCGACTAAGTTAGATATGGATGAAAATGGTGAAAGTTTCGATCAAAAAACATATAGGGGAATGATAGGTAGTCTACTCTACCTCACTGCGACTAGACCGGATATTATGTTTAGTGTAGGACTTTGCGCTAGGTTTCAATCTAATCCTAAATTATCTCATCTTAAGAGTGTTAAAAGAATATTTAGGTATCTTAAAGGAACTTCAAATTTAGGATTGTGGTATCCAAAATCTGAAAATTTTGATTTAATAGCCTATGCGGATGCCGATTTTGGCGGATGCAGAATAGATAGAAAAAGTACATCCGGAACATGCCAATTTTTAGGACATGCACTTGTTTCTTGGACTTCCAAGAAACAAAATTCAGTTGCACTATCTACGGCAGAAGCCGAATACATAGCTGCAAGTGCATGTTGTGCACAAGTTATTTGGATGAAAAATACATTAGAAGACTATGGAATTCACTTTAAAAATATTCCCATAAAATGTGATAATACTAGTGCCATATGTCTTACTAAAAATCCAATTCAGCATTCTAGAACTAAGCACATCGACGTTAGGCATCATTTCATACGCGATCATGTCCTTAACAATAATGTTGTTCTAGAATTCATTGACACAAAGCATCAATTAGCAGATATATTCACAAAAGCTCTGAACGAAGATCAATTTGAATTCATTAGAAGGGAATTAGGCATGTTAAATTGTCCCTAAAATGAGCTTCACGAAAAATGACTCGTTCTTTTCCTTTCCTTTATGGATTTGATTTCTTCTTCAATTCAAAATGATCCATTAAAGTATAATCTATTATCTTGAGGGAAGCAAACAAAAAAAAAAGGGAGGGTGAGGAAGAAAATTTTTTCCTCCACGGGATGCCAGCGGTGGCACCGCCAGATTTGGCGGTTGCACCGCCTGAGCGCTCGGGCGCCAGGCGGTGACACCGCTCGGTTTGGCGGTGGCACCGACCGAGCGACCCTTATTAACCCAAGGGGTTAGGGCCGGCGGTGACACCGCCCCCAACCCGAAGAGAGAGTTCTCAAAACCCACTCCCATTTCCTCTAACCCTCATTCTAACTCTTAGAAACATTGGAGAAGGATTCTTGGTGGTCCAAGCCTTCCATCTCTCAACATAATCTCCACAAGGTAACTCTTGAAATCCCTCCTTTCTTTTCTCTTTCTCTTGCTTATTTTTAACAATTGGTATCATCATCCTGTCTAGAAAATGGCTCCAAAGAGATCAAAAGGAATAAGGATTCAAGGAGATTCATATAACCATGACCTTTTTAGATCAAAAGAGGTAGCCCTTAGCTTTCCAAAATTTGAAATACGATGTGTCCATAAGGGAAAATACATTGATTTGGATGAACTAGAAGACTTAGATCCAATTAAATGGTTTGCTCAACTAGAAGCTCTACCTCTACTACAAATAGATGAACCAATCTATCCACGGTTAGTGAGATTGTTCTATACCAACCTATATGAAGACAATGATAGCCTAAGCACTTACATTCTAGGAACACCCATTAGAATTTTTGACAGCACCATTTGTGAGCTAATTGGCATAACTGAAAAAGATAGGGGATGCTATTTTAAAGGTAAATGGGACGTCAAAAAAATAGGAGCAACCTATTCCGAAGCCGTGAAAACAATTTTTGCAAATCCAAACCTTGACTTCCTACCCAAGAGCTGTGAACACTTAATGCCTTTCAACTCTAAAATTCTTCATCACATTATCACGAGCATCATATTCCCCAAACAATTTCATCTTGACGAAGTAAGTCAATTAGAGATAGGAACCATGTATTGGATTATGACCGGTCAGCATAATTGTTTCGGGTACTTGATTCGCCAACACATGCAGGAAATTATGACTAAGGATACTATATTGCCATATGGGAGGTTAATCACTAGAATTCTTCATGCCTATGACATTTGCATTCCACCCAATGAAGAATCTATTCAAAATGATCGATATAACATAATAAATAAAAACCTGCTAAAAAAACTTAGGTGCACTTTTAGCAATGGCATATGGGTTAGGCAGCCTAGAAGGACGGATCCAATTCCTATACCAATAGAACAACCCGAAACACCAATTCTTATGGGAAATGAATCTCCTCCTCCTAGTCCCTTTGGAGCAGCACCTTCAGCTCCTGTTTCCTCCTCTGAAGATATCATTATGGCGGAGCTATCTCAGATCAAATCACAGCAAAAACAAATTCAGAATCAACAAGTTGAAATTTTGAAGACACTACGACAGATGAATGAAAAAATAGATATCATGTATCAGCACTGTGGATTACCTCCTAAGGATTAAATTGATGTATCTTTTTATTCTGTCCTGTTTGCTGTTAAAAAACAAGTTCATGTTTGTCATCGATTGTACGATAACTGATCTTTCCTTTAGATAACTACTGTCTTAATCTGCATAGATGATGATGTCTTTTGGACAAACTATTTCTGGAAAATTTGAATGAAGAACTTTGATAAATGCTAAACCTTTTTCTATGATCATCAATTAGCTGGCTTGTCTCTTTTTGTTGATGACAAAGGGGGAGAAGTGATGACTTACACCAGAACGATAGCATGGCTAATATGAATTTGTGATATGAATGTCTTATATGACTTGCAAATACTTGAATATATCACAAGATTGATATCATGAAATTTATATTGAAAATCTTTATCTTCTATCGTAGCAAAACTCGTCCCGTATCATTTAACTTATGATTTTCATCGAAGTTTCGTACTCACTATTGTTTAATGAGGATAACGATAAAGTTCCACGATTAGAACTTATCGGGTTATGATTGAATCCAATGGGATGGAATTCAAGTGTTTTTTTTTCTTTTTCTCATAATATGGCATATAGATAGGGGGAGTTATGTTTAACTCCGTCATCAATTGATTGTCATCATCAAAAAGGGGGAGATTGTTGAATCTCGGATTTTGATGATATAATCAATTGGTGGGTTAATTGATCTAATCCATATTATTGAGTTAAGTGTGCAGGATTAACTACGATAATCAGAAAACATAAAGCAAGGATACCGGAGTCGAGCTCGATGGACGTTTAAGAGACCGAAGAATCATCGGAGATGCTGCCGGAACCGTCCGAGAAGAAATCGGGAACGTGTCGGAAGTTCGCCGAAGAAATCGTCGGAGGCTCGCGGAGATCACCAAGAAGGCTCGGCTACTCGTTAAAGTCATCACAAAGATTGGGAGCTTGCAGGGAGTCCGTCGGAAGAAGTTCGTCGGAAAGCTCGCCGGAACAAGACTCGACGTTCGCGGTTAAAAAACTTGCTTAGGATGTTTTTTATGTAGTTCACCTGTAATTAAAAAACTTGCTTAGGATGTTTTGTTCTTGAGTGTTGTATAGGGTTCTTTGTTAAGCATATTGCACTTGTGTTATCACATTTAATGGGAATATTTTTAAGATTAACTTTATAATCTTCTAAGGTATTTTTTATCCATACAACTTGTGCACAGCATGCACTTGCTGCAATATATTCAGCTTCGGTTGTCGATAGTGCAACCGAGTTTTGTTTCTTAGATGACCAGGAAACAAGGGCATGTCCTAAGAATTGACATGTTCCTGATGTGCTTTTTCTATCTAATCTACAGCCAGCAAAGTCCGCATCAGCATAAGCAATTAACTCAAGATTCTCTGATTTTGGGTACCATAATCCTAGATTTGTGGTACCATTAAGATATCTGAGTATTCTTTTAACTGCTTTGAGATGAGATAACTTAGGGTTTGATTGAAATCTAGCACAAAGTCCTACACTGAACATGATGTCTGGTCTTGTTGCAGTGAGGTAAAGTAAACTTCCTATCATACCCCTATAAGTTTTTTGATCGAAGCTTTCTCCACTTTCATCAATTTCTAACTTAGTGGAGGTGCTCATAGGAGTGTTAATAGCTTTTGAGTTATTCATATTAAAATTCTTTAGTAAATTCATAGCATATTTAGTTTGACTAATAAAGATGTCATTGCTTAGTTGTTTGATTTGTAAACCTAAGAAAAATGTTAATTCTCCCATTAAGCTCATTTCGAATTCAAGACTCATAGTTTTAGCAAAAGATTCACAAAGAGATTCATTCGTAGAGCCAAAGATAATATCGTCAACATAAATCTGGACAATGAGAAAATTATTTTCAAAATTCTTGATGAACAATGTAGTATCAACCTTACCTTTTGTGAAATTATTTTCGATAAGAAAAGAACTAAGTCTCTCATACTAAGCCCTTGAGGCTTGTTTTAAACCATAGAGAGCTTTAGTTAATCTAAACACATGATTAGGGAGGCTATTATTTTCAAATCTAGGAGGTTGTTCAACATAAACTTCTTCGGAGATAAAGCCATTTAGAAAAGTGCTTTTAACATCCATTTGAAATAGCTTAAAATTATTACTACTAGCGTAGGCAAGGAGCATCCTTATGGCTTCCAATCGAGCCACAAGAGCGAAGGTTTCTTTGTAATCGATACCTTCTTCTTGGTTGAAACCTTTGGCCACTAATCTAGCCTTGTTTCTAACCACGATACCATTTTCATCTTGCTTGTTTCTGAAGACCCATTTAGTACCAATAACTAAATGGTCATTTGGCCTAGGAACAAGCTTCCACACCTCATTTCTCTCAAATTGATTCAGTTCATCTTGCATTGCGATAATCCATGAATCATCTTTCATGGCTTTATCAACACATTTGGGTTCAATTTGGGAGAGAAAGGCGGCGTTTGCACAAAAATTTTTAAGAGAAGATCGTGTTTGAACCCCCTTTGACGTGTCTCCTAAAATTAGCTCCTTTGGATGAGCATCTACATACTTCCAATCCTTGGGTAAGGATGTTTCGGAAGTGGATGCATCCAAGTTGCTAGTTGGAGAAGGGGTTTCATTAAAATCAAGGAATCAAAATTAACATCATCATCAAAATCATTTTTCCTGATTTCGGAAATCTCATTGAAAACAACATAAATGGATTCTTCGATAATTAAGGTTCTTTTATTGAAGATACGAAAAGCTTTAGAAACCGAAGAATAACCAAAAAAGATTCCTTCATCGGATTTAGCATCAAATTTTCCTAGGTTATCCTTTTCATTCAAGATAAAACATTTACACCCAAAGATTTTAAAATATGAAACATTGGGTTTCTTGTTATTCCATAACTCATAGGGAGTTTTGGTTAGTTGGGGTCTTACTAGAACTCTATTCAAAATATAGCATGCGGTATTTACGGCTTCGGCCCAAAAATATTTGGGTAGGTTGTGTTCATTCAACATGGTTCTTGCCATTTCTTGTAAATTTCGATTTTTTCTTTCTACTACTCCATTTTGTTGAGGATTTCTAGGAGCAGAGAAATTATTGTTGTATCCATTGAGTTCACAAAATTCCTGGAAATCATGGTTTTGAAATTCACCACCATGATCACTTCTAATTGATGAAATCATAGAACCTTTCTCATTCTGAACAAGTTTACAAAACTTGGTAAAATATCTAAGGTAATCACTTTTCTGTTTTAAGAAGTAAGTCCATGTGTATCTGCTATAGTCATCCACAATGACGAAGGCGTATTTGCTACCTCCTAGGCTTGATGTGGAGATTGGTCTGAACAAGTCCATATGGATCAATTGTAAGGGCCTAGAGGTGCTTACTTGATTCTTAGATTTGAAACTACCCTTAATTTGTTTACCTAATTAGCAAGTATCACATACATTATCTTTGATGAACTTGATATGAGGAATTCCTCTTACAAGTTCTTTAGATGATATTTGAGTGATTAGTTTCATGCTAGCATGACCTAATCTTCTATGCCATTGCCAAGCATCCTCATTCAAAACCGAAAAACATATTTCATTACACAAATCATTGATGTCAATAGTGTATACGTTATTTTGTTTTAATGCAATCATAGACATGTTTTTGTGTGGTTTTTCAATGATGCAAGCATTAGATTCGAATCTGACAATGTACCCTTTATCACATAATTGACTAATGCTCAAGATGTTTTAAGCCATCAACTAACAAAACATCTTCAATAAGGAAGTTGGATTTGTTACCTATGGTTCCTTTGCCAACAATTTTACCCTTGTTGTTGTCTCCACAGGTGATATAGCCTTCGTCTATGCTAGTGATGTTGGGAAATCATTGGGGGGCGACATCATATGTGCAGCAGAAGAACAAGAAAACAAAAATCCCCGATTCCCAAAAAGATGTTCGTCGATGTGCGAAGATTGGTGCGCAAAAATCCGCAAAACACAAAACTACGTATAGAGATTGTGTTACCTAGGGAGATCGTATATCCCTGTTTCCTTGCAGATCTTTAGGAGAGGGTGAAGGAGGTCAAGCGTCCTCCTCTCTAGCGGTGATCCACACAGCACGGTTGCGACGACGCTCCTCAAAACTCCAGGCCTACTCTGAGGTGGAGAGGGAGAGGAGAATAGGAAAGGCAAGCAAAGACTCTAGCCTATGAGGCTGTGAATCCCTCATATTTATAGAGATCCCGTGTCAAACCCTAATGGGTCCTTCCCTAGTGGGTATTGGATCTGCATCCAATAAGACAAGGGCTCCGTCGAATATCTCATATCCGAACCTCTACTCATCGCAATGCCTACCATATGTGTGTGACCCTTTAGGCCCAATATCGAGCTGGCCGTGAGTCATACCTATCAGAACTTCTTCTAACTCAGTGAATTATTATCTCTGTAATAATTCACTCGACTCATCGACTACGGACGTACTAGGCCACTACGCCGTAGTCCCCAAACGATACAGGGGAATCCAATCCATTGGACCTGTCTGTCCTCAGTTACCATGTACCTATAGTCCCTCATCCATCTAATATCCCAGAGACCGTATATCGAGCATGGTGTTGTCAGACCCGTACGGTTTCTACTCGAGTCTCGCTCTAATCGGATTCTCCCGGAGAACTCTTTCTCTCTCAACCCGAATGACCCTGACTAGGGATTTGTCTGAGCAAGAACACAAAGGATATTCCTCTCATGACGCCGAGAGTGGATGATCCTCTATTGACACTCAATAGCCCTCGTAAGGTCGACTACCACTCCCAATGACCAGCTGTACTAGATCTGGGGACAGCCAAACCTATAAGTCTGGTATCAAAGAGTGGAGCACTCATACAGGACATCCTTGGTGTCTCAAGTCTAAGGACCAGATACACCACTAGGACTACGGAATCGCTGTCTGACAATAAGGCATCATCAACCATCCATCATTCCGTAAGCGGATCAATCAGTGAACTCATTCTCCAATGAGCACCTATACTGTATCCCTAGTGTCCCTACACGAGCAGCTACGAGACCAGCTGCATCCATCATATGGACGGGTATACAGCACACCAGTCTATCCGGTTATCACGATGTCCCTCTCGAGTAACCTATGACCGGGATTATTTAGGATATGTGTTTAAAGGTGAATCGATCTCATTATCGTGATCTCATCACGATCTGATTCCCATTGCACAAATCCATGGACATCACAATATATATATGCATTTATGCAATAGTTATAAAGTGATATACGCCAAAATATAATAAGCAAAAAGATTATATATCAAGTCACACGTGCCATCACTCACGTGATTGGCTTGCTGGGCACCTATGACTAGCAATCTCCCACTTGACCTAAAGTCAATCACCTATGTGCCTGATCCCCATCAGACTCCTGTGACGCTCAAAGACAATCTGAGACAACGGCTTTGTTAGTGGATTTGCAATGTTATCCTCGGATGGAACTCTTTCCACTGCTACATCTCCTCGGGTTACGATCTCTCTTATAAGTTGGAACCTCCTCAGAACACTTCTGATGAGACCTGGGTTCCCTTATTTAAGTAATCACCCCATAGTTGTCGTAATATAAGGAAGTCGACTTGTCGCTATCTGTATCGACTCCCAAATCTGTGATGAACTTCTTCACCCAGACTCCCTCCTTTGCTGCATCCGATGCAGCAATGTACTCCGCCTCTGTGGTCGAGTCAGTAGTGGTATCTTGCTTGGAACTCTTCCAGCACACTGCTCCTCCATTCAAGGTGTACACATACCCTGAATTCGACTTGCTATCATCGACATCAGACTAAAAACTTGAGTCAGTGAAGCCTTCAACCTTAAGGCTATTACCTCCATATACTAGTAAAAGATCCTTAGTCCTTCTCAAGTACTTAAGGATACACTTTACTGCTTTCCAGTGCTCCAAGCCTGGATCCGCTTGATACCTGCTCGTGACACTCAGAGCATGCGCTATATCAGGCCTAGTACAAAGCATGGCATACATGATAGACCCTATTGCTGAGGTATAAGGTATCATATTCATGTTTGCCCTTTGGAATTTTCCATGCCAAACCTTTTGACAATGGTTTCTATGTACCTGGACTGGGACAAGCCAAGCATCCTCTTGGATCTATCTCTATAGATTCTAATCCCCAAGATATAGGATGCTTCCCCTAAGTCCTTTATGGAGAAGTATCTAGATAACCAAGTCTTTACTGTGGATAGCATTCCTACGTCATTCCCAATGATGAGGATGTCATCCACATATAACACCAAAAAGGTGATAGCGCTCCCACTTACCTTCCTGTACACACAAGGCTCATCTTCATTCTTAACGAAGTCATAAGATCTGATTGACTCATCAAATCTTATGTTCCAACTTCGGGAAGCTTGCTTTAGATCAAAGAAAATGTTCTTTTGATGTTTTAGGAAGCGAGGATGACGAGATCATCTGGTTCTCCTGTTGCATCTACTGCTGATCAATTGAGTGGTATTATGCGGACTTTGGAGACTATGGCACAAGTGATGTAACAACAACAACAACCTGTCCAACAAGGAAATAATGATGGGACAGAGACATCAAACCAGACGGGGTTGGGAATTGGACAGTTTAAGAAGCTTAGTCCTCCCAGTTTCAGTGGTGAGTCTGATCCAATGGTGGCGGAACGATGGATGATGCAGATAGAGAAAATATTTGATGCCTTAAGTTACTCTGATGAACGAAAGGTTTTTCTTGCCACCTTTATGCTGGAAGGAGAAGTTGAACACTGGTGGAGAATGATTAAGAGGATGTCTGAAATCAAACATGAGCCAATGACTTGGAAGTTATTCCAAGAAAAGTTTAACGACAAATATTTTTCAGATTGCATGAGAGAGCAAAAAGAATTGGAGTTCTTGAATCTTATCCAGGGAAGTATGACGGTTACAAAGTATGAATCTAAATTCACTGAGCTCTCCAGATTTGCCACACATATGACTGATGATGAATCTAGAAAGACAAGAAGGTTTGAAAGGGGATTACGGCCGGCAATAAGAAGCCGAATGTCAGCTTTAAAATTACAAACATATGCTGATACGGTAGAAAGAGCCTTGAAAATTGAAAGAGACATGGAGGAAATTCAAGAAATCATTGGCAAGAACAAAAGGGACAAATTTACTAGCAAAAGCAGGAGAGAAAATGAATATGAAGATAGTAACAAGAGGTTTAAGACATTTGGATTTGAGAAAAGGAAACCATTGGGGAGGACTCAATTATGTGCAAAATGCGGATTAAATCATGAAACAAGTCGGTGTTTTCGGGTGACTGGAGCATGTTTTGGTTGTGGAAAGCTAGGTCATCAACTAAGAGATTGCCCACTGAACAGGAAAAAAGAGCCACTGTCTCCTAGACCCTCAGCCCATGCTAGAGTGTACGCTATCACTGAACAAGATTCTAAAGCTTCTAAATCAGTGGTGGAAGGTATTCTTCATGTTTCTAAAAGAAATGCAAAAGTTTTGTTTGATCCCGGCTCCAACTTATCGTTTGTTTCAAAATACTTTGCTTGTCACTTGGATATTCCACCTAAACCCCTGGATTATATGTTATATGTAACAACTGCTGTTGGAGATTCATTGGCAACAAACTTGGTCTACCCATCTTGTTTGATCTCTATTGGAGACCATGAACTCTTTGCTGATTTGATTCTCCTAGAGATCCAGGGTTTTGATATTATACTTGGCATGGATTAGTTATCTTCTCATCACGCTAGTATTGATTGTTACAAAAAAATAATTACTTTCTGCATACCAGATCAGCCTATATTTATCTTTGAGGGCATTAGGCATGATATGCCTCCTAGCTTAATATCAGCACTTCAAGCTTATCGTTTTATGCAGAAAGGGTGTTTTTGTTATATGGTGTGTGTAAAGGAGCATTCAAATCAGGAAACCCACCTAGATGAAATTTCAGTGGTCAAAGAATTCCCTGATGTATTCCCTGATGACTTGCCTGGTTTACCTCTAGATAGAGAGGGTGAATTTGCTATTGATCTAGTCCCCAGTACAACCCCAATATCTAAGCCTCCCTACAGAATGGCACCACTCGAGCTAGAAGAGTTAAAGAAGCAAATACAAGAATTATTAGATAAGAGTTTCATACGACCCAGTGTATCCCCATGGGGTGCTCCGGTACTATTAGTGAAGAAGAAGGATGGAACATTGAGGCTTTGTATTGATTATAGACAGTTGAATCAGGTGACCATCAAAAACAAATATCCCATACCTAGAATTGATGATTTGTTTGATCAACTGCAGGGTGCACAAGTATTCTCTAAGATTGACCTGAGGTCAGGTTATTATCAGTTGAAGATCAAGGAGGAGGATATTTCAAAAACAGCTTTCAGAACTCGATATGGTCATTATGAATTCTTAGTGATGCCTTTTGGTCTAACAAATGCCCCTGCAGCTTTTATGGAACTAATGAATAGGATATTTCAACCGCTCTTGGATATCTGTGTAATTGTATTTATTGATGACATATTGGTGTATTCAAAGAGTAATCAGGAGCATGAGGAACACTTGAGATATGTATTGTCCATACTAAGAGAAAAGAAATTGTATGCGAAGTTCAACAAATGTGAATTTTGGTTGAATGAAGTTGCTTTCTTAGGTCATGTGATTTCAGGGAAGGGTATATCTGTTGATCCAAAGAAAATAGAAGCTGTAGTTGAATGGGAAGTACCAACAAATGTAATAGAGGTTAAAAGTTTCTTGGGCATGGCAGGATATTACAAGAGATTTGTGGAGGGAGTTTCTCGAATTGCTCAACCTCTCACCAAACTCACTAAGAAGAATATGAAATTTGTATGGGGTGATGACTGTGAGCAAATCTTTCAAGAGTTAAAAAGAAGATTGACTAGTGCCCCTATTCTCACTATTCCAAGTGGTAGTGAGGGATTTGTAGTTTATACTGATGCTTCAAGAAAGGGCCTAGGATGTGTTTTGATGCAGGAAGGGAGAGTAATTTCTTATGCTTCTAGGCAACTTAAAGGTTATGAATTGAATTATCCAACTCATGATTTGGAATTGGCAGCAATTATTTTTGCTCTAAAGATTTGGAGACATTATTTGTATGGTCGACAGTTTGAAATTTGGAGAGTTTAAAATATATTTTCACTCAGAAGGAGTTGAACATGAGGCAGCGAAGATGGATAGAACTTCTGAAGGATTATGATTGTGCCATCCGTTATCACCCAGGCAAGGCCAATGTTGTAGCTGATGCACTTAGTAGGAAATCTACAAGTTTTATGGCTAGTCTGGTCGTGAAGCAATGGAAGCTAATAGAAGAAAATTTTGATTTGAAAGCTTTGAGGAAAGAGCAAGACTCAATGATTTTGATGGCCTCCATTCAAGTGCAGTCTGATCTTATGCAACAAATTAAGGAAGGACAATTACGAGATCCACATTTAATCTACTTGAGGAGTGAAGTAGAAAAGGGATTGAAGCCACAATTTCAAATTTCAAAGGATGGCCTATTGAGATTTGGGGAGAGAGTATGTGTACCAAATGAACTAGATATCAAGAATCAAATCCTAACTGAAAGTCATACTTCAAAGTACACCCTACACCCTGGGAGCACTAAGATGTATAGAGATCTTCAAAGTCATTATTGGTGGGAAGGCATGAAGAAGGAAATTGCAATGTATGTTTCAAAATGTTTGACGTGTCAGCAAATCAAAGTAGAACACCAAAGACCTGGAGGGTTACTGCAACCTTTAGTTATTCCTGAATGGAAATGGGAATGTATTACTATGGACTTTGTTTCGGGACTACCCAGAACCTCGAGGAAGCATGATGCTATTTGGGTTATCATTGATAGGTTAACAAAATCTGCACATTTCCTACCGATTAATATGACTTATTCACTTGATAGACTTACAGATTTATATGTTAATGAAATAGTAAGACTTCATGGTATTCCAAAGGAGATCATCTCTGATAGAGACTTCAGATTTCTCTCTAGATTCTGGAGAAGATTACAGGAATCTATGCATATCATCCTCAAACTGATGGTCAGTCAGAGAGAACAATTCAAACACTTGAGGATTTGCTTAGAGCCTATGTTATGGATTGGAAAGGTGAATGGGATAAGGATATTTCACTTATTGAGTTCACGTATAATAATAGTTATCATTCAAGTATTCATATGGCTCCTTATGAAGCTCTATATGGGCGAAAGTCCATAACACCTATAGGTTGGGAGGAAATTGGAGACAGAAAGTTGTTAGCACCGGACAAGGTATAAGAAACTACCGAGAAAATTCAAGTTATAAGGAAAAGGTTAAAAGCCGCTCAGAGTCGTCAAAAGAGTTATGCCGACAATAAAAGGCGAGATATTGAGTTTGAAATCGGAGATTTGGTATTCTTAAAAGTCTCCCCTTCCAAAGGCATTATAAGGTTTGGGAAGAAAGGAAAATTAAGCCCAAGATTTATTGGACCTTTTGAGGTTCTTGAGAGGGTTGGTTCTGTCGCTTACAGGATTGCCTTACCACCAGCATTGAGCCATGTCCATGATATATTTCATGTCTCGATGATTAGAAAGTATATGTATGACCCTTCTCACATCATTAAGTATGAGCTGGTGGAGATCGATAAAGATTTATCCAATGTGGAAGAGCCTATTCAGATTATTGATAAGAAAGAAAACGTCCTAAGGAATCGAGTCGTTCCACTGGTTCAAGTAATTTGGAGACATCATTCTGGAGCGGAGACAACTTGGGAGCTAGAAGAGGAAATGAAAAAGGTGTATCCTCGTCTTTTCATCGAATAGAGGTACGATAAATTTAGAGAACTAAATTTTTCTTTTAAGGGGGGGAGAGTGTAACACCCCTCATTTCCGAATGTTCGTATAAATTTCTGGTGATAATGTAAGCATCTATTTTAATTGACAAAAGAAATAGAGTATGAATCAGAGGTAACCTATTTGTAAGATTTGGGAGATCTGTTCAAAAAAAAAAAAAAAAAAAGAAAGAATCTGAGGACCTATATGTAAACCCTAAGGACCTAATCGTGAATATGATAGAAACAACGACTAAACTGCAAAATGCACCAAATGACAAATTCCACCGCTTAAGCCTCTCTGCCTTCGTTCTTAAGGAAGCAAAGAAGGAAGCAGAGGAGGCAGCTCGTGGGTGATCAAGTGTTCTAACCCCATCCTACAGAAGTATTAGACTCTGTTTTTATGTTGATTCAAAATAAATTGGAAGATTTCTGTTTAGAAACTGATATGACTCTTTTTGGACCTAAAACCATGGATTCTGAAATATTTTCGGTAAACTGACCCCTACACACTGTTTCGGCTGTAAGTTTTAGTATAAGATGTGAATTCAGGCAGGAACTATTTTGTTTGTAATTAGACTCTTATGTCTTTCTTTTGACACCGATTTTGTAGATTTTGGACACTGAATACTTATCCAAACATTTTTTTCAAATGAGCCAAGAACTATTTTGTTTGTAATTAGACTCTTATGTCTTTCTTTTGACACCGATTTTGTAGATTTTGGACACCGAATACTTATCCAAACATTTTTTTCAAATGAGCCTATAGACGCTGTAAAATAGAGTTCAAGATTTCTGACCTATCGCTACTAAAATACCTATAACTCCCTGTTCAAAATTCTGATTTGTACCAAACTGATTTTATTTGAAACTAGACTTGAAAATCTTTCTTTTGACATATAGTTTGAAAATTTTGGAATTCAATTGCCTACCCTATTATCTGTTGAATCCGACCCTATAAATTCTGCAAAACAGTGATTGTGATTTTGACCTTGTGTTACCAAATCAGAGGTAACTCTGTGTTGGGAGCCCTGTTTCATATGAAATCTGTTCCATCCGAATATAGATTGATATATGGTTTGACCATAGTCTTCTTATGGGTATTGGAGCAAAATTGTTATTCTGAAATATTTGTTTGATGTGCCACTGGAATTCTGTCCGAAATCGAGCTTTGGTCGATTTCGCGTATTCTGTTCTATTCCTTTGATTACTTGAATTCGTCTAACCTTCTTATTTGAATTGAGCTAACTATAATTGGATTCCCTATACACTCTTGCTTCCATTTTCCTTTCTAATATGAATACATTTGTGAGAGATTTGTTCCTTGCGTCATTTGTTCTTAAAAAGGCACATGTAAGCTTCGTTGTTCCGCGTGTGCTTCCGATGTATGCTACTTATTGTTGAAACTGCCCTTTTGTACTCTGGTGTGTGGGATTTTCTGGACCTTTGCCAGAAATGGTAAAGGGTATGCGCTATTTGCCCGCTATGTGGGGTCCCGCTATGAGGGATATTCTGTATGCGCTTGTTGCCCGCTACATGGGTATGTGATTAGAGCCTGCGATGCTCTGTCGGCCCCCTTTGACTTCACCTAGACGTGGGTGGATGGAGCTCCCAGACGTGGGAGACTTTTGTCAGGTGGTCATTCAGAAATGGATGAATCACATTCTGACTGAGATCCCACTACACCCTCTATATGTTTGATATGACATCCAGAGTTTTGGTGAGTTGTTTCTGTTCATACTTTGGATAAGATTGATATGATTGCAACGTCAAGGACGACGTTTGAGCTCTTGTACGATATGTGTACCGATATGCTCTGAAAGGCTTCATTCCTTGATGATTTTGCTTCGAAAATGTTCCATATGCCGTTGATATGCTTCGAAACATTTTATATGCCATTGATAAGCTCCGATATGTTTCCTTTGTTTCTGATATGCTCCAATTACTCTATGCTCCATCTGTCAGGAACCTAATGGGTATGATTGGAAGGACAATTGTGATTCTGCTCCTAATGATATTTTGTCTACGAAATCGTATATTCTGCTTTGTGTTTTGAAACTGTATCTTTTTGGAAATCGTACTATTTTGATATGGATATGTTAGTCACTTGCTGAGCTCTTTATGCTCACCCCGTTTGTTGATAAATTTTTCAGGATAGCGTATCGCTTGCTTAAATGTTAAGATTGGGTTGAGGCAGTGGAAAGTTTAGAAGACGTCGGGCAGAACTTTTGTTAGCATATATGTAGTTGTGTATAAGCTACCTTGCATCTAATGAAATGTGACAATGAATCTAAACCTATGGATTTTGTGTAAGCTAAAGGATCCCTCATGTATAGGGTTTTGGAATGTTGAATTAAATTAGTGTAATGGTATGAACTTATGGTAAATCGATGATTGTGGTGACTGCATAGATGTCCCCACTTGTGGATTTATATTGTGGTTTTTATTTTGATGAGTTGAGTTCAGATTGTATGAATTATCGAGAGATATGTGCTATGTTTATGAATTGCACAGGGTTATGAATTGGTAGATTATAGAAGTGAAATTTTTGATCTGAATGTTTTCTTAGTGACCTGAAATATGTGTTTGGATCCTGGGTTTGTTGTAATGAAGATCTTAAATATTGTCGATATTTTGTCGGGTCGTGACAATCTCGTCCTCGTCGGTTTCATCGACATCTTGATGCATCTCCATGCATCACGATCGTCCATCTCGTGGGTCCCGCTATCGCTTCCACGCTCCCGCTGCACCTCCTCATATGATTACAACTTAATCATAGGCACGCAGGCCCGATAATAAACGAGAAATATAATGGAGGTTCGCAGACCTCAATAATAATAATCACAAGTACACACATCACGCGGTCCATGATCATCCGTCCACATATCATACATCACATGTATAAATAATCATCATCATGTAGGACTACTAGATAATAATAAAAATAATAATCAACTAAACCTTTTAATTAATTAATATTTTCTGAAATCAGGGATATATAGGGAATTTCTCAATTCCTAAGGGTATTTTCATAATTTTGACAAAAGACAGAAACTGAAATTTCTCAAATTCACAGGGGCAAAACTATCTTTTTACCCAAAACCCTAATTCCCTCTTACTGCTGCCGCTGCCGCCGCCGCCACCCTGCTGGCGGCGGCCTGTGCTGCGGGGCGAGGGCGCTGCCCTCGCCTGCAGGCGGCACTACCGCTGCAGGTGGGCTCCCCTTCGGGTGTCGTTGCCTCCGCAGGCGGTGTTGTCCCGCCGGGCGGCCGCCCCTGTGGGGGGGGGGGTTCGCCCGCGGGAGCAGCGGCGGCAAGCGTCGCGCGTCGCTGCCCTACGGCGGCAAGCGCCGCTTCCTTTCGGCGGCAGGCGCCGCTGCCCTGCGGCGCCTCTGCCCGTGGGTTGCCAGCCCCACCGACAGCAAGCCTGCTGCAAGCAGGCCGCCGGCCGGCTGCTGCAGACGTAGCCCCTGCACTGCCCACTTTCGGCTACGCTGCACGCACGTAGATCGAGGGCAGCAACTGTTGTTGCCCTTTCTCGCTTTTGCGTCAACGATTTTGACATCAATATTCTTCCTAAACACAACACACGCAGTTCAAAACCAATCATTCGCACGAACAACCTGGCTCTGATACCACTGTTGGGAAATCAATGGGGGGCGACATCATATGCGCAGCGGAAGAACAAGAAAACAAAAATCCCCGATTCCCAAAAAGATGTTCGTCGTCGTGCGAAGATTGGTGCACAAAAATCCACAAAACACAAAACTGCGTATAGAGATTGTGTTACCTAGGGAGATCGTATATCCCTGTTTCCTTGCAGATCCTTAGGAGAGGGTGAAGGAGGTCAAGCGTCCTCCTCTCTAGCGGTGATCCACACAGCAGGGTTGCGACGACGCTCCTCAAAACTCCAGGCCTACTCTGAGGTGGAGAGGGAGAGGAGAATAGGAAAGGCAAGCAAAGATTCTAGCCTATGAGGCTGTGAATCCCTCATATTTATAGAGATTCCGTGTCAAACCCTAATGGGTCCTTCCCTAGTGGGTATTGGATCTGCATCCAATAAGACAAGGGCTCCGTCGGATATCTAATATCTGAACCTCTACTCATCGCAATGCCTACCATATGTGCGTGACCCTCTAGGCCCAATATCGAGCTGGCCGTGAGTCATACCTATTAGAACTCCTACTAACTCAGTGAATTATTATCTTTGTAATAATTCACTCGACTCATCGACTACGGACGTACTAGGCCACTACGCCGTAGTCCCCAGACGATATAGGGGAATCCAATCCATTGGACCTGTCTGTCCTCAGTTACCATGTACCTATAGTCCCTCATCCATCTAATATCCCAAAGACCGTATATCGAGCATGGTGTTGTCAGACCCATACGGTTTCTACTCGAGTCTCGCTCTAATCGGATTCACCCGGAGAACTCTTTCTCTCTCAACCCGAATGACCCTGGCCAGGGATTTGTCTGAGCAAGAACACATAGGATATTCCTCTCATGACGCCGAGAGTGGATGATCCTCTAGTGACACTCAATAGCCCTCGTAAGGTCGACTACCACTCCCAATGACCTGCTGTACTAGATCTGGGGACAGCCAAACCTATAAGTCTGGTATCAAAGAGTGGAGCACTCATACAGGACATCCTTGGTGTCTCAAGTCTAAGGACCAGATGCACCACTAGGACTACGGAATCGCTATCTGACAATAAGGCATCATCAACCATCCAGCATTCCGTAAGCGGATCAATCAGTGAACTCATTCTCCAATGAGCACCTGTACTGTATCCCTAGTGTCCCTACACGAGCAGCTATGAGACCAGCTGCATCCATCATATGGACGGGTATACAGCACACCAGTCTATCCAGTTATCACGATGTCCCTCTCGAGTAACCTATGACCGGGATTATTTAGGATATGTGTTTAAAGGTGAATCGATCTCATTATCGTGATCTCATCACGATCCGATTCCCATTGCACAAATCCAAGGACATCACAATATATATATGCATTTATGCAATAGTTATAAAGTGATATACGCCAAAATATAATAAGCAAAAAGATTATATATCAAGTCACACGTGCCATCACTCACGTGATTGGCTTGCTGGGCACCTATGACTAGCAAGTGAGCTTAGAGAATTGAGATGGATCTCCGGTCATATGCCTTGAGCATCCACTATCAAGGTACCATCTCTTGCTCCTAGCTTGGGATGGTATAGGTTTCTACAAGAAAGGATGATTTTTAGGTACCCATTTGCTTTTGGGTGCCTCAATGATAGATCTACATTGTTTATCATATTCCATTGAGTTTATCATGGTTCCTTTAGGAACCCAAATCAATTTGTTTGGACTAATTTTCTTGAATGGACAATAATGCGCCTTGTGTCCAAATTTGCAACAAAATGTGCATTTGTTTTGGTGTTGAACATGTAGGATGGGGCCTTTTATGAAGGTGGTTGGATTTTGGTGAGGACTTCTCACAAATCCAATTACACTTCTTTTGGGAACGTGACCCTTGTTTGCGAGGATCATGTTCAGTGACTTGATACCAACCTCAAATTTCTTTAAGGTATCCTTAAGTAGCAAGTTTTCCATTTGGAAAGTTTCTAGATCATGGCATTTGATGCATGAATTTAAACTATCATGATATTTAGTTTTTAACTTATCAAAGTCACAAGTAAGACTATCATGCTCCTTTTTTAGCAATTTGTATTTTCCATCAATAATTTTGCATTCATCAAATAAGTCATTGAAGGTATTTAATAATTCATTGAAAGATATATCTGCATCTATTAAATTCGTTACCTCTTCTCCGATGGCCATTAAGGCGTAATGAGCAATTTGCTCGGTGTTGGACTCCTCTTCTTCAGACGCGCTCGAATCATCCCATGTTGCTTTGAGCGCCTTCTTCTTTGTTGTTCTCTTTTTGACTTGGGGACAATCACTCTTGTAGTGTCCCGGCTTTTTGCACTCATAGCAAATAACTTGGTCCTTCTTAGGTTCAAGTTTATTTTTAGTGTCATTCTTAAACTTGTTTCTTTTAATGAATTTTTTAAATTTTCTTATTAGAAGTGCCAAGTCATCGTCACAGTCCTCATCACTTGAGTTTTCTTTCAAGTGGTCTTCCAAAGTTCTAAGTGCCATATCCTTCCTGTTCTTTGGAAGGATGTCTTCTTGCTCTTCATGAGCTTTGCAAGTCATCTCGTAGGTCATTAATGACCCAATTAGTTCTTCAAGAGGGAAGTTGTTTAGATCTTTCGTCTCTTGAATAGCAGTGACTTTAGGATCCCAACTCTTAGGAAGGGATCTTAGAATCTTATTTACGAGCTCAAAATCCGAAAAACTTTTTCCGAGTCCTTTTAGACCGTTGACGACATCCGTGAAACGGGTAAACATGTCGCCAATAGTCTCACTCGGTTTCATCCGGAAAAGTTCAAAAGAGTGTAACAAAAGATTGATTTTTGACTCTTTCACTCTACTTGTGCCTTCATGAGTCACTTCGAGTGTGTGCCAAATATCAAATGTGGTTTCACAAATCGAAACACGATTAAACTCGTTTTTATCAAGTGCATAAAATAAGGCATTCATAGCCTTTGCATTAAGAGCGAAAGCCTTCTTCTCCAAATAATTCCAATTGATCATTGGAAGAGAAGACTTTGAAAAACCATTTTCGACAAGATTCCAAAGTTCAAAATCCATAGAAATAAGAAAGATCCTCATTCGGGTCTTCCAATAGGTGTAGTCCGTCCCATTGAACATGGGTGGACGTGTAATAGAATGGCCCTCTTGGTTTCCGGCGTAAGCCATCTCACTAGGGTTTTAATCCGTTTGAGAGTTAACCCCGCTCTGATACCAATTGTTAGGATCAAGAGCACTAAGAGGGGGGGGGGGGGGGTGAATTAGTGCAGCGAAAATTTTTCAGCGATTAAAACGAAAGCTGCGTTCGTTCGATAAAAACGATTTCGATGTGAAAGCTGATTCTAAGATTGCTTTAACTTGAGATTAAGCGAGATGACGTTAAAGTAGATCTATGAAGGCAGTTTGCAGTTTATGATGGAAAGCAAAATACAAGCGCAAACTTAAATGCGACGTTCGTACGATAAAAGCCGATTTACGTATAAACGCAGATTTAGAAAGTTCTGAACTTAGAAACTTATTCGTAAGATCGCAGAAGGTAGTAAACAGTTATGATTGAAATCAAAATGTAAACGTAAACTGAAATATGATAATCGTACGAAAAAAGCCGATTTATGTCTAAACGCAGATTCGGAAAGTTCTGAACTTAGAAACTCGTTCGTAAAATCGCAGAACACAGTAAGCTATTGAGAAGTTTGCAATGAAGGTAAAATGCTCAAAGGAAATGCAAACCGAGATTTAGAATGGTTCGGTCAATCTTGACCTACTCCACTTTTGGCTTCCTCCACCGACGAGGTCACCGACGTCAACTAGAGGCCTTCCTTCAATAGGCGAAGGCCAACCACCCTTTTACATATTCACTCCTTTTGACGGGCTTAGGAGACAACCCTTACAGAAGTTTTCTCTCCTCTCTTTACAACTCAAACTTTGAAGAACAGAAGGAGGAGAACTTTTGGTCTTTACAACAGTTTTGAGCTCTAAGAATCACAGGAAGATATCAAGATTTCGAGTGTAAGTTGCTACCTTTCAGTGCTGAATGGGTGGGGTATTTATAGGCCCCAACCCAGTTCAAATTTGGAGCTCAAAACTGTCAATTCCCGGAATTCCGGGATCAGGCGGTTGCACCTCCTAACTGGGGCGGTTGCACCGCTTGGCAGAGCTCGAAGACTGAGCCTCTGGGCAGTGCCACCTCTGTTAGGGGCAGTTGCACCTCTCTGCCAGAGCTCGAAGACCGAGCTCAGGCGGTTGCACCTCCTGACTAGGGCGGTTGCACCGCCTGGCAGAGCTCGAAACTTGAGCTCAGTCGGTGCCACCTCTTGTCAGGAGAGGTTGCACCGCCCAGTCTCGCTCGAAGACTGAGCCCAGGCGGTTGCACCTCCTGGTTGGGGCGGTTGCACCGCCCAGTCTCCTTGGGAGACTTAGCCCAGGCGGTTGCACCTCCTGGCTTGGGCGGTTGCACCTCCTATAGTAATCAGGGTCAGAATGGGTAGATCCATTCGGCCCAAATTGGGTCTTTTAGGGGCCCAATTGCCCCAAGATTAAGCTAATGGGATCACCTCCCATTTTCAACTTAATCATTAGTGCTAACTACGATAAATCCTAAGACAATTTCTGCAGCTTGCTCCGGTGCGTCAATCGCTTCTTCCGGCGAGTTTCCGGCGAACTTCCGTCGATCATCCGATGAACCCTCGGTGATGCTCCTGCGGACTTCCGGCAAACTCCTGGACTTGCGACGATCCACTTGGCAAGTTCCGACGAGCTTCTTTGGCAAGCTTTTGGACTTCTCGGATTTGTTCCCGCAGAACCTCCGACGACTGTCCGAACTTCCGTCGAGCTCTCGAACTCCCAACGTGATCATTGTCATGACTCCGGCGCAACTCCTACTACATGTCTTACTTTCATCATAGTTAATGCTGCACACTTATCTCAACACATAGATTAGACAACAAATGACAATTGACTTCATCATCAAAATCCGAGATTCAACAATCTCCCCCTTTTTGATGATGACAATCAATTGATAATGGAGTTAACCTTAACTCCCCCTATCTATATGCCATACTTGAGATAAGTCATTCTTGAATTTAAAACCTTATAAATTCAAGAGACATATTCCCATCATGATTCCTATCATGATGTATCTCTTTGAAGATGATGTCAAGGCTTGACATTCATTTTCAAAAATTACATTACAAGTTTGAATGATGGTAATAGTAGTAATTCATCATATTGTAAGATATCAACATGTAAAGCTGTGAAGTAAGATTTTGATATCATTACATGATGCACACATTTCTTATATTTTAGCAAGTGTGACATTTCTATATATGGCATCTTTTCATATATCTCTTGATGATGCAGGCATGGCATAATCATAGCATCAGTGTTTATAGCATCAAATCAATTCATATATTTCTCCCCCTTTGTCATCAACAAAAAGCATGGTAGATGTGATACCAGGAGAACAATATAAGCAAGTTATCAAGCATATAAAGGAAGGCATGATAAGAACGCTGCTCTGATACCAGGTGATAGAACCCTTGCAGATTCTAAACTTGGTGTTGATCTCTTTATGGGATCAGCCTCCTTGAAACTTTATAGTGGTTCCTCCCTCCTGTTAGGATCGGAGCGGCACTAAGAGGGGGGGGGGTGAATTAGTGCAGCGGATTAAAACTTCGGTTTTAGAAAAATCTTTCGTATGATAAGAACGGAACTTGAAAGACTTAACTTGAAAGCGTATTCTTGAAGTTGCGCAGCAAAGGTAATAACGAACGAAAGCATGTAAGAAAGTTTTGCAGTAATGTAAACAGCAATAATGAAATGCAAACCAGAGATTACACCGATTTTAGAGTGGTTCGGTCAAATGACCTACATCCACTTGCGAGGCCCCTCTTCGATGAGGCTCCCACCTTCCACTAGCAAATCTCTTGAAATGGAAGGGTAAATACCCCTATCACAACCTTTTACAAACAGCTCAACCTCTTACAAATTTTCAATAAGAAAGGAGGAGGAGAACTCTCTAGCAAATTGAAAACAAGACTTGCTAAGACTTTCTAAGACTTTTCTCTCAATCAAAATGCTTCTCAAAAGTTGTAATCTCAGCTGAGATTTGAGGGGTATTTATAGGCCTCAAGAGGATTCAAATTTTGGGCTCCAAAATTTGAATTCTCTTTGGGTTCCCGATGCTGGCGGTGCCACCGCCCAGCGTTTGGGTGCTGGGTGGTGCAACCGCCCAGCCCAGGAGGTGTCACCGCCCAGCTCTCGGGTGCTGGGCGGTGCTACCGCCGAGCTAGGCGGTGCCACCGCCTGGCTCTCGGATTTCACTGGTTTGGCTTAATTTTAGCCCAAACCATATCTGACTTTGGGCCCAGTTGACCCCTAACCAGGATATAGGATTATCTCTTAATCCTAATCCTAATTACAAGTGAACTACATAACAAAAACACATCCTAAGCAAGCTTTCAACTGCGAACGTCGAGTCTTGTTTCGGCGAGCTTTCCGACGAACTTCTTCCGACGGACTCCCATCAAGCTCCCGATCTTGTGAGGACTTTAACGAGTAGCCGAGCCTTCTCGGTGATCTCCGTGAACCTCCGACGATCTCTTCGGCGAACTTTCGAAAATTCCGATAGGTTCCCGATTTCTTCTCGATTGGTTCCGGCAGCATCTTCGACGATTCTTGGGACTCTTAAACGTCCATCGATCTTGACTCCGGTATTCTTGCTTTGTGTTTTCTGGTTATCATAGTTAATCCTGCACACTTAACTCAATAATATGGATTAGATCAATTAACCCATCAATTGATTTCATCATCAAAATCCGAGATTCAACAATCTCCCCCTTTTTTATGATGACAATCAATTGATGACGGAGTTAAACATAACTCCCCCTATCTATATGCCATATTATGAGAAGATGAAAACACTTGAATTTCATCCATTGAATTCAAGCATAAACCGATAAGTTCTAACCGTAGAACTTATCGTTATTCTCATTAAGCAATAGTAAATGCGAAACTTCGATGAAAATCATAAGTCAAATGATATGGGACGATTTTTACTACGATAGGAGATAAAGATTTTCAACATGAATTTCATGATATCGATGTAAGGCATGCTTTCAATATGATCAATCAATCTTGTGATATTCTCAAGGATTTTGCAAGGCATATAAGATATTCATATCACACAAGCTTTTGCAATTCATATAAGTCATGCTATTAAAATGATACAAGTCATCACTTTTCTCCCCCTTTGTCATCAACAAAAAGGGAATGAGACTTGAAGCACATAATTTATCATACAAAGATTTTATCATTGACCATACATCACTCATCTATATTATCATTGATCATACAAAGATTTTATCAATCAAAATTAAGTATGCTAAAATATTTACGCAAAGTTCATCTTAAAGGAAAATTCAGCATTCATCCATATTATCAAATCTCTTCTTTTTATAAATAACAAAAATTGTAGATGTACAAAGAAGAGATTGAGATAAGAAAAAAGAAATTTTAAGTAGTAACTCCAATAAGTCAAGATCATAATTCGAATACAAATCCATTCAAATTCAATTCGTCAACTTAAAACTCATAATCAAGCCATCAAAATCAATTTCGAGATTCAAAATATCATAAAATCATTAATCTTGATCAGATGGAAGCGATGTTTGACTCAAGATAGGATAAGGTAATTTAACAAGTCACCGAGGAACGGAGAGAGAATGAAAAACTTTACGGAACATCCATTCAAACAAGTTTATTCTTAGGGAAAATTTAACATACCTAATTCCCTTCTAATGAATTAAAATTGGTCTTCATTCAAAGCTTTTGTAAATATATCTGCTAATTGATGCTTTGTGTCAATGAATTCTAGAACAACATCATTGTTAAGGACATGATCGCGTATGAAATGATGCCTAACGTCGATGTGCTTAGTTCTAGAGTGCTGAATTGGATTTTTAGTAAGACATATGGCACTAGTATTATCACATTTTATGAGAATGTTTTTAAAGTGAATTCCATAGTCTTCTAATATATTTTTCATCCAAATGACTTGTGCACAACATGCACTTGCAGCAATGTATTCGGCTTCCGCCGTAGATAGTGCAACTGAATTTTGTTTCTTGGAAGTCCAAGAAACAAGTGCATGTCCTAAAAATTGGCATGTTCCAGATGTACTTTTTCTATCTATCCTGCATCCACCAAAATCGGCATCTGCATAAGCTATTAGATCGAATTTTTCAGATTTTGGATACCACAATCCTAAATTTGGAGTTCCTTTAAGATACCTAAATATTCTTTTAATACTCTTTAGATGAGATAATTTAGGATTAGATTGAAACCTAGCGCAAAGTCCTACACTAAACATAATATCTGGTCTAGTCGCGGTGAGGTAGAGTAAACTACCTATCATTCCCCTATATATTTTTTGATCGAAATTTTGACTATTTTCATCCATATCTAACTTAGTCGCAGTACTCATAGGGGTGTTTATTGCTTTTGAATTATCCATGTTAAATCGTTTTAACAATTCTAATGTATATTTGGATTGGTTAAGAAATATACCATCACTAAGTTGTTTGGTTTGTAATCCTAAAAAGAAAGTTAATTCACCCATTAAACTCATTTCAAATTCATGACTCATACATTTGGCAAATGATTCACATAGTGATTCATCCGAAGAGCCAAAAATAATATCGTCAACATAAATTTGCACAATAAGAAAATTATTTTCAAAATGTTTAATAAACAATGTAGTATCAACCTTGCCTTTGGTAAAATTATTTAAAATAAGAAAGGAACTAAGCCTTTCATACCAAGCTCTAGGAGCTTGTTTCAAGCCATAGAAAGCTTTAGTCAATTTGAATACATGATTAGGAAGAAGAGAATTTTCAAATCCGGGAGGTTGTTCGACATATACTTCTTCGGAAATAAAACCATTCAAGAAAGCACTTTTGACATCCATTTGAAATAGTTTAAAATTATTATTACTAGCATAGGCAAGGAGCATCCTTATGGCTTCTAATCGAGCCACGGGAGCGAAGGTTTCTTTGTAATCGATACCTTCTTCTTGGTTGAAACCTTTGGCCACTAATCTAGCCTTGTTTCTAACCACGATACCATTTTCGTCTTGCTTGTTTCTAAAGACCCACTTAGTACCTATGACTAAGTGGTCACTTGGTCTAGGAACAAGCTTCCATACCTCATTCCTCTCAAATTGGTTCAATTCTTCTTGCATTGCAATGACCCAAAAATCATCTTTTAAGGCTTCGTCAATGCATTTAGGTTCAATTTGAGAAAGGAAAGCGGCGTTAGCAAAAAAATTCTTGAAAGAAGAACGAGTTTGAACCCCTTTTGTTGTATCTCCTATAATTAGCTCCTTTGGATGAGCATCTACATACTTCCATTCTTTGGGTAAAGAAATTTCGGAAGAAGATGCATTCAAATGGCTATTTTGAGGAGGGGGTTCGTTTTAATTCAAATTATCAAAACCAAGATCATCCTCAAAATCATTTTTCTTTAAATCAAAAATTTCATTAAAAACTACATGAATAGACTCTTCTATTACTAAGGTCCTTTTGTTAAAGACACGAAAGGCCTTAGAAACGGAGGAGTAACCAAGAAAAATGCCTTCATCGGATTTAGCATCAATTTTACCTAGGGCATTCTTTTCATTTAAAATGAAGCATTTACAACCAAAAACTTTAAAATAAGAAATATTTGGTTTTTTGTTATTTCATAATTCATAGGGAGTTTTTGATAGAGATGGTCTTATTAGGACCCTATTCATGATGTAACAAGCCGTATTTACGGCTTCGGCCCAAAAATATTTGGGTAAACTATGTTCATTTAACATAGTTCTTGTCATTTCTTGTAGGTTTCTATTTTTCCTTTCAACTACTCCATTTTGTTGATGATTTCTTGGAGTTGAGAAGTTATGATTGTACCCATTAACTTCGCAAAAATTTTGAAAGTCACGGTTTTGGAATTCACCACCGTGATCACTCCGAATTGATGAAATCATGAAGCCTTTTTCATTTTGAGTGAGTTTACAAAACTTAGAGAAACACTTGAAGCAATCACTTTTGTGAGCTAAGAAATAGGTCCAAGTGTATCTAGAGTAGTCATCCACAATCACAAAAGCATATTTGCTTCCACCTAGACTTGTTGTATCAATTGGTCCAAATAAGTCCAAATGGATCAATTGTAATGGTCTAGTGGTGCTAATTTGATTTTTTGGTTTGAAGTTTGTTTTTATTTGTTTGCCTAGTTGACATGCATCGCATACCTTATCCTTAATAAACTTCATATTCGGAATCCCTCGTACTAATTCTTGAGATGAGATTTTAGATATTGTTTTCATGCTTGCATGACCTAATCTCCTATGCCAAAGCCAAGCATCATCATTTACGGCGGAGAAACACATTTCATTACCTAGTTCATCAAGATTGATGGTATAGACATTATTTTGTTTTAAAGCAATCATAGTCATGTTATGATTTGATTTTTCAATAATGCACATATTTGATTCAAATCTAACGATATAACCTTTATCGCATAGTTGACTAATACTTAAGAGATTGTGTTTCAATCCATCAACTAGTAAAACATCATCAATGGAAAAACTAAATTTGTTACCAATAGTTCCCTTGCCAATGATTTTGCCTTTGTTGTTGTCTCCGAAGGTGACGTACCCTTCTTCTTTGCTAGTGAGCATAGAGAAATGAGATGGATCTCCAGTCATATGTCTTGAGCATCCACTATCGAGATACCATCTCTTCCTCCTAGCTTGTGGGTTTGTCTACAAAAGAGGATGATTTTTAGGTACCCATTGGATTTTGGGTGCCTAAAAAATTGACCCACTAATTTTGTTATTTATTATTGAATCCTTTATAGTTCCTTTAGGAACTCATATTAATTTTTGTGAACTAATTTTCCTAAATGGACATTTGTAGGCAATATGTCCGGATTTGCAACAGAAGTTGCATTTCATATAAGAGGAAACATGTAATGTAGGTCCTTTTATGAAAGTGGTAGGATTTTGATGTAATCCTTTTACAAATCCAATTCCATTTCTATTTGCGATGTGACCCTTGTGTGCAAGGATCATATCTAATCCTTTGCTACCAACCTTAAACTTGTTTAAGGTTTCTTTAAGAAGTAAATTTTCATTTTTTATTGCTTCTAAATGCTCACACTTTGAGCATGGAGGAGTTTGAAGATTCTCAAACTTATCTTGTAGCAAAGCATGCTCTTTCTTTAAGATACTTAACTTCTTGCTAACAATTCTACATTCATCAAATAATTCATGAAAAGCGATAGAGAGTTCTTCAAAAGATAAATCTTCATTAAATAAATCACATACCTCTTCTCCTAAAGCCATTAACGCGTAATAAGCAACTTGGTCGGTGTTGGACTCCTCTTCTTCGGACGAACTTGAATCATCCCACGTTGCCTTGAGCGCCTTCTTCTTTGATGTTCTCTTTTTGGCTTGAGGACAATCGTTCTTGTAGTGTCCCGGTTTTTTGCATTCATAGCAAATCACTTGGTCCTTCTTTTGTTCAAATTTATTTTTTATATTATTTTTAAATTTGTTCTTTCTTAAGTATTTCTTAAATTTTTTAGTCAAAAGTGCAATGTCATTGTCACTGTCCTCATCACTTGATGTTCCTTTCAAGTGGTCTTCTTGTGATTTGAGTGTCATATCCTTCCTGTTCTTTAGAAAGGGGTTCTCGAGCTCGTCATGAGCTTGACATGTCATTTCGTAGGTCATTAGAGACCCAATGAGTTCTTCAAGAGGGAATGCTTTAAGGTCTTTGGCCTCTTGAATGGCCGTAACTTTTGGATCCCAACTTTTAGGGAGAGATCTTAAGATTTTAGTTACTAGTTCAAAGTTAGTAAAATCTTTACCAAGAGCTTTGAGTCCATTGATGACATCCGTAAACCGGGTGTACATGTCTCCGATGGACTCACTTGGTTTCATTCGGAAAAGTTCGTAAGAGTGCACAAGGATGTTGATTTTGGACTCTTTCACTCGGCTAGTGCCTTCATGAGTGACTTCAAGAGTTCTCCAAATATCAAAGGCCGAATCACAAATTGAAACACGATTAAATTCATTTTTGTCTAGTGCACAAAACAAGGCATTCATAGCCTTTGTATTTAAAGCAAAAACCTTCTTCTCCGATTCATTCCATTCGCTCATCGGAAGAGAAGATTTTTGAAATCCGTTTTCAACAATAGACCAAAGCTCAAAGTCCATAGAAATGAGGAAGATCCTCATACGAGTCTTCTAATATGTGTCATTGTTGAATCTCGGATTTTGATGATATAATCAATTGGTGGGTTAATTGATCTAATCCATATTATTGAGTTAAGTGTGCAGGATTAACTACGATAATCAGAAAACATAAAGCAAGGATACCGGAGTCGAGCTCGATGGACGTTTAAGAGACCGAAGAATCATCGGAGATGCTGCCGGAACCGTCCGAGAAGAAATCGGGAACGTGTCGGAAGTTCGCCGAAGAAATCGTCGGAGGCTCGCGGAGATCACCAAGAAGGCTCGGCTACTCGTTAAAGTCATCACAAAGATTGGGAGCTTGCAGGGAGTCCGTCGGAAGAAGTTCGTCGGAAAGCTCGCCGGAACAAGACTCGACGTTCGCGGTTAAAAAACTTGCTTAGGATGTTTTTTATGTAGTTCACCTGTAATTAGGATTAGGATTAAGAGATAATCCTATATCCTGGTTAGGGGCCAACTAGGCCCAAAGTCAAATTTGGTTTGGGCGAAAAATAAGCCAAACCAATGAATCGGAAAGCCAGGCGGTGGAACCGCCTGGCTGGGCGGTGGCACCGCCCAGCACCCGAGTGCTGGGCGGTGACACCTCCTTGGCTGGGCGGTTGCACCGTCCAGCACCCGAGCGCTGGGCGGTGGCACCGCCTGGCTGGGCGGTGGAACCGCCAGCACCGGGAACCCTAAGAGAATTCAAATTTTGGAGCCCAAAATTTGAATCCTCTTGAGGCCTATAAATACCCCTCAAATCTCAGCTGAGGTTACAACTTTTGAGAAGCATTTTGATTGAGAGAAAAGTCTTAGAAAGTCTTAGCAAGTCTTGTTTTCAATTTGCTAGAGAGTTCTCCTCCTTCTTTCTTATTGAAAATTTGTAAGAGGTTGAGCTGCTTGTAAAAGGTTGTAAGAGGGGTGTTTACCCTTCCATTTCAAGAGACTTGCTAGTGGAAGGTGGGAGCCTCATCGAAGAGGGGCCTCGCAAGTGGAGTAGGTCATTTGACCGAACCACTCTAAAAATCGGCGTAATCTCTGGTTTGCTTTTTATTATTGTCATTTACATTACTGCAAATCTTCTTACTGCTTTAGTTCCTTATTACTCTTGCTGCGCAACTTTAAGAATACGCCTTCAAGTTAAATTTCTCAAGTTTCATTCTTAACGTACGAAAGATTTTGTTAAAATCGAAGTTTTAATCCGCTGCACTAATTCACCCCCCCCTCTTAGTGCCGCTCCGATCCTAACAAGTGGTATCAGAGCAAGGTTATCTCTCATATTTGGTTTAATACCCAAGAGAGATGGCTTACTCCGGCATGCAAGAGGGCCATTCTATTGCACGACCACCTTTGTTTAATGGGTCGGATTACACATATTGGAAGACTCGCATGAGAATCTTCCTCATTTCTATGGACTTTGAGCTTTGGTCTATTGTCGAGAATGGATTTCAAAAATCTTCTCTTCCGATGAGCGAATGGAATGAATCGGAGAAGATGGTTTTTGCTTTAAATGCAAAGGCTATGAATGCCTTGTTTTGTGCACTAGACAAAAACGAATTTAATCGTGTTTCAATGTGTGATTCGGCTTTTGATATTTGGAGAACTCTTGAGGTCACTCATGAAGGCACTAGCCGAGTGAAAGAGTCCAAAATCAACATCCTTGTGCACTCTTACGAACTTTTCCGAATGAAACCAAGTGAGTCCATCGGAGACATGTACACCCGGTTTACGGATGTCATCAATGGACTCAAAGCTCTTGGTAAAGATTTTACTAACTTTGAACTAGTAACTAAAATCTTAAGATCCCTCCCTAAAAGTTGGGATCCAAAAGTTACGGCCATTCAAGAGGCCAAAGACCTTAAAGCATTCCCTCTTGAAGAACTCATTGGGTCTCTAATGACCTACGAAATGACATGTCAAGCTCATGACGAGCTCGAGAACCCCCTTCCAAAGAACAGGAAGGATATGGCACTCAAATCACAAGAAGACCACTTGAAAGGAACATCAAGTGATGAGGACAGTGACAATGACATTGCACTTTTGACTCAAAAGTTTAAAAAATATTTAAGAAAGAACAGATTTAAAAATAATACAAAAAATAAATTTGAACAAAAGAAGGACCAAGTGATTTGCTATGAATGCAAAAAACCGGGACACTACAAGAACGATTGTCCTCAAGCCAAAAAGAGGACATCAAAGAAGAAGGCGTTCAAGGCAACGTGGGATGATTCAAGCGCATCCGAAGAAGAGGAGTCCAACACCGAGCAAGTTGCTCATTACGCGCTAATGGCTTTAGGAGAAGAGGTATGTGATTTACTTAATGAAGATTTATCTTTTGAAGAACTCTCTATCGCTTTTCATGAATTATTTGATGAATGTAGAACTGTTAGCAAGAAGTTAAGTATCTTAAAGAAAGAGCATGCTTTGCTACAAGATAAGTTTGATAATATTCAAACTCCTCCATGCTCTAAGTGTGAGCACTTAGAAGCAATAAAAAATGAAAATTTGCTTCTTAAGGAAACCTTAAACAAGTTTAAGGTTGGTAGCAAAGGATTAGATATGATCCTTGCACACAAGGGTCACATCGCAAATAGAAATGGAATTGGATTTGTAAAAGGATTGCATCAAAATCCTACCACTTTCATAAAAGGACCTACATTACATGTTTCCTCTTATATGAAATGCAACTTTTGTTGCAAATCCGGACATATTGCCTACAAATGCCCATTTAGGAAGATTAGTTCACAAAAATTAATATGGGTTCCTAAAGGAACTATAAAGAATTCAATCATAAATAACAAAGTTAGTGGGTCAATTTTTGAGGCACCCAAAATCAAATGGGTACCTAAAAATCATCCTCTTTTGTAGACAAACCCACAAGCTAGGAGCAAGAGATGGTATCTCGATAGTGGATGCTCAAGACATATGACTGGAGATCCATCTCATTTCTCTATGCTCACTAGCAAAGAAGAAGGGTACGTTACCTTCGGAGACAACAACAAGGGCAAAATCATTGGCAAGGGAACTATTGGTAACAAATTTAATTTTTCCATTGATGATGTCTTACTAGTTGATGGATTGAAACATAATCTCTTGAGTATTAGTCAACTATGCGATAAAGGTTACATCGTTAGATTTGAATCAAATATGTGCATTATTGAAAAACCAAATCATAACATGACTATGATTGCTTTAAAACAAAATAATGTCTATACCATCAATCTTGATGAACTAAGTAATGAAATGTGCTTCTCCGTCGTAAATGATGATGCTTGGCTTTGGCATAGGAGATTAGGCCATGCAAGTATGAAAACAATATCTAAGATCTCATCTCAAGAATTAGTACGAGGAATTCCAAATTTAAAGTTTATTAAGGACAAAGTATGCGATGCATGTCAACTAGGCAAACAAATAAAAACAAGCTTCAAACCAAAAAATCAAATTAGCACTACTAGACCATTACAATTGATCCATTTGGACTTATTTGGACCAATTGATACAACAAGTCTAGGTGGAAGCAAATATGCTTTTGTGATTGTGGATGACTACTCTAGATACACTTGGACCTATTTCTTAGCTCACAAAAGTGATTGCTTCAAGTGTTTCTCTAAATTTTGTAAACTCACTCAAAACGAAAAAGGCCTCATGATTTCATCAATTCGGAGTGATCACGGTGGTGAATTCTAAAACCGTGACTTTCAAAATTTTTGCGAAAGTAATGGGTACAATCACAACTTCTCAACTCCAAGAAATCCTCAACAAAATGGAGTAGTTGAAAGGAAAAATAGAAACCTACAAGAAATGGCAAGAACTATGTTGAATGAACAAAGTTTACCTAAGTACTTTTGGGCCGAAGCCGTAAATACGGCTTGCTACATCATGAATAGAGTCCTAATAAGACCATCCTTATCCAAAACTCCCTATGAATTATGGAATAACAAAAAACCAAACATCTCCTATTTTAAAGTTTTTGGTTGTAAATGCTTTATTTTAAATGAAAGGGATGCTTTAGGAAAATTTGATGCTAAATCCGATGAAGGCATCTTTCTTGGTTACTCTTCCGTTTCTAAAGCTTTTCGGGTTTTTAATAAAAGAACTTTAGTAATTGAAGAGTCTATTCATGTAGTTTTTGATGAAATTTCCGATTTAAAGAAAAATGATTTTGATGATGATCTTGGCTTTGATAATTTGAATTTAAATGAACCCTCTCCTCAAAATAGCCATTTGAATGCATCTTCTTCCGAAATTTCTTTACCAAAAGAATGGAAGTATGTAGATAAACTACCTACAATAGACAATATGAAAAGAAGAGGTATGTATCATGTTAACCGATGCTCCCTTTGTTTGCAACAAGAAGAAACTGTTGACCACCTCTATTTTGCTTGTGATTATACAAAATGGATATGGAAGGAGATTCTCCAGCGATTTGAACTCAATAGACTACCGCAACCAAACTTGCACCAAGAACTAGGCGACCTTATGCAATGTTTCTCAAGAAAAGGGCCTCTTACACAACTGGCAAAGGTTACTTTCAGATGCGCTATTTGGTGGATGTGGAAGGAGAGATGTAATAGAATCTTTGAATGTCAACACACAAACAATGCTCAGCTCTTGAAAGAGATTATTAGAGACTCAAGATCCTGTATGGAGCATGATCTCAAAACCGAGCACTTCACCCGAAGAGAAAAAGATATTTTTATCAAATTTAATTTTGCTATTAGCTAAAGATCTTGGGAATGATGCCAAATAATGTACCCACAGGTAGTTATAGTCTACAGCATGTGTAGTCATAACTATCGCATTCGCACTCTATGAGTTACTTGGCTTTGTCTATGACTTGTATAGATAAAGCTAGTTGTAGAAACTTTACACATAATCAATTTACTTTTACTTACCAAAAAAAAAAAAAAGTATGTAGATGCTCATCCAAAAGAGCAAATTATAGGAGATACATCAAAAGGGGTTCAAACTCGTTCTTCTTTAAAAAATTTCTGTGCTAACGCCGCTTTCCTTTCTCAAATTGAACCTAAATGCATTGACGAAGCCTTAAAAGATGATTTTTGGATCATTGCAATGCAAGAAGAATTGAACCAATTTGAAAGGAATGAGGTATGGAAGCTTGTTCCTAGACCAAGTGACCACTTAGTCATAGGTACTAAGTGGGTCTTTAGAAACAAGCAAGACGAAAATGGTATCGTGGTTAGAAACAAGGCTAGATTAGTGGCCAAAGGTTTCAACCAAGAAGAAGGTATCGATTACGAAGAAACCTTCGCTCCCGTAGCTCGATTAGAAGCCATAAGGATGCTCCTTGCCTATGCTAGTAGTAATAATTTTAAACTATTTCAAATGGATGTTAAAAGTGCTTTCTTGAATGGTTTTATTTCCGAAGAAGTATTTGTCGAACAACCTCCCGGATTTGAAAATTCTCTTCTTCCTAATCATGTATTCAAATTGACTAAAGCTCTCTATGGCTTAAAACAAGCTCCTAGAGCTTGGTATGAAAGGCTTAGTTCCTTTCTTATTTTAAATAATTTTACCAAAGGCAAGGTTGATACTACATTGTTTATTAAACATTTTGAAAATAATTTTCTTATTGTGCAAATTTATGTTGATGATATTGTGTTTGGCTCTTCGGATGAATCACTATGTGAATCATTTGCCAAATGTATGAGTCTTGAATTTGAAATGAGTTTAATGGGTGAATTAACTTTTTTTTTGGATTACAAATCAAACAACTTAAGGATGGTATATTTATTAACCAATCTAAATACACATTAGAATTGTTAAAACGATTTAACATGGATAATTCAAAAGCAATAAACACCCCTATGAGTACTGCGACTAAGTTAGATATGGATGAAAATGGTGAAAGTTTCGATCAAAAAACATATAGGGGAATGATAGGTAGTCTACTCTACCTCACTGCGACTAGACCGGATATTATGTTTAGTGTAGGACTTTGCGCTAGGTTTCAATCTAATCCTAAATTATCTCATCTTAAGAGTGTTAAAAGAATATTTAGGTATCTTAAAGGAACTTCAAATTTAGGATTGTGGTATCCAAAATCTGAAAATTTTGATTTAATAGCCTATGCGGATGCCGATTTTGGCGGATGCAGAATAGATAGAAAAAGTACATCCGGAACATGCCAATTTTTAGGACATGCACTTGTTTCTTGGACTTCCAAGAAACAAAATTCAGTTGCACTATCTACGGCAGAAGCCGAATACATAGCTGCAAGTGCATGTTGTGCACAAGTTATTTGGATGAAAAATACATTAGAAGACTATGGAATTCACTTTAAAAATATTCCCATAAAATGTGATAATACTAGTGCCATATGTCTTACTAAAAATCCAATTCAGCATTCTAGAACTAAGCACATCGACGTTAGGCATCATTTCATACGCGATCATGTCCTTAACAATAATGTTGTTCTAGAATTCATTGACACAAAGCATCAATTAGCAGATATATTCACAAAAGCTCTGAACGAAGATCAATTTGAATTCATTAGAAGGGAATTAGGCATGTTAAATTGTCCCTAAAATGAGCTTCACGAAAAATGACTCGTTCTTTTCCTTTCCTTTATGGATTTGATTTCTTCTTCAATTCAAAATGATCCATTAAAGTATAATCTATTATCTTGAGGGAAGCAAACAAAAAAAAAAGGGAGGGTGAGGAAGAAAATTTTTTCCTCCACGGGATGCCAGCGGTGGCACCGCCAGATTTGGCGGTTGCACCGCCTGAGCGCCAGGGCGCCAGGCGGTGACACCGCTCGGTTTGGCGGTGGCACCGACCGAGCGACCCTTATTAACCCAAGGGGTTAGGGCCGGCGGTGACACCGCCCCCAACCCGAAGAGAGAGTTCTCAAAACCCACTCCCATTTCCTCTAACCCTCATTCTAACTCTTAGAAACATTGGAGAAGGATTCTTGGTGGTCCAAGCCTTCCATCTCTCAACATAATCTCCACAAGGTAACTCTTGAAATCCCTCCTTTCTTTTCTCTTTCTCTTGCTTATTTTTAACAATTGGTATCATCATCCTGTCTAGAAAATGGCTCCAAAGAGATCAAAAGGAATAAGGATTCAAGGAGATTCATATAACCATGACCTTTTTAGATCAAAAGAGGTAGCCCTTAGCTTTCCAAAATTTGAAATACGATGTGTCCATAAGGGAAAATACATTGATTTGGATGAACTAGAAGACTTAGATCCAATTAAATGGTTTGCTCAACTAGAAGCTCTACCTCTACTACAAATAGATGAACCAATCTATCCACGGTTAGTGAGATTGTTCTATACCAACCTATATGAAGACAATGATAGCCTAAGCACTTACATTCTAGGAACACCCATTAGAATTTTTGACAGCACCATTTGTGAGCTAATTGGCATAACTGAAAAAGATAGGGGATGCTATTTTAAAGGTAAATGGGACGTCAAAAAAATAGGAGCAACCTATTCCGAAGCCGTGAAAACAATTTTTGCAAATCCAAACCTTGACTTCCTACCCAAGAGCTGTGAACACTTAATGCCTTTCAACTCTAAAATTCTTCATCACATTATCACGAGCATCATATTCCCCAAACAATTTCATCTTGACGAAGTAAGTCAATTAGAGATAGGAACCATGTATTGGATTATGACCGGTCAGCATAATTGTTTCGGGTACTTGATTCGCCAACACATGCAGGAAATTATGACTAAGGATACTATATTGCCATATGGGAGGTTAATCACTAGAATTCTTCATGCCTATGACATTTGCATTCCACCCAATGAAGAATCTATTCAAAATGATCGATATAACATAATAAATAAAAACCTGCTAAAAAAACTTAGGTGCACTTTTAGCAATGGCATATGGGTTAGGCAGCCTAGAAGGACGGATCCAATTCCTATACCAATAGAACAACCCGAAACACCAATTCTTATGGGAAATGAATCTCCTCCTCCTAGTCCCTTTGGAGCAGCACCTTCAGCTCCTGTTTCCTCCTCTGAAGATATCATTATGGCGGAGCTATCTCAGATCAAATCACAGCAAAAACAAATTCAGAATCAACAAGTTGAAATTTTGAAGACACTACGACAGATGAATGAAAAAATAGATATCATGTATCAGCACTGTGGATTACCTCCTAAGGATTAAATTGATGTATCTTTTTATTCTGTCCTGTTTGCTGTTAAAAAACAAGTTCATGTTTGTCATCGATTGTACGATAACTGATCTTTCCTTTAGATAACTACTGTCTTAATCTGCATAGATGATGATGTCTTTTGGACAAACTATTTCTGGAAAATTTGAATGAAGAACTTTGATAAATGCTAAACCTTTTTCTATGATCATCAATTAGCTGGCTTGTCTCTTTTTGTTGATGACAAAGGGGGAGAAGTGATGACTTACACCAGAACGATAGCATGGCTAATATGAATTTGTGATATGAATGTCTTATATGACTTGCAAATACTTGAATATATCACAAGATTGATATCATGAAATTTATATTGAAAATCTTTATCTTCTATCGTAGCAAAACTCGTCCCGTATCATTTAACTTATGATTTTCATCGAAGTTTCGTACTCACTATTGTTTAATGAGGATAACGATAAAGTTCCACGATTAGAACTTATCGGGTTATGATTGAATCCAATGGGATGGAATTCAAGTGTTTTTTTTTCTTTTTCTCATAATATGGCATATAGATAGGGGGAGTTATGTTTAACTCCGTCATCAATTGATTGTCATCATCAAAAAGGGGGAGATTGTTGAATCTCGGATTTTGATGATATAATCAATTGGTGGGTTAATTGATCTAATCCATATTATTGAGTTAAGTGTGCAGGATTAACTACGATAATCAGAAAACATAAAGCAAGGATACCGGAGTCGAGCTCGATGGACGTTTAAGAGACCGAAGAATCATCGGAGATGCTGCCGGAACCGTCCGAGAAGAAATCGGGAACGTGTCGGAAGTTCGCCGAAGAAATCGTCGGAGGCTCGCGGAGATCACCAAGAAGGCTCGGCTACTCGTTAAAGTCATCACAAAGATTGGGAGCTTGCAGGGAGTCCGTCGGAAGAAGTTCGTCGGAAAGCTCGCCGGAACAAGACTCGACGTTCGCGGTTAAAAAACTTGCTTAGGATGTTTTTTATGTAGTTCACCTGTAATTAGGATTAGGATTAAGAGATAATCCTATATCCTGGTTAGGGGCCAACTAGGCCCAAAGTCAAATTTGGTTTGGGCGAAAAATAAGCCAAACCAATGAATCGGAAAGCCAGGCGGTGGAACCGCCTGGCTGGGCGGTGACACCTCCTTGGCTGGGCGGTTGCACCGTCCAGCACCCGAGCGCTGGGCGGTGGCACCGCCTGGCTGGGCGGTGGAACCGCCAGCACCGGGAACCCTAAGAGAATTCAAATTTTGGAGCCCAAAATTTAAATCCTCTTGAGGCCTATAAATACCCCTCAAATCTCAGCTGAGGTTACAACTTTTGAGAAGCATTTTGATTGAGAGAAAAGTCTTAGAAAGTCTTAGCAAGTCTTGTTTTCAATTTGCTAGAGAGTTCTCCTCCTTCTTTCTTATTGAAAATTTGTAAGAGGTTGAGCTGCTTGTAAAAGGTTGTAAGAGGGGTGTTTACCCTTCCATTTCAAGAGACTTGCTAGTGGAAGGTGGGAGCCTCATCGAAGAGGGGCCTCGCAAGTGGAGTAGGTCATTTGACCGAACCACTCTAAAAATCGGCGTAATCTCTGGTTTGCTTTTTATTATTGTCATTTACATTACTGCAAATCTTCTTACTGCTTTAGTTCCTTATTACTCTTGCTGCGCAACTTTAAGAATACGCCTTCAAGTTAAATTTCTCAAGTTTCATTCTTAACGTACGAAAGATTTTGTTAAAATCGAAGTTTTAATCCGCTGCACTAGTTCACCCCCCCCTCTTAGTGCCGCTCCGATCCTAACAGTCATATGACCCATTAAACAAAGGTGGTTGTGCAATAGAGTGGCCCTCTTGCATGCCGGAGTAAGCCATCTCTCTTGGGTATTAAACCAAATATGAGAGATAACCTTGCTTTGATACCACTTATTAGGATCGGAGCGGCACTAAGAGGGGGGGGTGAATTAGTGCAGCGGATTAAAACTTCGGTTTTAGAAAAATCTTTCGTATGATAAGAACGGAACTTGAAAGACTTAACTTGAAAGCGTATTCTTGAAGTTGCGCAGCAAAGGTAATAAGGAACGAAAGCATGTAAGAAAGTTTTGCAGTAATGTAAACAGCAATAATGAAATGTAAACCAGAGATTACGCTGATTTTAGAGTGGTTCGGTCAAATGACCTACATCCACTTGCGAGGCCCCTCTTCGATGAGGCTCCCACCTTCCACTAGCAAATCTCTTGAAATGGAAGGGTAAATACCCCTCTTACAACCTTTTACAAACAGCTCAACCTCTTACAAATTTTCAATAAGAAAGGAGGAGGAGAACTCTCTAGCAAATTGAAAACAAGACTTGCTAAGACTTTCTAAGACTTTTCTCTCAATCAAAATGCTTCTCAAAAGTTGTAATCTCAGCTGAGATTTGAGGGGTATTTATAGGCCTCAAGAGGATTCAAATTTTGGGCTCCCGATGCTAGCGGTGCCACCGCCCAGCGTTCGGGCGCTGGGTGGTGCAACCGCCCAGCCCAGGAGGTGTCACCGCCCAGCTCTCGGGTGCTGGGCGGTGCTACCGCCCACCCAGGCGGTGCCACCGCCTGGCTCTCGGATTTCACTGGTTTGGCTTAATTTTAGCCCAAACCATATCTGACTTTGGGCCTAGTTGGCCTAGTTGGCCCCTAACCAGGATATAGGATTATCTCTTAATCCTAATCCTAATTACAAGTGAACTACATAACAAAAACACATCCTAAGCAAGCTTTCAACCGCGAACGTCGAGTCTTGTTTCGGCGAGCTTTCCGACGAACTTCTTCCGACGGACTCCCATCAAGCTCCCGATCTTGTGATGACTTTAACGAGTAGCCGAGCCTTCTCGGTGATCTCCGTGAACCTCCGACAATCTCTTCGGCGAACTTCCGAAAATTCTGATAGGTTCCCGATTTCTTCTCGGTTGGTTCCGGCAGCATCTCCGACGATTCTTCGAACTCTTAAACGTCCATCGATCTTGACTCCGGTATTCTTGCTTTGTGTTTTCTGGTTATCGTAGTTAATCCTGCACACTTAACTCAATAATATGGATTAGATCAATTAACCCATCAATTGATTTCATCATCAAAATCCGAAATTCAACACCTCCAAGTTGCTGCTCAAAGGCTGCAGAAAAAATTCATCTATTGCTTATGAAAATAGGAGGAATACATAACTATTTATAGGGCTTCTAAACCCTAACTCCTAATAGGACTCCTACTCAAGACTCCTACTTCTAACCAACTCCTAATAGGACTCCTACTCAAGACTTCTATTCCTTTACAACTCCTAATTCTTCTCTAAGAAACAACCTCTTAACCCTAACCGGCCTCTTCATCTCTTTAATAGGGTCGGCTTAGGTAGATTTTACATGAATGTCCCTCTCAATTAGGACTCTCCAAGCTAGAGTCCTAACATATACATGTTGAGAAAAGTGTATAGGATTAACTACGATAGCAGTAAGATACAAAGCAGGTGTTGTGCCAAGGTAAAGATCGAGATCTCGTTGGGAGTTCAAGAGTTCGTCGGAAGTCCGGACGTTCATCGGAAGTTCTACCGGAACCAACCAAGAAGTCCAGGAGCTTACCAAAGAAAATCATTAGAACTCACCAAGAAGATCGTCATAAAGTTCAGGAGCTTGCCGGGAGTCCACCGAAATATTGCTGGTAGTTCATCGGAACTTCGCTGAAAAATCGTTGGAAGCTCGCTAGAAGAGCAATTGACGTACTAGAACAAGAATGCTTTGTCAATTGTCTTATTATTATAGTTAGTCTATATATTGAGTTAGGATTGGGAGGTAATCCCACTAACTTAGATAGGGGCCAATTGGGCCCTTAACAGGGCTGAATTGGGCCGGATTGCACAGCCCATTCAGCCCCTGAAATCATGGCTGGCGGTGGCACCACTTGGGAGACCTAGTCTCCTAGGTGTTCTAGGCGGTGGTACCACTAGCAGTTAATGCTACTAACGGTGGTACCGCTAGAGCTCAGTCTCTGAGTTCTATCAGGCGGTGGTACCACCCAGTGTCAAACTATAGGCAGTAGTACCACCCAGTAATGGTGGTGGTATCGCCAGTATCCCAAAAACCAAGGATACGACACTTTTTTATCTCTAATTTTGAAGCCAATGGGGCCTATATATACCCCACCTTTTTGTTGCATGAAAGGGTATGAAAGCACTGGCATAATCATGAATTCTTGAGTGTTACAGTGTTGTAAAATGTGATAGAGTCCTCCTCCCTTTCTAAGTGTTGAGATCATTCAAGAGAGGTGTGAGACTTGTAAGGGTTGTCTCTTATGCCCGTGAAAAGGAGAAAGCAATGTAAAAGGTGGTTAGTCTTTGCCTATTGAAGGAAGGCCATTAGTGAACATCGGTGACCTTGACGGAGGAGGAATTCGAAAGTGGATGTAGGTCACAATGACTGAACCACTCTAAATTTTGGTTTATATTTCGTCTTGAGTAATTTACCTTTCTTGCAAGCTACTTTACCTTCTTACTGCTTTCTCTATGCTCTCAAATGCTTATAAGTTAAAATCTTTACAAAACGATTTTCGTCGGAATCAGGTTTAATCGAAACGAAGACTTTTGAAACGGGTAATTTTTCACTGTACTAATTCATCCCCCCCTCTTAGTGCAGCTCTTGATCCTAACAGGTGGTATCGCCCAAACTTGGCGGTGGTACCACCTAAACACAATCTTCAAGATTGTGTCCGGCGATGGTACTGCCCAAACACAGTCTTCAAGACTGTGTCAAGCAGTGGTACCGCCAAACTAGGTGGTGGTACCACTCAAACACAATCTCCCAGACTGTGTCAGGCAATAGTACCGCCGACTAAGCGATGGTACCATCCAGTGTCAGTACTACAAGCGATGGTACCACTAGTACCCAGGAAACCCTAGATAAGACCTTTTTTTGCTCCAATTTTGAAGCCATTTGGGGTGTATAAATACCCCAGCTATTTCTACATGGAGTATCAAGAATTGAACACAAGAATTAATAGCAAAAAATTGTTGAATTGAACACAAGAATTGTTGAATCTCATATTTTGATGATGAAATCAATTGATGTGTTAGTCATCTAATGTGCGTTTAAGTGACGTAGGACTAGCTTCGATCAAAGAGAGGTAAATTGATTAAAGAAGGAGGAATCGGACATTAGTCCAGAGTGAATATGTCAGAAGATTGGATATCGGGCTGAAGGATCGGTCAACGTATCGGTAGAAGGCTTCGTGCCATGAGTTCGAGCATCATGCCAAGAAGATTGGACATTGCGCCAAGAAGATTGGACAAGTGGTGGTACCATCAGTACCCAGAAAACCCAAGATGAGACATTTTTTAGCTCTAATTTTAAATCCATTTGGGGTCTATAAATACCCTAGCTATTCCTGCATAGAGTAGCAAGAATTGAACACAATAATTGAGAGCAAAAAAGAAGAAAATCGTTGTTGTAATCTTGTGAGAACTCCTCTCAAAGCTCTAAGTGTTAGTTTAAAAGATGAGTAAGTGGGGGTGTAAAGGTTCTCTCCTGAACCTATCAAAAGGAGAATCAGGTGTAAAGGGTAATTGATCTTCACCCGTTGAAAGAAGATCGTTAGTGCATGCCGGTGGCCTCGACGGAAGAGGAATCAGCTGAGTGGATGTAGGTCACGACGACCGAACCACTATAAAACTTGGTTTGCATTTCTATTCTTGTTATTTACCTTCATAGCAAAACTACCTCACTTGCTTTACTTCCACTAGCTTACAAACACGTTTTCATGTTAAACATATTTCCTATATGGGCTTTGTTGATATCGGTTTTATCGAAACGCAGATTTTCAAAACCGACGTTTTTATCCACTACACTAATTCACGACCCCCCCCCCCACCCTCCCTCCTAGTGCCGACTCAATCCTAATAAGTTACCATGTATCTATAGTCCCTCATCTATCTAATACCCCAGAGATTGTATATCAGGCATAGTGCTGTTAGGCCCATATAGTTTCTACTCGAGTCTCGCTCTAATCGGATTCTCCCGGAGAACTCTTTCTCTCTTAATCTGAATAACCCTAGCTAGGGATTTGTCCAAGCAAGAACACATGAAATATTCCTCTCATGACACTAAGAGTGGATGATCCTCTATCGATACTCAATAGTGTTTATAAGGTTGGCTGTCACTCCCGATGATCGACTGTGCTAGATTTGAAACTCCCAAACCTATAAGTCTGAAATCAAAAAGGTAGAGTACTCATACAGGAAATCCTTGGTATCTTACTAGGCATACCATTGGGACAACATAATCACTGTCTGACAATGGGGTATCATTAACTATCTAGCATTCCGTGAACGGATCAATCAATGAACTCATTCTCTAGTGAGCACCTGCATTATAGCCCTAATGTCTATACATAAGCAACAATAAGATCAACTGCCTCCATCATATGAATGGGTATACAACATACTAGTCTATCCAGTTATCTCGATATCCCTCTCGAGTAACCTATGACAAGAATTATTTAGGGTCTGTGTTTAAAGGTGAATCGGTATTATTATGGTGATCTCATCACGATCTGATTTCTATTACATAGATCCATGGACATCACAATATTATATATATATATATATATATATATATATACATTCATATAATATATAATATAAAATAATAAAATACTAAATAAATATAATAAAAAAAAGAGTGTGTGTCATGTCATATGTGTCATCACTATGTGATTGGTTTGTAGGGCACCTATGACTAGCACAACTACCCTCTTACAACTCTTTTCTTCTTTTGACATGCTTAGGAGAAAACCTTTACACTCTCTTTTTATAAAGTTTTCCTCTTATTCTCCCTTAGAATCATCTCTAAATTTTAAAACGAGGGACTCTACACTTTACATGGGTTTACAACTTTAGAATAACATAATTTTATTCTATTTTCTTGCTCTCTAAAGAAGGAAAGATTGGGGTCTTTATAGACCCTAAATGATTTAAAAAATTAGAGTCAAAATTTAAATCTCTGAGATTTCAGGGTACTAGTGGTACACCGCTTGTGTTCGACAGTACAATTGCTTGCAACACTAACACTAGATGGTACCACCACCCAGTCTAGTGGTACCATTGTCTGACACAGTCTCAAAGACTATATCTTGGAGACTGAGCCGCTAGCGGTTCCACCGCTTGACCCAACTTTTAGGTCACCGAATAAGCCTTTCTCTTAGCCCAAAATAGCCCCATTTTAGGCCTAATGAGCCCTTAATTAAGTTGACCTAATCATATTCAAACCAACTCAATTAGAACTCTAAACTAATTCGATCTAGACAAATTATTACAGAGCACGAATCATATATTGTTTGGCATGTCATTGGTTCTTCCAGCGCTTCATCCGATCCTTCGACACATCATCCTCTCCTTTGGTATATTACCCAATTAGCATGTTGACTTCCTACAATATCCGATCTCCTTAGTGCAAAGTCTGATTCTTCTAGCCCAATGCCATAACTCATGGCACGAAGTCCTTTTATCAGCACGTCGATCAATCTTCTAACATATTCAACTCTAGTCCAACGTTTGATTCCTCCTACTTCAATCAATTTACCTCATTTTAATCGAAGCTAGTCTTGTGTCACTCAAAATGCAGATTAGATCACAAACTTATCAATTGATTTCATCATGAAAATTTAAGATTGAATAGTTCCTCCAATGCTTAAGTTAGTACCATATCTACTTCTTTAGCTCTGAGTTCTCTATGTCTTAGGTTAAGATGTCTCTCCTCTCTTGTATAATTTTTTCTTGATTCTCTAGCCATCAATCGATCGAGGTTTATGCTTCATCTTTAACCAATCCAAGGGCGAAGGAGATTAGGTCCTCTTCATTAGAAGGGGCATCTCCCATGAACCCGAGGGTTCTTTGAAACTGAATTTATGAAGAGTTTTTATTACTATGATTCGATAGTGAGTGCACTTCTTTCGAATTGCTTAAGAACTAGGTATTGCTTAAGAGATTGACCTGCAAGCTTCCTAACCTAGTCAGTGCCATTTCGATCCTATCTTAGGGTCTTTTTGCTTGTCTTATGATGCTCCCGAGGTGAGCCTTCTATCTGCCTTTTCATCCCGTGATAATGTCCTATTTTAAATGATGGAGCATATCATCATCTCAAATGATATATAACTCCTAGTACTATCTAGTAATATTGATCGAAAAATGCAAGTGTGCCAATATCTTCCTGGTGTAAATTTTTTATAACTTATTTTCAACTGTGTAAAAGAAAAAATAACCTTAGGGAGCTTTCAATCATTAAAAAGAGCGTTTCTTTCTTTCCTTTTATTTTTTATTTTTTTATTTTTATGCAGGATTGTGTGAGTGAATTCGTGCATGTACGTGGACGAATTAATACTTTTCGTTGTTTAGTTATCAACTCTTTTTTGCCCATATTTTTCTTCTCGTTTATTTTCCTGGGTATTTCTGAAGCTGTACTCATAATTTGTTAGCTCAATTATACATAGAGAATGTGTTCTCATGATCCGGATAGATGGCTAAAAAATTCTCGAACATTACAAAACAAACCAAAAGAGAGAGAGAGAGAGAGAGAGAGAGAGAGAGAATGTTTATCATAAATAAACAAATAATTTTCATGACAAAAAATATTTTCAAGAATTTAATTTGAAAATATTTATATCAAAATGTTTTTTCCAAAATATTTCCCGAGGCTACACTGATGAATGCCAACCTAATTTGATATTTTGTTTCTTATACTGCTGAATGGCTCCCAAAGATCTCAAACATCATATTAGCGTGAAAGAAAACAAGAAAAGAAAATTACCATTACAAACAAAAGAAACTTATTTTTGGATAACAGATAGAAGTTAAAATTGCTATATTTTTATATTCCTATATATGAATACGTGAACGAAACGTGCAGCTGATTCAGGAAAAAGAAAAAGTAGCTTACGAGAAGAATCAAGAAAAAAGATGAACAAGTAGCTGACTCAGATCAGCTGGAGCGGATTCAATGACAGTCTCGAAAGTGCAAAAGATCAAGAAATACTTGTGTGGTTAGTCAAAGAACCAATAGAAGAAATTATTGTATGGTTGACTCATGTTTCTTTAATGGTATGGTTGACTCCGCCAACACCATAATCATTGCTAACTTCTTTAATTCGGGTTGATCTCTTTAGGAGGTGGGTTATTATATATATCTAACAATAACCCTTCAACATATATAATACAGGAAAATAATGTGTGAATATCTGAATATCACATCGGGCATCGATCCGATATAAATTTGGTTATCTATAAATTAAGATAATAATATTAGATTATGTGATCCTATTTAATTATGTAAGCTATATTATAGATATAATTGGATTTTGATTATTGTTATTAGCTAATAGAAAAGATATTTATGTTATAGTAGGATTCTTTAAGGGATGTCCTGTTAAAAGATAGGAAGAGAGGAGAAGTAGGAAGAGAGGAGAAGGATCTAGTTCTCCTTATATAATGAAAGGTATGTATCGTAATATTGTTAAATCTAATTTTATTTAATTTCAATCTTGGTATAAAAGTTTTTCACATTATAGATAGCATAATTATATATTTTATGCTAACAATTGATATTAGAACCTAGATTCTTGAGATCAAATATATTAGATCTATTATTTTTATTTACGATGCATGAATGATTCGATAAATCTGTTTTCTTATATAACTTACTTTATTACTAATTATAAGTAATATATAATTTTTATGTTTCATCGATGAATTTACTACTATCGGTGTTGTTGAGATGATTATCTCTGTTACAATCCCGCTGAAGGGCTATGTACCACCCCGCAGCTACATTCCGCTTACGAGCGGTGGCTGCACCACACGCGTTACTTCACGAGCTGCACCTCGCCCTAGAAATGCATGTGTGACCTTGAGGCCTTCATCGACTCTCAGCTAGTGGTGGGACACATCAACGAGAGCTATGAAGCCTGAGACCCAAACATAGCACTATACCTACCTGAAGTAAGGCAACTCGGCAACCGCTTGGTTACAAGGATACCGCGTGCATAGAACGCGCAAGCCGATGCCTTAGTCAGGCCCGGGAGGAGCTCCTTCAACAATCGAATTCCTCACGGCCCCGATGGTGCCGACCCGAGACATCACCGGGACCGAGGTCACCACGAACTGGATGGAGGAAATCCTCCGCTTCAAGAGGAATGGGACGCAACCTAACAACTGGATTGTCGCGTGATGACTATGCTAGTCATATGTGTCCTGCAAGCCAATCACGTGAGTGATGGAACGTGTGACTTGACACATAGTCTTTTTGCTTATTATATTTTGATATTTATTACTTTATATATATATATATATATATATATATATAGTGATGTCCTTGAATCTATGCAATGGGAATCGGATCGTGATGAGATCACGATAATGAGATCGATTCGGCTTTAAACACAGATCCTAAAAAATCCTAGTCATAGTTTACTTGAGAAGGACATCGAGATAACCCGACAGACTAGTGTGTTGTATACCCGTCCATATGTTGGATGTAGCTAGTCTTATAACTACTCGTGTGGGGACACTAGGGATACAATCCAGGTGCTCACTGGGGAATGAGTTTACTAATTGATCCGCTTACGGAATATTGAATGGTTGATGTTGCCTTATTGTGAGACAAGGATTCCGTAGTCTCAGTGGTGTATTCGGTCCTTACACTTGAGACACCAAGGATGTCCTGTATGAGTGCTCCACTCTTTGATACTGGACTTATAGGTTTGGATGTCTCAGATCTAGCTTAGCCGGTTATCGGGAGTGGTAGTCAACCTTACAAGGGCTATTGAGTGTCGATAGAAGATCATCGACTCTCGGTGTCATGAGAGGAATGTCCCATGTATTCTTGCTCAAACAAATATCTAGCCAGGGTCATTCGGATTGAGAGAGAAAGAGTTCTCTAGGAGAATCTGATTACAGCGAGACTCGAGTAGAAACCGTATAGGTCTGATAGCACCATGCCCTGTATACAGTCTCTGGTATATTAGATGGATGAAGGACTATAGGTACACGGTAATTGAGGACAAACAGGTCTAATGGATTGGATTCCTTTATATCGTCTAGGGACTGCGACGTAGTGGCCTAATACGTTCGTAATCGATGAGTTGAGTGAATTATTATAAAGATAATAATTAATTGAGCCAAAAGGAGTTCTGACAGGTATGACTCATGGCCAGCTCGATATTGGGCCTAGAGGGTCACACCCATATGGTAGGTATTGCGATGAGTAGAGGTTCGAATATGAGATATCCGCTGGAGCCTTTATCTTATTGGATATCTAATAAGCCCCTGAATTATTAGATCTCATGAATAAGATCTAATAAGAGCCCATGAGATATTATTGGATAGAGATCCACTAATTCAAGAGGCTTGGGTAGTTGAATGGAGATCCAATACCCAATAGGGCAGGATCCAAGTTGATAGGGGACCTCTATAAATAGGAGGGGACTAGTGGTTCATAGGTGAGAGCCTATTTGGTTGCCTTCTTCTATTCTCCTCCCCTTCTCCACCTCAGAGCAGGTTTAAAATTTTTGAGGAGCATCATCACAGTCCTACTGTGTAGATCACCGCTAGAGAGAGCTGACCTCCTTCAACCTCTCTTAGAGATCTACAGGGATTCAGGGATATACGTGTTGAATCTCGGATTTTGATGATGAAGTCAATTGTCATTTGTTGTCTAATCTATGTGTTGAGATAAGTGTGCAGGATTATCTACGATGAAAGTTAGACAAGCAGCAGGAGTTGCGCCGGAGTCAAGTTCATGATCACATTGGAAGTTCGAGAGTTCGACGGAAGTTCGGACGGTCGTCGGAGGTTCTGCGAGAACAGATCCGAGAAGTCCAGAAGCTTGCCAAGTGAAGCTCGTCGGAACGTGCCAAGTGGATCGTCGCAAAGTCCAGGAGTTTGCCGAAAGTCCGTAGGAGCATCACCGAGGGTTCATCGGATGATCGACGGAAGTTCGCCGGAAACTCGCCGGAAGAAGCGATTGACGCACCGAAGCAAAGCTGCAGAAATTGTCTTAGATTTAATCGTAGTTAGCACATTGATTAAGTTGGAAAATGGGAGGTGATCCGTTTGGCTTAATCTTGGGGCAATTGGGCCCCTGAAAGACTGAAATTGGGCCGAATGGAACTAACCATTCGGACCCTGATTGCACCAGGAGGTGCAACCGCCTAGGCCAGGAGGTGGCACCGCCTGGGCTAAGCCTCCCAGCGAGACTGGGCGGTGCAACCTCCCCAGCCGGGAGGTGGCACCGCCTGAGCTCAGTCTTCGAGCAAGACTGGGCGGTGCAACCTCCCTGACAGAGAGGTGGCACCGCCTGAGCTCAGTCTTCGAGCAAGACTGGGCGGTGCAACCTCCCTGACAGAGAGGTGGCACCGCCTGAGCTCGGTCTTCGAGCTCTGCCAAGCGGTGCAACCTCTCCAGTCAAGAGGTGCAACCGCCTGATCCCAGAATTCCGGGATTTGATCGTTTTGAGCTCGAAATTTGAATTGGGTTGGGGCCTATAAATACCCCACCCATTCAGCACTGAAAAGATACAGACCTACACCGAAATCTTGATCTTTTCTGTGATTCTAAGAGCTCAAAAGTGTTGTAAAGCCTTTAAGTCTCCTCCTTCTGTTCTTCAAGTTCTTGAGTTGTAAAGTGAGGAGAGAAAGGTCTGTAAAGGTTGTCTCCTGAGCCTGTCAAAAGGAGAGAAACTGTAAAAGGGCAGTTGGCCTTCGCCTATTGAAGGAAGGCCTCTAGTTGACGTCGGTGACCTCTAGTTAACGTCGGTGACCTCGTCGGTGGAGGAAGCCAAAAGTGGAGTAGGTCAAGACTGACCGAACCACTCTAAATCTCTGGTTTACGTTTATTTTGAGCACTTTATCATTACTGCAAACCTCCTTCATAACTACTGCTTTCTGCGCTTCTACGAACAAGTTTTAAGTGCTGTTCTTTCAGAATCTGCATTCAGACGTAAATCGGTGTTTTCGTACATTATAGTTTACGTTTACGTTTTGATTCTGCAAAACTGTCTTCTGCGTCTTCACGAACAAGTTTCTAAGTGCTGATCTTTCCAAATCTGTTTTCAGACGTAAACCAGTGTTTTCGTGCGATATTTACATTGCAGTTTACGTTTACGCCTTGATTCTGCAAAATTGTCTTCTGCGCTTTTACGAACGAGTTTCTAAGTTCAGATCCCTTTGAAACTGCGTCTAGACGTAAAATTGCGTTTAGACGTAAAACTGTCCAAACTGTGTTTAGACGTTTTAGACGTAATCTGAGTTTAGACGTAAATCTGCGTTTAGACGTAAATCTACGTTTAGACGTACATCTGCGTTTAGACGTAAAACTACGTTTTAGACGTAAACTGAGTTTGGACGTAAATCTACGTTTAGACGTAAATCTGCATTTAAACGTAAATCTGCGTTTAGACGTAAAACTGCGTTTAGACGCAAACTGCATTTAAACGTAAATTGTGTTTAGACGTAAACTACGTTTAGACGTAAACTGCACTTAATCATAAGTTATCTTAGAATCGGCTTTTGCTTCAAAACTGATTTTTATCGAACGAACGCAGCTTTTGTTTTTAATCGCTAAAAGATTTCCGCTGCACTAATTCACCTACTGGAATTAGTGCTCTCGATCCTAACAATTGGTATTAGAGCAAGGTTAACTCTCTAACGGATTAAAACCCAAAGAGAAATGGCATATGCCGGAAACCAAGAGGGGCATTCTATTACTCGTCCACCCATGTTCAGTGGGACGGACTACACCTACTGGAAGACCCGAATGAGGATCTTTCTTATTTCTATGGATTTTGAACTGTGGAACCTTGTCGAAAACGGTTTTTCAAAGTCTTCTCTTCCAATGATCGATTGGAATGAATTGGAGAAAAAGGCTTTCGCTCTTAATGCAAAGGCTATGAATGCCTTATTTTGTGCACTTGACAAAAATGAGTTCAACCGTGTTTCAACTTATGAAACTGCATTTGATATTTGGCACACACTCGAAGTGACCCATGAGGGCACAAGTAGAGTAAAGGAGTCAAAAATCAATTTGTTGTTACATTCTTTCGAACTTTTTCGGATGAAACCGAGTGAAACCATTGGCGACATGTTTACCCGTTTCACGGATGTCGTTAACGGTCTAAAAGGACTCGGAAAGAGCTTTTCGGATTTTGAGCTTGTTAATAAGATACTAAGATCCCTTCCTAAGAGTTGGGATCCTAAAGTCACGGCTATTCAAGAGGCAAAAGATCTGCGAAATTTCCCTCTTTAAGAATTAATCGGGTCATTAATGACCTACGAAATGACTTGTAAAGCTCATGAAGAGCAAGAAGACATCCTTCCAAAGAACAGGAAGGATATGGCACTCAAAACATCTGAAGATCACTTGAGAGAAAACTCAAGTGATGAGGATTGTGACGACGACTTGGCACTTCTAACTAGAAATTTTAAAAAATTCATTAAAAGAAACAAGTTTAAGAATGATACTAAAAATAAACTTGAACCCAAAAAGGATCAAGTTATTTGCTATGAGTGCAAAAAGCCGGGACACTATAAGAGTGATTGTCCCCAAGCCAAAAAGAGAACAAGAAGAAATCACTCAAAGCAACATGGGATGATTCAAGCGCATCTGAGGAAGAGGAGTCCAACACCGAGCAAGTTGCTCATTACGCCTTAATGGCTATTGGAGAGGAGGTAACGAATTCATTAAATGCTGATTTATCTTTTGATGAATTATTAAATGCTTTCAATGACTTATTTGACGAATGCAAGAGTATCAGTAGAAAATATAAATTGCTGAAAAAGGTGCATGATAGTCTTACTTGTGAGTTTGACAAGTTAAAAGTTGAAAGTCATGATAGTTTAAATTCATGTACCAAATGTCATGATTTAGAAACTTTCCAAAAAGAAAACCTGCTACTCAAGGATACCTTGAAGAAATTCGAGGTTGGTAGCAAGTCATTAAACATGATCCTTACAAATAAGGGTCACGTTCCCAAAAGAAGTGGAATTGGATTCGTGAGAAGTTCTCACCAAAATCCAACCACTTTCATAAAAGGCTCCATCTTACATATTCAACATCAAAACAAATGCAACTTTTGTTGCAAATTTGGACACAAGACACATTGTTGTCCATTCAAGAAAATAAGTCCAAACAAATTGATTTGGGTTCCTAAAGGAACCATGACAAATTCTATGCAACATGATAGAAAATATAGATCTATTTGTGAGGCACCCAAAAGCAAATGGGTACTTAAAAATTATCCTTTCTTGTAGAAACCCACACCATCCCAAGCTAGGAGCAAGAGATGGTATCTTGATAGTGGATGCTCAAGGCATATGACCGGAGATCCATCTCAATTCTCTAGGCTCTCTAGCATAGATGAAGGCTATGTTACCTTCGGAGACAACAACAAGGGTAAAATCATTGGCAAAGGAACCATAGGTAACAAATCCAACTTTTTTATTGAAGATCTCTTGTTAGTTGATGGTTTAAAACATAACCTCTTGAGCATTAGTCAATTACGTGATAAAGGATACATTGTCAAATTCGAATCCAATGCTTGTATTATTGAAAAACCCCATAAAAACATGTCTATGATTGCATTAAAACAAAATAACGTATACACTATTGACATCAATGACTTGTGTAATGAAATGTGTTTTTCAGTTTTAAATGAAGATGCTTGGCTATGGCATAGAAGATTAGGTCATGCTAGCATGAAACTAATCACTCAAATATCATCTAAAGAACTTGTAAGAGGAATTCCTCATATCACGTTCATCAAAGATAATGTATGTGATGCTTGCCAATTAGGTAAACAGATTAAGGGTAGTTTCAAGACTAAAAATCAAATAAGCACCTCTAGGCCCTTACAATTTATCCATATGGACTTGTTTGGACCAATCTCTTCATCAAGTCTAGGAGGTAGCAAATATGCCTTTGTCATTGTTGATGACTATAGCAGATATACATGGACCTACTTCTTAAAACAAAAAAATGAATGCTTTAGATATTTTACCAAGTTCTGTAAACTTGTTCAAAATGAGAAAGGTTCTATGATTTCGTCAATAAGAAGCGATCATGGTGGAGAATTTCAAAACCACGATTTCCAAGAATTCTGTGAACTCAATGGATATAACCATAATTTCTCTACTCCAAGAAATCCTCAACAAAATGGGGTAGTAGAAAGAAAAAATCGAAATCTACAAGAAATGGCAAGAACCATGTTGAATGAACACAGCCTACCCAAATACTTTTGGGCCGAAGCCGTAAACACTGCATGCTATATTTTGAATAGAGTACTAGTAAGACCCTTACTCACCAAAACTCCTTATGAGTTATGGAATAACAAAAAACCCAATGTTTCATATTTTAAAGTCTTTGGGTGTAAGTGTTTTATCTTAAATGAAAAGGATAACTTAGGAAAATTTGATGCTAAATCCGATAAAGGAATCTTTCTTGGTTATTCTTCGGTTTCTAAAGCTTTTCGTATCTTCAATAAAAGAACCTTAATTATTGAAGAATCCATTCATGTTGTTTTTAATGAGATTTCCGAAATTAAGAAAAATGATCTTGATGATGATGTTAATTTTGATTCCTTAAACTTAAATGAAACCCCTTCTCCAACTAGCAACTTGAATGCATCCACTTCCGAAACATCCGTACCCAAGGATTGGAAGTATGTAGATGCTCATCCTAAGGAGCTAATATTAGGAGACACATCAAAGGGGGTTCAAACACGATCTTCTTTTAAAAATTTTTGTGCCAACGCCGCCTTTCTCTCCCAAATTGAACCTAAATGCGTTGATGAAGCCATGAAAGATGATTTATGGATTATCGCAATGCAAGATGAATTGAATCAGTTTGAGAGAAATGAGGTGTGGACGCTTGTTCCTAGGCCAAATGACCATCTAGTAATTGGTACTAAATGGGTTTTTAGAAACAAGCAAGATGAAAATGGTATCGTGGTTAGAAACAAGGCTAGATTAGTGGCCAAAGGTTTCAACCAAGAAGAAGGTATCGATTACGAAGAAACCTTCGCACCTGTGGCTCGATTGGAAGCCATAAGGATGTTCCTTGCCTACGCTAGTAGTAATAATTTTAAGTTATTTCAAATGGATGTTAAAAGCGCTTTTTTAAATGGCTTTATTTCCGAAGAAGTTTATGTTGAACAACCTCCTGGATTTGAAAATAATAGCCTCTCTAATCATGTGTTCAGATTAACTAAAGCTCTCTACGGTTTAAAACAAGCCTCAAGGGCTTGGTATGAGAGACTTAGTTCTTTTCTTATCAAAAATAACTTCACAAAAGGCAAGGTTGATACTACATTATTTATCAAGAATTTTGAAAATAATTTTCTTATTGTTCAGATTTATGTTGATGATATTATCTTTGGCTATACAAATGAATCTCTTTGTGAATCTTTTGCTAAAACTATGAGTCTTGAATTCGAAATGAGCTTAATGGGAGAATTAACATTCTTCTTAGGTTTACAAATCAAACAACTAAGCAATGGCATCTTTATTAGTCAAACTAAATATGCCATGAGTGTATTAAAAAGGTTCAATATGAACAACTCAAAGGCTAGTAACACTCCTATGAGCACCTCCACTAAGTTAGAAATTGATGAAAGTGGAGAAAGCTTTGATCAAAAAACTTATAGGGGTATGATAGGAAGTTTACTTTACCTCACTGCAACCAGACCAGACATCATGTTCAGTGTAGGACTTTGTGCTAGATTTCAATCAAACCCTAAGATATATCATCTCAAAGCAGTTAAAAGAATATTTAGATATCTTAATGGTACCACAAATCTAGGATTATGGTACCCAAAATCAGAGAATTTTGAGTTAATTGCTTATGCTGATGCAGACTTTGCTGGTTGTAGATTAGATAGAAAAAGCACATCAGGATCATGTCAATTCTTAGGACATGCCCTTGTTTCCTGGTCATCAAAGAAACAAAACTCGGTTGCACTATCAACAACCGAAGCTCAATATATTGCAGCAAGTGCATGCTGTGCACAAGTTGTATGGATGAAAAACACTTTAGAAGATTACAAAGTTAATCTTAAAGATATTCCCATTAAATGTGATAACACGAGTGCAATTTGCTTAACCAAGAATCCAATACAACATTCAAGAACAAAACATATTGATATTAGACATCACTTTATACGAGATCATGTCACTAATCATGACGTAACCATAGAATTCATTGACACTAAACATCAACTAGCTGACATTTTTACAAAACCTCTAAGTGAAGAACAATTTGATTTCATAAGAAGAGAATTAGGAATGTTGATATGTCCGAATAGATAAACTTGCTAACATTATTTTTCGGACTATATTGCATCACTTGATTGCCATGTTTCTATGTGAAAATCTGCAACAAAATCTTGTCTGAATGCATCTTATTTATTCGAATGCTATAAAACAGATTTTCTCGTACACTTTCATGAATAAATTTGATGAAGTGATATGTATGTACTCCAAAATTCCTCTATAAGCTTTTAAAGCAATCTTTATAAAGGGGGAAGAAGTTTTTAAAGCAATCTACGAAAAATTCCTCTATAAGCTTGCTAATATTTATTTTCCTGGTATCATAATTACTATGCTTTTTGTTGATGACAAAGGGGGAGAAATATATGAATTGATAAACACTGCTATGATTATGCCATCCTTGCATCATCAAGAAATATATGAACATGTGTTGAAGTTTGCATTATGCCCTAAATTGAACATGTGAAGAAAATGCAAAACTTGCTAGAATACTTCAAATGTGTGCATCATGTAATAGTGCTTCACAGCTTTATATGATAATGTTTAAACTACATGATGAATAGTTATAAACACAATCATACAAACTTGTTGATGTATGTCAAGCCTTGACATCATCTTTGAAGAGATACATCAAGTATCATGATGGGAGTATTGATAAGTTTAACTGATCTAACTTATCAATACGTCACTTGAATTCTTAGGTATTGAATTCAAGATTGACTTATCTCAACTATGGCATATAGACAGGGGGAGTTAAGGATAACTCAATTATCAATTGATTGTCATCATCAAAAAGGGGGAGATTGTTGAATCTCGGATTTTGATGATGAAGTCAATTGTCATTTGTTGTCTAATCTATGTGTTGAGATAAGTGTGCAGGATTATCTACGATGAAAGTTAGACAAGCAGCAGGAGTTGCGCCGGAGTCAAGTTCATGATCACATTGGAAGTTCGAGAGTTCGACGGAAGTTCGGACGGTCGTCGGAGGTTCTGCGAGAACAGATCCGAGAAGTCCAGAAGCTTGCCAAGCGAAGCTCGTCGGAACTTGCCAAGTGGATCGTCGCAAAGTCTAGGAGTTTGCCGGAAGTCCGCAGGAGCATCACCGAGGGTTCATCGGATGATCGACGGAAGTTCGCCGGAAACTCGCCGGAAGAAGCGATTGACGCACCGAAGCAAAGCTGCAGAAATTGTCTTAGATTTAATCGTAGTTAGCACGTTGATTAAGTTGGAAAATAGGAGGTGATCCCTTTGGCTTAATCTTGGGGCAATTGGGCCCCTGAAAGACTGAAATTGGGCCGAATGGAACTAACCATTCGGACCCTGATTGCACCAGGAGGTGCAACCGCCTAGGCCAGGAGGTGGCACCGCCTGGGCTAAGCCTCCCAGCGAGACTGGGCGGTGCAACCTCCCCAGCCGGGAGGTGGCACCGCCTGAGCTCAGTCTTCGAGCAAGACTGGGCGGTGCAACCTCCCTGACAGAGAGGTGGCAACGCCTGAGCTCGGTCTTCGAGCTCTGCCAGGCGGTGCAACCTCTCCAGTCAAGAGGTGCAACCGCCTGATCCCGAAATTCCGGGATTTGATCGTTTTGAGCTCGAAATTTGAATTGGGTTGGGGCCTATAAATACCCCACCCATTCAGCACTGAAAAGATACAGACCTACACTGAAATCTTGATCTTTTCTGTGATTCTAAGAGCTCAAAAGTGTTGTAAAGCCTTTAAGTCTCCTCCTTCTGTTCTTCAAGTTCTTGAGTTGTAAAGTGAGGAGAGAAAGGTCTTTAAAGGTTGTGTCCTGAGCCTGTCAAAAGGAGAGAAACTGTAAAAGGGCAGTTGGCCTTCGCCTATTGAAGGAAGGCCTCTACTTGACGTCGGTGACCTCGTCGGTGGAGGAAGCCAAAAGTGGAGTAGGTCAAGACTGACCGAACCACTCTAAATCTCTGGTTTGCGTTTATTTTGAGCACTTTATCATTACTGCAAACCTCCTTCATAACTACTGCTTTTTGCGCTTCTACGAACAAGTTTTAAATGCTGTTCTTTCAGAATCTGCATTCAGACGTAAATCGGTGTTTTCGTACATTACAGTTTACGTTTACGTTTTGATTCTGCAAAACTGTCTTCTGCGTCTTCACGAACAAGTTTCTATGTGCTGATCTTTCCAAATATGTTTTTAGACGTAAACCAGTGTTTTCGTGCGATATTTACATTGCAGTTTACGTTTACGCCTTGATTCTGCAAAACTGTCTTCTGCGCTTTTACGAACGAGTTTCTAAGTTCAGATCCCTTTGAAACTGTGTCTAGACGTAAAATTGCGTTTAGACGTAAAATTGTCCAAACTGTGTTTAGACGTTTTAGACGTAATCTGAGTTTAGACGTAAATCTGCGTTTAGACGTAAATCTGCGTTTAGACGTAAAACTACGTTTTAGACGTAAACTGAGTTTGGACGTAAATCTGTGTTTAGACGTAAATCTGCGTTTAAACGTAAATCTGTGTTTAGACGTAAAACTGCGTTTAGACGCAAACTGCATTTAAACGTAAATTGTGTTTAGACGTAAACTGCACTTAATCATAAGTTATCTTAGAATCGGCTTTTGCTTCAAAACTGATTTTTATCGAACGAACGCGGCTTTTGTTTTTAATCGCTAAAAGATTTCCGCTGCACTAATTCACCCCCCCCCCCCCCCCCTCTTAGTGCTCTCGATCCTAACAATACGATCTCCCTAGGTAACATAGTCTATCTCACACATGGTTTTCTATTTCGTGGATTTTTACGCAACAATCTTCGTACTACGACGAACATATCTTTGGGAATTAGGAATTTTGTTTTCTATTCTTCTGCTGCGCATATGATGTCTCCCCCAAGATTTCCCAACAATAGTATCAGAGCTAGGTTATTCGTGCGAAATTAGTTTTGAACTACATGTGTTGTGTTTTGGAGAAGGTTCTGACGTTAAAATCGTCGACGCAAAAGTGACAAAGGCTTGCTGCCCTTGCTGCCATTTGCGTGCGTGCAACCGCTGCAGTAGCGGTCGCAGGCAGGCAGCACAGCGTAGGTGCTACACCTGCAACAGGCTTGCGGCCAGCAGGGAAGGGGTTGGTAGCCTGCGGGCGTAGCACTCGCAAGAGTGGCGTCACCCGTGGGCGCAGCCTGCAAGTACAGCGCTCATAGGGGCGGCCTGCTCACAAGGGCGGCTCCTGCGGGCGACACAACGCCTGCAAGAAGGGGGCTCCTCCCAAAGGGGCGCCCACCCGCGGGGGCACCACCCAGAGGGGTGCCCGCTTGCGAGGGCGCCACCCACAAGCACTACACCCGCGAGCATAACGCTCGCGGGGTGCAGTGCCACCCGCACATTTACAAGGGCGGCGTCGCTCGAGGGCTAGCTACCCATAGGCATGGTGTTGGGAAATCTTGGGGGCGTCATCACATGCACAGCGGAAGAACAAGAAAACAAAATCCCCGATTCCCAAAGAGATGTTCGTCGTCATGTGAAGATTGGTGCGCAAAATCCGCGAAACTTAAAACTGCGTATAGAGTAGATTGTGTTAACTAAGGAGATCGTATATCCCTGTTTCCTTGCAGATCCTTAGGAGAGGGTGACGGAGGTCAAGCGTCCTCCTCTCTAGTGGTGATCCACACAGTAGGGTTGCGACGACGCTCCTCAAAACTCCAGGCCTGCTCTGAGGTGGAGAGGGAGAGGAGAATAGGAAAGGCAAGCAAAGGCATAGCCTATGAGGCTCTGAATCCCTCCTATTTATAGAGGTCACCTGTCAAACCCTAATGGGTCCTCCCCTAGTGGGTATTGGATCTGCATCCAATAAGACAAGGGCTCCGTCGGATATCTCATATCAGAACCTCTACTCATCGCAATACCTATAATATGTGTGTGACCCTCTAGGCCCAATATAGAGCTGGCCGTGAGTCATACCTGTCAGAACTCCTTCTAACTCAGTGAATTATTATCTCTGTAATAATTCACTTGACTCATCGACTACGGACGTACTAGGCCACTACGCCGTAGTCCCCAGACGATACAGGGGAATCCAATCCATTGGACCTGTCTGTCCTCAGTTACTGTGTACCTATAGTCCCTCATCCATCTAATATCCCAGAGATAGTATATCGAGCATGGCGCTGTCAGACCCATACGGTTTCTACTCGAGTCTCGCTCTAATCGGATTCTCCCGGAGAACTCTTTCTCTCTCAACCCGAATGACCCTGGCCAGGGATTTGTCTGAGCAAGAACACATGGGATATTCCTCTCATAACGCCGAGAGTAGATGATCCTCTATCGACACTCAATAGCCCTCGTAAGGTCGATTACCACTCCCAATGACCAGTTGTACTAGATTTGGGATAGCCAAACCTATAAGTCTGGTATCAAAGAGTGGAGCACTCATACAGGACATCCTTGGTGTCTCAAGTCTCAGGACCAGATATACCACTAGGACTACAGAATCGTTGTCTGACAATAAGGCATCATCAACCATCCAGCATTCCGTAAGCGGATCAATCAGTGAACTCACTCTCCAATGAGCACCTGTATTGTATCCCTAGTGTCCCAACACGAGCAGTTATGAGACCAACTACATCCATCATATGGACGGGTATACAGCACACCAATCTGTCCGATTATCACGATGTCCCTCTGGAGTAACTTATGACCGGGATTATTTAGGATATGTGTTTAAAGGTGAATCGATCTCATTATCGTGATCTCATCACGATTCGATTCCCATTGCACAAATCCAAGGACATCACAATATATATGCATATATGCAATATTTATAAAGTGATATACGCCAAAATATAATAAGCAAAAAGATTCTGTATTAAGTTACACGTGCCATCACTTACGTGATTGGCTTGCTGGGCGCCTATGACTAGCACATGGGCAGTGCCACCACCCCCCGCACCCCACCGTAAAGGGTCGCCGCCGGTAGGGTGGCAGCCGCAACAACAACAAGGGAGAGGGAGAAGGGCTTAGGGCTTTTTCGATCAAAAGATAAATTTACCCCTCCGAATTTCAGAAATTTCAGATTCTGTCCTTTATCCAAATTATGAAAATACTTCTAAAAATTCATAAAATTTCCTATATGTCCATTATTTTAGAAAAATATTAATTAATTTTAAAGTTTAATTGATTATTATTTTTATTATTATCTAGTAGTCCTACATGATGATGATTTATACATATGATGTATGATATATGGACAGATGATCATGGATCATATAATGTGTGTACTTGTGTTTATTATTATTAGGGCCTAGGAGCTACCATTTTATTTCTCATTTATTGTCGGGCTTGCATGTCTATGATTAAGTTGTAATCATATGAGGAGGTATAGTGGGAGCATAGAAGCGATAGCAGGACCCACGAGGCGGACGATCACGATGTATGGAGATGCATCGAGATGCCGATGGAACCGACGAGGACGAGATGAACGATTATAGGGTATGGAGTGCACACATAGATCTTGATGTGAGTTATTAGGCCCACTAGCTCGAGCTTGATCATATTAGGCTATGATCCATGATCATCTGGTGTAATTACTCATGTGATATGTGATCGTTTATACACCTACTATATATATATATATATATATATATATATATATATATTTGCATGCGATGTAGATATATATTAAATATATATGTGTATGACATGTCATATTAGGAGACCAAATTAAAGAAACCCCTCTCTCGATAATATTAAGTCGGTAAACGTAAGGCAATTAAATTGACCCACGTGGCCTTCCATCGTTATAGGTAAGGATCGATTCTCGGTGTAAATTGAGTTTGTCGAGTCCCTGGAGGCTTACCTATATCGTGATTCACTATCTTTCCTATGACATAGAGATGTCACCGGTGACCTAAGGACATGGTATGCTTGGTTGAGTCTTTCGAGAATATATCATCGAATCAAACTCATCTTGTAACGATGGTGTTGACTTAACCGAACATCATGGTTGGTCAAGTCTCTCGAGACCATGGTGATTCGAAGGCCAAATAGGACGAGAATCACAAGGAGTTGTGATCGGCAAGAGTTGCTTACCTTTCGGGCTTACTATGATTGGTCGAGTCCCTCGAGGCTACATTAAGATGCTAATTGGATCCTGATCCCCACTAGAAGTTTGTCGGAGACTTCTATTTCACGTGCTAGGGGTGTCGCGTAACTTGCTAGTAAAATAGTAGGAGCATATTAAGATAGAAGTCCATATCTTGATTGTTTATTTTTGTAAAATTTGTATGTTCTTTATTTATGCTGCATCTTTATTTTCAAAAAATGTCGCTTTCAAATCTCTTACGTGACATACTTGATGTCAACCGCCTCACTGGTCTAAATTATATGGATTGGCTCTGCAACTTGAGAATTGTTCTCACGACCGAGAAAATCGCATACATCCTTGATATAGTGATGCCAACGCCCGAGGAAGGGGTAAGCGAGGATGCGATCACTCACTACGTGAAGTACATTGATGACTCCACTCTTGCTTAGTGTTACATGTTGGGCTCCATGACTCCTGAGTTATAGAGACAACATGAAAAGATGGATGCTAGATCCATTCTCCTACATGTCTGTAAACTGTTTGAGGAATAGGGAAGGACTTAGCAATATGAGATATCCAAGAGCCTCTTTCGCGTTAGGATGACTGAGGGGACACTGGTTTAGAACCATGTCCTAAAGATGATTGAGTGGATAGAGAAACTCACAAGTCTAGGAATGGTCTTAGAGGATAACTTGTGTGTGGATCTTGTGCTTCAGTCTCTACACTAATGAGATCAGAAAAAAAAGGAAAGTAGAAAAGTCTCTTAAGAAGGGCAAGGGCAAGGGCAAGGGCAAGGGCAGACCAAGTAAAGCAAAGGTTACTAAAAAAGACCAGACAAGGGACAAATGCTAGTGATTCCACTACGGAAAGGATGGGCACTGTTAGGACCGGAGCGGCACTAAGAGGGGGGGGTGAATTAGTGCAACGGTAAAGTATGATAAACTTTCGACGATTTAAACACTTACGGAAACTTCGTACGATAAAAGCAATGTTTCGTTTGAAACCGTTTCGATTGCATTTTAACTTGAAGGCATATGTAAGAAGGAGACAAAGAAGTAGAGCATCAAAGTGATGATGGTTTGCAGTAATATAAATGACAATAAGATAAATGCAAACCAGAGAAGACAGTAGTTTATAGTGGTTCGGTCAATCGTGACCTACATCCACTCCTCCGATTCCTCTTCCGTCGAGGCCACCGGCATCCACTAATGATTTTCCTTTACTAGGCGAAGATCAACCTCCTTCTTACACCCCTCTTACAACCTCTTACAAGTGGTTCACCCTTTTATAAAGATTTCAATGAAAAGAAATGAGGTGAACACTCAAGCTATTGAAAACAAGACTTTTCCTAAAGCTTTTCTCAACTTCTAGCTTCTCAAAAGGTTGTATTCTCTGTTGAGAATTGAGGGGTATTTATAGGCCCCAAGAGGATTCAAATTTGGGCTCCAAAATTTGAATTCTCTTGGGTTTCCGAGGCTGGCGGTGCCACTGCCTGTCAGTGGTAGTGCCACTGACAGTGGACTGGCGGTGCCACCGCCCAGCCAAGCAGTGCCACCGCCCAGCTCTCGGGTGCTGGGCGGTGCCACCACCTAGGCCAATTCAGCTCACTGGTTGGGCTACAAACTTGGCCCAAACCAGTCCGAACTCGGGCCCAATTGGCCCCTACTTGGGTTATAGGATTAACACCTAATCCTAACCCTAATTAACATGCTAACTATGAATTTAAAGACATTTTCTAATCTATTACAAAGTTCGTAAGTCAAGACTTCTTCCGGCGAGCTTCCGACGAACTTCCGACGGTCTTCCGATAAACTCTCAGAAACCATTTTGCGGACTCCCGGCAAGCTCCTAGACTTCACGATTTGATCTTGGCGAGTTCCAACAAGCTTCTTCGGCAAGCTTTGATCTTTCTCGGCGAGCTCCGTGAACTTCCAACAAACCTTCCGGCGAGCTTCCGAAAAACCCTTCGACAAGCTCCCTACTCATTCTCGGCTAGTTCCGGCAGCATTCCCGACGAACCTTCGAACTTCCGTCGAACTCTCGAACTCGTATCAAATCCTTCGCGCTTGACTCCAACACTTTGTTTCACTTTATGTCTTCATCGTTATCGTAGTTAATCCTGCACACACAAGCTAAAACTCTATTCCGATCTAGACAATTATTAAAACGCAAATTGATATTATGTTGCTCGGCACGTCATTGGTTGGCGCATCATCCGATTCTTCAGTGCATCATCCTCTCTTGCAGCTTGTTGCCCAATCGGTGGTTGACCTCTGCAACCCCGATATCCTTGGCGTAATGCCGCTCTCCTTGGCCCGATGCCCGATATCCGAAGCCTTCTGCCATCCAATATCCTGACGTGATCTCCTCCGGCGCAACGTCAATTCCTCCCGCGTCAACTGTCTAAACCTGATCGATTAGACCTGCATCACTCAAAATGCAGTTTAAATCATAAACACATATCAAGTGGTTTCATCATCAAAATACCAGATTCAACAATCTCCCCCTTTTTGATGATGACAACCACTTGATGACAGAGTTAACCTTAACTCCCGGAGTTTAAACAAACTCCCCCTATCAATATGCCATATTGATAGAACCTTGAATTCAAATTGAATTCAAGTAATTGCAATATTCATCATGAATACGTGCAACACATCATCATGAACATACGCATAAAACTTATGCATCACATATCATGTCATCAACCTACTTCTCCCCCTTTGTCATCAACAAAAAGAGAAGTACCACAATCAAGTGTTTGTTATATGGGTTCAACTTATTGCATGAAAAACATAATATCAAGTTTTATCATCATGCAATCTAACGATTAAAGATGTGTAAGTTTAACATGTTTGGTCTTCTTGAGATAGCTATTGATTGCTTCTTTTTAGACTACTAGCTAGCAGTTTTCATGATATGCAAGTTGCAAGCTAGCAAATTTTTGCTTCCTTTGCAATGTTTGAGTTAGCAATTTTGCTTCTGTAGCAAGTTAGCATATTTTGCATTTTGAGATAACAACTATTTGCTTCTCTTTAGACTATAAGCTAGTAATTTTTACGATATGCAAGTTTTACTACATACATACAAGCTAGCAAAAAATTATGAAAGCAAATACAAGATAGCTTTCTTGTGTAAGCTCATGATTCTTGCTTCCTATTGCAATGTGCAAGTTGCAAGTTTTGCTTCTTTTGCAATGTGCAAGTTTTCAAATTTTGCATCTTGAGCGAGCAATATTTCTCCCCCTTTGTCATTGTAAAAAAGAAAAGAAGAATATAGTTTTGTAGTTCTTTTTCCTTTTACAACGATTTCAAAATCATGACAAAGGATGAATAATTAAGTTATGAATGTCAAGACAATTTTTCATCATGAATATTTTATCATTGCATGCATCATTATCATAAGTTGAAGTATTACATGCATAATATCATATCATCATTCATAATTACATTAATGTTTCAATATAGCAATTTCTTCTCAGAATGTGTAACTTAGCACTCATTGCTTCTCTTGATATTTGCGAGCAAGCTAGCAAAATTTGCTCTCCCTATGTCATTATCAAATAGAAGGGAATAACAATACAATAGTGTAATTCATTTCCCTTTACTATAATCTTCAAATCATGACAAGGGTTAAGTGTCAATCTTATTTGTGCATCATTATATTTTCAAATTAAAATATGCATATTTTCAAAAACCTTATATTTCATTCATGCACGATATTGAATAAATCGATCGACATTATGAGGATATCATACTTGATACTAAAATTTTTAACTATTTATCAATATTTTGATCATGGTACCAAACAATCATCATTTAGAGCATTCATGATACAAAACATTAAATCAACATTTATCATTTTAGCAACAACTCATAGCATTTTAAATCATGATTTACATCATATGCAATACATCACATCATAATTAGAAAGCACAAGTATTGCATGCATCATTGCAAATCATAAATGTTTCATAATGGTATAAATTTTGTCAAATTATATCATACCATGCATGATCAAAACTTCTCCCCGTTTTATCATTGAAAACAAGAAAGAAGTAGGGAAGAGCATAAAAGTGTAAAATATTTCAATCATTTCAAGGCATTTATATCATAGATATAAAGAAATCATATCATCAAAGATAAGACCATTTGAATACTAAAAGACATGATTCATTTTATCAAATCCTTCCTTTTATAAATAACAAAAATTGTAGGTGTACAAAGAAGAGATTGTGATTAAAAAAGAATCTCAAGTAGTAAATCTAAGAAATCAAGATCATAATTTAAATACAAATTCATTCAAATTCAAATCGTCAAATTCATCAAAATCTCAACATTACTTTCAAGAGATTCAAAATGGTATACATAGATTTATCATAATAATCATCAAGATCAATAAGATAGAGAAAAATAAATTTTCAAGGAAAAAATATTTTTCTCTTTTTAGTTGTTTCAATTCATATGATTTTATTTCATTTATGCCAAATAAAAACATGTATCATGTTTGAAACCGAAAGTGTAAGATTTATTACAACAAAGATTAATAAGGCACTTCCATTATAGTAAAAATCAATAATCCGTAAATCGCAAGATTCATCATGCATAATTTTAAAATTTATTAAGCATGATCATTATGCATGACACTAAAACATGGTTTCAAAATGTTTAATATTTTCATTACACAATTTCATCATTATGCATCATCATATTTTCAAATTCGAACATGCACAATTTCAAAACTATATCTTTTATTTTTCATGCATGATACAAATAACTCAATCATCAATATCGGCATATCATGCATGATATTCAAGCATTCATGATAAATCATTTTGGCAACATGATCATAGCTATTCAAATGATAGTATCTAAATGTCAAAATTCATTAACTTCTTATTTGAATTTCATGCATTATTTTGTTTCATCACATAAGGAATATAAAGAAGAGTTATTGGGTGATGAGATAAATATTTCATGAGTACAAGGAATTACATAAAAATCATATCATGAAAAGATAATAATAGAAGACACGTTTTGTTTTGAAAAATCTCCTCTTAAATAATCCAGGAAAAATCTTAGGAGATCATGATATAGATAAAATTCATTCAATCTTAGAATAAGATATTAATTTAAGCATATAAAATTTCTCAATTCATTATGAATCATAAAAAGAATTGTGGTTCTGAAATATCACGATTCATTTAGGAAAATTTTCTCTTTAGTGCACGATAAGAAGAAATATAGCATTGATACCAATCATAATTCATTTGGATTATAGATGCTAAAAAGGAACATTGAGGATACAAGATCTTGATTTTTATAGAGTAAATCTGAAGTTATAAATCTCGAAAAATCAAGATAAAGCTCATTCAAATTCAAATCATCAAATCAAAATCATTTTCAAGATATTCATAAAAGGATGATAAAATAGATTCATCAAACCAAGAATTTTCAAGAAAAATACTTTTATCTATTTAGTTGTTTCATATAAGTATGCCTTTGTCCTTTTTGTGCCAAAAAATATATATATATCATCAATCATTCAGGATCGAAAAATAATTTTCTTCATAACAACCATCAAGATCATTATGTATAACTTTTAAAATCTCATGCATAAAATGGTATTAAAACATTTAATATTTTCATTCCATCATTTTGCATTTTTATTGAACATAATTTTGAATGATTCTTATAGATAACTAAAACTTCTTTAGTTTTAATTTATATGATTGACTTTATCTTAGCATGCTCAAATTTTGTTCATATGTCAAAACCATACATCATGTTTGAAAACCAAAGACAAGGTTCATAAAAAAATCATCAAGCCTTCCTTTCAAAAGTCATGCATCGTCATTGAAAATCAATATAGAAATCGTCAAAATACACATTCTTGCTTCTCAAGCACATACATAAGATTAATCTTACTAGGTGTATAAGCATTAGATTTATATCTAACATTTTATTGCATTAACATAACATATGTAATTTTCAAGAAAATTAATCCTAAACTAAATTAAAAATAACTCATAAAAGTATTATATAATTTCGAAATAAATTAGGGGGATTTCGATTACCTCATTGTTGAAAGTGGTTGAGGTGTAGTTTGGCACATCGTCTTTCTTGATTTTCTCCTCGTCTTCGGAAGAGCTCAATTCATCCCAATTTTTATTCTTCTTGCATTCAAAGCAAGTAGTTCCATTCTTTTTTCTTTTTAATTTTTGTTTCATTTGTAGTTTAAGTTCATCATCACTTGAGCTTATGCTCGAGTGGTCTTCATGTGTTCTATGTCCGAAATCCTTCCTGTCCTTTGGAAGGTTATTCTCGAGTTTCCTTTTTGTCACATTGTTCATTTCGTAAGTCATTAGAGACCCAATAAGTTCTTCGAGAGGGAATGTTTTAAGGTCCTTGGCCTCTTGAATGGCAATAACTTTTGGATCCCAACTTTTTAGAAGGGATCTTAAGATTTTAGTGACTAGTTCAAAATTAGAAAAACTTTTACCAAGAGCTTTGAGTCCATTGATGACATCCGTGAAACGGGTGTACATGTCTCCGATGGACTCACTTGGTTTCATCCGGAAAAGTTCGTAAGAATGCACAAGAATATTGATTTTGGACTCTTTCACTCGGCTAGTGCCTTCATGAGTGACCTCTAGAGTTCTCCAAATATCAAAGGCCGAGTCACACATCGAAACGCGATTAAATTTATTTTTGTCAAGTGCACAATATAAGGCATTCATAGCCTTTGCATTTAAAGAAAACATCTTCTTCTCCAAATCATTCCAATGGTTCATTGGGAGAGAAGACATTTTAAATCCATTTTCAACTATGTGCCATAAATTCAAATCCAAAGAAAGTAAGAAAATTCTCATTTGAGTTTTCCAACAAGTGTAGTCCGTCCCATTGAAAAAGGGAGGACGAATGAGAGAGTGACCCTCTTGAAAGCCACAAAGAGCCATTTCTATTTGGGTGTTAAACCAAAGTAGAAAACCGTGGCTCTGATACCAATTGTTAGGACCGGAGCGGCACTAAGAGGGGGGGCTGAATTAGTGCAACGGTAAAGTATGATAAACTTTCGACGATTTAAACACTTACGGAAACTTCATACGATAAAAGCAATGTTTCATTCGAAACCATTTCGATTGCATTTTAACTTGAAGGCATATGTAAGAAGGAGACAAAGAAGTAGAGCATCAAAGTGAAGATGGTTTGCAGTAATATAAATGACAATAAGATAAATGCAAACCAGAGAAGACGGTAGTTTATAGTGGTTCGGTCAATCGTGACCTATATCCACTCCTCTGATTCCTCTTCCGTCGAGGCCACCGGCATCCACTAATGATCTTCCTTTACTAGGCGAAGATCAACCTCCTTCTTACACCCCTCTTACAACCTCTTACAAGTGGTTCACCCTTTTACAAAGATTTCAATAAAAAGAAAGGAGGTGAACACTCAAGCTATTGAAAACAAGACTTTTCCTAAAGCTTTTCTCAACTTCTAGCTTCTCAAAAGGTTGTATTCTATGCTAAGAATTGAGGGGTATTTATAGGCCCCAAGAGGATTCAAATTTGGGCTCCAAAATTTGAATTCTCTTGGGTTTTCGAGGCTGGCGGTGCCACCGCCTATCAATGTCAGACAGACAGTGGACTAGCGGTGCCACCGCCCAGCCAAGCGGTGCCACCACCCAGCTCTCGGGTGCTGGGCGGTGCCACCGCCTAGGCCAATTCAGCTCACTGGTTGGGCTCCAAACTTGGCCCAAACTAGTCCGAACTCGGGCCTAATTGGCCCCTACTTGGGTTATAGGATTAACACCTAATCCTAACCCTAATTAATGTGCTAACTATGAATTTAAAGACATTTTCTAATCTATTACAAAGTCCATAAGTCAAGACTTCTTCCGGCGAGCTTCCGACGAACTTCCGACGGTCTTCCGATAAACTCTCGGAAACCATTCTGCGGACTCTCGGCAAGCTCCGAGACTTTATGATTTGATCTTGGCGAGTTCCAACGAGCTTCTTCGGCAAGCTCCGATCTTTGTCGGCGAGCTCCGCGAACTTCCAACAAACCTTCCGGCGAGCTTCCGAAAAACCCTTCGACAAGCTCCCTACTCATTCTCGGCTAGTTCCGGCAGCATTCCCGACGAACCTTCGGACTTCCGTCGAACTCTCGAACTCGCAACAAATCCTTCGCACTTGACTCCGACACTTTGTTTTGCTTTATGTCTTCATCGTTATCGTAGTTAATCCTGCACACACAAGCTAAAACTCTACTCCGATCTAGATAATTATTAAAACGTAAATTGACATTCTGTTGCCCGGCACATCATTGGTTGGCGCTTCATCCGATTCTTCAGCGCATCGTCCTCTCTTGCGGCTTGTTGCCCAATCGGCGGTTGACCTCTCCAACCCCGATATCCTTGGCGTAATTCCGCTCTCCTTGGCCCGATGCCCGACGTCCAAAGCCTTCTGCCGT